>NC_141705.1:31198765-31921265 GCF_971803275.1 Cyanistes caeruleus | reverse complement strand
GTCAGCCACAATGCTGAAGTACACAGACTTCATCTTCATTTAGCTGCATTTATCCCCACTTTTGCAACATTACCTACATATTCCATCACATTCTTCCACTTGCACTCACTGTCCTCTAAAAACACAACCTATGAAAATATAGTCTGTTATTCCCCATCGTTGGTCATTGGTCTATGCTTCACTCACCTCCTCTGCCAAGTTATGTCCTCCACTGAAAAAACTCTTGCAGCTGAGTCTGAGGAAGCTGAGGCACACAGGGAAATGTACAACCAAAGACACCCAGATATGCCTTTCTCTACTTCTGTGGGCTTCAGAGAAGAGTCAGCAGGAAAGAGGAGGAGAGAATCTGATACCCAGCTTACATTTAATAGTATTGTTTGCAAATGGAGATAGAACAATGCCAGAATCTACTGCAGGTCAGAACAGCTGCCTGTATCAATGGTGGAGGGTGATGCATTTAAGGCAGAGAAAAAAAAAAATGGTGAGGGAAGAGAAGCAGAAACAGGGAAGAGAGGAAAAGTAGGAAAAGTGGCATGGATTCCAGAGAGAAAGCAGAGACAGTCTTCAGGAGGGATATCAAGAGGCATGAGATCCCTGAAGGAAAGGGTGTGACAGATACCATGATACATACTAAAATCTGATGATGAAAAAAAGAAGAGCAGAGTGGGAAAAGGTAGATCTTGTGCCATTTACTAGAAGAAAGCTTGCATACAGGCAAATAAGAAAGCAGAGGAAAAGACCATTTACAGATAAGAAAGACTGTAAGTATAGAAAATAAGGAAATAAAAGTAGGTAAAAGTAAGCAGCAGAAAAGCTAATACCGGAAAGGTAAACTTCAGATGGATGTGACGAGCCAGAGACAGGAAAGAACACAAAAAGAAAAATAGATGACACTGGCATATATTTGTGAATCCTATTATTTATGGTCTCCCGTCCTGTAATCTTTCACTGACAGAGCATCTCAGATCTCTGTGGCTGCTCTTATAGTTCAGTAGTACAGTTACTTAACTGGAGAGCAGCAAGACTGCAAGATCTGATATCCCACCAGGATGTTCTCAACTTTCTGCCATGTGTAGGAAATTTGCCATCAGACTCCATGTAGTATATTTAGAACCATCACTAAGGGACATATCTCCATCTCCTGACAAATATAGCCCAGGCAAGCAGAAGCTGGTTGACTGTACTTCTCACACTAAAGAAAAGCTTTGTGCCATTTAGGGATGGACCTGGATAAGGCATGCCTGAGCTACTAAGTGGTAATGTGGTAATGCTGTTCAAACTGATGGCAATAAAGACCTGTAGGTGTATCAGGTTCATCCCCAAATGCCTCAGCTTTAAGATTCAAATAAAAACTCTTCTTGGACAGTAACACAGCATTGCTCTGATCTAGTCTTTCTACTTACCTCTCTGTTCTTCCCATCACCTGTCATTTTTCTCTTCTATTCCTTCTAGCTAATCTGTCCTATAAGTAGGAGAGCCTCCTTACTATCTGGCTTTCTGCCAGACATTTTCTGCTCTATTGAAGCTTCACAAGACTCAAATAACATCTGAAAAAGTAGCTCTTTAAATATTCCTTTTCCTGCTCCAACCTTTGTTTCCAATTTAACATTGTGACTGTAGTATTTATTTTCCAAGACTGTTGGCAGCCAAATATTGTGAATAAAGGGCCCTAAAGCCAAAAAATTAAGAAACAAAATGAGGATGTATTGAGGCTGGCTGATCTACAGAACCAGCAAGAAGTGCAGGAGGGCATAGCAACCCACTGGGTACTGTGTTAGGGGGCTATGCCTGACAGCTGGTCAGGAATGAAAAATCTGTGTGTGAGAGAATAACTCGCAACCAGAAGATGAAAACACTCATCTCCTACATACAGTTTGGATTTGAGGAGACAACAGGGAAAAGAAGGTTATTTTTAAAGGATGGGAGATTGAAGGACACATAGGGGTTTGGAAAGATATTTTAACTTCTAGCTGACCTCTTGTCTTAGCTTCTTATCAGATACAGCACTGAAAGGTGACATTCATCTTTCATCCTTTCCTTCATCCTAGTCACTCCTGTCCATTGTCATAAACTGTCTCTAGAATCAAGCCCAGGTTGTAGCTATCAGTATAACTCTTTAAGTGGTACAGCAAACTAAATGGGCTGTACTGCTCTCCCAATAGTACAGACTATTATGCCTTTGTAGGTTTGAAACATGCCCATCTCTCTTTTCTGTAGGTGACACTATACTTCCCAATCAGCATCATCAAAAACATACAGCTTGTAAAAAGGTATTGTGTGCAAGGCAAAATAACTGTTCTGCAGTCATATGGCTGTCACTTTTCACACAAGTGACTTGGTGTCAGTGATCCCTAATGAAGCTGTCAGCTGGGACAATAGCTCACACAGTATTTTAGCACCCTAATTTCCTCTTCTTACAGAACAGCAATAAATAAATTTTCCAAGGCAAATTACTTAGGATTTTCAAAAACATTTCTTATGTAGTGCTCAATCTGAAAAGATGAAGTTAGGGAGAGGCTTTAAATACAGAATTTCACTGACTGTGATACTGAACACTTCTCAAATCCTATCCTACACAATTGGCACATATAATTTTTTCCTACATGTACTGTACAAGGAAGGAGCACAACATAATATTTTTTCAAATACTGAAGGAGTCAGTTCCAGTTGTGCCACTCACAAGGCAACAACAAAGTTCCACTCTAAGAGGCAAGGGATGAAAAGTACCATCATTAAAAATAAATCAAGAAAATTGAACTGGTCTAAACTTCTCCTTCTATGAATATACTGTGAGGGGAAAGAGGTTGCAGGCAGAAACATTGTAACCAGTGCCTTAATTCTGCCATAACACCTCCTTTCTATTTAGAGTATGCAAACAGCCTGCTATCACAATAGTCAGAAATTTGTAGACTATGCAGTAGGAGCCAAGATACTGAAGAACTGATGTAGTGATATACTACCCTTTCTGGGTAGTTTCCTCCTTATGGAGTCTATGAGCAATAAATGCCACTATAACATAGCTAATTAAAGTCTAAAGTATCCATGATAAATATCAGATACAGCATGAACTATGCCTGTGGACATCTCTCATTAGATCAGCTGATATAACTGGAGATAACAGAACAGCTTTGAGCCTGTACATGTATTCTATTGTTTCAAAAATAATGCATAGAATACTACCTTTTCCTAGAAACATTGTCTCACTTATGGCTAATATTCCTGTGGCAGATTCTTAATAACTTTTTTTCTTTATTAATCCACCTACCATCCTTCCTAATATGAAATGCCATTATATAATAACAAATTCGATTTTACCATTCCCGCTACACTAAACCTCTGTATGGTTTATCTTTGATGGTGGACAAAAGTTCCCATATTATCCTTACTAGTTATATTCCCCCCAGGCTCACAAATGATCTTCTGCTTCTAGTCAATGCAATTAAGTATTCCAGTTTATGCCCAGCCAGCAAGTACCACACCCACCCACACCACATAAGGTGAGGGAGGAGTAAAAAAAGTAAAACCTGTGAGTTAAGAACAATTTAATAACTGAAATAAAATAAAATTAATCTAATAACAATAACAATAAAATAGAATTGTAGTGAAAAGGGAGAGCACAAAAAGAAAGGGAGATGAATAAACACAACTTGCTGACAATGCCCAGTCTGCCCCTGACCAGCCACCAGAAGCTTCTGGCTAACTTCTCACAGTTTATGTCCTAAGTATGACATTCCATGGTATGGAATATCCCTTTGGCCAGTTCAGACCAGCTGTCCTGACCATTCTCCCTCACAGCTTCTTGTGCTTCCTCACTGGCAGAGCCTGGGTGATGCTTTAAGATTTTAGCTGGTATTTTAGCTGGTATATTTTTCATATATTTATAATTCTTTAGTATAGCTCTAAACTCCATACACAGTGTTAGCTACTGTCTTCACATTTTGGTCAGACAAAACAATTCCTCTCTGGGTCTGGGAATCAAGGACACCTTACTGTCTTGGGCCCCAGGAGGTACAAACAGAAGTGAATTGTGAGGGGGAGCAAACTTGGGGTAAAATGACTTAATTACCTAAAGCTGTCTTGGAAGTTTAATCCCCAATACGCAAATGAACCCAACTTATAAAAGTGCGAAAACTCCTGACTTGTTGTCCATTTTGGGTGTAGTTCCTGTGGGTGGGGGGCTTCATCTGCCCGAAATACACCTAGAGGACCTTCAATAAATATACCTGCTTTTTATTCCCTTAATTTTGTCTGGCCTCTGCTTTTAGGACCTTCAATAAATATACCTGCTTTTTATTCCCTTAATTTTGTCTGGCCTCTGCTTTTAGGTAAGCCAAAAAAAGGCATTAGGGTAGCTGAAAAGTCCTTGATTTGGAGTAAGCACTGCTTGGCAACAACCAAACATCGGTGTGTTATCAACATCATTCTCATACTGAATCCAAAATACAGCACCACACCAGCTACCAGAAAAACAAATTACCTTCATCCCAGCTGAAACCAGGACATTATGTTATCCTCTGATCAGTATTTATGGGACCAGGAATGAACATGTGATGCTGAATCTCCTGTATTTTCATGATTTGTCTCAGTCCTACCTGGCTGGATAATGCATGAGGGATGAGGTAGACAGATTACTGTGGAAAAGAGAAAATCATCACAAGCCAATGCCGAGCCATTTTCAGCCAGGTTTAGACCTTCAAGAATACTCCTTTCCAACCAAAGTAATACCATATTTGAAGATATAGAATACATTTAATTTGTATTAATTAGAATATGTATAATATATAGTAATTATATTGTATATATAATTAAAATGTTAATTCAGTAAATTAAACTTCCTCATTGCCATTCTAATGACAGGTCATAGATTTTTTGAAATGCTTTTTTTAACTTCAGTTTCTGTAGACATTATTTAAAGATGAACTGGTATGGAAAAAAGAATAAGAAAGATTTTTCCTTTCCTGAACGAAAATGGGTGGGTGAGAAAGGCCCAGGATAGTTAAAAACACTCTGAAATCATGTGTAAACTGAGGTTTAGGTGCAGGTCCAGACTTCTGGCCTGGCTGTGTACTGAAGTTACATCATATGTCAATAGGCCTATCAATGCATCTCCTTCCTGCACATTGTGCTGTCTGCAGGAAGACCAGAAAGGAACCACAATGGGCTATTTAAATTTTTCTTTTCTGGGGGAACCTCATTTGGAGGTTTTCTCCCAAATCTGCCCTAAACTAGGACACCTCTATACAACAGGTGTAAACTTGGTAATAGTCTTTGAAATTGCAAGATTTAGTGAATTCTGAAGGCTGACTTCAGTAAAAAAAGAAGTGCGATAAAGAAAGCATTTCACCACTGAATGATCAGGTTCTATTTTTTCTGTAGTGACAAAAGCCAGGCCGTAACTTTAGTTCCTAAAACCCCCTCCTCCCTTATTCTGAGTTTCTGATCTAATAGATTAATCTCTTTTTATGCAATTAAGACAGAGCACAGCTGAGTGCACAATGAGAAGAAGGAGGTAGGGACCAGTGCTGTGCATCTCTGTGTGTTTTATATTTTATTCTTTCAGTTTCTCAAAGGTTCCTGAGCTTTGCCAGATGGCTTTTATCCTCTGTCTCTCCTCTTTACACCCTTACCATGGGACAATCAGAGAATACTCCTAAAGTTAAGACATGCCACAGGAATTCATGCACTGCTGAACCCATGAAAACCACAACCCAGTCAGAAGGCTATAAAGTAAAGAAATGGAGTGAAGGCATTGTCATAAAAACAGGTGAGGAACAAGAGCCTACCCAATTGCATTCAAGGGTTATTTGGGACACATTTGGAGATTGTCTTGGAGATACCATTCAGAATGTCACATATATCTCATTAATCCAGTGTCATATCCAAGCACCTCACGTGTAAATGTGTGGACAGATGAATTCGACCCCAAAGTTTCCTGAAGCAGGAAGAAAAGGACAGAGGAAAAGAAAGAGTGAAAGAGGATTGAATGGAATGGGAAGGGAGACGCAGTCTCATCAGGTCTTCAGTATTTAGATGGTTTGCTCCCTGAAGTTCAGGGAGGTACCCCATGTGGTTTCTGTGCAGTGAACTCAGACTTCTACCTACCCTTGTGTGTATGCAGACTGGATATACCCTTACCTGCTAAATAACTCAAAATAAATAACTGAGAAGTCTAACTCTTATGTGCACATACAAATGTGTGGGAAAGTGCTGGAATTTACTTCTCTGGATTTCATGGGTGGAATGGCTTTTTCCAGCCCCAGATTCCACAAGTCTTTCATTCACCTCAGAAATTATAATGGCTTCTGCCCTGCTACTGGCATGACAATTTTGGGGACAGAGTTTTAATTTTTGGGAAATAGTAGAATATCTTTATCTGGTCCAGTGGGGTTTTTTGTTTGTTTGTTTTTGGTTTTGTTTTGTTGTTGGGTTTTTGGGTTTTTTTTGTGTTTTTTTGTTGTTTTGCTGTTTTTTTTTTTTTATTAAACTAATCCACATCTAGGCCTTGGAGGGTGCATAGCACTTCTATTGACCAATATCAGCATCAAAGAAGTACTTCAGACTATATATAGGGCCTGTAAATGCTTCAAGTTCTCAAAAATATACTGAGTACATTTTTTACCATTTTCTGGAAATAATAAGATTTTATTTAAAAGTTTGACATATTTCCCAGCCTTCAGAAAACACAAAGGTTTGTTATATAACTCTGAAGTCTTTCTTCTAAATAATGTAAATAGCATGTAAAGAGAAATTAAATTACAAACAGCATACACCCACAACACCAGCTAATTTTAAATATAATCAGCACACTCTTTGCAAGAAATGTCATAAAGGAGCACAGTTAAGAAATGAGATTCAGTCTGGAAATGCTACGTGAGCCTTTTAGATTAAAAATAATCCTGCTCACAAATGAGGAATAAAATGCATATGCTGTATACCAGGAATCAAACCTGAGCATGAACTGGGGGTATTTGACATTTCCATCTTCATCAAGGGGGATTCTGTCAAGTAGCAGCTCAAACTCTTCATCAGTAATCTCCACACCAAACCTGAAACAAACAGGAGTTAGCAGCACTTGCTTGCGGAGTTCACATTTGGGTCAACAGTACCCACAATATCCTGAGCATATGGCTGCCATTAACTCTTTGTTACTGCTTTGGCCCTCAAGATCAAGAGCACCACGTGAATATCAGAGGTTAATCAGGGTTTTGATCGCTTCAGCTTTCTCAAAGAAAGAAATTCTACCCTAGAATCCCGGCATTGGTGGGGCACAGAAATAGAAATACTAGCATATTGAACTGTGTGCAATTGTCTTCTATAAAAAGTTATTCATTACACTAAAACACTGGTATTGCTTTAACTAGTTAACTCTGAAAGGCTTTTCATTTGGACTGTTTAGCATGAAAGAAAATGTAGAGAAAAACTGTCTTTTTGGGAAGCAGCTTCTTAGTGCTTTTGGAAAGCATTTCATAATGGCTTTAAAGACATTTTGCATACAAATATTTAAAAGTGGCAGTGTTTATTCATCAGCAAGAAAGTGTTTTCACCTCTTCAGAACAATCAAAACATAATCCTTGAAATACTGGCATAAACAGGAATGACTTAAGCAATAATAAAGAACAAGGCATTCATTCATCATTTTGCAAAGCTGATAAACTCAGCTGACTTTTGGAGGGATATATTTTCTTTTTGACAAAGCAATTGAAATGTATACAAAAGAAAATATTTATTTGTTGTTTTAATTTCATCATCATGCTTCCCATTTTACATAACTCAAGAAATCTTCCTGTGAGCGCGTAATTTGTCCTTAACTCCTTTTGGGGATTTCTGATTCAGAGGTTTGAGGCATGGAGAACAGCTCATTCTGTAGAATCCTTTACTCTGCTTTATTTCTGAGGAAGTCTGCTGAGGAGGGCCTATTCAACTGCTTTTGCATTTGCCCTCAGCTGACAGTATCTTATTTTACTAGCTTTCAACTTCACTTGTCTATACTCACTTTTCATTTAGAAACTTGGATTTGGAGAAGCTTTAGTTCAGTCAACGCATATAAACCCACACAGAAACAATGCACACCTGCAGCATTTTTTACCTGATGAAGAACATAAAACCTAACTTGGTCAGGCAGTGTCACTGAGAACAATTTTACAGCAATCCTAACTATTTTGGGGTTACACACTGTTGCACAGGTCATTTGAAGACTAGATATTTGCACATGTGATCAATGGGCGAAATCTATTTGCTTACACAATCAGTTAAACAAAATCTCCAGACTGGTGTTATCTCCTAATCCTTCCCTCCATCACTTGTATCAAGGGGTGTCATACATAAAGGATTTTAGGTTGTATATAAGGCATAAGCAGTGGGAATCTATGTTGAGAAACCAAAAAGTTAGGTAAATGGGCCAACTTCTAGTTCTGAAACTGGAACAGATAGATTGTTTAGTCATTATATTACTTCTCTGCATATAACCATAGTCACAAAGAATGTTTAAAAGGTTCCACATAAAATAACGCTTGAGATCCACAGAAGGAAAAGGATAGCACTTACTGTGACATTTAAAGAAAATGCCTTTTCATATTCATCATTAGTGTCTTCAAAATGGAAGGGGAGCAACAAAGCCATAAACTGTTTAAAAAGCAAAATTAAGCTCTTTGAGCAGTGTTCTGGATTTAAAGACAAAGAATTGCTGTGATCTAAAAAATGGGAATAAGGAGAGGAACACAGGCTCATAAGATTTGAAGTTTGTCTTAATGTTTACTACCCAATTTGTCCTTAGAGTAAGACTAAATTATTACTGAAGGCAGGCCCTACTTCTCCCACAATGTCATTTGCCTCAGAGCAACAGTCTTTGTAAAGCATAAAAATAGACAGAAATTCACACACAGATGATTTAGCACCTCTAGTTGCAAAGAAACATTCTTTCAACCATTAATTAGGTGCAGTTGTCTCCAGGCTCATATTATTTTTTTCCTCTCTATAGAAAAAGATAGGTCCCCTTATATAAGTTCCAATATAAGTCTATGAAGGAAACCACAGAAACTGTGATTTTAAAAAAAAAATAAAAAATTAATGGCAGAAGAGATTTTTGATGCAAAAATCTTCACTTCTGGTAACTAAATGAAAGAAAATAAACCCAAACAACAAAGTGCCTTAACAGGCAAATGAGTAAGGATTTTCTTGGTGTTGGACCCAATCTGACATATATTATTGAGAATATTTCTTATTCTACTGGTTCAGTATTGCTCTGAATAGCTACTCATTTAATTTCACTGAAGGAAATAATAATTCATTATTAGATGGTAGCCTGAACTAGAGAGGCAGGTCTCTAACCTGGAGTGAACCAGGCCACTGAAGCAATCGCAACAAGGACTTCTGATCACACTGCTTTTATAAGAAGAATGTCTCAAATTACTCTCCATATCTTGTCAGATTAGGAGACCACAAAATAAAAGGTTTGTCTATGTTTAATGCTCAAGAAAGTTAATGAACTTTAAACTGCCAATATGGATATATTTTTACTCATATGGAGAAGTTAGCTATCTCTCTCCTGTAAATAATTTCCCATTCCCCACATTAGCCTATAACTGTAATTTTGTGTTACTGTGATCTGTAATACCCAATCAGGACAGCAGGTCTCTGAAACCCCAGACATACACTTGACAGTGTACAATATATTTTATGAGAAAAATACCACAATCATTTAAAAAGCTAAATAATTAATGCCATTTCTATAAGGAGGATGGGTCAGATTCATGCTCTCTTCAACATTTCACTGTTCATCATCCTTCAAAAAGTAATAACTGAAGAATTGCTACTGACACACTACCCATCCCTGAATGTGGCTAGGGAAAACAGCAGCCTGGAAAGAACCCAATGATTTCTGGGGGCCACAGTCCCATTTAAGAGATGTCAGAAGTAATTTCATTGTTGAAGGTCCCCAAGCTTCCCAAATGCATCCAGGAGACAGAAGCTGATCCTGAAGGTGTGATCTGAAAGCATGTCTTATATATTTACTTTTTAGGGTGGTCAATCCTACTGATATAGGAGAGGAATCAATGTAAGTCCTTGAGTGTTTCCTCTCCATGCCAAATATTGTGTCTGCAAGGTCAGAAAATACATAGGCTGGCCTACAGGAGTGAAGATGGGGGAAGGGAGAAACAAGGCTGCACCAACTTTGCATACTGACATTTTCTCCATTATTAAAATTCCAAAGACCTATTTTACATTACTGATCTCAGGATTTCTGGAAACATGCTGTGACTACATTACATCCATCGTGCTCACTGGTGTGGAAACAGAAAAAGCATTGAATGAAGAGAGTGTATGGCCTATACCATTTGTTATCCCAAACACTGATATTATACCTCTCATTCTGAACTTCCCCTCAAGCTTTACAAACACTTCCATGATGTACAAAAGCAGTAAACAGGAGAATCAAGTGTTCCAGCACACAAATGCAGCCACCTGAAACTAAGCAATGATTTAATCAAACAACAACAGCATACAACAGATGAATCACTGGGTTCTCCGGGCCACATTTTCAAAAGCAGGTGCAATAGGCAGGGCTTGAGAAAAAGATATCTATTAACTGGAGGGCTAAGCCTATTTAGAAGCTGATGCAAAACACAAGGGATTGGTTAACAGTGAGGTTGAGAGAAAACGCTTTGGCAAGAAGCCCAGAACCCTGGCAAAGGGAACACCTGCAAAAAGTCACATGTGGTTTATCGTACCAGTACCTACATTTGCACATGCAAACTAAGAAATTGTTATTTCCATTTTATCCTATTTTTAATATCAGCAATATCCCCAAACAGAAGTTCTTACCTCTCATATCTTACATCCAAGAGACAGAGTAAGTTAAGAGAAATTCAGCAGCTGTTTCAGTCAGTTACTGAAGTGTCTTTTAATCATCTATAAAAACACTACTACTGGGTACCTATGCAACAGCATGTTTTTAAAAGGTCATTACTGGAAAAGAGAAGATGCAAAAACACATCCTTTGCAAGAAAGCAATTGGGAAGAAGCACAGAAAGTAGAGGCAAAGAACTTAGTAGGTGTCAAGACTAGCATGCTACAGGAGCAGAGATGGCAAGGCAAATAAGACTACAGATCATGTCAGAGGGATAAGCAGTCTAAAATTCTGATGGGCATTTGAAGCAAGAATGAGGCATTTATACTGATCTGATTGTAAGAAGAAGTAAGTGGGAGGAATTTTCAAACAGGGCATGATATACCCAGAAAGATAAGCTAAGGGGATTATTCCAGCAGTGTGACCTCAGATCTGTCCCAGGAACAAGGGCAAGGCAGAGATACTTGCTGTTGTTGAGAAACTGCAGGCAGTTGTGGGGTGCACAAGCCTACAGTTCTCATGTGCAAACATGTGCATAGAAACCATGGTTTCTGCAGAGCATGAATTAAGTACATGCTGCATTTGCTTACAAAAAACATGGCCTCTGTCAGCACCTCCTGTGCATTTTCTAAGGGATCATTAAGTATTTTGCCTGTGAAAACATTAACAAATCAGTGTCACAAAGGAACCAGAAGCAATCTCATCTGGCAATTTTTAAGGAATCAGCAACAATGATTTGGGCAAGTACTTAAGCATTTATGAAAATTGATTTTAACAATGTGCTTAGAAAAATCTGAAATTATATTGTATTAGCATAAATCACCAGTTCCACTTCCCTCCGGAAAACCCGCTTTTTCCCACCTCTCATGACACAAACACTGAAAGTACTGGCACTTCCTTATCTGGGGTGTTGGATATCTATTTGGCGCTTCAATTCTCCCATAGATCTCAAGGAAAACACCAAATGTAACTTACTAGTCTTCACCTGTCAGGCAACTTTCTTGAAGGGAAAACAGCTAATATATAAAAACGTGGCTTGGAAAGCTGAACCACTGCAATCTCTGTGTAAAACACTGGATGGGAAAACTGACATGCAGAATTTAGAGGCAGGGAAAGGAAAATCAACCAGCTTGTAATTAATTCTTTGTTTATATGCTGTTGCCCCTCTGGTTTGTAATGCTTCAATTAACCCAGCTACTGCAATTCAACTCCAAGTCATCACTAGCTCATGATATTGCAACAATATCTTTCTTGCAGGACATTTTTCAACTAATCTCCAACATCTAACACTAAGCAGGCTCCTCCATTCTTAGCATTTATATTTATATACTAGAACATTATTTCAGATCATGCTTAATTCAAAAGCCAGATCCTTCAGCCACTTAGGCAAGCAGCAGTACAACACAAATGTATTCCCATTTAATCGCAATTTCTCCATCAAAGCATCAGCCAGGATGATGCACACTTCAGCAGCAAAGTAGGGCTTAACCTAGTGCTCCAGACAACATGGTGCTCCTACAGCCACATTTTATCCTGCCATTCAGACCCAGCCAGCTAGTAGGCAACAATCTGCCAGGGTTATTGGATCACACCACAGGCTATTCAGAGCCTGATCTCCTAACTGGAGTGAGTTACTTAAATGCCTTCCAAAATTTGACCCAAAAGTCTCTTGTTATTTAAATGTAAACAAAGCAACAAAAATTTGTTCTATGGGAGCAGTGTGAAAAGGAAAGGTAGCACCAGGAGTGCCTGTCTCCCTTTTGTTTTCCTATAAAAACTAAAGAGGTCAAACACTTCAGTAAGCACACAACAGCACCAGGGTGCTGATGGGAGGGGACGGAGTTTGGCAAGGGGTTAACACAGACCACAATATTTTAGGCTCTGGATCACTGGTAAGCCAAGATCCCTAGCATCTCACTACCATTGCAACTCTGTTATCCACCCTGTCAGTAACACCTCAAGGAAAAGGCTCTCATGTTGCTAATGTGAAAAAAACAAGAAGCAAAGAGAAAATACTCCCCCTGTTATAATTCCCATATATGTTGTGAGAAACAAAGCAAGTCCATACCATGCCAAATTTACTATTATTAAGAGCTAGCAATGCAGCATGTGGCATGAGTACAGTATTTTGTTGAATTGTCCAGTGGGTTCTGTGTCTTTCCTTCCTGTATCTTGGATTCTTCTATTCCTTACATGCATTAACCAGGTTGTTCAGCATGTCTAGATGATTTTCTGTCATCCCCAACACCTGTGCCCTTCACAAACTGATGGATTGTATAGTTACTGACTTCTGCCTTCCTTGGGAGGGACAAGGGATGCATTGTCCAGTGTCACACAATAGTAGGAAATAAAACCAGGTGTCATGAATTCTCATACTATGCCTCCTAAACCACCCTTTAATACAACACCCTTCTACCCTTACCAAAGGAATCCCCCCTATCCCAGCTCCATGTGTCTTCCCCTCAGGCAAAGACATTTCAATGATACCAAATGTATTTTGTGTTACTGTAAAACTCACACTTAGAGGAGGCTTAAGCAAAGCAGGGGTTAAAAGGCTGCAAGCTGTCACCATCTGTTGATACTAAATGTGCCACAGCAGCATCTCCCTTGCTGCTGAATTAGTAGTAGTGATGCCTTAAGTTTTAGCTTTCATATTTCCCAAATTCTGTACTGCACTGATATATAACTCTGAACTTTCATATAAAGCGTTAGCAAGTCCTCTTCACAATTTAATTAGACAAAACAATCCTTTTCTAGTCCAAGAACCAAGGACACCATTGCATCTTCAGGCCCAAAAAGTATAAACCACAGTGAATTGAGGAGAGCAATCTGGGAGGATGGAACTTCATAACCTGAAGCTGCAATTGGACAACCGCAATATGCAGATGGGCCAAAACTTATAAAAGTGTGAAAATTCATGACCCATTGTCCATCTTGGATGTAGCCACAGTCAGGCTCTTGTACTGCCCAAGGTGTGTCCTTTGAAGGCCTATTTAATAAATGCCTTTTATTCCTTTAACACTGTCTCCGTTCAAGGTAGCCTCTCAAGGCATCAATAGACACTAAAGGATGTGGGAGAAAATCAAAATGGGAAATGTAATTGTGCTAAACTACTAAATAGCCTTCTATAGTAAAACAGACATCCACAACAGATTGTAAGGATCTGCTGCTGATACAAGCATTTCTTATCAGTTATGGGAAGTACAAGACCTTTGCATCTCCTTACCATTCCTTCAATAACAGGTAAAAAGTGAAAAAATATGTTGAGAGGCCTCATGGAGATTCCACCAGAACATCTGCTCAAGCATTTTCAGAGTTATCTTTCTATGGATGCTAAGCTCAGAGATGGGGTCATAAGCAGGGACACCACACAGGACAATAAAGCATGGGTGAAAAATCCAGGCTGGGATTTTTCAGACTACCAGACAAAATAAAGGATTATTTCTCACTGAAACGGACTTCTTTCAGAGTCAGATTCCTGATCCAAGAACTGCAGTGTTTGGTATCTGGAGTGTACAAAAGTTGCCATTTCCCAGCTCTGAAGTTCAAACAGATGGAGATGTTACAGCAGATTTCTGAAGTGAAAAGTAGACACAGCAAAAGGAAGCCATTCAGTCACTGCAGGTGGAAAAAGAGAATTTTTATTATTAAAAATCCAAAATAAATAAAAAAGAGGGATATTTAAAAGAAGAAGAGCTTTTTGCCCACACAGGATGTTTTCTCTCAAAAAGGACTTTAAAAATGTCCCAGATAATTTGGAGGCATTTTTACTACAGAAAGACAGAAATCTTATATTATATGGAATAAAGCATTTGCTACTCCATTCTTTTTAACTGAGGCTGCCTGGACAATTCGAGCAAGCACCTCCCTGCAAAAGCAGTGTACCTGCTGTAGCTTTGCCAGCACTGCCTGTCCTCCTCACAGCTGGGATCTGCACACTGCAGCTGCTCCCTCATGGTCACAAGGATGCTAAAAATATAGCATCTCTCACTAGAGCACAAGAGATACCTCATGTCTGATATCCTGGAAAAACATTCAACTCCAGTTCAGATGTGATTGGAAACCCACCAGTTAGGTCACCCTGCTCTGAATCTGCCCTTGCATGCAGATAAGACAGATAAGAAGGCTAAGTGCAAGCCTAGTAGTGTATGAATAGTGTATGTGCACTATTAGAGAGATACTCTTGTGTAACAGACTAGGAATACCTTTTTTCCTGTGAAAACAGATGTAGGTCGTTCCCAAACTGAATGTGGGCAAAACTTGGCAAAAAAAAAAAATCCTGTAGTTCATTACAGCCAAAGGATCCAAGTCATGATTAAACAGGCTTAAGAAGTATCATTTGTAACAAAGCTTAGCCAGTGGCAAGTACTACAAGTAACTTCTAAAAACATGATCAAAAAATTGTACAATATGTCAGACCATACGCCACTTGAAAATATCTTTTGCACAAGTTGAAGTCCTGTCTGAAACAGCTTTTCACAAAATATTTGTTTCCCTGAACTTAACTATTGCAGAAACAGAAAAGTTACTAAATTTCAAACACGGCAAAATATGAACTTGAAAACGCTATAATTTTTGTTAAATAGTTTACATAGTT
Organism: Cyanistes caeruleus; assembly: GCF_971803275.1. Taxonomy (NCBI): domain Eukaryota; kingdom Metazoa; phylum Chordata; class Aves; order Passeriformes; family Paridae; genus Cyanistes; species Cyanistes caeruleus. Next base: position 31,905,822 of record NC_141705.1, on the reverse strand, counting down.
TTCAGGAACTTTGTTAATAGGATCATATACCCTGATAAAGTCAATGTTAACTTGTCATTATTAACATAACAGTTATTAAATGAGTCAACTCATTTAAAAATTAGGTATTTATCAACTAAAAAGATAAAGGTTCAAAATTTTGAGGATTTCCCTACAAGTTTTCTAGATCTGTTAGTGAAGAAGTGTAATGCTACAAAAACCATGACAAAGCACCTATTTTGGCATCTTTTACCTTCACCTCTCATTAGTTCACAGACACACTGACAAGGACCTGATCTTAGTGTGGTCATTTCAATCTAGCAGTTTTTAGGGATCCATTTCAGATTAGAGGGGGGTTACACACAACTTCCCCAGATAGAGATTTATATTTAGGATAGTAAATGTGCACAAATTCCTAATCTTAATATTCTGAATACCATAATAATTCCGCTCTAAACGTAAGTATCCCTATGGTTTTTTAGCACCATTACACAAGTTTCATTCAGTTGAGTGTATTAGATGAAGATCTAATCCAAGATGGAATTGGTATTAAAGAGCTAAAATTAAAGCCCTTAACTTTTCTAAATGCTAACTGGATCCTCTATCTGCAGCAAACTATCAGTCTAAACTATTTAAAGCCAGATTCCAAGGGCACAACTTGGGCTAGTCTCTTTTGAGTTCACTTCAAGGACTGAGTACTTCAGAACTTGGCACTGTAAAAACAGCACGTGCACAAGAGGCAGAGATTTCTCCAACACATTCACTAACGTACAGTTTAATTGTGGTTAAATCACAACTTTTCTTTATTATTTTATTGTGTCAAGCTTGGCAGAATTCAATTAAGGTCTCTGTTTTACTGGGGAAAATTTAAAAATGCATGTTAGTGCTGTCAAAGGGCCATAACATAACTAGAATTCTCTCCTGCGCTGCAGGCACTCCTCACTCCAGCAAAACTCGATAATCTCAGTAAGAGGTTTGGACGCTGAGAGCAAATTAGTGTCCAACATAGCCTAGTGTGTCCTTTATCCAAAGGGCATCCTGCCATCTAGTGGCCAAGACATTCCAAAAATACCACTGCTTTTTCAACAGAGGAACTTCATAAAGGAAACCCTCCCATATAATTTGCACATGTTTCAGATTTAAGAAAAAACACAAAAAACAACAACAAACGCCAACCCCCCCCCCAAAAAAAACCAACCAAACAAGTTGAAAAACATGATAATTCTCCATATCTAGTCTAATGACCTGTGTAGGGACCCCCTAATAAAAACCACATAACGTTAAACTTTAGCTCCCTTGTCTATCCTGCACTGGCATACACAATGTATATGAGTGACTTTTATATCTAGTTCTATACCATACATTAAATATTACCTTTCTTTTTCTAGTTAACTGCTAATGAGAGGTCCATGCATCACGGCTTCAGAGAACCAAGATGTTGGATCCTGTTTTACATGTATAGTTTTCTCTATTTAAATGCTCAAAAACCGAAGCAGGAGCTACAGATCACATGGTGACAGCAGACATTTAGAATGAGCAAAGTGGAGGTGGGGGAGATTAATTAGGGGTATATAAGAATGAAGAAGTACAACCATTGCATAACAATCACCCAGCTATGTCATAAACATACATGTCTGTTCCAGAAAGGTCACTTCTGTCACTTTTCCCAGCTCCCTGCCTACGTAACAGCTTTGACTCAATATTGAGGACGTGCTGAAAACTCAATTTTTGTAAGACTACATGATTGCAAGTGCTGACATGAGAGGAGATGGGGAACATATGACGGGAAGGGAGAAAGTTGAGCTGTCACTGAGTCATCTGTATCCTTATGCCATCCATAAAACTATCCTGATCAACTATGAATTAGTAGAATTCATGAAAGAATGAAAAGAGTATGAAAAGTATGAAAGAAGCTGTGTTCAGAAGCCAGGTCTGGCTGAAATTGAGTTAACTTCATGAAAGCCCATATGTGTTGTTTTGTGATTTGTGACTAAAACATTGTTGTTGATAATACACCAGTCTTTTGGCTATTGCTAAAGAGTGCTTGCACAGCACAGCATCAAGGCTTTATCTTTTTCTTATGTCTACCCACTCCAGTGAATAGTCTCGGGAGGGCAGGCATGAGAATCATAGAATAGTTGGTTGGAAGAGGCTTAAATATCGTCCGATTCCAACCCTCCTGGCATGGGCAGGGACACCTGCCACAAGATTAGGTTGCTTAAAGCCCCATCCAACTTGGCTTGAACGTTGTCAGGGATGGAGAATCCACAACTTCTCTAGGCAACATCTGCCAGTGCCTCACCACCCTCACAGTAAAGAATTTCTTCCCAATATATAATGTAAACCTGCCCTCTTCCAATTTAAAGCTATTACATTTTGTCCTTTCAAAAAGATGTGAGAGAACAGTGCCAGAACAGCTGACTCAAACTGGCCAAAGGATTATTCCATGCCATATAATATCACGCTCAGCATGAAAAATTGGATGTGGGGTTGTGTCCCAAGGTTGCCATTGTAGCTGTTGCTCAGAGACAGCTTGTGGAAGGTGGTAAATTATTTGCTTTGTACTGCTTTGCATTTTTTCTTTTGCTTATTAAAATCTTTACTTGAACCCAAAGGTTTTATAACTTTTGCTCTTCCCGTTCTCTCCCCTATCCTGCCTGGGAATGACTGAGTGGTTGTGTGGATATTTAGATGCTGGCCAGGGCCAACCTGTTACATCCATCCAAGTAGCTTATCAGAGCAGATAACAGACAGACATTTCAGAACAGACAGTCCAATGCCACTCTTTTGGTCCACTGATAATGCAACAATGTAGTGAAAAGGCACCTCCAAGACAAGCAGGTCTTTAAATATACCCAAAGGAAAAGTGAGGTAGAAGGAAGCAATGAAGAATTATAGCTACTGGTGACAACCAAGACAGCTGTAATTTCCCTGTTGAAAGTGGACTGTAGGACGTGCAGCAGAGCCTCCTATTCCCAGCCTGGAATAAGCAATGCGAAAATAATGAATCTATTGCAGAGGTGAACACAGAAGAAAGCTCTCTGTGAACACCCGTTTCTAAGCTGTTTAACAGGACAGCTTCACATCAGCCACAATCTCAGTTGGATCTGTGGTAGCAGGAAGTGTATCTCTTCCAATCATCATCTGTTACTTTCCAACTCAGAGTGACCTGCCCCCTGCCTTGTTCAGGACAACACCCAGAAATGTCCACTAGTGAAATGGGTGAAATGACTAAAGGATCTCAGACACTTAGTGCGAGCCATCCACAGGTATACCTTAGCTAGAAAAACCAAAAGATGGGTGCAGCTGAACCTCCAGCTGAAAGAATTATGACTATCCTGATGTGAAGCTATCTGTTGCTGTGAAAACACTGACAGCAATAAAACCCTCCATATCTGAAACAAATGCAACTCACAGGAAAGTGCTGAAAAAGAAGAAAATTAGTGCTGAAACAGGATCAGCTGGTGACTAATAACCACTGTGAAGCTGCCTCCACACGTTCAGACTGCAATCAAAGCATATCAGGAGCTGTCAAACTCATTCCTGCAGTGTTGAGATCTCCCTCTTAGAGACAGATGGCAGAAACTGCTATCTGTACTCAGAATGAAATACCAATAGAACATGGTAATGCAATATTCCCCTTAAAGATACAGGATATATGAAGCTACAGCTATGACACCATCCTGGAAAAAGGACAAAAATCTTCAACATGACTGAAATAATAATAATGTTTTTCAGATTTTTAGTCTTCAGATCATCAGTATGTTGGGCACTCTGAGGATGGCAGTGTGGCAGAGGATTGTCCATTTGTGGCTTCAAAATGAAAAATCAACTGAAAAAATCCATTATTTCCCTGGCCCTTAAATAATCCAGTTACTTAGCATAGTTTCCCCTTATACATAAACACAAATGGCCTGAATGCATTCAGCTGTAGACACTATGAAAAAAGGTGCTGAAGGAGACACTCTTAGGAAACTAAAATTCTATGTCCCCACAGAGAGATTGTTTTGTATAAAGAAAATAATCCTCACCAGTATTAAACTGCTTTATGAAATTCGTGCTCATTACTCACTTTTCTTTTTAATTTATCAAATATTCCTGAGAAAAATGTAAGAAAGACAAAACAATACTAAGAAAACAATACTTTCATACACATTGAAAACAAATGAGGCCTAGGTTACTGAAAAGATTTAACTACTTTAACCAGAGAGTCCATCTTCCACTTGGAGAAAGGGTCCAATTCCATTTCAAGAAAGTTGCCCACCCTATATGGTAATTGAAAAATTGTCTCCCTTCCCCCTCCTGGCATACAGGTTCAGTCTACAGTGTTCAGGAATGGCATAAGACTTACTGGAGTTTACAAAAATACTGCCTTATATAAACAACATAGCAGAGATCTCAAGCAACCAACTGAGCACAGTAATGAATTATTTAGGACACTTTACTGGCATATTTAAAACAATCACTTCTGAACTGTGATCAGTACTCCTATAGAACAAAGCCCACTACACTGAGAAACAGACAAGTCCATTTGAGAAGCATTAAAAAAAAAAAAAAAAAAAAAAAGAGCCTGAGAGCCAGTTTTTGCCGATGCTGAGCAAGTGCAGGAATACTCCACCTGGTTACCTAAACTGGTTCCTTAAACCATTTATGCAGCAGCTTCAAGAGGAGTGCAAAGGTGCTAAAGACTGAGGATTTCTCCATTGGTCACTGCTTTTGGTTTGTCTGCCTCTGTAAGGGCCTGGGAACACACCAATTGAAGAGGCTCTGCACATCTGCTGAAAGTAACAAAAAAAACCCAAACAAACAAAACCAAAAAACCCAAAAAACAAACCAACAAAAAAACCAAAACAAAGTTCCACCCTAGTATCCAAATACCTAGGAACTATAAAGGCCACCTAATGAAAGGATGATGATCTTTCCAAGTCTATGAAAATGTCCCTTCCTAAAATGAACTTAGTGATGTTGCCACTTTCCAAGCAATGGAGCCCACAAATTCTCAGCAAATCTTTCACTGCAGGATTGGTGCAGGCTGGAATTCACCTGTCCCACTGCAGATATTCACAGAGCCTTTATCTACATGTCAAGTCACTAACTATAAAATGAAGGATACACACATGTTTAATGCATGATTTCTTGACACATCTCAGAGGGTGCTCATATGGTAGCATCAAATTATGGACCCCCCTCCTCTATCACAGGTGATTTTTCCGTGTTTCAAATTTCACAGACTTCTTTGACTCCTGCAACTTCAGCAGTTTACACTCACAAAGGGGTCAGAAATCAAATTAAATAAATGTGACTAGACAGATGTTCATCAGAACGTGGCCAAGAGTGAAATAAAATCAGACTGAACCAAATTTGCCAACTTAGCTTCAATTGCAATCACAACAGATGCTGGACTGATTCTCCCATCTCTCATTTCTCTGTGAAATCTATGAAAGAAAAAACACCATCAGATCTTACCTGTCCCCACTTTTTCAACCCATACCCTCAAGTTCTCAGACTACAAATAAAACTGATGTTTTTTATCTTCCATTAGAATTATATTCTGCTGTAAATGCTAATGTGATGGAATTAAATACTAACCAACCAAACACTGTAGAAAGGAATATGATCACTTCTACTCAACAAGGTCCTCCTGCCAACTTGGCTGAGCTGTGAATATTGCTTGCACAAATCAGCATCCCAGTCAGACAATGGTATAGTCTTGGTCTTCTGCTCTTGGGAGTCTGGGCAATGAAGCCAAATGCTTGCAAAAATGAAGAGTAAACCAAGTGGAAAGGAAAGTTAAAGATCCTGCTTATACTGGTTCTCTGTCTTGCCCCAAACAGGCCCAGAGTTATGGTCTGATTATGGTTTACAACACAAGCAGAAAAGTTCTCACCTTTAAAGCTCAGTTTGAGGTTGCAGGCTTGAATATTAGAAAATGGTTGTTCTAACAGAATTAGAAGTATTCACTCCTGAAAGCATGGGAAGCTGATAAACAGCCTCACAGCGCCACTGTTGCAGCCACTTCCCAAAGTGAAATCACACCTCTAAAAATCATTAATTAACTCACATATTTTGAAAGCAGCTTTTATTTATTTCATTTTTCGTGAGCTGCCTGCATAAACAAGTCACCACAAGCCACCACACACTGTACATCAATTTGTACATCATTTGTTGAGTTGCTGACAAGATTAATGACTACATTTGCTTTTATTTATCACTGTACAACATTAATTGTGTCTGTTCTGCAAGTTCTGCATTTATTTAGATATTATAGATTTTTTTTTTATTAGTCAGAAAATGAGAAGTTTCTTTCCTTTGAAAGGGAGCCACAGGCATAGTGATAGCTACATCAAAATCCCATGCAGTTGGGACAGGATGTTTGGGACAAAGAAATTCAAGGCAAGTGTTTTGAAATCAGTATCAAAAAGTGAAACATGCATATCACATGTAAAGATACATGCATTGAGATGGAATCAAAGCTTAACATTAACACCTGTTTTGTGAAGCAAAGTAGTGAGTTTCCAGAATCATACACCACAAGCTCATTTACTTCATTAGGGCCATGAAATCGGCCCATCTGTTATGTTCCAGAGCAGAACCCTGAATACAGCTCTTTCAGCTGCTGGGATATCTGCAGATGTGCAAGAATTCAGGGCTACAGAAGCTCCAAGTCTATCAGTAGCATACTGCATCAGGACCAGGAAATATCCCTTAATGGCAATTCTCTCTAGTTCTGATGAAATATCAGATTACTTCCATTTTGCTTCTATGCTGCCTAATGGATTAGCTATGGTAAAAAGGTCCTAGTCACCTCTAGGTGTCATGTACTTAGACAAGATGGCTGTAGCTTTCTATGCAACTTTGTATCAAATAGGTGTAAGTAGGGAATTAAATAATTCTACATAATAATAATAATAATTAGTATAGCGAAGTTTTTAACATCTGAATTACTGACTCTACCTCTGAATTCCTTATTCTACATCTCCTGTGCAGACTGAAACATAATCAAGCATGTCAAAAAGCATGATTTCTGTCACAAGTTGCTTTGCAGAGCCACAAGGGCCCTACCAGTGCTAAACCCCATGAAAACTATCAACTGTGGTTTGTTGCTATGAACAGAACTGCCAGTGAAGATACAAGAGCCCATTTCAACTGGCTGAAGCACTGCCTGAAATGCGAGGCTGAAAGCAAGTGTTAACCTGCTACAGCTTTCCTAGTTATACTTTCTTATGGATTTGCGGGATTTCATCACTGACTTACTTTTTTTCCGAATCCAAACAGCAGAGGGCAGCACTACAGCCTGGTTCAGCCTGGAATCGGCTTCTGGAAAAAGACTCCATACAGACTTTTCTGCTGTTTATCAGAAAGGTTATTCTAGGATACTTCTCTTGCACTGGGCATTGGCCCAGAAGTTATAGGCCCTGTCTACTTAGTAGGTATCTCTGCCTTCCTGAGTCACCCCAGCTATGAAAGGCCATGTTTCCTGGCTCTGCTCCAGCCTGACCTATTCAGGGGAAAATTAATCCTGCTTCAGAAGGCCAATGCTAAAATAAACCCACGCTTGCTGGAGAGTGGAGAGGTGGCAGAGAAAAGGAGACTATGTAAATGCATGCTTCTCATCCCTGGCTATAATCAGTCTCCTCCCATCCACATCACTGCTGCTGGAAACTGAGAACAACCTCCCCTGCTGAGCTGTGCCCAGTAGGAGAAAGTGCACGGCTTTAGGATAGCTTTCCCAAAACTACATCAATGGGGTCTCTTCTTCTTTTGAACTGAGGGTGTTACAGAAGTGGATGAATAAGGGGAAGAGAGGTGCTCTGTTTATGGTGGTTTGGGTTTTTTTTAATCTTATTTCGCAGAGGTGAGGGGCAGAACAGGAGACAGAAGTATAGAATAAGCTGCTGGGTTCCTGCAACACTGCTGTCTCACAATTTTGCACTTGTTTAGCTCTTTCTATCTGTGTGTTATTACCAGTGAACAAGAAAGCCTGCAACTTCAAAAACACCTCAAAAAAATGAAGCATGGCATTGATGGAAATGTATGGAAGCCAGAGAGATCTTTTAAATTGCATAAAATCTATTTTATTTGAACTGTTTCTTCTGACAGTTGCTGGTCTAGTTCTGTGTAGAAAAACAGGGTGCCAACCTACAACATTGTGACATCTGAAAAGCAAATCATAAAGAAGCAGTACTCACACAACTTCTGGGTGACCCACCCCACCCCATCACTATGATCCTGGAAGTAACTTACGAGGTCCAGATAATTTATCCCTGGCTATTTCAAGATGGTTTCATGTCTGCACCATTGTTCCTAACATCTCAATTTTTCTCACTATCTATACTCAGAATATCTCCTGCCTTTTATCCCTTTATAGCTGTCTGGAAAATAGAAAATAGCTCAATCTCAACTTCTTCCATTACTGTATATTACTACAAAGGAAAAAAAAATAAATAAATGAAGCAATAGGGCAATTCCTTTACAGTGTTGACCTGCAAGCCACTTTCACAGCATTTATTAATTCATACCTGCCCGTAGTATAACTGAACATACTTACATGTCAATTTCAAATAATACAGCAACATTTAAGAATGTATGTTAATACACTATCTCATTTATTTCTTAAGATTTATAAGAAAGTATTAAACTGAATTCCCAGTGAATCAGAAACTGGCAGTCATTCTCCAGGAATGAATGAAATACAGATTGTTTTTTTTCATCAAGCTGAAGTAACATACCATGTAACCTAATTGTTTCCTGACTTCTGCTTCTGTCCCCATAATTTGTTCCCTTTCATATCCAGTATATCAGCTCAGCAGGGAAAATTCAAATTCAAAGTAATTTTTGGACGTGGGACTCAAACAGGATTTTTTCCACAGTGAGTTCTGAAACACTGAAATACTCTATGAAGGGACATGAGTTTTGATACCATAAAAATCATAAACTCTGGCATCTAAAGACTTTCTCACCCAGTTTTCTCACTCTTTAGCTGGGCAGTTGTCATCTTCAATATCAGCATTCCACTTTCTGGGATTTTGGCTTTCCAGCAGACCTTTTTTTTCTTCATGCATTTTAATAATGTGTGGCATGGAACTGACCTTAATTTGCCATTTTCTTGCAAAATATAGACACATTAATATTTCAATTTAAAAAAAAATATTTCTGGCATTGTAATCAATACAATGTAAATTATAACATCAATGTAATTGTGGCCTATTCAACCAGCATGTAGGGTGACAAAAAATTGATGTCTCTTCACTAAGTAATACAATTTACTCATTTCTTACTTACTCAAAAAAAAAAGCTTGAAATTCTATTAAAACTGTTGTGCTAATAGCTAGTAAAAGTATAAAAGTATAAAAATTATAAAAGTATAAAAATTATACAGCATATGCTATATAGCATAAAAATTACATCTACATTTAATGCATGAAATTGTTTCTGTATTATAAAAATATTATTACTTTATTTTGCTATTGTAATGCAGTTATCTGACTGTGCACAAAGCTGTGATTTCATTAAATATATACTACTGTCAAAAAGAATGTCCTACAACATATGAAAAAAAATTACTGTCAGCAAGAAAATTATGGACTATTATGAACTATTTCACAGAAGAAAGACTAGTCAAGTAAAATCACAGCATGAGAAACTCTACAAAATATCTGAAAACAAAGAGGTAACAACTTGAGCAAGGGCTAACAATATTGACACTTTTTTAATAAAAGAAAGTTATTATATTATAACCAGATGTATTGTCAGAAGCAGCAGATGGAAAACAAATAAATCACTTAAATAATTTAACAATTCAAATCTGTTTGCCTGAAACAATGAATTTTAAAAATACCTAGAACAGTAAAATCACACACAGAAACAACTTAGAAAATAGAAACCAAAAGATAAACAAAACAAACATAACATAAAAAGATCAACTTCAATAATTTTTGATATTCCAAAATTACTGCAACATGAATGATGATAAAAAGATGTATCGAAAAGAGCAAAGACCAATTTGAATTGAATAGAGCAAAGATTTGCATTATCCCATTAAGATTTACACTAACACAATATTTAGAAAAGTAAGCTTGAGCAAAATAGAAAATAAAACCCTACTTAAAATGCTACATGAAATTTCCTCATATACTCTTACTTGTATAAATGTTGCACCAATGATTTAAAATGGTAATTACTGCTTTATGTGCACCTAATAAGAAAAAGTCCCTACAATTCTAAGAAGAGGCAGGCAATTAAAAATTATGCAAGAGTCACCAGAGCTATGGAAAGCTGAACATGAGAGTCATCACACAGGATATTTCATGAATGATGTAAAGAATGTTGCACTACGCAAAGAGAGCTGGGAAGAATGTCATACTAGACATTCTCCCAACCCAGATTTTCTGAAGAAGAGCATATTGTAAATTTCAGGTCAGATAAGTCTATATTAATACTTTCACTTTTTAATAGCTTTGTTTTGCCAAGCTCTGAAAAGAAATCAGACCTATTTTCTAGGTCATGGAACTTCAGCAGGTGCATCTGAATTCTGCATTCACACAACCCAGCATTTCTCCAGTTTATGAAACAAACAAACATTTTTAAAAAACCCACTAGGTAAGCAGAGAACTCAGTGAAGAACTTTATTTCCTGATCAGGACATAAAACACATTTGAAATGTTACTGCTAAGATGGGTTACTCACTAGCAGCAAGAGAAAATTGTGTCTTACAGAACATAAAGAAGGCTTCAGCCATAACTTGGCTTTGTTCTGATCACACACCTGCCCAGGCATTGCTGATACTGTTCACAGCTGTCACACCTTCCAAGAGATCTGGTGAACACCATGAGAAGCATATCTCTGGCAGTGAACTGGAATGTGTAGAAAAGCAAAGCACAATGCTAATTATCTCTTAGCACAACTTCTATCTCAGGAAAATAACACCAAAAATTACAGAAAATAGAATATTTCAAGCTAATAAGTAGGAAAATGAAGCTTCAAGTATCTATTACACATAACAATTAGGACCCTGGAATTACAGACTTTTCTTGAGAGGCAAACTTTTCCCTGAAGGTCACAGTTTTTGCACAGAACACAACACTCTTCAGATCTCATTTCTTCCATGCAAAATTAGTTAAAAATAGAATTAAAAAAAAAAAAAAGAATACATAAATATCAGAGATCCTCTCAGCATGTATTTTTTTCTTGGAAGCTCAAAACCTGAAAATCACTGAATCCAAGAAGGGATATACATTCCACCATGTAATGAAACATGTTTGGAAATTACTAAAGAAATTATTTTCTGCAGAGATCTACACCAAAAGTAAAAGTACAACATTCCTTTCAGCTGCAAAGTAGGCTTGCAAATTTTGCTTTATGCTTGTTCTGAGTAAGCTTTAATGGCAGTATTGGAACAAATATAATCTTGACTTTTAATATTATTGCATATATATAAAACGGCATGTGCAAAAGAGATCTGGCAAAACTTGGAAAGATCTATTCATGCCTTGCTCAACCACACACTGACAAAATGACCTTGAGAAAGTCACTTCACTTTTCTTTGTTTTTTCCCCCAAAATGCAGTCCGAAGATCTTCCAAAGATGAGTCTTCCAAATGAGTCTGATAATGAGTTATACTTCATATCAAAATATATTTACTAAAGAAGTGCTAGTAAATAGTGAATTAACTGTTATGGAGTCTAACAAGTCATTAATTTGCAAACTGTCCAAAATACCTCTTCTTTATGAGTTTACCAAAATCTATAATGTGTACTGTTACATTTGTGTCATGACAGCATTAATAATCAAACAATTAATAGATATTCTAGTGTACTGTAAATGCTTACGACAACCTGTAGAACTAATTCATTATCCACTGTAACACACACCTGTGACACAAAAGATGATTTTTTTTCTCAAGGTATGTTGAAACCTATGAGGAAAAACCACTGGAGTTCTGAATCTTAGCAATACTATTATTCTGTCTACAGCATACCAAATATTTACTATAGAGTCCAGTAGAGAAGCAAAATTAATTTCAGAGCAAAGACTGTGATTGTAATTCTTCAAACAACTAGAGTAACAGAAATTAGTGCTTGTCTGATTTGATTACCAGATAGTTTCTGGTTTTGTTCTGTTGCTCTAAGGATCTGAAACTTGTGTGAAATAAACAAATCTCTGATGAGGAACCAAATTCTGCAGTATTGGTGCTTGAATTGTTTCCCTACTCCCTGATTCCTCATACTCCACTATTTCCCAGTGATCTTTGCCTTCTCCAGTACCTGAGTGGCCACTAGTGAAGTCAATGAAGCATTGAAAATTGGAAAAAAACATATTAACCTTAGGTTATTTGCCTTCACCAGGGCAATTTTTAATGTGTTAGAAGACATTCAGTTAACATATACACTTTCATTATTAGTTCAGTCAACAGGGAATGTCAAAATTATAACATGCCTGGCCACACACATGTAGAAGAGGAAACCAGTCAGTGCAGACTAGGGAGACTGTCTGCCTTGGTTAACCTTGCTTGTCGGCTATTTCTCCACATCTCTCATGCTCTCTCGCTGCAACTTAATTCTGCTCCTCTAGTTTTCCCTCCCTTGGTTTCCTCTCTCCCTTTTTATTCCTTTAGCTGCTGCTTCTTGTTTCTTAAACAATCTACCTGAGACAATAAGTCCTACCCTTTACTCGGCCTCCTTGCTGCTAGTCTCCACACCTACATTTCTCTACCTCCATTTTCAAAAATTTACCATTGCTCAATTGACCCTTCTTATATTCCTGTTCTATCCTTCTGCCTGGTCCACCCCCCTTTCTTCTCTTCACATCAGAAGGGAACATACACTGCAGCTGGGAGATACACTTTAAATGCTTCCCACAGACCTATTAAATCCCAGCATCCACACATTCTGGATGCCCCTGCCTGACTCTCTGCAGATTCAGTCTCTTACAGAGACCTCCATTCTCTCCATCCCATCCCACCCCTTACCCTCACACTGAGGCTACCCTCACCATCCCCATCACATCTGGTTGCTTTTGAGTAATATTTCAGCTCTTTTCTCCTCTGAAGAACTGCCAGCCAGCCAGCCAGCTCTTCCCAATCAGCTTTCTGTGATTTCAACTTTCTTCCCTTCCTCACAATTTCTCACACTCATCCTCAGGAAGCTTCCAGGCTTCCTGCTGACACCCTTGGTGGCACTCTGTAGCAGTCACCTGTATGTCTCCTTGCCTTGGCCCATTCATTTCACCTGATAAGTGTTCTCTCACTAAGTGTTCTGTTCTCTTAAAGAACCATTATTTTGATATGGTCAAAGCAAGAACTGCTTTCCCCTTACCTCTGTTATCCCATCCTCCTCTCTGATCTTTTCCCTTGCCTGCCACATCCTTCCTCATATCCTTTCACTTGCTCTTTCCATCTCATCTCTTATTTTCATCTCATCAGACTGAGAATATCCCATCTAACCTCAGCCCACGTCCTCCTTCTCTATCTTCCTTTTCTAGCACAAACTGACTGTAGACTTGCTCTGTTTCTTACACTCTACTGTCTCATGAATTATGAAGTATGATGGCCAAACACATAGCTCAGTCTGCCTTCAGCTTCAAATTCCTGGCTGATCTGTGATCAGGTTTACTTCATCCACAACCATTTAATTGTCTCCCTTTCCAGTTATGCCATCCTTATACATTTTCTTCCTACTTTTCCAAGTTAAATGAAGACCTGCACTTTTCCAATGCTCTCTTCCAAATCCTTGCCATAGGAAATATTAATATGCTCACTTCCTACAAGTTTATTCCTTGTGTCACAGGTTGGGTATTTTTCCCTCCTGCTTGTATGTCTCGTGCTTGTCCTGTTAAAACAGAGCTCCTGATCTGTTTCATATTAATTTTTATCCACTTCCTCAGGTTTTTCTCTGAAATGTTGACTGTCCTCCAACTCCTCCTTCTCAAATTACAGACATGCTGTAATAATTAAACAAACACACCTTATGTTGACTCTTACTGCTATTTCCAGCACTAAAACCTCTCTTCTCAATGTGCTGCTTGCACTTACTGTCCAATTTTCCCTCTCTCCAGCTCAATGTAGGATCCTATGACAGGTAACACCAACACCCAGCTAAAATAACCCTAGTTAATACCTGCCCAAAACAGACTCAAAGCTCACACAGTACTTTGTCCTTCTTGATCATCTTTGTCATCACCAACCTCATTACTCCTCTTCAACTCTTATACTCAATTAGCTCTCCTCTGGCTCTCTTACTCTTCTCGACCTTCCAATATACATCAATCTTAAAAATGAGAACTTACTACAGCCCCAGAAATCGTTCCTAAAAAAACCAACATATTTCTTCTTGGCATCTTTCCAATACACTGTCTACTCACCATTGTCTAGGCTGGGAGTCAGGATGTTGTGACTGATTCCTTGTGCTCCCCCTTGTGTCTGCCATCAGGCTCGGACTGCTGACTTTTCATGAAAAGCTTTTTCATTTTGTGTCTGGCCTAGCCTCAGTGCTAGGGTTTGTGTCTTGGTTATATAAGCAAACAAGGCTATGCACTACTTTGAAAAAGTTGATTTCCTGTAGTGTTTCAAGTGGGCTACTCACACACCAAAGCACAATGCAGTCAGTCACTAATATCTCTCAAAAAATGTAGATCTAGGTTATTTTTAGCTCAGAATTTTTAAGAACAAAATTCAGTGTCTTTATGTCAGCAGTGTGAGCATCCACAAACTCACCCCAGAAAGAAAAATAATCCATCCAAAGCTGCAAAGATCTAAGGAAGATGAAGCTTGAAAGACTGCTTTCAATAATTCAGAGACTGCATTTGCAGAACTGTTTTAACCATTTCTCTAGGAAAGTATCAGAATATTGACAGTGAACACTAACTGTATAAAAAGCCAAAGGTTCTTCAGCTTTTTTTTATGACATTTTTAGTTAGTACTGGAAATGCTTATCCTCAAGGTACTGGAGTTAGCAATAAATTCCTTACAGGATATGTTTGAATTTCTACACTAAATAGCAAACTGCCACTTATCATCAGACATGAAAAATCCAAGTCAGGTATTTGAAGCAAAAATCAAACAAATGAAGAACAACTCTCAAAGTAGCCAACATACATCCTGGTCCACCCTGCTTTTATTAAAACTGTTTGGAAACAAAGTCTCTCTTGGAAATAGATATTTGGGCTCAGAGAAGGGAGAGCTGAATCAGAAGAAGTGGCGGTCCTTTTTTTAAGTACTGGCAGTTATGGGTAAACAACAGTAGTGCTATAGATTAAACAATATCTGTGGATGTGATGATGATACCCAGCAATAACTTCAAAAACTAACTGGAATTCTTGTGATAAAGACTTTATTAAAAAAAACATCATTAAACTCCCCAACAATTTAAATTACCTAAAAAATAATTAACTCCCCCACGAATTTAAATCAAAGATGGTAGGGAAGGGGCTGGCAAACAATCCTTTCAGGCTAGACCCCCAGACCACTCTTACTTCAGGCCCCCCACTGCCTTTCCTCCCCAGCAGCATCTCACCACCACTCTCCCATCTCCCACTCACCATACACCAGTCAGAAGAGCTGACACCTGAGTGCACACCTTGTCAATCTGGGTAGTCAGGCAGCAGCTGTGAGCATCACTAGCCAGGGGGGTCTGTGTGAAACCAGCAGCAGGAGCCTGGGGGTGTTAAAGGGGTGTTTGCTTTCCCATGAAAAGAGGAGACACCAGACCTGATGAGCAAAGTATAAGGAAAATAAAGGAAAGGTCAAAGGTAGCAGGCAGCCACATGTGTTAAACAAAACTCCCTTCAACTCAGTCTAATTCTAGGGGTCCCCTATGCAAAAGCACCTGCTTTTGCTCCTTGTGTGGGAAAATATCTCCTTGTGGGGGGTGGCTCTCCTCCCCTTTCTTACAAGCTGGGGAAAGGCTCCATCTTCTCAGGAGGCCAAGGAACAAAGGGTGCTTCTGGAAATCACAGCTGACATCCATTTCTCACACTGGAGGCTCATGAGAAGAGACCTCAACAGACCTAAGAGCAGCAGAGGGCAAGAGAGACAGGGGATCAAATGTACTATCCCATTGATTAATGCTAACAAACACACTGGTGAGAAGAGATGTGCTGCCCTGTCAAGAACGCCGCTTTGTGAGACAGCCAAGATTTAGCATCTACATTAAGATGAATTCTGTTCTCATTACTGATACCATATTACCAAATCAAAAGAGACCCTTACAGGTTCTTTGGTAGAGCATTTTTCCTAATAGCTCTTTAGGGCAAACTCCTTAGTATGCATCTATACCTTGCTGCATTGCCTTTTGCGTAAGTATTCCACACAAGTCACCCAACAACCAACAATGAATCATAAGCTCCTGCTTTCTTATAGGGGTCCGCCAGACAGAACAGATGAGAAACTAATGGGGGAAGCCATTTAATCTTCACTTTATACTCAAACATTCTTCTAAGAGTCAGACGCTGCATAAAGGCAGAGCTTCACTGCAGCCTTTACTCTTTCTCAGTTAGTGCGAGTCAAGCAGCTTCAGCACGCCTGGGCATGTGCTTCCCACGGTCTCCTCCCTTCCCTCCCTCTCTTTCTGAAGAGGGGATTGCCTGTGGGTCTTGCGAGGGTCTGACCTTGCAGGGGTGAAATGAGGGTACAATGCAGAAAGGCATGTTGTCTCCTCCTCGGGAAAGCCGAGTCCCAGAGCATGCTGGGGTATTTAAAGACCTCAATGCCTGCAAGTTCCACGCGGTGCGTACAGCATGAAGCAGCTCTCTGGCCTTGACTCAAGAGAGGTCCAGTCCTGGTCACTGATGCCTATAAACACAGCACCACCTTCCAGGCTGGCAGTGCATCCCTGGGGAGCTTTGTTGTTGGGCACGACATCCATGTCGCCCCCCTCTGCGTGAGCCCACGCACACGAGGGCAAGGCTTAATGCACTCTCAGCTGGCCGGTGGCACTGTCAGACCGCTCCGGGGAGGCTTTCAGCCCTCAGCCGCTGCCTCTCGCCCGCACGGAACGCTTAGTACGGCCTGAACCGCTCCTGCCAGCTCCCCATGCTCCCTCCGGTGCCTCCCGGGAGCTATAAATACAGCGGGCACATGCTCTGACACCGCGGTTCCCAGCAGGCACCAGATAACTTTAATTTGCCCTTTAAACGTCCCGGGCCCGCGTCCCTCGCGGCCGCCGCTCGGGCGAACATGGCGGGGCGGGCCCGGCGGGCCGCAGCCAATGCCCGCGGCCCGGGGGGGCGCCTCCTCCTATCGCGAGAGGCCGCGGGCTATAAGCGGGGCGGCGCGGGCCGCGGGGACATTTGTCCGGCGGGGTGGGGAAGTGTCCGCTCGTTGCCTATCTCCGGGCGGGGCTGTCGGACCGGCTCGCGGCATGGGTGACCAAGCGCTCAGCTTCGTCAAGGACTTTCTGGCCGGCGGGATCGCCGCCGCCGTCTCCAAGACGGCTGTCGCCCCCATCGAGAGAGTGAAGTTGCTGCTGCAGGTAAGGGGGCGACGGGGGTCGGCGGTGCCGCGCCACAGGTGGTGCCGGCGCGGCGGGCGCTGCTCGCCGTGACTAAATATGGGAAGGAGCTCGGCCGGCTCCGGTTACGCGGGAGCTGCCCGGGACGTTCAGCACCGCCTCGGAGTAGCGGGAGCAGGGCCGGCCCCGTCCGTGCCCTTCAGCGTGTGGGGTCACCCCTGCAGTGCCCCTCTCTCACCGTGCCGCCCTCCTCTTTCTCCTCCGTGCAGGTCCAGCATGCCAGCAAACAGATCACCGCCGATAAGCAGTACAAGGGCATCGTGGACTGCATAGTCCGCATCCCCAAGGAGCAGGGCATCGCCTCCTTCTGGAGAGGCAACTTGGCCAATGTCATCCGGTACTTCCCCACCCAGGCCCTTAACTTCGCCTTCAAGGACAAGTACAAGCAGATCTTCCTGGGCGGAGTGGACAGGCACAAGCAGTTCTGGCGCTACTTCGCAGGGAACCTTGCGTCCGGGGGTGCCGCCGGAGCCACCTCCCTCTGCTTCGTCTACCCGCTGGATTTCGCCAGGACCCGGCTGGCGGCTGATGTGGGCAAAGGAGCCACCGAGAGGGAGTTCTCTGGCCTGGGCGACTGCATTGTCAAGATCTTTAAGTCTGATGGCTTGAAGGGCCTGTACCAAGGATTTAGTGTGTCTGTCCAGGGCATCATCATCTACAGAGCAGCCTATTTTGGGGTATACGACACGGCCAAGGGTAAGAAGTGCATGGAAGAGTGACTGCAAGGGAAGATCCATTCAGTAAAGGCACTCCAGGGCACTTGGCAATACAAGGACAAGCAGGGCTTGGCTCAGCACCAGTTGAGTGCAGTGCTAGAAATGTGCACAGGTGTTTCTGACATGCATTTTTGCCTCCCCTACTTGCTGCTCTGAGACACCTTGGGTTTGGATTGACTCCGGGGTTGGTGGGTGATTATTCCTTCCACAGCCCTTTCCTTCTGTACTGATTCCGTTCATTTGTTCTTGATGACAGGTATGTTGCCTGATCCAAAGAATGTGCACATCGTAGTGAGCTGGATGATTGCCCAGAGTGTCACTGCAGTGGCAGGGCTGGTTTCTTATCCTTTTGATACTGTGCGACGTAGGATGATGATGCAGTCTGGCCGAAAGGGAGGTAAGAATAAGTGCTCCTGTGGTGTTCTGGCTGCAGAAAGTTTCTCTCCATCAACATAAGATAGGAGATACTGGGTATTTTTTTCGTTTTATGGAAAATTAATAACCTTCTCATTAGAGTCCTTAAAAAAAACCTATGGGGAACATGCTGCTTATTTCTATCATGTTGATCTAAAGGAATGAGAGATTACTTCATTTCCTATAGAAAATTAATTTTCCTTAATTGATTACTAGATTTTAAATCCTCAGCTGTACTTGGCTAATTCCTTGTTGTTTTAAGGATACAACAGTTGAAACATACTTGCTTTATAACTTCAAGCCTTCTAACGTTTATGTTTGTTTCCACAGCGGATATTATGTATAAGGGCACAATTGATTGCTGGAGGAAGATAGCTAAAGATGAAGGATCCAAAGCGTTCTTCAAAGGTGCCTGGTCGAATGTGTTGAGAGGCATGGGCGGAGCTTTTGTATTAGTACTTTACGATGAAATCAAGAAGTATGTCTAAAACTTAACATCATAATGCAGTAGTTCAATTGTTCTCAATCAACTTTTTAAAAAATACGAACTTGTGATGTAATGGACAACAAAATATTTCCTAGGGAAACAGAATAAAACTTGAGTAGCATATGTGGCAGAGATAAAGATGCATTAATTTAAAAACTGTCCACAACATCACAGTTACATTTTCTATGAGAATTCCTCCACCATTTGTATTGGAACCTGTGTATATATTATACTTCAAATTGCAGGTAATAGATTTTGTCTAAAGACAAAATATAAGTGGTCTATACCTTGTCTAAAATCTAATATTGTGAATTCTTAATAGACTGTCATAAATATTTATTATACTAAGTAATATCTCTAGCTACCCAACACTGTGATGACATAACATGAATTAAAATCATGTTTTCTTCTACAGCTCTATTTTTTAATATAATATTAAGTGAAAAGGATGTCTGAAATAATAAACTATACTAAAGCACCGGGCTGAGTTCCTAATTGCAGCCTCTTCCCTGACAAACTATACAGTAATATGCTTGAAACCATAATCTGATTTTTCCAACATACTTTGTAAAATATGGAAATACAGTGTTTCAAAAATTCCCTGTATTGTCACAAAGGAAAAAGTTGTCTGCTCTGATGTTCAATTGAACTAAAACTGAAATAAATTAATATATTAATGAATTTTTCCCTGTTGTTTTCAGTACACTGAACACCTTACAAGCACATCCTCCAAGGTGATGTGCTAATCAGGACACAGTTAGTGGCTCTCTCTTGAAAACCTTTTCAACAGAGCTTTAGGTAGGTGAAGTTATTGAGATTATTGATAATTCTACAACTGCAAAACCAAGTGGATTCAGTTTAAGGGTACTGCAGCCAGAGATTTTGGGGATAAGCTTCCACCAATCTTAGCTGCTTGTATAATTTGTTTATATTACCCTTTGAAGCATCTCCTCATTTGAAGAGTGAAGTCATTACTGCTTATTTTACTTGAAAAATTATTCTAGATTTGACTACTCAAGAGTTATTAAAATAACTACACATTGAACCATTATGAACACATTGCACAATTAATTACCTGTGAGATCAAGACATGCTTACTTTTTAAATATATAATAATACACTTTTTAAACTTTAGATGCTGCAGGGTTGTGAATGCATGGAAAAACAGGCTGATTAGGCAAAGGAGGGAAAGTGAGGTGTGGCCATTGCAGTTGTTCAGTTAGATTGCATATAAGCAAGCATTTGCTATGTATCCACTTAGGACAAAAACCATAGAATCAGAGCGTAGTTTGTATTGGAAGAGACATTAGATACCAACTCCTGGGCCATGAACAGGGACATTGTCTACTAGACTCAGTTCCTGGCCTTGGACACTTCCATGGTTTGAGTGTCCACAACTTCTCTGGGCAACCTGGGCAAAGGGGTAAGACTAAGCAAGTAATAATCAAATAAACTTAGCTCACCTTCATCTTTTACTACTTCATATGTATGGCTTCAAGTTATCCTTTTCCTATATTTGAAACATTTGTCAGATGCAGGTAAGTCCTAGCTCACCGTCACTTGGCATGAGAGGCTCTGGTTGTCTGGCACAGATTCAGACTAGCAGCTCTGTTCTTCCTGAAGGCAGGTACCAGCCACTAACCAGTGTCTGGAAGCAACATCACTTGAAAAAAAGAAGCATTTTGGAAATACAGGTCCAAAAAATGACAGGCTCTTTTAAAATTAACCAAATACAGATTTATTTTTTTTTTGTCCCAGGACAAAACCTGGCCTGATTGTTTAATCTCCTTTTTTCATGGTTGCTCTCTTAAATATTTGCTTTTATAGATACCTGGTCTGTTTCCTTTCCCATAGCAAACAACCAGGGTTGCAATCTATCAAACCATAAGTTTATGAAGAAAACATGTCTATTGGTTTTCAAACTGCATTAGTTTTCCTTAAAAACTCTGCCAGTTTCTGCTCCTTCTTTTTCTCCTTCCTCTGCACTCCCCTAATGACTCTGTACAAGAAGCTTGCTAACACAATCCAGCTATCCAGTTCTCATTTAGCTCACTGGTAAGGCAGCAACTGGCATTTGGATGTATGAGGGAAGATCTAAGTTGGCTACAGCAACACACTGTAATAGGCAGAGGCACAAAACCTTGGAGGAAATGAATAACGTAATTAAGAGGAAGCAAAGAAAATATAAATAAGTGTAAATGAAAGAAGTTACATTCCAGAGAAGGTGAAATGGAGAGACTAAGGACTATTAAAACGGAGAGTAAAGAGTATCAATGCAGGAAAATGCCACTGGGCTAAGAAAAAGTACATGAAATAAAGCATATGGAAAACAGGTAAATAGCTTGTTTCTACTTAAAAGCCACTGCACACAATGTGGGAGATTGCAGGTAGTATAAAGATATCTGTGGTCAGAGTTCAAAACTGTGAATGAATTAACCATGCTTCTGAAAGCAGCTCTGCAACACTCAGCACACTTGCTGAAAGTGCAACCTAAAATGCAGCCATCAGCTCTGACAGACTGGAAATTAGAAGACTTTGCAGATGGTCTGCAATTGCTACTTGAACTCCCACTATCACAATCAATTAATACTACTTTTGTTCCTTTGCAAGAGCTGGTCACAGGCAAACTAAAGCCAGTGACAAAACCATTATTCCCTTACATCTAACACTTGAACAATGGAAAACTTGCATTTTTTCTGTTTTTCTATGTGCCAAGCAATTCAACCTTCTTTGCATCTTAATACCAACCAATCAAAAATCTGAAAGAAGCCACTGCAATGACAATTCATGTTAAATATTTTATTTCTTATGATTTACAGATGACATAGAAAATTGACACTCTTTCATACCAAAGTTAAATAAGATGAAGCAATTAAAAGTAATCCATTGCATAAGTTTCCTCACAGAAAAAAAACTGTAATATGAACATTCAGAAGTATTTAAACAGTTACTCTGATATTCACATTCAAGGACAAAAATCTTTAAATAGAGAATAATTTTAGTTAGTACAATAATAGAAATAAATACAGCAGCACTATACAAAGAAATTGTTAACAGTTCCTAACCATGAATAATAACTGCAATACAAATCTGTTTGCCACAATGCTGCTTAAAGTTAAAAGTTCCAAGTATTGTCGAACAGCTAATTTTGATCTGCGGGTCACCAAGTGAAGAAGCTCTGCCAAACTATCACAAGGACCGAGTAAAAAGTGTGTTACAATGCAGAATACCTGAAAGCCTAAGCCCTCATGCAAGCACTAACAAAGAACAATACACTTTTCATGTCAAAGACCCAGCATTACCAAATACAGCTTTTTTTCTTTATCCATAATACAGCAATGTCCTTCCTGGGAAGAAGCTGGGGAAGCAAGCAAAGTTTCAGCAATATCCACAGATAGTGTCATCACAATTTGTACTCTTTGTAAGGCTACAGTCCTACAAAACAAGCTCACTGAAAGTTTGCCTTTATGTACAGAAATAAACCACACCACCTACTCTTGTGATTACCAATACCATTGAATTTTACTCCTCTTGTAAATGGATGTTGCTATTGGAGCTTATCTGACATTACTACAAATATTAGATATGAATATGACATTTAAAAACAGGTCAAGAAAAGTAACAAGACTTTGTTTTCTACTGTCTTTTTCTCCCCCTAAATCCTGGTTAGTAGTCACTCAAAAGCAATGTTCAAGATGTTTCCTGCAGCTCAAGTTTACATCTCCCCACTGAGAAGAGCACACATCTGTAAAGCAGGGCCATGAACTATTTCCCTTTCTTAACAGTATTCTCTAGTTTGAGAAGTAACCAGAACTTACTCTTGTTTACATTAAATCTGAAACTGCTGTTTACTTCAGTCTTTATTGTTGTTCAGATAGTATCAGATGCTTCTTTCCTACACAAAGATCACACTCTATCTTTCAAAATCCAGTACAACTTCCAAAATCCTTTTGATCTGGAAGAGAGGCAGCCTTGCATACAAAACACACTCCAGGTTCTGAACGTTTAACAGTGGCAAAACATCATCTGCACCTCAGTATTCTAGCTCACCATGGAGGAATACACAATCTGCTTTTCACCTCTTCACACTGCTGTTAAAGATTCTTTCAGTCACAAGAACATGACCCACAAAATTCAGAAGGCTGTTACAGCCAGGATGTAAAGCAAGGAGAATTAAGGAATTAAGCATATGCTTATAAGTTTAATGCATTATTTTAAAGTATTATTAATATTTTAAAAATTGTATTTACATTTTGCACCTGTAGTGCAGCAATTCTGTCCTTCCATGTTATGGATACAAATTCCACTTACGATCTGATACTAAAATAATAGTTAAATTTCTATTTAACTTGTCCATTTAAATACCTCCTTCTCTTTCATAAGCTCTTCCTGTCACAGAAAACACTGACAGAAGTGTTTTATACCATTTTAAGACCATTTTGTAAGCAATTACTCTAAATGCATTTTAATTACTGAACAATGCAGAAAATATTTTTGCAGATAGAATTTACAAAAGCACTAAAAATAGAATAGTTTGAGTACCATCTCAGTATGCAAAGCAAAGAACACACTTATAACCAAGCAGCACAAACATTAGTGGATTTAGGTCTCTGTAGTGCCCCAGTGGGTGAATCAGCCACAGGCTTTTCACTCCTCTGGCTCAATGTACTTTGTACAGTGGATGATCTTGAAGCTCCTCCTGTTAACACACAAACACACAGAGTGAGAAAGCTTATGTTCAGCACAACAGAAAACTTCACACTGTGTTAGTACTGCAACACTCATTACCCTAGCTCTCAGAATAATCCAAACCAAATTACAGTAAATTGAATACAGCCCCTAAAGAGCTGATTATGAATTATTTACAAATCATCAAGAAAAAAATTCAAGCCTTTGGGTCTTTAACCTGACACATGGTTCTATAGAGACACATTGTCTACTTCCAAATCTTACACAGAGTTTCTGAGAAAAACAAGGGTACTATCAGTAGATCTGCATTTTCTAAAGAGAATTTGAACATTCATTGACGTTATTTTGGGGTTTTTAGCTGGGTTTGTTCTTCTCCCCTTCTTTCAATAGAGGGTAATCGCAAAATGAGAAACAGTTTACTACAGGCATTTTTTCTTCTTGGAAAAGATGATTGACAAGATCATTTATTAAAAATTTAGGATGGCAACAAAACAATGCATACAGTAATAACTTTTTGTGACTAGAAAAATAATTTTGATGATTTCCATTTGATAAATGATCAATCCAAAGATGACAAAGAATATATTTGATATTCTTAACAGTAAGCGCTTCACAATTCTGAATTATAGAAAGATAAACACATGCAAAGAAATGCAATGATATACAACTTCAAAGTACTTACTTGGAGGACTAAGCTGGCTCAAAGGAGATTTACCCCTTCTTACAGAAGGTAAAGAACTCAGGTAGTTCATGTGGCGGTGATAGTCCCTCAGTTGCTCAGAACGTCTCATACCAGCTGTTGGTTTCACTGCTTCCAGTCTTTTCAGGAAAGCCTTAATATTGAAGAAAAATGTCATCAAAAAAGACATAGAATGAACAAGATGCTGTAAAACAAACAGTCACAAATTGATTTTTATTTGAGCTGCAGAAAGCCCCAAAGCTTTTAGCAGTGCACAAAAGGATCCTCCACTGGTGACCAGCATAGGCTACTCCGCTATTCAGTTCTTTTCTCAGTGTTACGACACAAATGGTAACTATTCCTTGCACATCATCACTTCTACATTGAGTACCTCACAGTTCTCTGTGCTTTATGGCAACAATACATCTATTTGGTGACTATCATCAAAGGTAGTGAAGAAATGGATTCCACTATTCTAATCCTACCTTTGGTTAGTCCTCCCTTCTAAATTTCCAGAAGAATGAGAAGTTTGGGGGTTTTCTTTACATCTTTGGTTTGCAAACAGATCATTTTACATTGTCCTTTATGAGGCCCAGAGAGGATTACTGACCCCAGTTCTGTGAAACTAATTTGAAAAGGAAAGCACAAACATCTATGAGATTTCATTTTATCCATAATCTAATTTTAAGAGATTCCACTTGAAATTATTGATAGACATCATTTTGTCTTGTTGAAATTAGCCCTGGAAATCATGAGGCACGTGATATACTGGAATAACTACTTACACAGTATTTTAAATATACAATTCCCTATTCTGCATAATTTTTCTACTTGAAACAGATTTTTATCAGTTTAAGACATTTCAATAACCTAAAAAAAGGATCTGATAGGAGGAGAAATTGGGAATAACCAGCTACATGCAACTTCCAACTAACAACTTCACCTTTTTAATATATTTCAGCTTTAGTGGTAGCCTCACATAGATCTATTTATTTTCTCTTCTAATTTCAATTAATTTGATGGCTTGCAAACATCAGGCAATGACACAGCCTTTGCTGGTCCAGCTTCTGACATACATTCCATCAACAAGAGAATGCAAACTGCGCTTACAGTAAGTCTCCAAAGTACTAAAGGTAACTCTCTTTAGAAGATGCATTGTCTAGATGTATACTTGCATGGTCAATAAACTGTATCACCATTAAACTGCATGCCTAATCATGTACTGATTTATTTTTTTTTTTAATAAGAATAAAAAAAATTACAAGAAGTGACTTAGGAAATAGTATGGTTTTCACAGGATGTCAGTTGTCATTGTCTAACTATAACAGGAATCTACAAACTCTTGGTAGTTTATGCATGGGCACTGGAAACCTGCACAGAGTGCACAAGAGAGAAAGGACAAGTGACTTTGGCTCAGATGTAACATGTCACAAGTGCTTACATCAAGTGCCAGCCAGTTCATCGTCAAGCAGGAATACCTAAGTAAGCAAAAGTCAAAGGAAGGACTTCAGCTAGAAATAGCTCTTCACTAAAGCCAGCTACAGAACATGAAATGGTAGACTTGTCTCTAAATGTTATAGCCAACATTTTTCTCACAACTTCATCCACATCTCCTCATACAACTGTGTATGTTTAGACTTGCAGAGATCACTTATTTTACCATCAGTATTAAAAATGGAAGCTCTCAATACATTCAGTTCCATCACAAATATCAGATAAATTGTAGAAGTGAATTTTCTGTGAGAGATGAGCACTCAATTGTAACAGCCTCATAGAATTTGCATACCTTAACACTGCAATAATTTCAAGCTTGATTCTGAACATACCATCTTTTTTATACATACATACACACACACATATATATATACACACCCACTTCATTCTAGTTTAAATAAAATTGTCTGCTTTTGCTTTTATGCCTAGATTTTGGAAAGTATCATCACCATTAATGAAGGGAAAAAAAAAAAAAAAAAAAGAGCTACAGAAAAAACAGATACAGATTCTGTAGTGCAGCAGTGTCCAAAGAAAAGCTTTTCTAGAGAATATGAGCTCCTGTGGTTCCCTTGCCTTCTTCTGTGGATTATACCAAGGGCATGTTAACTTCCATTCTATTTTCAATTGTGAATTTTGCTCTCTGGAAAACAGCCTGCTACATAGAGAAACAAATGCATCAACACATTTAAATGGCAGTCCTGACCTACTAAATCTGTAACCTGGAACTAATCTGATTCTTACGGTTTTATTACCAATCCTATACAATCTTGAGGTCCCTAAAATGCTTTTCAGTCATACATATAAATCTACTAATTCTTTATGTTCTCCTTTTGAGAAATGAATTGAAGAAACCTGGCACTTTCCTTGTTCTTCAGAAGTACCAAATCTCTGGAGCTTTAATCCTGCACCACTGAAGTAAATAGCAATTTCATCATTGATCTCAACAATCAAAGGAATCAGATTACAGAACATAACTCAGGTGTTCAGAATCATATATATGTTCCAAATAAAATTTTAAGGAATAAAAAAAATGAGGAACAGACACTAATGGCAGGAATGATATTAGTTGCTCTAAATTGCATGGTAGGTGCTCAGAGCTCTTGATTCAAGCTCAAAACATATATAGTGTCATATCATTGATGACTTCTCATCTTGGCAACAGAGTTCCCTGGATTATATTTCCCCCATCTTCTTACTTTAATACTGAGTCTGCAGTTGAAGTAGAATATTTAAAAAAGAAAAGTCACAGAAGGTGTTCCTGCATGATTACCTTCTAGGAATAGAATAATCTTTTATAAATCCAGGCATATGGACATAGATTAATATCTATAAAGATACTAAAATACATATTTGTCAATGACTGAACTGTCAGAAATGCCAACAATTTGAGAACAAAGAAACTCAATACAAAAAACTTCTGCTATACAGTGGGCCAAAAGAAAACCTGCTAGTTCAATTTTGGACACATCAGGAGAGCACTGAAGGTAATTCTAAAGCTCGCTGTCAGAAAAGGAAGAAAAACCCCAAGCATAATTAGTACAGAGTCTTCTACAGCTATGTTGAAAAAGGAAGGAAAAAAACACTGAAAATGTAGCACTCTTAAACTAAATTCAGAGAGAAGGTTAAAAATTTTATTTTTCCTTGGTTTACTTTGCTTTCTAAAAGTATGAAGGCTTCAGTTTCACCTCCTGTGAATCCTAATCAGCTGACTAGTGTGCCTTGACAGCTGTTCAAATTTATTTATATTACACCTCCTCTAATGTCACTGATGTTAGTGATCACACTGTCCCTTTGCAGAGTCTAAGGGAAACAGATAACTGCATTCAAGGACAGCTTTCTGCTCTTATCAATACAAGTATTTGTCATTTTCTTTAATTTCCATTTTCATTAACTAGCTCTAACCTGACAAACTAATAGTCAGAAAACTCTTAAAGGTCCTCAATTTACAGGAAAGTCTTTTTAACTGAACAGCTATCAAGTTTATGTGTGGCTAGCAATACCACAAGGAAAGTAGGCTAAGAAAACAGAAAAGAAAATGCCACAAAATAAAGCAGTTTGCAAAGTGTTCAAAACTTTCCTTTAACACACCATAGCAGTGCTATGGTAATCTCAAGTTCAGGTCAGGAATCTGAAGACCATAAAGATCTGACAACAAAGAGCCTATAGCCTAAATACTATAATTACAGAATTATACTCTATTTGTACTGAACTCTAAAATATTTTAGCCATGCACATCTGTGCGCCAATCCCACATCCTGACAGCTTCCCATTATGACAAGGCCATGGAAACCTTTTGCCATTGCATTTTTTAGTCTCAGGAATTGAGACTAAACATTTTGTCTTTTGGCTTGGCATACACCAACTTTGAACTCAGTAAGTGAAAATACCATACAAAATCCCGTGTGTTTGAGTTTCTGCATTGATCAATGCAAAATGAGTATTTCTGAGTTCCTATGACCACACATGAGAGATTACATTGTTTTTCACAACCGCATTCTGTACAGCTTTCTCCTTCAGTGTGAGATCAGTGAGACTAAACATATCTGGTATTCTTTCCACAACCACCTAAGTGTGCAGTATCCAAAGCCTGATGATGCTCTCTAACTCTGGGGCTAGTCCTTGGGGACAAGACAAAGGGAAGGCAAAGCAGTATGGAATACTTCTAGGGAGGAAAGTACAACATGCTCAGGTGCAACTCTGATGAACCAGCAGCCCTCCTCCTACTTCTTTCCATGCCAAGAAATTATTTTCCTTGTTGCAGCACAACACATTTGGCAGGGCAGGCACAGCACAGGATCAAAGGAATATTCTTCGTACATGGTGTCAGCCAGGTAGGGGGATGGCCAAAAGCACTGTCCCTCCCTTGTCCTTTACTCCCTACCCAATTATGACAGCACATCTGCACCATTAAATCTAATGGAGACAAATAAATACACATTTATTTATGGCAGTACAATAAGTGGATTTCTAAAGGAGATTCAGGATTTCCAGCACAATAAAGGCAGCTCTGGCTGCAAGAGAATGGAAAGTCTCCCTGAAGAATCCTTGTGCTGGTAGAGGCCACTGACTGCAGCAAGTAGTGTCCAGAAGCAATAATGAACCTGCAGCACAGAGGACTCAGGAAACCACGTAAATGAAAAGAGAAACACAGTAAGTGATTTTTAAAAAAAACTAGTGTGGAAGGGTCACTATACTGGAACTGGGAGAGAGATAGAGTTAGATCTGTTAAGGCTTAGGGTACACTTGTGGGAATAAGAGGTGAGGGAGTGAAGAACATGGAGTCTTATGTGCACTGAGCATAACAGCATGAGGTATAGGAAGAATGTGCAGGAATGCATAGAAAGACCAAATATCCACAAAAAAAGAACACACTTATCTTGAGCTAAGGTTTGAGAACTGCCCCTACCAGAGCTGCTAAGATCTTCCAGTGAAATTCCAATGTGAACTCAAAAGGTCACTGTTGCCTAGGAACTTGACTGAACATAGCAGCTTAGCTCACTGAGGTCATCTAACACCTAAATCCTAGTCAGAATTAATAAAATGAATTAATAAAAATGAAAAAAAACACTAGAAAACAACAGAGATACAATTTTCTTCTGAGTTCTGATGAAGTAATTGAATTGATTGATGTGATGACGGCAAATCAGTATTTCAAGGATCCCAAACACTTACCTGTTTATGCCAGGCATTACACAATAAACCATTAAAAGTTTCAATGGCATAGCCTATGAAGTTCAGTCTCTTATTTACACTGGTGAAAATGATTACTCTATCAATAGAGACAGACACACATATGCAGACATGGGAACACAGTAACACATTGGTCACACTTAAATTCCTTTCCACTGAAGAAGAGGGATTGAAATTATTTTCAAACACAAGAGTAGAATGTTTTCTTAATCAACAGCATCCTCTGTTGGCAAGAGACACACTCTAGCACTACTTGCTAGCTCTGAAAAGCAACCAAAAGTAGGTTCCATTTATGAAAGCACAGTCAAAAGCAGCAAGTACAAAATTCTGGCATTAATTTTATCAGTCATCTGTTTTGCTAATTGTGCTTTTCCCATAAATTGCTAACCAGTACTTTGAAACTACGGTTCACTAGAGCAGTATTTTTATTCCATCACTGCTCTTTCTAACAAAGTCTGTGAGAACAACATATTTTCCCTGTACCTCTTGGCACCCTTTCACAAAGCTAGGGAGCACAAAACCACTCAGATTCCTCTCTAATTTCCTGAAAGTGTACTTACTTTCCTGCATCATCTCTGATAATAAATGCCTGCAAGAGCAATCAAACTTTCTGATAACAGTAAGTACTGGCAATACTCTTCACAAAGGTGTATCAAACACCATATCCTGTATGCAGTACCCTCAGGCCTTGTATAAAGATTCCCAAGAAGTAAGAGAAAAAAGATTGATAAGAAAGTTCCACAGAATTCCACCAATTCCACCTCTCTAGATTTATGAAGGTGAGGTAAGCTGCTGACCAGAAGAAAAAAGGTTTGTAAAGCACATATTTTATCAACAGAAAGAAAAAAAAAAAAATGCCATCAATGAACAGGGTAGGGCTGCTCTTCCACTTACAGTCTCAGAGAAAAGTATGTCACACCTATAATTGCAAAACATAGTGCTACAAAAATCAGTATGTTAAAACTGTGAAGCTCTAGGTGTACATAACACTTCAAACAGAAAAAAAGCATAAATAAAATTACTAAAAAATTATAGCAAAGTTAAACAAAATGGAAGAGCTGCACTGATGAATCACTGATCCAAAAAGAACAGAATATATCATCCTGAGTTTGGGGAAAAAATAAACCAAATGCTTTTATAATCTAAACAAGCATAACATCTTAACTAATTAAACATCTTAAATGTTAATTTCATATCAAACATGTTCACCCACATTGCTGAGACAACAACTAAACTATAAATGAGTAAGTAAATGAACAATACTATTTCTTGGACTTCATGCAACCACCATTCATCTCTAATGTGTACTTAAGCAGTGGTATGTGAAATAACTCAAGGTCTGCTATATTTTTTATCCAAAACCTGCAAAAGCAAGGCTGTCTTGAACAAACACTACAATAATATATAAGAGAAAAGGCTTATGGCTTTGAGTAAACAGAAGTGTATTTTAAAATATCCTATACTTTCATTTACTGTAATCATCAATTGTTATGCACTACAGCATATAACTGTTACATCCTGAGGCACTGTGGCACAGCACTTCCTCCCCCATCACCTAAGAATATATTCTTATTAACAAGAACGTGGAAGAGCAAGACCTGTTTTCAGCATTTGAAATAAACACTATCAACACCCTCCTACCAACTTAAA
The DNA here is from genome assembly GCF_971803275.1 of Cyanistes caeruleus. Lineage (NCBI taxonomy): Eukaryota > Metazoa > Chordata > Aves > Passeriformes > Paridae > Cyanistes > Cyanistes caeruleus. The sequence continues at coordinate 31,874,520 of NC_141705.1, read as the reverse complement.
CACACCAAAGCCTAAAAACATTTCCTCCCCAGCCAATGACAAATATCACACATGTATAACAAAATCTTGTGCTAATTTCTTTCAGACTTCAAAGTATAATGTGAACTTCAGTCTAGTGGAGCTGGGGAGAAACTTTCCTAATTTGCAAAGTTTTAACAATCAAGCTGGAAGAATGAAAATGTAATAGGTTTTCCCAAGTAAGGCAATCAGACTTTCTCTATGTTGAATCTGTATCTCTGTGTGTACAGAAAAGGAAATTGCAACCTATACTTACAGAGAAGGTAAAAAGTAATAAATTACTTCCAGTATACATTTCCCAATTATTTTAACTATAACTGTATGTCTTTTCCAAACACACTGACAAATACATAGGAGATAAGAAAATGTCATTACATGTATGCATTACAATTCAATTACTCAAAGTATCTTACTCAAACCAGTTTTACTTCTATTATTTGAGAACTCTGGCAATATCCCTACAAGTGAGTCTGAATTTTTTGTTTTCCAGTAAAGTAAGCTGTTCTAATTGCCATTACACTGTGGCAGAATGCTACAAATATTCAAAAACAGAGATAGCTATGAGTCAAAAACCAAAACTGACACTGACTTTGTATTTCAAATATAATGGGTTTGATGCTATCATAATGATTGTTCTATTTTATTCAAGCCTGTTTTTGAGAGACTAGTAGTCATGTCGCATGCAGCAGAATGAACAGTTAGACTATCCAGTGTTTTGAGTGTTAACAGTAACAGTTGTTCTTCTTAAATGATATCAACGTAGAGCAAGTGCATATAAACTAAAATCTACTTCCATCTGATAAAAAACCCCATCATTACTCCTACCTCTCTCCCAACAATTCAAGAAACTCACCCATATGAACAATTATGCCAACACCATAGTAATGGAAATTTATTGTTGACTCACTGCAGTCTCTACTAAAGATCCATGTGCTGCCTCATTAAATTTCTAAGTATTTAGCAGCAGCTCATCTGACAAGAGATAGTCCCTCTCAATTTACTGATTCACATCCACACTCAAAACTTACCAGGTTTTCCCTTTCAATTCTTTGCTGCTCTTTTTGCCTGTTGAGGGCACTGTGGTACAGTCTATGTGGTGGTGCAGATGTCTTCAGTGTGCTGCTTCTCTTTGGCCTTGCAGACTGTCTGGACAGTTCTTTTAGCAACCTCTGGTTTTCCCGATCGATCTGTCTTACTTCTTCATTTGTGAACGAGTAATTTTTCCTTATGCCTTTAGATGGCTGATCGAGGGTTAGATTTTGTTCTTTTTTATCCAACTGTAAGAAAGCTTTAAAATAGCAAAAAATGAAATAAACAAGCAGATTAGAAAAGACAGCTTCAGGAACCAAGTACTAAACATAAATTAAAACCAAGAATTAAAACATAAACTAGTATTTAGATGCTTGCACATAAAAAAAAAAAAAAAAAAGATTTAAACTTTGCTCTCAAATTAATCTAAAGTATCCATCTCAGCTGAGAGGCAGAATAGAAACGATGTTTCAGACAGAAAATTGACACTGGGGAAGCCTGTGTTAGAGACACAAAAGTGCACTTCTTGAAGTGATTTTGTTGATACTTAACTCCCTAAAGCAAGTCTACATCATATTGGTGGAGGAAATGAAAAGGGAATGATGAAAAGTAAATTTAATGGATGGAGACAAACATAACAAAAGAAAAATTACTGGGACTTGGAAATTTCAAACAGTAAGCAAACAACAACCAAGCCATGATAAGGTTTTAAGACAAAGAATGCACGCTCCAAAATACACAGCAACTTGACGTGAACAATTGCAAGATAACAGGAAAAGTTCACTCTTAGCCAGAGCCAGTTCCACTGCAGCTTTGCTGTTGACCTATTTCTAAGCCTTCACTTTCTAAAGCTCTGCAGCAGGTCTTCTGGCAGCTGCTGTTTAAGAGTTTTGCTCTCATGGTGTTACCCCATCAAACCATTGCATTATCTATGGTACAGGAATGACAGCACCAGGTTAGGTTAGACAGATTTTTTGAGCTGAGACACAGACAAAAAAGCCTCACTTGTGCAATTCCTCACATTCCTCCAATATCACAGTGCCTTCAGAAGACATCCCTCACTCTTACCCCTAAAAGTCCCACACAGGCAAAACAAGCATCCAAAGCAGAAAGAAAAAAACAAACAAAAACAACCAAAAAACTCAGGCAGGCAGTAATATTTCCTCAGCAAATACTTCTGCATTAGCAATCTGTTTGGAAGAGATGGCTGAGGCAGCCTGGCAGCCTAACAGTGAAAAAAACTCAAAGAATGAAGAACATTTTCTTACTTCAAAATGAAATGAAATATTTTTACAGTATCTCAACTGATTTTATTTCAGAATTGATGCAACTAAATATTGCTACTGTCTTTGAGAAATTTAAGAACAGTATTCAAAATGCAAAATCCAAACACTTCATGAATTTCAACATTCATCTGGGAATTAATAAACTTGCACTATCAGCATGCTAGCCAGTATAGGCAAGAACTGTCCCTAGGCAGCTCTGTGAGGTTGCACACATTAACAAATTCTGCTTTTGTTCATCAAGAGAAGATGCAAATCACCTCAAAACCAAGACACAGTGCAAACTAGCACAGATCAAATGTGCCAACCAACAGGTTAATACAACATAAATGTCTTGAAAAACATCTCTACAGCTTAGTAAGTTATTCTCAAGGCAAAACTAGTAGAGCCATCAACACCATTGGAGGAGACAAACCAGGAATGAGATTCATCTGGATAAACCTACAAGGGACAAAGAGAATTGCAAAGAAAATAACTAGAGCCACACAATTCACATCAGCATACATCTGCAGCAGAAAATGCAGCCTACATCACAGTAGAAAACATTTCAGAATGTCTTTGCTACAAAGAACAAGCAAAACTAGCACTGCAGAACACAGCTAGAAGAAAGTAAATTGAACAACGATCTGAAGAAGATATCGTGTTACATAATTGATATTTGCATTATTCCAGAGCTATGAAAAGTAATTTTACCTTTTGCCTTATATCCATAGCATCTCATGGGTTAAAGAGGACTGCACATCATATGCAAAAGTGGAAATCCGGTTGTGACAAAGAACAGCTGTTAAACTCAAGTCTTGACCTAGCTTTGTGGCATCAATGCTATTGATGATCAAGTCTATTACAAGAGACATTTAAATTTCTGAATGACTGTCAGCACAAATTTCCAACAATACTTTTGCCTCTGTGGAAGGTGACAACTAGTCAAAATCAACTTAAAGCAATGACATTCCCAATAAAGACTTTTTCAATTAGAAATACAGGTTTTATGCCTTCAGTGGTCAATGACTTTTAATTCACTGTAAGACAGCAGTCTATAGTTTGGCAGAGACTGTATATACTTTTGATTATAACCAGTAAAAATATTTAAAATGCTTCAAGATAATTACTTACTACCTATTTTCAGACTTGTTCACTTCTCTGATAAACCGCTGTTAGGTGTGATGAAAAATAAAACCCAAGCAATGACATGGAACAAAGACCTTTCCATTTTATCCCAACATTGGTCAGCAAATGCTACTAGAAACGATTCAAGGAACCCTGAAGCTATTGCTACACACAGGGCTCAACAAGCATTGTGTTACTCTATCACTCAGATCTCCTGGGGGTAGTGGTATGCAACTCCTGTGTCATTGAACAGCCCTTATTTTACCAGAAGCTCCCAGCAATTGAAGTGAATATGTATCTATGTCCATATCCATGCATTGCTCTACTGGACACTACTTATATATGCAAGGACAAAATTTTACGGACTTGATTCTCATTTTTCAGCTTCTTCTGACACATCCCCCCTCATCACAGATTTTTTTCATTCATCTCTTGTTTCTTCTTCCTTTCCTTAGCTTTTTTCCTTTGAATATGTATCACTTCTACAGCACCTCATCCACACCTTTTATTACCTCACCACAAAATAGCCTCTCCCACTTATGTCAGGAAGCAAGAGACTCTATCCCACTTTCTTCAGTATGTTGTTCATTCTTAGCCTAATTATTTTTTATTTATTCTTCATGTAGAAACTGACTTTACTACTGCCAACAGCTTTCTGGCAACTTTTGAGGTTGAGAGCTTGCTAACAGTCATAATATTGAATTTATCACAACTCAAGAGAAATATATTAATACAGTGAAAGAATTAAGAACACCACAAAGGTTCTGTTGTGAAGTTATTCAGTGAAGCCTTAGTGGACAACTGCCAAAACTGAATAAGTAATCTATTGATAAATGGCTGAATTACAGAGGACTCATTAATTTTGCATCAGAAGTTCAGACCCAATACAACACATGCAGCACCAAGAGTTTTTTTCAAGGGGATGGAATGAAAATATCAATCTAAAACTCTCCAGTTCCTCAAATGATCTTATTATTATTAGCCTTCTATATGACCCAAGAACCCATTTGAAACTTCACAATCAGCTTTTTGCTACAACACTGCTGCAATACACCAAAGCACTGGATCAAGTAACACAGTACAAGTACCTGGTTTGTTGTTCTTCAAGCTGTTAATTAATTGGAGTTACGTTTTACTTGCTTAAGATCTATGTTCAGGAAGAATTTAATCTGCGAACACCACAGCAAAGCAAACCGTAACTTAGTGGACCCTACCCATAGATAGTCTTTTTTTAAACCACACAAATGCACTGCTGATCTCCATAGGAACTGTGTCACATGAGAGTTTAAAGTTTAGTAGAAAAAGACAACATAATGCATACTGCATCATTTTAGTAGAAGAGCATCACTAATACCACAGCATGCATGTTTCTAACAAAACAAGCAGAAGAAATCACCACTCCTTAAATTATGTTCAAATAAATCACAGAAACAATAGCTAGAAAACAGAGGGGAAAAACTTTTTTAGGTCTTCCTGAAGCAGAGGTGACATTCTTTCCATGGTTCAGAATGATACTTCTGATCCCTGAATTGCTTCCAGTCACCTGAAAATGAAAATGATGCCTCTGCAAAGCATCGTTTATACAGTATCATATTCCTATTCTCCACACACTTGCCATGACAGAAAATTAGGTAATCCACAGCGGGAATGTATGTCCAATATGCACTGAATTCATGCTACTACTCACTGACAACATTGCTTTCATGGTAAAGACAGCAGGTGTCTAAGTGAGGTCAGCACATGCCCATAAAACCAGCGACAATTCACCATCGATAAGAAAAAAAAAAAAAGTAAGATTCTGAATGCTATTAAATACTGGTAGCACAGTTCATGTTACATAATTCAGGTGCTTGAGTTTTATATTTATTTCAATGATTTATTCATCAATGCACCCACACTACTTTTTAATCACAAAGCCTAAGCATTTGAATGGTTTACCTATTTTTGAATTAGCCACTGACAACATGAGATAACTACAGTTTAAGGTTATGATTTTAAGTTTCTAAAGAGTTTGTGCATCTTGGAACAATGAAATATGATTTACCTATCATATACATACTCTATCAGTGGGTAATAAGTAATCTAACTAAACCACTAGTTATTTTCACTGTCAGTCAGACCTTAAATATAATTTGGGGTTGATAATATATAAGCAGCAGCATTTGCAGAACATCTTGCATACTGTGCATGGATTCACAGGATTTCTATGAAAGCTGGTTTCCATGGAGAGATACCTGACTTTTTTTTTAAGCCATAAACAAGCTGTTTATTGCTTTCAATTTCTAAGCATTGAAATAACCTTGCAGAATGAGAAAGGCCAAACCTTACATAAAATACAACTTATAATTTGCAAGTCAAATGCATTAGGACAGGATGATACAGTCGTCCTAATGGCATTAAGGCTAAAATCAAAATCATGCATGTTTCAGTGTATCTTTTGCAATCCCAAAATAAATTGTTTCAATGCTTACACTTGACCGATATTTTATTTCATACTGCTACAGTACCACGTGTATCACATTTGAAAAGTACAAAAGGATTAAATAAAACACAGTTCTTCATGAATACATAGTAGTTTAAGAGTGAAACTATTTCCCTGTGGTATCTCTAAACAAGTACTATCTAGAACATCCATTATTGTAGGCCACAGAGCACTTTAAAAGAGATTTTGGAAAATTCAAGATTTGGTGGTTTTTGTAAGTAAAGGAGAATGTCCTCTACAGGTGAAAAATGTTCCTATTTAAACATGCTTAAATAGGGCTGCTAATTCTCTTGATATCATGACAAAGATCTCTTACAGGCACTGCACCTTTTTCCCCCATAATTACAAAGTTTCCCATGGATCTATCTCTCCATAATCTCACAGATCTTCAAGTATTTTCAAACTCTAAAAATAAGAATAAGATAGCAGTTGCTCTTCCACCTCAACGTGAGTTTCTAGGCCTGTGAAAACCAAGCATATGAATGAAAACACATACATATAGAAAATCAGTTCAAACTCTGAACATACACACTAAATGGAATTCCCCAGAAAAGCTATATATACTTAGTTCAGCTCTACAGTTTGAGTATGTATATATTGTAGAGTCTACTTTAAATTTAGATAAATTTAGATAGCAGCTTTTCTACAAATAAACTAGTTCAGCATGAATGAGCATATAGATAACACATCCCTAAAGAGAACAAAGTTTCAGTTATCAAAAACTTGTTCTATTTCCTGAGTGACAAATTATATGGGGGGGGGGGCAGGCAGGGGGGGCGGTTAAAGTGATTGCTTCATGTTCAGTTGAAGCTGCTATTTAATTTTCTACAATAGATTTTATTCAGAAACACAATGCTTTTACTTTCATAATAATGATATTTGTATTACTGAGCTTTTCACAGGGGAAGCTCTGACTGTTTTAAAAATCTAAGGCATAGAAGAGGCAAACATTTATCAGCACAGAGGTCAGTGAAAGCTTCTAGGATAGAACTTCAGTCTCTGGCCAATTGCCCTACTTACCCCACTGCACCACCTCCTCAAGTTAATAATAGCTAATACCATGGATTTACAGACTAATTCTTACAGACACTTCTGTGAGACTTCAACCCCATTTTAGAGAGAAGAAAACACAAAGTAATAAAATTTTTAGCACTGTAGATACCTTGTGCTATCCCATTGTATTGATACCAAACAAATTTAGATAAAGAGATAGAGTAATTTTAGTAGACAACTCTGTTCTGAACTACAGAAACGTAAGATTTGTCTAAAGACAGAGCAAATCTGTAGCATAATGGATTGAGATAGAAGAGTACTTAGTACACACTCCTACACTTAACCTATCTCTTTATCTGCACAGACTTATAGGGCCAATCAAAAGAACATCAGAAAATTTTCCAATTTATTTTATTCTCAGCTTTTTAACATGGTGATTTATGAAATTACCTTCAAAAACAATCTTTTACAATCTATTTCTTTGCATTGCCATACTTAATTCTCTTTTTGTGTTCAGATTACTCAAGAGTAGAGCAGAGGAAATAACTGACATTTTTTATTAGTATGGGTTTAGAATAGTGCTTTCAGTTATTCATTTTCTGAAATATCTTTAAGGTTTATAGCAAAGTGGAAACATCATCAAATCACAAAACAATTACATACAAAGATCTATATAACATCATGAAACAACTGAAAAATTGTATTTCTACCTGAAATTTTATAATCACACCTGCTATCAGCACTACCTATCTAAAAACAATCAAAGTGCAACACAGAGCAGGGTGACTATGAGATTTCCAACTAGAACTATGTTATTTGTGAGATTTTACATTATTAAGAAATGTATAATGGTAAATTTGGCTTTTATCAACAACAAGCATAGCTTTAGGAGTTGTAAAGGCATGATAAATTTTTGTCTAATACAACTTTTAAAATGCTTATAAATGAATAGCTTTCAACATGAACACAAATAGGTAAAGGACATTCAATTACTTTTAACTGCAACAGTTTCTAAATGCTTCCAATTAATTCTGCTTTAAGATACACAAACCACTTTGCTGACTCTAATAAATAACCAGACTCTTGTGATAGTCCAAAACTTGTTCTTTGAACAAATTTCTTTACTTGTTTTTGTTCTTGCAATTCTTTTTTTAATACGAGAGATTCCAGTTTTCCCAAATGTATGCACTGGTAATGTGAATAATCATACAAAATTAATTACTGTGTGCTCCATAGAAACAACACAATAACAGATCACATGGAAATTATGCAAGTGTCTGGGGACCTCCAGAAATTAAACTTGTATGACTGCTATAAATGATTAGGTCCAGCTATCTTACAAGCATATTTGACAAAAAATTTAAATAAAATGCTTCATCGGTTTAAAGTACTGGAAGAGTATTATACTTTAAAACAAATCATGTTTATTTAGCCATCTTTTCATGCACTCAGGTCTGGGCTTGCAGTGTTCTCACTTGAAGCAATGTTTATGCCTATGCAGTTCTGATGAACATTTATTGGAGACTGGTGGGTAGGGGAAAATTATTTGCACTTTTTTTTGCCCTAATGAGTACAAAAAAAAAAAAAAATCTGTAAGCAATAACTCAGAATAAGATTAGCTTCTATTTTCCCAGACTAGTTACTTTCCACCATCAATAATTCTGCCCCATTTAAACTTCAAAATGCCCACACTAATTAAGCTATGTTGTGCTTGCTGATTTAGAGAGGCACTTGGGAGTAATATACACATTAATCAGGAACATTAGCTGCTAGACTATATGAATTCTACTTCTCATTACTCCATCTTTATTATTGTTATTTAGAATCGGCTTTCAGTTTTGAGAAAAAAGTTCCTCTCCCCAACAGAGATTCATCTCTAAGAATACCAACTCTGAGCAATAATACCCATTTGTTTTAGGGATTAGATGAATCTACTGGTAATCACCAATAAATAGCTTCTTGCTAACTGGGAACAAATAATGACGTAGGACATCATAATTTCAATTGCCTAGCAACACCTCTTCTGACATGTTTTGACAACTGGTTGTTTCTAGTATGAAAGAATGGCTGAAGCACAAGGACTGTCAGAGATGAGAAAAAGCTCTACCTTTCTTGAAGGCTAGAGTTCTTTTCTTAACATCAGAAGAAATTCCATACAAGTAAAATCCTCATTTTTTTTACTTAAAAGCTGTTTATACCATGTTTACAATATATTCTAAATCCTTATTCGCTAGAAGCTCAGTCTGGCAAGGTGCAAAGTGAAGAAACACAACACATGCAGTTTTAGTCATGCCAGGCTTACTTCAACACAGCAAACTTGGCTTAGACTGTACCAGACTTAAATTGCAAGAGGCTTTCCTCACCTGAGATCAGCAGATTTCTTGAGTCAAGCCTTTTTTATTCCACAGACTTTAGTACTGAAAACTCTGGGCCATGAAAACAAATGCAAAACTATCATGTAGACCTTAAAATACACACATGACATCACCCAGGGCATTTTCACCCTACATAATGGAGATGTGCAATGTATGCAGCGAAAGAGACAGCACATTTTCTTAGGCTTCATTATTAAGATTTTTAAAGTCTATTAGCCAGAAGAAACCACTTGAGTTTTAGTAAAGATAAAGATTATCTACTATTTTTCTTTTTAAAATACCTTTACTTAACCTATGGTATTTTAGAAGGCAGACACCCAGTTCAGAAAAGAATTTCACATACTTCTGTTTAATTATCAAAAAGGTACTAGAAGTTTATGTATATAAATACCATTTACAATGAAATGAAATTTTGGATTGTCTTTCAGTTCTGGAGGTTGATAATCCAGCCTTTCAACAGAAAGGTTGATGTTTTAATTTAGATATCAAATTCTGCCATAGTCCAGCATACCTTAAAATACATGTGCATTTTTATTACCCAATTCATTAATATATCAAATCTTTTATAGATTCACCCTATCTGTGTATCTTACCTCCAGGTATATGCAAACCAACATACGCTTCTTTTCTCTACTGCAGAATCAGTACTATTACATAGAGAAGAATTCAAGGAATTAGATCAATACCACTTAAACAGCAACCAGTTTTAAAAATACACATGGCATATGAAAACTCGACTCTCTTCTAATAGAACACAGTTGTTCTCAACAACTGGCAGATGCTGTATTTTGTAAAAAGAAAATTTAAAAATCACCTTTCAGAAGCTGATTCAGGTCCATGGCATCATGCAAGACTTTTCGACTATATCTGCAATCAAACTCGGAATCTAATGGAAAAAGATACAGATATAAGATGGAATTTCCCAGGCCCATAGGTTTTGCACATTTAGTGTTGTACTTAAATTCTCAAAATTACCGTATAATTCTTGGTTCACATTTTCCTGTCTCTTTACTTTTAGTTTCTTATCATTTGATGCTATAAATTCAAAAGACTGGATAGGACTGATGTCTGGAGTTGACAGAGGTGTCACATCTGTCACTGTGTCTTCAGATTCCTCCAGATCTTCACCAAACTTTGGCTTTCCTTCTGCTAATTTCATCACTGACTTGAATTTTTGTTTTGGAGACAAAAGGGCATTTCTACAAGCATTCTTTTTTGAAATAGAATGAGATGAATCTGAAGAACAGCTATCAGAATCTGTGTCAGAACAATCTGTATCTGAACTTGAGGATGATGAGGAGGAGGTGGTAGAGGAAGAAGAGGAGGAAGAGCTGATAGTGTATTTTTTGCTAGCCTTTTTTATGTTGTTTGGTTGCTTAGCTGACTTCAGTCTAACCTTCTGTTTTTTGCCATCATCACTACTATCTTCTTCATCTGTATAGTAATCTTCTTCACCTTCTTTAACTATTTTAGGAATTCCAGCAGGAACGATCTCCTCTGTTCCTGTGTTTGCTGCAGGTATTGCTCCAGATGTACCTGCCTTCTCTGCAACTGGAGAAAGCGTCAAAAATGAAGCATCTTCAACAGGATCTTTGCTAATTTCTAGGGATTGATCCTTTTGCAAATCTATCTGCTTTTCTTCGCTTTCCTCCTCACAACATTTTTCATCCTTTGAATTAGAAACCAAATCAGTGTCTGCAAGAGCTACCTCTGTACTTTCTTTCTCTATATCTTCACCATTTTCTTCAGCTTTCTTTTTCTCTTCCTCAAAGTCACTGTCAAAGAAGGCATGATCCACTTCACCATCTGATATGTCTTCAAAATGGTCCATAACGAAATACAGTGTATCACCTGCAAGCATCAAAAACATTTCCAAAGATTTGTGTAAAAACAGATCCAAGTACACTTTTAGTATAATAGCTTTGCTTTTCACTCTTTTAGCTTTAGTAATTTATAATTCTGCAATTAATTACATGAAGTTGCTAGAGACAATTCCCTAGCGAGCTCAGTAAAACTTAGTTCAACCTTACTGCACACAGCTTAGATCAGAAAGCTTTAATTTAAGCCAACCCATCACAATTTCAAAACTACTACTTCCAAGCAAATTTGTCAGTGTTAGTGGCTAAAAAATCTTAACTATTACAAACAAGCAATTAAAGTGTCTTATTTTTTTCTCTTTAAGCTAGAGCCATTTGAAGCTAGAGGCACTTATGAGCTATCATTAGTCGGAATTTTATGTTTTAAGCCTTGTTTGTATACAGTAGTCATCATCTTGGCTTACACACCCATACACACTGCAGGCTTTCAGCACTTAAAATTAGGAGAAATTTCCATCTACATCAAAAGATCTATGGCTCCAAGGTTAGGTAGGGTAGATGTAAGGTGTGTCAGTGCTCATGTTTTAGTTTGCACAAGGAGCCTGCTTTTCATGACAGTCCTCTGTAACTCACACTACACAGTACAGTGAGGAAATTTATTTCTTTCAGATGAACCTAGACTTTAAAAAATGTGATCCAGGCATGAAACCAGTGCACTTAAACCAGAAGTCACTATTCAGTCCATGGGACCAGACCACGGCTAGCCCAAATACATAATATTGCAGACATCAGGACTTCAATGTTAACCATTATGTTCTACAAATCTGCTTTTATTATGGCCTACTTCTTACAGAATCTTTTGGTGTTTCATCTTATGCATGTGGCAGGATATGAAAGTTTCCACTCATTAGTAATATATATATATAGAGAGAGTTAAAATAAAAAAATCCAAACACCCCACAACCAAACAAAATTAGCCAGTAACAAAGACTACCAGTCTCACCTAGCCAGACTCACTTTTCTCCTACTCTTTACAACAGATTTCACATAAATTTAGTAAGTTACAATCAATAAATATGGAACATTCTTTAGACCAAAGGAAACAAAACATGAAGACAGTGGAAACAACTATACAAGGCCGGAGAACCAGAATATTTTACAAGATGGACGGTCTCCCTTAAACCACATATAGTTTGTTGCCATGGCAAACAAAGGTGGAAAAAAGGACTTTCCAGGAAAGGTTCTAGCTAAAAATGACTTCAAGATACAAGATTTTTAAAGGTCACTCAGATATTTTGCCACTTTTTAAATAATACTGGTTTAGAGGAATTGAAAATATGCTCCTCAAATCACAATATAAAACTAGGAAGTCTGGAACTGCCTAGGGTTTTAAGAATCAAAAAGCCAAAGAACTGCAAAGAGACTTATTATGGTTCGATATTGTATAAAGCTGAAAACACTATTAAGTAACAGAAGCACTCAGCTCTTCAAAGGGCTACAAAGTAGTAAAACACTTTTGGGGAATGCAGATATTCAGCAAGTTAAAGTCTTGCACAAGAACAGGCACTAGCCATCATGAACCACCACCCTGCTGCTTACAGAATACTTCATCTGCCTCTTCATCCTGGCAGAGTGGTCCCTAAGAGACACCCCTCAGGATGACTGACTTATTGGCCATGTCCCTGGTTCTCTCTCACTCACACTCAGCCTTATCATCGCTATCCTTGAGCTCCACACAGCTGAAATAGTCCCTCATGTAGAGGGACACTTCTCTTTCCTTCCATATCCCTCCTGAGGAGCTTATAACCATCCATTGCACCACTCCAGCCATGATAATCACCCCACCACATTTCTGTGATGCTAACTACACCATGGTTTTTCCACAGCACCATGGCTTCTTGCCCCCCCTGGTTTTTACCCATCTTGTGTGCATTGGTGCAGGCGCACTTCATCTGGGCTATTGATTCCACCCTTTGCCTCACTTCCTGTGATACCTGGCTTCAGGCAGCTTGCATAGCCTGCAATGCACAACTATCATGTGAATTCCTGAAAGTTTTTCTAGAGCAGCTGCTTAAAAGGATAATACATTTTGATATATAAAAACATGCACAATAGAAAAATAAAAAGCAGTCAGAAGAGTAACACATTATTTAAATTAAATTTCTACCTCATGTAATCTAAACCAGAAGGTAATAAAACCTGTAAAGTATAGATCATTAATTATTTATTTACCAAGTACACCTTGAACAAACCCAATTCTATGAAGAAGATTAATATAGGAAGTAGGGTTTAAAAATAAAACCATTTATCTCCATGATGAGAGGCTTTTATTACTTAAAGGAACTAGCATCTCTTCAGCTCATAACTGGAAATATTATGACTAATTGTAAAAGCAGGCATGTGGCGTGTTTCACTAGTCTCAAACACAGATTCGAAATACTGCTAGCCCTGTTGTATACAAGAGCATAAGGGGCTAAGGCAGAAAGGTTTGCAGGTGGATGCAGACAAACTAGGATAGCTTAATATAGCTGGAATCTTTAGTATAGCTTAAAATGTAACATTTTGAGTGTAATCACATCCATGTATTTTTAGTTTATGTAATGCTGCGCCTGCAAAGGTGACTGAACTAACAGCAGCTCATCGGCTATAATGTGTAGTCACACCATGGCTTCTCAGATGACTCCTCTGAACAGTCTCTGAAGTGAGGACGGGATTTAACTCAAGACATAAGGGCAGTGTAGAGCTGACAAAAGGTGATAAAAGATCGCAACAAGCTTGTACATTCCTCTCCACTCTTAATGCCAGCCAGCGAGCACATACCTTCCCACTCTACAGCATTCACGAATAGCTCGCCTGCCAGTGGGCCATTTCCTAGGAAGACTGGGACATAACTGCTTCTCAGATGGCGACTACCCGTATAGCAGAGATCATTTAGCAGTCTGGCCCTGCCCAAGGAGCAGCACTCATTCCACCGTCAAATGCATATTTCAGTCTTCTGCTACAAGTCCCTAACAACTTTAGCCTTCATCTTAATGGGAAACCAACATGCCATGTCTCGCTGACACACAATCATTCACAAACTAAAGATTAATGAATTCTGTCATTCACATTAAAAACAAACAAGAGGAAATAAAAAAAGAGATGGTATTCTCGAATCCTATCCCACTCCTCCATTGAGAGCATCTGCAAGAGAGCTGGAATTTGCCAAGATGATGCAATACAGAATAAGTAATTTTGCTGATAAAGCATGCCTAAATCAATAAATTGTCTCTGTTTACAACTTCCCACCCATTTTTATAAAACAAAGAGTGTAATTTTACTTCTGCAAGAAATACAGAGTTCTGCTATGTTACCTGCTTTTAAAACACAGAGTCAACAAATGATAGATACTCTGAAATCCCAAAAAACCTGTCATTACAGCCAAATACTCACCATTAACTGCTAATTTTAGTGACCACTGTATTTACTTACCAAAAAACACATGATTTTTTTGTGGCTTTCTGCCATGAAACCCTTTAACACAAGCATGATCAACTCCAAAGAGCAGGCTGGCCATTAATTATTTTAGAGATTTTTTTTTTACTGTAGTATTTTTTCTCCCCAAGTAATTCTCTACCTCTCACCCCATTTTTCTTGCAACTGTAACAATCACTCATTACCACGGCCAAACACACGCTTTTTGTCTTTGTCTCTTCCTTACTGCAGCTCTTCCTAGTTTAGGAAGAACTACTTTATACCACTTTTTAATCCCTTCAATCCCTGACCCATTTAAGATCAGAAAGCAGTGGTCAAGCAGTCAAGGTGAACATGCAGTCTGACTGTCAGGGCTTTAGAGACCCATACTTTCTCATCAGAGGGTTGACACAACAAGAGTCTGACTGCCTACTGAGACCAAACCCACATTCTCCCCAGCTGGACACTGCAAGAACAAAGACCACACAACTCCTGCACAGATCAACCACTACCTGCTGCTGCACTACCCAAAGAGCAAGCAGCATTTTGACATCCTCCTCCATGCCAAAAAACAGATCAAGACCCTAATCACACTAAGCATATTGAGTGTTTTTCCCCTGCCAGCTGCAAACCTGCCAACTACAGCACCACCTGAAATATTTTTGCAGGCAATGACCACGAGCAGGCCATTAGGCATGACACGAAATTGAAGTAACTTCTACAAAAGTAGGATGGTACATAAAAAGTCATGCAATGAGGATACAGACTTAGATGTGGGTTTGTGCTTCAGCATATCCTTCCTTTTGAAAACATTTTTGAATGTCAGAAACTAACACTTACGAAGTACATAAAATACCCAGTGAAAGATTTGAGGTGTTTTAAACTTGGTTAAAACTTGAAGTTATCCACTAAATCTTTCACTTTTTAGAATGTACACCATCTGAAAATTGTGCATCTAAGAGTACTGAAATAACTCATAGAAGAAAAGAAAAATAGCATTCAGGTGCAAGCAGTGACCAACTTCCTTTTCTTTTAAGCATTCTAATTTCATAATCAAGGAAGAAGGTGATTTATATAGAAAGGACAACTGGGGCTTTTTCCTTATCTTGTAACATAAAAGTTCCTAGCATGCAGACTACCATGCTCCAAGGAAAGCTGTTTTGTCCCCATCTGGAATCCTAGCATGCAGAACACCACACTCAGAGTTTGCATGTTATGCACCGTCTGAAGGGCCTAAATGTTCCCACAACATCATAAGATTCTGGTATTTAATAGATGGGGAAAACAAGACCTTTACACATCCTAGGGGCTATATCTGAAATGTCTGATGTTACTGTGTGCATCCTGTACAACACCACAAAGGCCATAATACAGCACAGCTATAATACACTCAAGACGAGTCAATACTATGTTTCCAACAACAACAAAAAATAAATAGGCATCATCTGAGGATGTATTAAAAAACATGTAAAACATCAGACTCAGTATAATATTGTATTCAGCTCCAACAGAACACCTTTGTTTTAGGGTTGAAAGTGTTTTAGGTTGAAAGTGTTTTAAATAAAAGACTTCTACCAATGGTATGTGTTCTTTATGGCACTCCAAAATCTTCTGATTCTACATTCTCATCATTTCCCCTCTGGGGATCCTGCCCCTCTAAACCTGCTGACTACCAAATTGCCTTTGTATGGAACTTGGGGGAGGTTGAAAATGCTAAAGGAACAGCAACTGGCCCCTTCTTCCTTCCCTTCTCATTTTTCACTGAAGCTTAAAAAATGCCCAGCAAACAAACAAAAAAGACAAATTTGAAAACATCTAGAAGAGAGCGATAAAAATGTCAGGATAAGAAAAATTTTTATTTTTGGTGGTTTGTCCAAAAGAGGGGAAACATGAGAAAACACTAATCTTAAAACCTGTGTGACAAACCACACATATTCAGCCCTATTTACCTCTTAAAGCTTTCGTATTTGTTACTAAGAACAAAAAAGCATGCAAAGGAAGAAATATAGATCTTAGGAAACTACTTCTCTTAACTCCCAATGAATAAAACAACCTAAATATATGCTAGATATCTTTAGCAGACATTCTGATTTTCCAAGCTCAGAGCACAATACCTGCTGCTACAGCTGTTCTGCATCCTTCATTCTCTCTGCTGGACACAATGGAAGGATTTTCCCCTGTATGCTCCAAGATACAGTCTATTAACTTCTAACTAGCCCTCAGAACAGCAGTTCTCTCTCACACAGGTAGGCTCACTGGAGATGCTTCAAAGCACTCTTGAGTCTTTTTAAACGAGTTGCAACAGAAAGTCCTGAGTCTCACATCTATTTCAAGTAAGAATTCAGTTCAGCCAATGGGCACTAGAAAATCCTGGAACACAGTCAACTGCCATCATGGTTAGAGCAAATGAAAGCATATGACCACCAAAGAGGCACAGACAGCTGCTGGGCAAAGGTTTTCAAGTTAATGTACAAGGCAGGGAGGAGAGAGAACAGGCAAAAATGGTGGGGGGAAGAAAAGAGGGGAGAAACGAAGATGTATTTCCTCTTGAGCCAAAAATAAGCCATTACCCTACTGTGAAAAGCTGCAATACATTAATACATTATGCTGAGAAGTGTGTATCTGCAGTTCCAGGACTTGACTCACAGAAACACATTAAATATTTGTTCTTCAGGCTCTTCAGCAAAGGTCACCTTGTGACCTCTCGAGCAGAAAGGCTGGGTCAGAGAACACTGAGGTTAAATGAGGGGAGTGATGACAGCCATCAGGTCTGTCTAAACAGACCATGGCTACTCACTCATTGCTGAGAATCCCAAGAAAATTACTCTCAAATCCTCTAAATCCAGGAAGAAAAGAAGCTAACAATTACAATCAAAAATAAAGACAAGGAATCACATGTTGGTTGATAAAAGTAGCACCAGCTTCTGGAAGGCCTTCCACTTCTACAAGCATAAGTGACACCATCCACACTGAAGTCTCATGGGGCTGCTGTCACACAATTTCTCACTACCTAGAAGAGTCCCAGCTCCAGCCACCTCAAAGGCTAAAAGGCAGCAAGCTGCTAGGGGAAAACTGGTCACTGGTATTGATCTTTCCCAAAAGTGACCCATAGCCACAATCTTCCAATAATATAGAACAGGTATGAAAAGCCCAGAAAAGGACAGACTCTACTGCCCGGCATTGATGGTGAAGAGCAAAGTAAAAGTCCAACTTCGTTTTCTCACTCCTTCTATACTGGTCCATGTCTATGAAGATTATTTCTGTCCAATATGAAGATTTAAATTTGGGAGCAACATGTATTCAACCAGGCCATCCACAGCTGAAGTGGGAGAGTCTGGCACAGCAGTTCAAAACATACATCTAAGCTTCAGATGTAATATTATGTCATCTGAAAGGGCAGACTTTAGAAAGTTTGGAGATGATGCTGCAACCTATACCACAGACAACCTACAAAATATGCCACCCATCCTACAAAATTTGCACTTTTATGTGTTCCTGGGTAGAGCCTTTCAAGGAACTGGTCAATTGCATTCAAACTCTCAATGGGCTTAGCAGTCCTGATGGCCCACTGAGCCCATGTAAGTCTTATGAAGAAACACAGGGCCCTCTGAATGCCCTTCTAAACACAGGCAAGCACAAAATCAGAACAAAAATCCCAGTAGGTCATAACAGCTTTAAGTTACAAGAAAAGGAATAGAATGTGCCCAAACTACTTGTCCTTTTCTCTGGTTTCTACTCCAAACCATTGAAGTATTACCTAGGTTTAGAAAACCAAAAGAACACATGCACTACAAGAAAAACAAACAAAGCAGAAGGAAGTGTTGAAAGAGCTTGAAGCATTCCAGAAGCAGAGTCCAAAGCTCTGACAACTATATTTTTAAATGCCAGTTATTTCACAAACCTATTCTTAAGCTTACTTATTTTTTAGCAACG
Source organism: Cyanistes caeruleus (assembly GCF_971803275.1). Taxonomy (NCBI): domain Eukaryota; kingdom Metazoa; phylum Chordata; class Aves; order Passeriformes; family Paridae; genus Cyanistes; species Cyanistes caeruleus. The sequence continues at coordinate 31,856,030 of NC_141705.1, read as the reverse complement.
ATAACCTCATTTTAGTCTTCAAATAAATCCACTGAGGAACTTAACTTTGTGAAAATTTGTTCCCACTACACTGACAATTCCAGAACTTTCTACCCAAAAAAAGAGAGATTAACTATCTTTTCAAAGAAGCAAAAATGTGTACAATGCATTCTATGCACTATATTGAACACCTCCATACAAACAAGCAGGGATACAAAAGAAATTTAGCACTGCTGTTTTTATTACATTCATGCCATCCCACATTGTTGTCCTGGTGTTTTTATGAATACTGCAGAGAAATTTTAACCACACGGTTTTAAAACATGTACACATCCAAATGCAAACACTAGATTTTTTTTATTTCTATTGTATAGTAAAAATGTAAAAGTGCAAGTATTTGCATACTATAATTAAACCAGTTTTCAAAAAACTGTTTGCAAAGGAAAAACTTCAGCCAGGCACAAAGATTATATGACTGTAAATTGTCCCATAAACCATGCTACATTTTAAAATACTGTGAAAACGCCAGAAAAAAAACCACTGCTTGACAAAGACAACACATATTGCATTTTGTTATAGCATTTCACTGATTGTCTTTCAAATTAATTCAGTACTCTGCTCTGCTGCAGCAGCCCAGGTTTCAGAACTACCTTATTTGTGATTTCCAACCTAATCCAGAGGGGTCAAGAGATTTGGCTAGTTATTTTTCAAAACCACAGCCCCACTTTGGGAGCCATTACTGCAGAACACAGCCCTGTGCTGGGCAGAGGGAGTTACACGTGTGTCCTGAAGAAAGTGTGGAAACGTGACCCATGCTATGATTAACATGCTAGAGGGAAGCTGTTTGCAATAATCATTACATCTGACTTAATTCCCACTAATTAAGCCCAACCAAAACACCGCTCTGAACTCTATTTGAGCATCACTGCCCAGCTGCGTCTCTCAAAGCCCGGTAACTTTGATAGCACACACGATTCTGCAACTCTCTTCCAAAGCCGACTGCTACGGCGACAACAAGGGCCGGTGTCTCAGAACGGAATCTCCCACATCTTTTCCAATCTCCCCGAGGAGCAAAGCGGGCAGGCTCGCCACTGACGTGGGGCGGAACACACGTCTCAGAGGAGCATGACCAAACTCTGGCAGCTCAACGCCAGCCCCGGCACTCCAAAGGCAGCGCGCACGATGCGCTCGGGGGACACCTACGTGAGCGCCGCTCAGGCAGGGGCGCGAGCAGGAAGACAGCTAATTAAAACAATTTTTTTTGAAAATTATATAATGGTTAAAAATAATGCGTACGTACACACGAACAGAACACGTCTCCCACCTTGTTTCGGGAAAAAATTACCGCAGACGGGGGAGGAACATGCCTGTCGTCCCCAACCGCCCCCAACCGCCCTGCAGGCACCTTCCGTGGCAAGAAGGCACCGCAGGCCCCACTACCCGGCCGGCACCCCCGGGAAGAAACAGCGGCCGCTGCCTTGTCCCCCTTGGCCCCCTCTTCTCCCGGCTTTGTTGTGGTAACCACGCAGGCAGCCGGGCGGATACTCACAGGCACGGGAGAGAGAGAGCGAGGAGAGAGCCGGGGAGGCGGGAGCTGCACAGCGCTGACGCCGCTCCCTCGCTGCCGCCCCGCTCCTGCGCAGCCCCGGTCGGCCCCGCGCGCCGCTGGGCGGGGAGAGGCGGCGCCTCAGCGGGGCGGGAAGGGCGGGCGTCGGGACCTCCCGTGGGAGGGGCCCCTCAGGTACGGGCTCTCCACGGAATCACCGGAACAAGGAGGTTGGAAGAGACCTCCGAAAGAGGCGCCTCCAACCTCTGATCGAACACCACCGTGTCAGCCAGACCACGGTACCTAAGTGCCACGTCGAGTCTTTCCTCAAACACCTCTAGGGACCGCGGCTCCACCACCTCCCCGGGCAGCCTGTTCCACTGATCACCCTTTCCGAGAAGAAATTCCTGCTAATGTCCAACCTAAGCATACCCTGGCATAGTTTCAGACTGTGCCCTTTAATCCTGTCGCTGGTTGCCTGGAATAAAAGGCCGATCCCCACCGGCCTACCTTTCAGAGCAATAAGGTCTCCCCTGAGCCTTCTGTTCTGGCTAAACAATCCCAGCTCCCTCAGCTCTTCCTCTTAAGACCTGTGCTTCAGACCTTTCACCAGATTTCCCTTCTCTGAACTTGCTTCAGTGCTTCAGTGTCCTACCTGAATTGAGACATCCAGAACTGGACATAGATCTCAGGCAGCGGCCTTTCCAGCACCAAGAACAGGGCAATAATCACTTTCTTAGTACTGCTGGCCAGCTATCTCTGATACAGACATCAGTCCCCTCCTGCCCTTTCTCGCTCTGTGGGAATGGAGCAGAGAGCTGGGACTCTTACTAAGGCCATGAGGCCCCAAGATGAGGTGGGACTGTGCCCCAAGTTGGGGTGATGGTCCCCAGGTCACAGCAATGTTGGTCCAGGCCGAGGTGATGGAGGTGTGTGCTCCAGTGATTTTGCCTCAAGCTGAGGCAATGGGGCTCTGGGTTGAGACAATGGTGTGCTGCGTGGAAGCAATGGGGCCCCAAGGTGATAGTGCTCCTAATTTAATTCATGGTCTCCATGGTCTGAGATGCAGAGGGACCCCAAGCTGAAGAAACAGTGCCCCTAGTTGAGGTGATTGCCCCTAGATTTTGATCATGGGGTTTCAGGGTGAGGGGACAGAATCACAGGTTGAGGTTATGCTGCCCAAGGTTAAGGCAACAAGGCTCCATGCTGAGGGGATAGTTTTCCATTTTGGAGTAACAGTGCCCTATATCAGGTTGATGGCGCCCCAGATGGTGGGGGTGGTGCCTCAGGTTGGGATGATGGCATTCCTGGTTGGTGTGCTGGCAGCCCATAGGGACTGGAGGGTAGCTCAGGCTGAGGTGATTTGAACCACCTTAAGATGATGGTGCCCCATATTAAGGCAACAGGACCAGAGGTCGATGTGATGGACCCCTACTTTACAGTGCCATGTTGTAGTGCTGGGCAATGTATTCTGAGGAAAGGGAAAGGGGCAGCTCATCTGGAGGACTTCTAGGGAAGCCTCGTCCAATATTTGAGGTTGATTTGGACCCCTCCCCAAGCTACCTTGAATTTCAGTATAATTGTTGCAGAAACATGGATAAAACCTTCAAGCAGTTTCAGGAAAGAATTATATGAGAAGAAAGACTCCCAGATTACTGATCCATGTATTCAAAATACAAAATTCAGCTTTACTTTGGCCCCATTGTTAATCAGGAAAGAGATTTAATGACATGATCACATTTTTTTGCTAAGCATATTGAATTTTGAATTAAATCAGGGCTGTGCAGACAAATCAACTGTTGTGTATATTGTTCTATTTCACTTGGCACACACACATAGGCACATACCTATGGATGTATGGTGCATGGACACATACACACACATTTTTAAAAATACATATAGCAAATGTGTCAGAACACTACAAGAGAAGAAAGAAATCTCTTGAGAAATACAACTTAACATGTCTAAGTTAACCAGAGTCAAGTCCTACTTGTGCTACACAACATTTAACGGAGGCTCCACAAATTGCATTGACTAAGTTTTTATACTTGTCATGTGTTTCCTTTCTTATTTTTCTGGCACCTCTCTCTTCAGTTCACTGTTGAAATGTTGAATAATGACAACTACAACTAAAATAAATGCAAACTGTATTTGGAAAACTTGCTACAAAATGCTGAGCCTTTGCTGACCTCGTCATGTGAGGTCTTAGGTTCCTTACATTGGACACTGAATGGGTGCTTTTGTAATTTTTTCCTTTGTGTCAAGTTCCTGACTGCAAATATGCAAAATACAATACCACTGTCTTAAAAGGTGTAGCAAAAAAAAAAAAATAATAAAATCAGTTAATATTAGTGTAACTTACATATTTTGTATATTTAAGATACTGAGAAGTATGACATCCAACTCTCCTTTCTCTTGCTCTAGGATTCCTGTGATGGCTTCTAACAGCGTTAGTTATCCAGGTTTACCTGGTTTATCACCAGGTTTACAAGTTCACAAGCACTTCTGAGTTTTGTGCCCTGAACCTTAGAAATTTCTATAAACTCCTGGTATGACTGTAACTGCAATGCAGCACCACAGCAGTTATAAAAAAAGCACATAATTAATTCAAAGTTGTAAGTATGCTAAAAATATAAACTACGTATGCATTCTACAGACTTCTTTTTTTTGCCTATGATGTAATTTTTTTTGTTTTAATTGAGAAGTGATAACTTGTTTTAGTTCTTTTATAGCAATGGGATCTGATCTGGCTGACATAACAGAAATAGAATATGAAGAAGCCTACAGGAAAAGTATTCATTTTAATCTTGCTTAAAAATTTGAAAGTGCAAATTCATTGTAGTTTAAAATTTGCAGTACTGTGAAGGTGCAAGTTGAACAATTGTCACTAAAGGTAGCTGCAAAACTGTACAAATGAATGGGGTTTTTCCTAGGGTATGTTACAAAGATAAATTATACTTCTAGCTCAAAGGAAAATAGTGAAGATGCTGAATCCTTCCCTAAATCAGATATAATTTATCTTTTAAAAGATGTAACTGTCTTATCTCTGTAGGAAAGATATTTGCTGTAGTGCTCAGATAAGGTAGAATTTGAATCTCTTTTCTCATAAACTAGTTTCATGACAAAATAGTTACAGAAAGAGCATATAATAATCCCCAGTTCAGAAAATGGACCTCATTGAAGTCCTTTGGTCTTGTAGAGAAAAGTAATTTTTTAAGTACAAAAAGGGAAATAACACTGAGGTAAATTTGAGAATTTCTATTAACTTCAGTGCAGCTAGGGTGTCATCTAAAATACTAGGAATTTTACCTCAGGTTGAAAAGTCATAGAAACTTACTAAGAGCTAAAAGAAAAAGGATCAATTCTTCCTGCTCTATGGATACACATTTGAGTTGATTTAGACATATCTAATTCAGGGTATGATGTGTAAATCCTAACTAAAATGAGTGGGACTATTCAGACAAGAAGTGGTTTTGTGCATAAGCACTGCAGGACTAAATTGTTATTGCAGGTAGGTTTGGGTTTTTTATCTTCCTCTCCACTTCTGAGAATTAATACTGTAAGAAAATACTCTCTGTTTACACAGGACTAACAACATTACATGCTCTGCTTCAGGTTAATTTAAAAATTCAATTCCCTTAAGTAGTTTTGACAGAGGCTCAGGCAGTTTCCTGAATGCATTTGCAGTAGGTCTCTGTCTGGTTTCTTGTGCGGATCTTAATAAAGATCCCAGAGCAGCTCTTGAACTTAGTCCAAAGTCCTGTATATTCTGACATCTTTGATGAGTAAAGTGTGCGCCAGGAGATGGATATTTGCTTTCTATTTTCTACCTGATGAGAATAAAATAACTTTATAAGAAACCTTCTGGCATGTTGGGCCTTATCCAAAAGCTTTCAGACTCTGCAAGAATCTCTGCTGATTTTAACAGTCTTATGTATTGAAAAAACCCAAAGGTCCCAAAGCCCTTCAGTGAATCATCAGGATATTTTACCACATAGTAATTCACATGGGAAAGGACTGCCATTGCAATTGTATTTTCACTGTTATGATATGATGATTTTTACCTTTAATCTCATTAGACATGTTACTTAAATAATCAATTTTGGATACTCTGTGAATGGTCCAAACTAGCATTTAAAAGGATTTTGTGCAATTTAATATCCATTAAATAGAACAAACTGTAATAGAATTATGTATTTTATCTCACTAAGTTACTGTAAGGACTTTGGATCAGATTGAGGATCAGTGTCTCCTTTGATACGTGACCAACAGGGGACCTAAAATCACTTCATAACCACTTTTTGTGATTTTGAGAGGAAATACATTGTTATGCAAACCTCTAATACACACAGGCAAGTATATATGGACACCAGATTATCAGATGCTGTGATTTATGTTAGAAACAGCTTAGAAAATATAGTGATGGAGTAAAACATTTGTTGTAACTCAGAATCCTGACTAGCTCAAATCTGTTCTGTGCCTGTTTCCATTACAGTTCTGCACCTTGAGCTGACATGTAATTCCCTATTACAAGTGCTGTTCCAGGGCTGTAAGAGACTTTTAGACACCTGCAGTATTCATGCTCAGTGTCCTGGCTTGCTTAGCATCACAGAAGCTCAGGGAAGTTTGGTGTCTGGTTTTATAAATGCTGTTACTCTAGAGTGCTATTGCACTCTAGAAGTTATAAGGAAATGTAAGCATTCACAAGATCAGAACATTGGTATTTCTTTTCTTCATCTGGGTAGTAGAGTTCATTTGTCAGAAGTAACTTTTTTAGAGAACACGAATAAATAAATCACTACTCCAGTGTCCACAACAATAACTGTGTTTAAAAAGTAAAGTGGTTTTTTTTTTACACCTCAATTGACAGAGCAGTGGCAAACTTACCAGATGCTTACCAGTACACTTCTACCTCTAAACCCTTCTATAGAGTTTACATGTATCTTCTTAAAATGAAGCCATGGATGTTTGTAAATCCGCTCTTGCAGTGTGGCTTCTGTAAGGAGATCATTGCCATTTACTCCTACTCTTGTTGCAAAATGTGGAATGTGTAAAAATTCTCTAAAAAAAGGTTGCTCTTTTATGTTTGATCTTTGTATACTTTCAAGACTAATCAAGAAGGGAGATGTAATCCTTGAAACAGATAGCAGCTAAAAAGCAAGCTCTAAGTGATGTCCATGTGTTAGAAAAACGAATTGCTTGTTGGTGGAATTGCACTGTTAATGTTTAGGGCTTGATGTGCTTCGGTGATCTCAGACCCAGGGGGAGGTTAACAAAGCTTGGCGAAAAGGATGTACCACTGATAGTGGACACAAAGAATGAAGAATTTATGGGACACAAGGACATTTGGCAGAACTCCCAAGATAAGGGAGAAACCAATAAACCCAACTCACCAATTGTGCTGAAATCAGTTCCTACTTGATAAAAGGTAATTCCAGCAGAAGGAGATCGCAACCACCGACTCAAGGACCACTGACCCAAAAAATCTACCAAATCAAAAGAAGGCCAAGCAATCAGACTGATTAGCACAGGAAATGAGAGAATCAACAGAGGACAAAACATTAATTAATAAGAGAACTATGAAACTTGTAGACTATGAACACTAATTCCTTTGTTTGCTAAAATGTACAAATAGTAGAAAGCTTTGATATTCGGTGTGCTTGATTTGTGGAATACCACTGAGCACCCAGGCTTGCACAACTCTGAAATAAGTAGTCAATGTCTCTTGTGAGTGTGTAATTCTTGGCTTGTTGCACACTGTAATGAGGCTGATTTTTGCAGACAACACTCTGAAAAGAACAAGGCCTCCCAATTCAGTTGTGCTCAGTAGTTGCTATGAACTCACAAATCTGGTGGAGCTGTAGCTGTGCCACACATATGGCAAGATGAACATGTGTCCCAAGGACAACTGAAATATGGCAAGCCTTGTACCCTTACAGGAATTTGTACTCAGATCTACCACAAACATATAAAATATACAACAGAAGGAGGATAGTGAAAGACAGGAGGGCTGACAGGCTTCTGTTGGGGTGGTGAGGCTGTGGTTTTTTATAATCACTGTCGTTCCATATTCATAGCTGTTCTATCAACTTTTTATTTCTGAAGTCCAGTTATTTATGGCTTCCTTTGGCTGATCGGAGAGGAGCAGGCGCATAATTCCCACACTCAGGAGGGTTTATAGATCTCTGAGATGCACATGCCAAGGCTTTTGTCCTAAGCTCTGGCTAGGACTTCGATGACCCGGACTGATCACGCCGGGTCCCTCTGGGTCCAGCCGCCGCCCTCCTTGCTACAGCCCCCGCGGCGGAGAGGCGTTCCGTAGCTTTCCGCGGAACCAAGCTCCGCACTGCAGCCGGCGGCGATTCTCCTCGTTTCGTCCGAGCGTACCCGTTCCCTGGCCTGTGCGTGGGGACGCCTCCAACCCCGCCACAGAGCAGAGCCCTCAGGGACACAACACAGTCCAAGACGACCCGGCCGGGCCGGCCCCGCCGTAGGGCGGTGCGGCGGGCGCACATGTCCCGGGCCCGCCCGCCCGGCAGGCACCGCCCCCGCCTCCGCCCCCTCCCCGGCCGGACACCGAGCGGCGCGGCGGGGCCTCCGCGGCTGCTGCCACGGCGCTCGGCTCCCGCCGCCCAGCGCGGGGCAGCGCTGCCGCCAGGAAGCGGCCCGGCCGCCGCGCACCCTCCTGCCGCTGGGCATGAGCTCCGGCTCCCCCGGCGGCCGCAGCGGTGCCAGTGGCGGCGGCGGGCGGCGAAGGAGGCGGCGGCGGCGGAGGAGAGGGGGGGGCCCGGGAGCGGCGACCTTCGCTGGGGGCTGCCGCGGCGGGAGATGCGCTTGCTCCCAGCGGAGCCAGGAGTAGCATGTTCCCCGGTGCCGACAGCGCTAGCAGCACGGCCGGGCAGCCCGAGGCGGTGGGGGCCGCCGTCCCCGGCCCGCTGGGCTCGCACGGCCCCGGCGGCGAGGCGCGCCGCCGCAGCGCCCCGGCGGCCGCCGCTGTGGTCGGCGGCGGAGAGGAGGAGGCGGCGGAAGACGAGGAGGACGAGGATCCCGGCTCATCCCGCTTCGTGCTGGCGGCGGGACTGGGGCTTCTGGCCGTGTCCGTCGTCCACCTGGGGCAGGAACGGGCCGAGGCAGGGGGCGGCGGGCCGCCGTGCCTGGCGCTGCTGCTGCTCCGCCTCGCCCTCTACGCGGGCTGCGCCGCCGCTGCCGCCGCGCTGGGCACCCTGATCGTCCTGATGTGCCGCGGCCGCCGCCGCCTGCCGCCGCCGGACTTCGCCGCAGTCCCTCCGTTCCGGCCGGTCGCGGGGGTGAGTAGCGGGAGGGGAGCGGAGCGGGCGGCGGCCGCGGCGCGCCCTCCCTGCCCGGCGGCGGGGCGGAGGTGGCGCGGCCCTCGCTCCGCCGTGGAACGCCGCGCCACCCGAACCTGCTGTCCTGCTGTCCTACCGCGGCCCCAGGAGCCTGCCCGCGCTCTGCCGCTCGACGGGGGCTTTAAATGGCAAAAGTTGTGTTGGAGGGTAGCAGGAGCACCGGAAAAATCAACACTTGGCTCCGAGGGAGACCTCCGGATTGCGGGAATGCTCGCACAGTAGTTCGCTGTGTTCGCTCCACGGTGGCTGTGTCTCGAATCCTTTTCTGCTCCTTCCATTGAAATGTCACTGGTAAAAGAGAGACCTGGTCGAAGAGGCAGTTTAATGTTGTTTTAATTTTCTGAAGTTCTCTGAAGTTGGACAGCTTCAGATAGTGATATCCTAGTGCCATTTTGTACTCGAGCCTTTGCAGAGCACTGTGCAAAAGGGAAACAACTTCATTTTCTGTACCTATTCTAAAATGTACTAGTTCACGAGCTCTTTTTAGCTCACAGCTTAGTATTTTTTGAGTTCTTCTGAATGGGACTGATAGCACGAGGCATTTGGAAACTTTCTTCCCATTCACATCCCCTGATTCCCAGTCCTTGGGAGCTGTTCCTAGATGAGCCTGAAAAACTACTGCTGAAAATTGCTAATCTGCCCGCACCCCTGCTTTGCCGTGGGTACAGGGATGTGGTGTTTAACGTGACAGCTGGTGACTCCGGTCAGGCGCCCTTGGCCCCTCACGGTGAGCTGTAGGTGTGTTAGCACATGAACCCTGCAACAATGAATAGACTGCGTTGTGTAAGCTCTATTTCCCTTCAGTGCTGTCAAGATACCCGAGAGCCCTCGAGAAAGGAAAAGGAAGGGAATTTGTGTGGCCTGGGTGTGCAGGCTAGCTGTTCTGGTAACCCAGTTTGTTACATTTATTACACGTACACTTCTTGGGAGCAGTAAGTAACGCTGTCACGTGTTTCTGGGGCTGCAGTCCATGCAGCTGAGTTTGCAGAACGCAGAGGGTGCTGGCAGGGCAGAGAACCTATTACAAATCACTCCCTGATTAGAAAGACAGCTGTCTTTCTGTCTTTTCAATCAAGTTGCTAACAACCTGTTATAATGGGTTATTCCTTCGTTCTTTCACCTAGGGAGAGAAGGAGCCTGTGTTTGGGAGCACTATGCTTTTCCTGGTCCGCATTTAATGGAAGCTGGCAGAGTTTTGTTGCCAGTAAGGATCATTTGGCCAGGGGTTGTTGAATTCAGTGAATAAAACAACTTGCAAAGGTGCATTCGGGATCTATGTGTGGCTCTGTGTGATACTCATTTTGTCTTATTGGTAGCATCTTTTTAAACATTCTCTTTGCTTTGTACACTCAACATCATATTCAGCTTTTTGAAGGAAGTGAAGAATAAATAATGTGTATGAGCATTAAGGTGAGAAGTAAGATGTAACACACAGTGTTACACACAGTGATAAGCAAGAAGCTGGGTACAGCTAGGGATTGTTCAGGTGGTTTTTGTCATAGGAGTGCTAGGTAACAAGTGTGTTAGGTGCATAAGCACCTTCTAGTAAAGGACTACATGCTTTTGTTTTTAGCCATACCATGTAACTATGTTACATCAAACAGAAAAAATATGCAAATGGATCAATTGATCATCAAAACAGCTATTCCTGTTGCTTTCAGATTTACAAGAGTGTTTCAGTGTTAATGCCATTGGTCCAGTGGCATTTATGTACTTGAACACTTGTCTGAACATCTGGGTGAGTTAACATACTTTTACAAAGTATGTTTATAGTATCAAAAAAGATCTACATATAAACTTAGCAATAAAAGCCTCCCTGCTGCCACAATGAAGAGCAGCTTTTAGATCTGTGAAACAGCTGAACCATAAAAATCAATTTAATTTGGGAAGCCAAGATTTGAAGAAAAAAAAAAATAAAATATTGCTTTCTTTATCTCCTCCTTTGTGAAAAATGTAAGCCTACTGAAAAACATAAGCCTACTGAAAGCAGTGAAACTAGAACTGTCCAGACACAAATAGTCACTTCTGTTACTGTGCCATCTGCACTTTCTTTTTGTGGTGTGTTACTGTGCATTTCTCTTGAAGATGTTCTTCTGTTGTGTCCACCCATCAGATTTGTATATGTAAACAGTGCACATCTGCTGTTGTGTTGTGTGGTCTAATTTATAGTGTTTGCATTTATTGTAGCTCTATGAGATGTGTTAGTTGTTTCAGAAGGAAATTGAAATTTGATATTTAAAATTCACTGGTAAGGCAGCAGGACCTGCTAAAAATCTTCCCAGGATTGTTTTGTTACTCTCTCCCTGACTCTATTGAATTTTTTTTCTCATTCTTTGCACTGCTCCCAAAAGTTTTGCTTACATGAAATGTAAGCAAAATGTCCAAACAAGGAGTGCGGTATTTTATCCTTTCTATTTAGATGTAATTCCAGGCATCATAATTTGGTTTCTTTTACCTTCAATTTATAGTTTTCTTGATTTCTTTCTGGTACAAAGTGGCTTCAGGACTGCAAAGCTTCTTGAAGAGTTTTTCTGAACACGATTTTGTATATGTGTAGAAGACTTTTTAATCGGGGTTTCAGCAACATGTAGGTGAAGAAAATATTGTCTAGATAGGCAGCATATAGAAGTGTAGGGCACTCACTAAAACTTCCTGCTTTAGTCTTTTACATCCTTTTGCATTTACACTGCTTTTCTATCATTCAGTTGTTACTCTCAGATTTTTCATAGAGCCTTATGATCCTTTTGTCTTTTCTGCAAGCCAGTAGTAGGATGACAGCAAAGATATAATTTTTTTAACCTTATTTTTTCTTTCCCTCAAGAATGATGAAGAATTACCTGTTGGCCTAATAATTAGGAAAAAAATATGAGGTAAAAACCTTATTATGACTTGCATCTCAGTCTTCATGTGTTTTATGTACAACATTTAGACAATTCACTTTTCATTCTTTGTGTGATTTTTAACATTGGGATTAACAAATGAGGAAAGAGTAAGTATTCAGGAATAAATATTTACTCTAGTGGTAGTCAGACTTAGCTCTTGGAAAGTTTGTGGGAGTACTCTTGACCAACTTCAAAGGGAAATTGGATGGAGTCCCTTGTGCTGTGCTGAATAGAGGGAGGTTTTTGTATGTTCTCCATTCGGCAGCCACTTAGCATGTGAGGGCTCAGTGCTGTTGATTTTCATGTTCATGCTAGTGAGGAATATGAGTGAAGCAGTGCAGTGTTGTAGGTTTGGATTTCAGAAGAGCAAGGTATGTATCTTTTTTTCATTTTGCTTGAACTTGCAACTAGAGTAGCCATCTTCTTGAATGTAAAGCTGTGCTTTGTCCATTATTTGTGTAACTCCTTTGGGACTTGAAAGGTGAAGACTTCCTCCTGAAGTCAGGTATCTTAGCAAGAACATTTGAAATCTGCTGAGAATTGCAAAGCAAGCTGTGTGATTTATATCCCCATGAGAAATTGTGCTTTCAGTGTAGTTTTTCTGTAGGTGACAGCTCTGTTCACAAAAACTATCTGGGCAGTCTCCTGGCTTCCACATAAAGACCTGTGTTTCATTGGAAGAGAGGTGTAAGGGCAACTCATAATAATGTCTTACTTAATACTTTGAGTAATTGCAGATACTGATAATATTGGTAAATAATTCCTATTGATACTGAAATAATAGTAATTGAATGAGTCCTTGAAATTGTGTATTATATTATTGCCAGGTATTTTTCAGCACTTTACAGGAGTTGTTTTAGGGCAAGATTATTTGTGTTGGAGGAGAACAGCAAAATGCAAGGCAGCAAAAAGGTATGATGACCCAATTGTACTTCAATGAGACTGTCTGTTTTAAAGGGGATTTTTACTTCTCAAGTACCAGTGGACTTGATCATGGCAAACATAGCCCTGGGTTAGAACATGTGTAACCCTTTAAAATTCAAGTTTGCTTCCAAAACTCCTTTTACCTTGTGTGGCTGTAGAGGGAGATGGCATTCACTCATGTGAAGAACCATGTTAACCAAGTTAGTGGGAAGGGGAAGGAAAACACTTTTTCCCACATTTGTGTGAGTTGTTTCTCTGCCAAAAAAACGGGCAGAGACAGGATTTTCTTTTTTCTTTTCAACATAGTGTTTTGACTGATTCAAAGCAAAAGCTGGGTTATCAACTTCGTTTAAATAATGCAAAACACAATGATTAGTTTATTAGATTTAAGTGCTGCATTTTAAATTCAGATTAAGTGAGTGATACTCTATATAGAGAAGGATCTACCTTGTCTGTCTGCAGCACTAACAGAAGGATAATAAATGTGCTTTTTTTTTTCCCAGTGAAAAGCATATATGTATTCTAATGCCCTATCTTTAGTTTTGTACAATCAACAGTTGTCAATTACTTTTAGTATTTCTTTAAAACTAATCTCCTGGCATATTTGGTCACTATTGTTTACTACAGTTTAATAGCTCTCAGTTTTTAGTGTTAGTTTACTCTTGCGTCCTGGCCCTGCAGCCAGATCACACTACGTGTGATCCTGTTTTATGTTCCTAAAGGTGTGTTCCATCCTAGAACATGGATTTTTGTGAATTTGCCTTTAGTGGAGGGGGAATGGGTAAAGCCTTTTTTTCATTGGATCAGGCTGTCGTTGAAATATCTGGATCCTGGAGCATGGTAGTGCTGTTTGTCAAGCCGTAGGAGGATGCATAGTGAAATGGAAATGGTCCCAATCTTTCAAGTGGAATGACAACTTAACTGAGGTTGAGTATCTGTCATAGTATCCAAGCTGAGTGCTCTGCCCTTTGTGAAGAACATAAGGGAAGCAGAGAGAAAAGACACAGAGAGTTTTTTCCTTCACTGTTGAACTTCTGCCATGAGATGAAGCTGCAGGAGCCCCAGCAGCTGTGGGAAGTGGAAGGTTTGCCATCCGTGGGCATAAATTTCAAGTGGGATGCAAAAGAGTTCTTGAGGTAGTAAATAGTTTGGAGGAACAGTGAGAGAGAGGAGAAACTTCCTAACTCCTTCCAATTTTGATCTTTGACTTGGTAAGACTTTGGAAGTATTTATGGGTTTATCTAAACCTAAAGCCAAACATGTTCTATGGTCTGTCCCATTCTCTGGCTGCACAGGGGATATTTAGAGCTCTGATATTGAAGGATTTTTGTAAAAGCAATAGCTGGTTGTGGCACTTTTGTCACGCTTTAGACTGTCTCTGGCTTGCAAGCAGATATTCTGATCTACTGCCAGTCTTTTAATTGATGGGTAGTTTCTAGATTGAAAGGAGAAGATATGTTTATTGCATTTTTAACAGAACTCAGAGTCTCATATGTTTGTTCTTGGTTCTGTCTCATTTATAGGCAGGTCAACAATGAGCCTTTGATGATCTGGTTGAGTTTACTACTAGGAAAGTCCTGAAATTAAAATAATGAAAATATATTTTAACAATTTCTACTAATTTTATGAGTATTTCAAAATGTTAAGGGAATGTTACATGAATTGCAAGTGTTCTGTTACAGTTCAGCAGGGGCCTGTGGTTTGGACATTTCTGGTACAGTTTATTTTTAGGGATCTGCGGAACATCTGTTATAATTTGGGATTTATAAGCTTTTTCAGGATTGGAACTTTGTTAGGACTGCATATGTTGATTACCTGCAGATGTAACTTTGAAATGATAACTTTATTATTACAGGAGACTGACCTCAGGAAATTGAATGTTTTTCAGACTCTCTCTCAATTCTTTGTCCCATAGCAGTGAGCAGACTTAGTTTTCCACACATTTTTTATCATCATGAATATTTGGATGTTTCTTGTCTTGTTATGCAGTCCTTTCTGATTTCTTTCATTGGATCCTGTATTGTTGTCAGCTCTGCATTTTATTGTGCTTGACATTTAGTTTTCTCAACTTTGTGTCAGATTGACATCTCATATTTTGCTGTGAATTGGGCTGTTTTTACCTTTGTAGGGACTGCTTCTCACAGGAACAGTGTTTTATGATTGAAAACATAACTAGGGAGCTAGTTAATTTCTCCAGATAATCAAGCTCTGCTAAGTCAGTAAGGATGGGATGGGTGGTGGGTTCAAAAGGATCTTACTGTCCAAGTCTCTTGCAGGGAAATTCTAAGGGTGGCTATAAAACCTCTGTAATAACATCAAGAGTGAAGACATCCTGCATTCAAGGTACACTTTGACATTGAAAATAGTATAGGCATGTATCAGAAACATTCTGAAAATAAAATCACATAAAGTTCTCTTGTATTGCCAAGTCTTGGTTTCTTGCTCTCTACAAAGGAGTGCAGCAGAATTTACCCAAGGAAAGAGCAAGTTACATAGAATACTGCATCCTTTCCCAAGCTGTTACTTCAAGTGGTTAAAAAGATAAAGAAATTATGCAGTCACGAGGAGAACAGATTTGTGTTGTGACTATGGGAGATCTTTTGTGACCAGCCATTCTATACCATTTTTTTCTGTATTAAATATGCACATTGAAACAGAACAAGTTACTGGTAATAAAATGAATGGTGATAATTCATTTGGCACATTTTAATAATAATATTTTTTTTAAAAAAGTGTGTATGGTGAAAAGTCATGTGCAGGGAGGGTATAGCAATAGACCTCACAGGAATTTGCCTTTGGTTGCTAAGCTGACACTCTGCAGCTCAAGCATGACTTTGTGCTGGTTTTTCTGGCTTGCCAGCAGTTTAGTTTTCATGCCATATGGCTCTTTTGGCCTTGAAGTATAGACCATGGGTTCTTCTTGTCTTTTCTTCACAGAGGAGGAGAGTGTGGAAATGTTCAGCAAACTGGGGCTATGCCTGTACCTTGAGAATTAATTTAAGACTTTATTTTCATGGCAATATTAAAAATTCCAGCACAGGATAATCCTGTATTTCTTGCTGAGCAGCAATTTGAATGCTAACTTACCTATTATTTCTTGGTTGTACTGATGAGAATGAAAGTAATACATGAGAAATGTTTCATTTTCATATTCTTATTCTTATCTGTCTGGTATTCTATGAAATCTGAAGTGAAGAAAGTTCTGCCCTGATTATAAAGTTTTTATACTGTTACAGTTTTACTGGTTTTAAACATGGTACAGTTGAGATTGAAGATCCCCATCTGATAAACACAGTTTACATGTTCCAAGAGCTACTATATTAGTAGAAATAATGAGATGGTATCATAAAATAATTGATATAATGATGCTTAAGATAATAGAATTAACATGCTTTAAGTATGTTGGCTTTTAAATTGGTAATTATGGTATCCCTAATGCTGAATGTGACACATACATACTTGTCATGTAAGCTTAAATAGGACTAAATATAAATTAAAAAATATTAACTCTTGTGAACAGAAATTTATTTTTGCATCATTAGTTGAAGTAATGCTTGGATAAGAACATCTATATGAAGTAATATGTGAATAAGAACATATCTATCCATATATGTTAAATATGAATTTATGGAGAGTTCAGTGAAGTATTGTTTGAGGTTGTGACTCTTTATTATCAAGGTCCAGGCTGATGTTAATGTATGTCTTACAAAGATAAGAGGAAAGGTAGTAGGGAGGAATTGGTAACTATGAGTAACTGGTTGATTTGTGTATGCTGAATTAGACACAGTCTTAGCCTTTCAGATCAGTGATTAAACATCTCTATTCCACAATGCCTATTTATATTGTGGCATCTGTCGTGATCTCTGTTCTAGTTTTGCTGTAATTGAGTTAATGTAATAGGAGTAATTGTAAATTTTTCTCTGCTTCTGGCCTTAATTCCATGGCAGAGTAAAGCTGCATGTGGTGTGCCTGTAGCAGGTGCCAGGCTTTCTGCTGCTGTGTTTTAAAAATTACATTTGATGCCAAGTGTTGCAAATTAATTTCTTGGTAGTGGAAGGTATGCCTGTGTTCTCTGCGCTTTGCCATTTATTGAGTGTTGTTGTTGAAATACTTTCTTAAATCCTTAACATGTATTTTCGTTTTCAGAGCTAATTTAAAATTACTTATATAGTTTAAACCAATAAATGACATTTACTTAATTTTTGTATCTGTAGGAGACTGAACTGAAGACAAAATTTCATATTCAATGTCAGGTTTTTCTTTTCTTGGCCCATTTAGACTGTTGTTTTCTTCATCTTAAATAGTTTTCAAAAGTATCAAACAATGAGTGTTGTTCAAAAGTCTGCAGGAAATGCACACATCCCTTTTTTGAGCCTGTATGCAAAGTCAAAACTGAGGAAAACTTGAACTGTTCCAGGAAACAGGCCTCCCTCTTTGTTAGCAACCATGTTCTCAGCATATATTTTCAAAATGTGCTCCACCCCTACCCCTTCAAGTCCTTTTAAGTTTTATTTATGTTTCAGTCTGGTTTCTGTCATTATCTGCCAATAAAATCTACAGAATGGAACCCAACTGTCTTGACACCAATTTAAAAAAAAAATAAATTATTGAGGCCTGTGATAGTGTGAGTCAGGACTTAGAGGAATGTGCCAGGTTTCAATCCCCATAGAAGAGCATCTAAACTAGAACTTCAACAGTGTTAAATCAATTTACAAATGTATTTGGCTCAGGGTTATGCCAACTATTTGAAAAAATATTTGCCAAATATTATGAAATCTAGCACCATTTTTCCTTAGATGAATAACAAGTAGAAAAATGTGAGAACATTCAAAACTAGGCTTTCTTGCTGAACCTGTTTTCTACATATGCCCTCCATTTGACTTGAGTCAGGGGTGGGAAGAAAGTCTTCCAGTGAAATATGCTGTATTTTTCATTCTCTCAGCTGTTAGAGCTGAGCTTGGACTGTGAGTTTTCTGAAATCCTTCTGTTGTCACAGATGTTGGTTATCTGTGTTACCAGGTTGTTGCTGTTGTTTCTAAGGTGTTTGTTTCCATATGTCTTCTAACTTGGGGGTGCCTGCTTATTTAATTAATTCATTGTTATTATTATTGTCACAGAAACAGTACTTTTTGAAAGCAAACCTAAACTAACAAGACTTAAGTCTTTGTTCTGTTAAATGCAAGAAACATAATTCATAAAATGTGAAGAAAAAGTGAGTTTGATTAGCTGTTTTAGACAAGACACCTTTAGGTCTGATATGTTATCAATCATGAAATTAAGTTAACAGCTCTCTGAGGAGTCATCAAGGATCACGAATAGTTCAGGTTGGAAGAGATATCTGTAGGGCATCTAGTTCACCTTCTTGCTCAGAGTGAGGAAGATTGAGAGATGGACACTCCACAGCCTGTCAGCACCCCTATTCTGATACTTGAGAAGCCTCATGATTAAAATAGTTTTGCCTTGTGATGGGAATTTCCTGTGTTGCAATGTTTCCTAATGTCCTGTGCATCTGCAAGAAGAGTCTGGCTCCCTTTTCTCTGTATCCTGTCATTCAGTAGTTGGAGACAGCAGTAAGGTCTCCCTGAAGTGTTTTTTCCTTAAACCTGAACTAACCCACCCAGTCTCATAGGTTAATGCTTGAACTCTTAGAGGTATTTTCCAACACAGATAATTTTATGATCACTCCTATACATATGAATGTTTATTCAAATTTTAGATTATCATCTGTTCTTGAAAATTTGTTTTTTTAATGAAGTTGAAACCTTATTTTAAACCAAGGTGGTTTCTTTTGCTCTTTGCTTTTCCACAGTTCATGGTTGTATGCAATATCTGTATGTGTATGGAAAACTACTCAGAAAGTCCAATACACTGTGCATCTTTGCCCTTCAGTAATTACTTTCATGCAGGAGCATCATTATAGCTAGTGGTGGTATTAATTTTTACCTTTTACATTATTTTTTTATCACATCTTGAACAACCGTTTTTTTACATGAATAGATGGTGCCTTTTAGAAGTCAAATATACCAGCTGTAGAGGATGCTGTCATTGGAATGTGTTCTTGCAAGCTGAAGTGTGAGCTGATGTTTGGTGTTCAAGAGGCAGCATTTTGCTGAGTCAGTAGTAGTCAGCCTTGTTCCTAAAATGAGGGTTCAAGTTTGAAGCATAAAATGATCAAATGATCAGTTCTTGCTCTTTGGTATTACACAGATTGGATCATAATATGGTGATGTGGAAATTCACTGAAGCTATTTACCTTCTTGCAACTATAATCCCCCCTGAAGGTTGCTTGCTTTCTTTTTTTTTTTTTTTTTAAATTTTGTTTATGTTTAGCTTGCGTTTAAACTAGTTTTGAAAGGAGCAATTTGGCGAGCACTGCATTGGAGCTCTTCCTGATGCTTTAGGCCATAAAAAACGCTTCCTGCGATGTTTGTGATGCAATTTGTGATACCTAAGTTAGCTTGAGGTCACTGGCCTCCATGAAGGTAGGACTCAGTTCAGCAGAAGGATTAGCCTTGTGAGATACCCAGGCTGGCATGAGTGTTAATGAAGGAGGAGTGTTTTGAGCATGGAGCTTGAGTCAGGACTGTGG
The DNA here is from genome assembly GCF_971803275.1 of Cyanistes caeruleus. NCBI lineage: Eukaryota > Metazoa > Chordata > Aves > Passeriformes > Paridae > Cyanistes > Cyanistes caeruleus. The sequence continues at coordinate 31,836,743 of NC_141705.1, read as the reverse complement.
GCTCATCTTTAGGAACTCCCTGAGTGAGTTCGTTTAATCGGGTTTTCTGAATCCCTTCCCCTAAGGTACTTGGGGTGTTTAATGAGTCCTCTCTTTTTAATTTTTGAAATCATGCAGTTTCCTGCTGCAAATAAAGCAGAAAGATCCTGAAGTAATTGTGTGACTGGCATTTACACAGCTTTGTGTTGAGGAAGTGTGATAACATTAGCAGCTAGATATGATGTATTGGAGCCTCACAAATAGTGTTGACTGTCCATATAAAGAGAAAAAATACTTTCTCCTGCTGTTTACCTGGGTGTGGCTGAAGCTTTTACCTGTGTTCAGGTCAGAAAAGGGCTTGGAAATCTGTAGTGGTTCTCTAAATACTCTGTTCTTACCTATCATTAACTATTGTCTTGATAGTGATGGGGGACTGCAAATGGAGGCAGATGTGCTGAGGTCTTGCTGCTCCTGCCATTGGTAGTGTTGTGAAGGAGGGAAGAAATCAGCTGAAAGACCACAATCATGGTCTCAGAATAGTGACTGGGAGAAGTCTAGGGAGTGTTGCTACATTCATCCAAAAGGTGGAACAAATCAGCTGTGGGCAGGGGGGCACTCAAGCGTGGAAAGTACCTGTCACTTTGCTGTGTGCCTGAAAAGGTTTATTTTGCTGTTAAAAGTAGTGCATAGGCTCCTTTATTTAGGTCCAATTGGATGAACTTTGTTAGACTCTAAATGCATGTATCTGAAGTAGATGAAAACAATTAATCAAAATACAGAGTATTGGCCTGCAAATTGGCTGAAATAATGGTATATTACCTTTAAGAGCATTAAACAGTGTTTTTATATTTATACTGCTTTCTCTGCGTGGTGAATGTTGGAGGGATGGGGGTGTTTCTGAAGTGCTTTCTCCTTGCAAAGAAGAGTGAGCTCCAAGCTGACTGACAGTGGGAAAAGTTGCTGTTTCTGTTTTGAATTATACTCCTTTCTATATAAATACATCATGAGTCACTGCTCTTTGTCTGCACCCTGAAAAATGTTTCTCCATCCGCCCACCTGTTTGGGCACTGTGGGAGTGAATACTCCAATAAAGACAAATATTTGTATAGGACAGCAGCTTAAAATGCAGAGGGCCAGAAGTATCTTTGAAGGAAGAAGGCCAAAAGAATATGAACCAAAATTACTGATCTATCTGAAGGCTTCTCGTTTGTTTTAAAAGCAGTTTACAAGGCTAAATTAAGTCCATTGTCACAGTAGGCTATAAAAATGTTTTATTTGCTGTGAAAATAGTGAATAAAAGAGTTCCAGTTGTTCTGTTACTTACATGTCCTATTCTTAGTGCACTGTCTTGCAAATGAATACAGCTTCTTTCTACCAAAAAACCTTAAGATAATTTTACAAGGTGTACAATATATGATGCACAAGTGTTAATATGTGCTTAATGAACAATGTATAATAACCTCATAGACAAAATCTTCTGTTTTAACCATAGGACGTGACAATATTTGTATAAAACCAAATGATACAGTACTATTGCCTTGAATTGCAGTTTTATTCCTTCTGTAACTTTTGGTTTATTTCTGCCTCTGACCATGTATATTCTGTTTGAATTTCAGATTAACTGGTCTGGAAGCTCTCATGATTCAATCCAGTCAAGGAGAGTGGTTATTTCTCACAATATGGATAAAGCGCTGAAAGAAGGTGAGTCTTAGGTGCATTGGAGTCTGAATATCTCTTGTCATTTTAGCAAACCATAGCTGCACAATATTCCAAGACTTTAGAATATGACCCAGGTTTTTTCCATGGTATAAAATAGAGTGGCAAGGTCTTACTCTTCTCAAGAAAACCACTGTAATAAGTAACGTGATGTTGCTTTTACTGTTCAACTGACACCTTGTCATTGTAGTGGCTATTTTTTTACAGAAATACTTTGAAATATAGTCCTTAATACTTGTGCACAAAGCAAAGGGATAACACTTTAATATTCTTGACTGGGTTTTCCTGAATTGAGAAATCCTGTAGACAGTTGCATACAGTCTTCCCATTTAGTGCAATTCTTGCCTTTAAAACTGACTCTAAAATCAACATTTGTATTTCTGGCTGATACAGTGTATCAGTCTTTTGTAAATATTTTATCTAATTTCGAATACTTTTTCCTTTAAGATTTCTTTGCAGCACTTTTTCCTATCTTTTTCACAAATTGAGAGTATCTTTGAAAATTATAATTGCTTTAAATGAGTTGGTTGTCTTATGACAACTTGGTATGTGTTATGTTTTTAAAGTTATTTTTATGAATAGCTATTAGCAGGATATGTAGCAAAATTAAAAAATTGGAATACTACCTACCTATGTCATCATGGAGTTGGATGCATGAGGCCATCCCTACTCAGTAAGGCTGAAAGTTACTTAAATGATTCATTTTTTAGTTAAGTACCTTATGCTGTGACAGCTCATGCCTTTCTGTGATTTTATTTTTTTTCAGAGTAGCTTTTACCTTCCTATCTCACTCTGAATTTTGGAGAGCAAACTTGTCAGATTTAGTTTTATTTCTTCCAGCCTAAGTGATGAAGCCAACTTCTCTGTTTTGAGACTGTACTTTTTGCTCTACCATACAAAGTGTTTTGAGTTTGAAAGGTGACTGAGTCATCTTGAGATACTGAATGCAATCAGTTTGAAATACTGAATGCAGTCCCTAAAGCAGTAGTTCATTTTTTATTAGTACAAAATGGTCAGTTTCTATGAAAATAGACAGGACTTTTTGCCTGTGATAATTCTGAAATTTGTAGTTGTCTTGATGTGAATGGTGGGTTTTTTTTTTGTTTGTTTTCTCCCCATAAGTTTGTGGTTAAATAAAACTTTATTACTAGTGATATAAAAAAAATACCATCTGTTTTTGTGTTTCCAATCTTGCACTGATTAGGATTAAAGTACTTATAATTCCCAGGAATTTTTGACAACTTTTTGCTGTCTAGATGTAATGCACTACTCAACAAAATGCTTTAGCTAGGAGACATTCATTTGTAACGAGGTTTTAATCTTGGGGGCCAGTTTGGACTCCTAGTGCCTCTTGAAGTTTTAGGGTGTGAGGGTTTTTGTGTGGGTTTTTTTTTGGGGGGGGGTGTTTTGTTGTTTTTTAAAAAACAGATTTTACTTTTCTTTACCTTGGAGATGCATAGGTAATGTCATCTGATATTGGAAATGCTGTTGCTGAGTATGAAGAGACACCCCTTTGGTTAATTCTGATTTCTCCTGCTGTTTTTATCATTGTGTAGTTAAGTTTGCCTGGGGGTTACTGTTAGCTGCTAACTACCTTGCACCCCTCCAGAACTGCCTGTTGTTAGTCATGCCATGTTTTTGCTGGTGTTATAGCCAGTCTGTGTGGACCTTTCTCTCTGAGTTTAGTGTGGCTCACCTGAGTTTCTGTGTCACTTCAAACTGCCACTTGCTTTACAGCATTTTTCCTGATGTTCCCATCATAGTCTCTTAATGTAGTTGGAAGGATAGATAGTAGTCATATCCTTGCTTTAACCAAAGGAAGGAATCCATGTTTCAGTTTCAACCATCAGTCCTGTTTCAATAACTATTAGATGTTTAGATGGTTCTCCTGTGATGGTCACTGGCGGATAATAGTTACCTGTGTCTTTATATGGCTTCTTGTCTTGCTGCAGCCCATGTAATAAAACTGTTGAGAATCATCCTTTCACAACGTGTCTCACACTAAACATCACCAAGAAGGAACATTTGTATATGTTGGTTTACTGCCCCAACCCTAAATGTCTTTATTTTTCATTAAGAGCAAAGTAGTGTAACTGGTTGGTGCTTTAGAGTGGTGCTTCATTTTTAATTATAGGATACCGGTCTTAGCTGTAGATATAAGGTAGGGGAAAGTTTTGACTGCCACAGTGTGTTGTGTTTTATGAAATCTAAGTGTTCAAAATCAGAGTATGTATAAGGTTACAAAGAGGATTTTCTTTGTTGAATATGGCAGAAAGAGAAGGCCTTTATTGTCAACCCCAAGTCTCCTTTTCATCTAGTAGTACTTAAGTAGCTAACACTGAAATATGTTTTTTCAGTACTTTTCATGCTTTCTCTTGAGAGATTGATTTGATTTTTGTTTGACCTTCATTTATCTTACAAAAAGAGAAGATAAGCCACTTCTACAAATACCCTTTAGTGCTACCTGTTGCTTGTCTGCATTCCATCCACACTGTAGTGTGATGAGATGTCTCCTGAGAGGCTGTGCCCAGTCACACTCATGCTGCTTTGTACAGCGTGTACTGCTTGGGTTGAGGCTGCAGCTGTCAGGACATTGATCTGCTGTGAGGGTAGCTGGCCTCCCAGGAACTGAATTTCATTTTCCATTTTTATTGCTCTAAGTCCTGTGGTCTTTTTGTTGTTTTTCACAGTCAGCCTTTGTCTCTGCAATTTTAGTAGTGCCAAGAAGAATGGTCTTCATATCACTTAGCTGTTTTACTGCGTCATTTATGAGTAAGTAAAACAGTACAGGCCGTAGCTCAAATCCTGGCAGAGGTCTACTGGTGACATTGTTCCACTGTGAAAATTCACCTGTTTCTTAGGTCTTAAAACATTTCTTGCCAGAGGGCCATCTCTTCTTTCAGAGTGGGTTTTTCTTCCTTCAATCCTGCTTGTAGGTGATCTTTTTGGAAATATTTTGGGTATTTAATTAGATTCTTTCTGTGGATTAGATCTTGCCCGTCTGTATTTTGATCCCTTAGGATCTAACTCTGTTAGGGATGTAAGGTTGCACTTCCCATTACAGAAAGATTGGGAAAAAACTGTCTCATTTCCCAACTTAAAATGAGTATTTTGACATTTAGAGAAAGAATTGCTAGTAACTCTTGCAGCTCTCTATTTGAAAAGCTGTTGGGTATTTTGTTTTTGTTTTTTTGTTTTTATTCTTTTAATTTTTTCAAAAAACAGCTTTCAAAAATTTTTTTTGGTCCACTATCAGCAAAACAATTTGAATTTGTTCTCTCTGCTATTCGTATTCAAACACTTGAAACCAAGAACTCATGGCAAAGGGTGTGTGTGGAAAATTATTTGGACATAGATTTGTCTGGTTTTTTTATTTTACTACATTTCTGAGATATTTTAAACACATTTTTTTCTCTGTTGTTTATATATTTTCTTCTTTTTTTTTTTCCTGCACAAAAGACCAATAAAGACACAAATGCCAGGAAAATTTTAATAAAAATGGCCCAGAGATTGGGGAACTGGGAGACTGTCAGGGATTCCTTTTGCACAGGGCCAATCTATCCATGCACAGTGATAGCATCTAGCCTGCTAAACCTGGTAGTTTCATAGAATTTGATTGTGGAAGTAAAACAAGAAATGCTAGTGGTTTTCCAAACACAAGCTTTAGAAGAACACTGAAATCTTTAAACCACTATCACTAGTTCACTAGTCACTGAAATGATGGCATTTAGACATAATTTTGTCAGCCTTTGACGCCATAGTCTAAGTAAAGATTTAGTAGCCATGAGGAATTTCAGTAAAGCTAATATTAAGCATAAAACCTCATCCTCTTAACTTGTATAACTAAAACACAGTGAAATCTAAAATACAGTAAGTGAATAATGGCCTTCTTTTTCAGTTTAGATGTTAATGTCTTGGAAATTATAAAACTGAATATTCAGAGTATTTATTAGTAATTTCATTAGTAATTGTAAACCCACCTTTAATGTAGGGGTTTTAAATTTTCTTTTATGTTTTTATTGTCATTGTTTTTTGTTGTTTGGATGTTTTTGGTCTGAGCTGGCTTTTGGCAGGGGAAAAAGGTAGTGACTATAAGAAGTAAATCAGCATTTATCATTTACTTCTCTAGAACAGTACATTGACAGGTACTTAGCTGTGGTGTAGTCTGTAGTCTTTTTCTGTTAGTTTTTTATTGAAAGTATTTTCCTAAAAGTATATCTTATCATAACCCCATCATGAATGTTAGATCTAGTGTTGTAGCAGCACAGAATTCTGGTAATGATTCTTGGCTTTTTTATGGTGGTTCCTTCCTGCAGGATCCTAACACAGTTCACATTACCCTTATATTTCTCTTTTACAGGTGGTAATGCTTGTTGCTCTAAAATAACTTAAGGCAGTGTTGTAGCTATACCTTTTCTTCATTTGTTCATACAGTCACAGGAGTGTTTTGGATTTGACTATAAATTAATGTAGTGGTTGTGGCTTCTCCAGGGTTTTCAGGAAAGAACAGTTACTTCTTGTTGAGACTTGGAAGTCTGTCTGCATTTGCATAGAATATTTATGCTGCTTCTTTAATATTGCTTTAAGAAAAAGAGTAGGCATTTAATCCTTGTTCTTCTGATTTTTATTTTTAATAAAGTTGGATAATGAATCTTAGCAATATAAAAACTGTCTAGGGTGAAGCTCTGCAAATTGCAGATTTGAAGCCCGTCTGACCTGCAGACCCTGGTGGTGCCACTGAACCTTTGAATGAATGTGGAAAAAGGGATAGCACTTACTGTAGGGCATGTGTAGGAGTAGGAATGAAGGAAGGGTCCAGAGGGGTGTCCTCACTAAATCTCCACATAAGCTTCTGGCTCTACTCCCAACACTCTTCTTGTTTACAGTATTTAAAAAGAGTAGTTGAACAAGCTCAACTTAATTTCACATGGGAATGGCATTTAATCGCATTGTAACAACTTGGGACTTGGGTCTTCTAAATGAATTTAGAAAACACAGTAGAAGTTTCTACAATTTTGCGCCAGAGTCATTGTGGTCACTGCATTTGATTTGATCAGAAGAAATTTGTTTTATGTTTGTAGTAGATGAGTTAATGGGAGTAAGGTTCTGTCCTGAATGTGTTCTGCTTATTTTTTTATTCCTTCCTTGTCTTCTGACTGTTGTTTTCAATGTTTTAGAGAACACGTAATATAAAAATAATGAGAATAGATGCATGAGCAGAATCCTCCTCTGAAGAGAGCAAGCTGCTCTCTATAAAATTGTTACATTTATTTTCTGAATTTCTTTAGAGTGCTGAAAAGGCACCAGCTGCATCACTGGGCATGAAACTAAAGCAGCAGCTGCACACCATGGCCAGGATGACACAAGGAAGTGTCTTACTCAGTCTTTAACTGCCTGTTGTTAGTGTCTGTGCCAGATATCCTTTTTAAATTTTATTTGTTTAAAAGTTGTCTCACTGCTCACTTGAACATACATCCTGGGCTCTAAAGAACCCTGAATTTTATAGAGAAAAGTACTGTTATGATGCAGGAAGAGCAGCAAGGTTCAGAAGTGACAAGGAAATTACAGAAGACATGTGAAGTAAGAAAGCTGTAAAGCACAGGTGTAGGAAAATAGGATTTAAAGCAGTGTTTTTAACACCTTAATCCTTTCAAGGTGTTGAAAGTATGTAACTGGCAGAGTTAAACACAAATGAAATATTTCATAATTACATGGTTGATTTTTGGTGATGATGGATGATCTTTTGTCTCTAACTTGATATTGCCAATAGATTTTGTGGTTGTTTTGCATTGAATGTGACAGAATTCATGAGTGGCTAAAAGGAATGAAAAAGAATGTGTTATGTAGAATACTGGAAACTGAGCTCATTTTGGAGTGGAGTTGCTTAAAAATAATTATAAATTAAGAGTCATTAGGAATAGATTTAGTCTGAAAGACAATATATCCTTAAGGGATTGGGATGCGAGTTCTGTTCTTGTGCTCTTGCTTTGTAGAGTACTGTTGAACAGATTTCTGTAGGAGCCACCACTCCATAACATGGCTTGACTTCTTGGGCAAAAGATGCTGAAACAGCTACTTTTCACCCTTGCAAAGGATAGAGAGGAGGATTCTGTAGTAAAATCTGAAAAGTCACTATCTGTTAGTGAGGCTGATTGAAAAAATACCACAATGCAGTGTTGCAAGTGCACATGAGAAATTATTGATCTCTTAGGGATTAGATGAAAGGGAAGAATGTGTACTGTGATCAGCTTTCCACAGCATTTCAGACCTTGCAACAGAAGAGAGTAAGTAACCAAGCTATAAGAAAAAGGTGGCTGCAGAAGGACATGGGAACAGCAGTGGAAAAATAGATTCTTAAAATGTGTATTGTTAGAAGACTTGAGATAAGTAATGAAATGTCAGATTTTAAAGTGCTATTCCTTCTATTCTGTGGTGTTTTAACAGATTATTCCTCTGCTTGCTCATCAGAAGGCCACTACTTTTTATAACTGTTTTATCACTCCATAGTATTTGTGGGTGAGAGTTTTCAGTGAAATAGTTCATATATTTTAGAAGTTCCAATCCTACTATATTGCTCTGCATACTTTTTTCTCTCCTGCATTAGGGAAAAAAAAATCTTCAAACCTGTTTTGTATTTGTTTACAGAACTGTGGAATTTTTTTCTGAATTATTAATTTGAAAGTCTTGAAATTACTTAGCAAAAGGCTTTTAACTATATATTTCAGCATATTCATTGAAGTGACTCTGCTGCATTCTTTATAAACTTGTGGAAGGTTGCTTGTCAAGCATTTGACTGGAAATTTCTATCAGTTTTAGCCGTTTCCCTGGAAATATTTTTATCAAGGTTATGTTCATAGTTTTGCCTGAAAAGGCAGGTGAAAATATTTTTGTCCTAATAGTATGCTATTAGTTCACTGTTGCAGTGCCAGGGAGATTTTAATAATTTATATCATTTACCAAACAAACACCTTCTATGAAAGTGGAAGGTAAGAAACTGTGGAGTCTTATGATTACTTTGCACCACAGGCTTATACTGACAAATGAGATGGACTTTTGATTTGAAAGTTTGAAACCATCTTGTTTAGTAAAGAAGTTGCTCAAATTAGCAGACACATGACTTTATTCCCCCCTTTTTGTTATCCCTCTGGTAGATGCAAAATGACTCTTACAATCCCAGCTTTTCCCCCATCTTGCTGCAACTGCTAAATAGTTCATGTGTTCTCCCTGAACATCTCCTGCTCCCTCAGACCTCCAGCGACATTTGCTGGAGTGAAACATCAGTAAAACTGGTGACATACAAATGTCAAAAAGCAAGGTCAGAATGGTAGAAGACACTGTTGCCATGGGATTTGCAATTACAGTAATACTGGTTATTACCTGTTAGTATGGTTTGGAATGCTTAGTCATTTTTGAAGCTCATGTGGTCTCACTAATCCACTTGTTCTCTCTTAACACTTCTGATCCTATAATGTACTTTCTGTGATGGTGCTCTGTGTTGTATATGTCTTTGGAAATCCAAAAATCTTACCACCTCCCCTTTTTAGCTATGACATTGGAATGGAGACTATTCAGTTCCTATGTAAAGAAAGCTGACTTCAGTTTGCAACATTTTAGACACAGTCAGATTATATGATAGTTCATATAACCAAAGCCACTGCTGAGAGACAGGTATTAGTCTGAGGTTGTGGCTGGTAACCTGACTGTCTGAGCAAATCCACTTAAGATCTTTGCTTTGCAAAGTGACCTGCAGTAACCTGTTAGGTGCAGATTGCTGTAACCTTGCCAACCTGACTTTCTTTGGCAAGAAATAGATGTGAAGATGTAGAGCCTATTACCCATACAGTTTTTGAGAAGGGTGGAGGACTATATTTTTCCTATCTTGGTGTGCCTTGTCCTTTTGCAGCTTTTGCTATTTATTGTTTTGTTTCTCCTTTCAGTGTTTGACTACAGCTATAGAGATTACATCCTGTCCTGGTATGGGCAACTCAGCAGAGATGAGGGGCAGCTGTACCAGCTGCTCTCTGAAGACTTCTGGGAGATTGCCAAGCAGCTGCGACAGAGGCTGAGTCACGTTGATGTAGTTAAAGTTGTCTGCAGTGATGTGGTGAAAGCTTTACTCTCACACTTCTGTGACCTTAAAGGAGCCAATGCCAGGTAAAAACAAAACTGCATTTCATTGGAACTTTCTGCTTCTCTCTTTACTTACAGATGTGCTGAATCAAAGGGATGAAGACTGTGGATAATCCTTTTGTAGGAAACTGATAAAACAGTTCAAGCTTATTACCAGTTTTAGAGATCAAGCAGGCTTCAGGACATCTGTAAGGAAAGACTTGGACTCCTTTTTCTAAGAGTTTGGATACACTACTCTCTTCAGTTTAGTCCATGAATCCTTTGTTCACAGAAGGAGGTGGGTTGTGTGAGCAGCTCTTGCAAAGTACTGTGAACATGCAAGGGAAGGAAGGGCCACTGTCAGTGCAGTCAACAGACAAGAAGATAGATATTTGCACCTTTCCCAGAACAGAACCAGGAGTAATTCCATTCAATTTTCCATTTCTTCTAGCCCTGGGAGGCAAAGCCTTGTGATTTCTGTAGGTGACCTCTCCTGCAGTAACAAGATTTTTATAGTGGAAAAATTGTTGGCTGTATTTTCTTTTTCTCCTTAAGTTATCTTGCTAATTTAATGAATTTCTTCTTTGGCAAGGATCTCTTTGTCCACTTGAAAAAGCCAGCTTTCCCCTGAACATGATTATTTTAAATCTTTTTGTATTTTGGTTATTTTAAATCTTAGTCTATGCAGTTCCCACATCTGAATGCACAATTTGTCTAATTGTGCATGGAATTTGGTCTTATATCTGCATTTTGATTCTAATTGGAATATACTTTGGTCATTCAGATTTAGACTGTACATTTTATTCTGTGAAGTTTTTATCTACAGTTAGATCCAATATTTTTGATGCCCCTTCACACAAAAAAGAACAACTGTATTCTGTCAGTGATTAGTCTGTTGCCATTGACACTTCTTTCTCTTCTGTATTAGAAGGCACCGTTAGTATATTTGTGATAGATCCTAGCTAATTTTTTATGGAAGCTAATGCATTGGAAAAAAAAAACTCCTAAGTGTGCTCCTTGATTTTTAAGTGTCATGCTTGCACTTGTTCTTTATCAGAATAAAGTGCTTGCTTTTGAGAAGAATTTGATTTGAACAGCTAAAGAATGAGGAAGTTGAATTTTTTGTTGTTCGTTTTTGTTTTAAATCTGAATGTTTTTCTGTTTAAAGCTGGGGATGTAGGACCTAGAATTGAAGAATTATTAAGTATTATTAATGCTGATTGTTGGTGAGGTTTCTTACTTGCTGAGAATTATGACCTCTTCATCTGTTCTTTGTTGGATTGTTATTTCCACTATGTTGAACTGAAAGAAATTCTTTTCGTTATTTTCTGGTTAACTTTTTCACTTGGGAGTAGTAAATGCACCTTAACTCTGGACAGACTGCATTAATATGGGAATGAAAAAAGTCCTATCAAGAATTAGTGTAATAGGTTAGAAAAAACCCAACCAAACCAACCCAACAGCTCTAACTGAACAATTTATAGAGGCTGGAACTGGACTGTTCAATGACTGTTTTTGCAGACTGCAAGGCTGTGAATTCACAAGGAGAAAGGTCTGGTTTTAACATGCTTGACAGATCAGCAACATGATGCTGCATGATGCAAGTTGTAAAGCACTAGAATATCCTCATGCTGCTCATCCAAACTTGCTCAAAAAGTCCATGGGGCTGTATGGAAATTGCTCAGGGCTCACCATTTCTTAGCAGATGGAGAGACAGCTTAAATGCTTTGTACAGGTTATTGCAAAGTCAGCAGAAAGGTGACATGGTACTCATATACTACAGATGGAATTTGTGCTGCTGAGTGACGTGAGCATGCATGTAATAAACCTGAAAGCGCAGCAAATATTCTGATAGTGTTTTCTATTTGAGAGAATTTGCAGTTTTAACAAGAATTTGAGTTTTGTACAAATTGCCTACTGCTATGGAGTTTACTGTGCTAGAACCTGCTGACATTTTAAGCTATAGACTGAGAACTAAAAAGTATGTCACTTCTACCTTGGGAGGTTTTAATTATTTTCTATATTGTTGTCCTGGTTTTCAAGTGGGATTGAGTTAATTTTATCCCTGGTAGTTGATATGGTGCTATATTATGGATTTAGGTTGAGAATAATGTTGGTAACACTGGTGTTCTAGTTGTTCCTAAGCAGTGTTATGCTAAGTCAAGGACTTTAGCTTCTCATACTGCCCTGCCAGTGAGGAGGCTGAGAGGGTGGGCAACACAAGAAGCTGGATGGTGACGTAGCCAGGACAGCAGACCCCAGTTGGTCAGAGGGATATTCCATACTGTATGGTGTCATGCTCAAGATATAAATGAGGTAAAAGCTGGCTGAGAGATGCTGCTTGGGAACTGGCTGGGCTTCAGCCAGCAGGTGTTGAGCGTTTGCATTGTGCATAATTTGTGTTATATATTCTATTATTATTATTATTATTATTATTATTATTATTATTTTAATTCCCCCCCCCCCCCTCCCCCCCCTTTTCTGTTCTATTAAACTCTTTGTCTCAAGTCATACAATGGCTTGGGTTGGAAGAGACCTTAAAGGTCATCTAATTCCATACCCCTGCTGCGGGAAGGGATACCTTTCATTAGAGCAGATTGCTCAGTGCCCCATCCAACCTGGCCTTGAACGGTTCCAGGGATGGGGCATCCATGACTTGTCTGGGAAACTTGTTCCAGTGCCTCACCACCTTCACTGGGAAGAATTTCTTCCTAATATCTTGTCTACACCTACTCTCTTTTAGTTTGAAGCCATCACCCCTTGTCCTGTCACTACAGGCTCTTGTAAATGGTCTCTCTTCACCTTTCTTTTCAGCTGCCTTCAGGTACCTGAAGGCTGCAATTAGGTCACCCCAAAGTCAGGAATTATGCCTTTTTTTCTTATTTTCTCACTCATCCCACTGTGTGAGGGTGCAGGAGTGAGTGAAAATCTGTGTGGTGTTCAGCTGTTACTGTGTTGAATCACAGTTTGATTGCCGCAGTTCAAACAGGAAGAATTCATCTTCCTAAGGTGTGGAACACATATCTTCTTGATCTGCTTTGCTTTCTGTTAATGTTTTAAAGACAGTGATAAATGTAAATTGGCATTCACATTTCTCTCTGTATCTCATAATGAATCCAACTAGTTTTGGGTAATAAATATAGTAGAACAGAGGCTGTAATTACAGAGAAGTATCTTTCCTGCTGTGATACCTCTTGGAGTGCTCTATCATTTCCACCACTGAATTTATATTGCAGCATGATGGTAAAGGGCATTTTGTCTATTGCATGGCAGCTTATGAAGTTTTAATACCTCTAATATTGTCTCTGGAGGAGGTGCCACCTGAGCCACTTTGTCTTGGTTTTCCTATATGATAACAGATAATCCACTGATATAGCAGAAAGGAGTGCCCAGGAGGACAGATGTCTTGTTTTTTCAGAGAAAAGTTCATGTGTTTTGTGACTAGGTGCATGTTGGACACACAAATTTCTTTACTTTTCTGCTTTCACTGACTAACTTCCATCTGTGATTAACCAGGGTGTCCGAGGGGATAAAAATAGATTAAGACCCTTCAGAATGAGGAAGGGTGCTACAGTCCTTTCTTTTGCTCCTGCTTTCCCTCTGGCTTAACAATATCAAAAATCCACTTAGTGATAAACAGCTCAAGGTAAACAGCCAGCAGAGGCCAGAAATGAAGAAAACTGCTGGGAGACCTTGTCTCCCTTCAAAGTATGGGTCAAGGCCAGGTTAGATGGGACTTTGAGCAACCTGGTCTAGTGGATGGTGTCCCTGCCCATGGCATGGAGTTGGAGCTAGATGATCTTTAAGCCTCTTCCAACCCAAACCATTCGATGATTCTTTCATAAGAGGAGAGTCCACTTTCATGGTGGCTAGTTGGAGAGAGGGCACTGGGAGAAAGGAACCTTGTAGTGTTAGGTTTCTTTCCCATTTGTTTGTTTTATCCCCTGGCTTTCTTTAACAGCAGCTGTCTTTCTGGTGCATGCCACATACATCTACAGAGTGAAATAAGGGCACAGACACCTCTAGCCATGGGCAGAACTATCTGAAGTGACACAGAGCAGTGCAAGCTCCCAAAGGCAAGACAGCTCCCAAATTTTTCATCTTTTATGTGTCACTGGGGTGTACTTTGAGATTCATTTGGGGTTTCAAAGGAAACTCAATTTTCAGTGAGAAAATTTGTGTCATTTAGAATCATTTAGATAGGAAACTATTTAATTTCTGGTATTGGCTTGGTGTATAGAAATGGAATTTCCTGTGTCCAGCATTAGCTAGTTTATGAATTTGAGATATGGAGGAAATCTCATACTTGGATTTGTTTTTAGAAGCCGCTGCTCTTTTCCCATATGTACAGGATCAGGAGCACATTTGTAACAGGATTAGGCAAGTGCATCCTGCAAGGGTAAAGAGGTTAGTATTTGGCCATTCATGTTTCATAACACCTTTTATTCCTTCATTTTTTTCATATCTTGTTCAAGGGTCTTTCCTCAGTTACTTTAACTAGAATGTAAGCAAGCTGAATACTGGCAATACCATTTTGTGATCAATGGTGGACTGTGAGCTGAGTAAGGTGGTGTATAATGATGGAAATGGTCATGTTGGTATGTGGGTGCAGTGTTGTCTGTGGTGGCAGTGTACATTTTGAGAGCTGGAATTATCTGATCCCAGGAATGTGGGCTGGCTCTGGTAGCATGATATGTTTGTTGAAAGCTAGAAGCAGCTATTGTTCTGGATGAAACACTCAGTACCGGAAAGACTTAAGCAAGGTGCAGACAAATAGTAAATGTCTTTTTGTGTAGCTGTCCACATGAAAGGAAGAGGGAGTTCCCTCGCCCTTTCTTTGGGTTAAGAATAACTGCCCTAAATATTTACAAAATTATTAATGTTTCATAAATAAAACCCTATTTTTTTGCTGGGTACAGCATAGGCAAAATAAGATTTGCCTGCATTAGATAAGTAGGTACCATGGTTTAACCTCAGCCAGCAATAGCCCCATTCAAGCCACTCACTCGCTCACTGCCCCACCAGCATGCTCAGAGGACTTTTAGGTTAAAAGTGAGAAGACTTGTGGGTTGAGATAAAGACAGTTTAATGGGTAAAGCAAAAGCTTCACACAGAGCAAAACAAGTATTTCATTCACCACTGTCCATGGGCAGGCAGGTGTTCAACCATCTCCAGGACAGCAGGGCCCTATCACGTGTTAACAGTGACTTGAGAAGACAAAAACCATCACTCCAAACATCCATCCCCTCCTTCTTCCCCACCTTTATATACTGAGCATGATGCCACTTGGCCTAGAATATCCCTTTGGTCAGCTGTATTCACCTATCCTACCTGTCTCTTTCCAATTCCTTGTGCACCCCCAGCAGTGGGGTGAATCAAGAAGCAGAAAAGGGCCTTGATGCTGTCCAAGGGCTGTTCAGCAATAACAAATCCATCTCTATATTATCAGTCTGTGTTCAGCACAAATCCAAAATATCCATACTAGCCATTGGGAAGAAAATAAACCCAGAATAGTCCAGCAGAGTAGACATGTGAGATTGGAAGATAGTTAATCATTGTGTCTTGAACCCCATGACAACAGTGCTTTTTGAACAAACCCCAGAAAGAAGAAGTAAAATGACATTGGTTTTATTTTTATTAGTAGTAATATTTTATTTTATTTTTTTTTTCCCCCATATATCTTCTAGTTTTGGGTGTTCTGACTTTAACCTACAGCTGGGGCACTTTTGACCCCAGAGACAGAGGAAGAATTGGTTTCTGCCAACATAAATATGGGGTATTGCAGGCTGCTTCTGGCCAGTTATCTGCTGCACAGCATCTGTTGGGATATGCTGAAGTGTTTTTGTGCATGTTTGTGCCCAGACTTACCGCATAAGTTATGACTTAGCAAAATGAATAAATGAATGCTTGGGGTCTGCAGTCTGCTACTAATGCCGATTCAGAACCTCTAGTTAAGAGTTCAGTGATCTCAGAAAGTGTGGGGGAGAACATGCTGTGGGGAAATTGCTGCTTGAGTGATCAGTATGGTAAGCTGTTTGGGGATTAAAGTTTGTATCATGCATGTTTTGATCATGTTCCTTTTGTTTTCTGTGTATTACTGACAAGGTAAGAAGAGAAAATAACTCTTTTCTTGGCATGTATAGAGTATATAACTTAAATTTTTTTGTTATTACAGTGTGTATTGTGATAATATAGTAAAAATAAAAGGGGATGGCACCACAAACTGATCAAGGGCAGACTGATACAGAGGGAGTTTTAACACTTGAGATTTAACTTGGTTAATTCCACAGATGCATCCAAGATGTCTGGATAAACACCTCCCACAGGTCTTGTTTTTCTTTTATTATTCCATTTGCCAGGAACCAGAAATACTTAGAGCTGGTTATCACAGTCAGCCTCTGGAAAGGTGTATCGAGGGGATTAGTATAAAGCTGTGTTGCAATGAGAACAGCTACGTATGAAGGTGCTGTGAGCAAATTAGTCATGAAAAACCAAGGCCCTGAGCATGTTATTAAATTCAACCCATGGGCAGCAGCAGGTCTAAAGCTCACCATTTGTTTTCAAGCCTCAGTGTGGGAACTTTGGGTTTCCTCTTAATGACTGAATATAACCTTGACACGATAATAAGCATTAGGACATCCTGGTGCTGATGTGGTTATACTGCAGTTTGTAAGCCATTCATAAATTCTTTGCTTCTGTTACTAATACAATGTGTCAAATGGTTTTTCCTGAAAGAGGTAACTGTGGCATGTATAAATAATGGGTTTTATGCACCATTTTATGCAACATCAGTTGAAATGACTTATAAAACTTGCTGATTTACCCTGATAAATCTGTTTCTGATAGCTTGTTTTATCTGTTTCTATTTTTTGTTGTGCTTTCTGGGGTTTATGTGATTTGGGTTTTTTTTTTTGTTTTGTTTTTTTTTAAGTAGATCCTTTTTTTCTGGGTTGTAAAGGTCTAAATTTTTGTTTTTCTGTCTTAGAGGACTCAAATAGATCAAGCAGTTTTTACTTTGCTGCACTGTCAAGAAGCTTACATCTCTGAGGCTGATATAGATGAAGAGATGCAGCCTGCTTGTGGTTCTGGTAGTTCTCAGAGTTGGTTTAATGAAAATGCCTGGTGAATCTTGAATATACTGATGCCACTTATTTAGAGTTGCACGTGCGCTTCAGCTCACAATGGTACTGATTGAGACTTAAATAGAGCTCTGTAAGGCTGTCTCTTGAAAGAAATGTCAAGGCTGAAGGAAAAAACTCTGTCTATCTAATCTATCTATCCCCCCCTCCCTTATGTAATTTCCTGTAGATGAATTGTTACACTTACAGACCCCTTGGGGCTTTCTTTGGTTGGTTGCTTTGTTTGGTTTTTTGTTTGTTTGCTTTGCATTATTTTGGCTTTTTTTTTTTTTTTTATTGGTTGGCTGTTTCTTGAGGGGCACAAGGGTTTTTTTGTTTTTGGTTTTTTTTTTAGGGGTGAGGATGTGTGTGTGTAAATTTGCTTACTGCCTAATTTTAAACCAAACTGACTTATTTTTGTCAAAGATGCTTTGTGTCAGGTGCATACATCCAACTACACATACCAAGTTAATAGTCCTGAGTCTCTATAATACAGACAATAGGCCAAATGGCCTAAATGGCCAAAGGCCAGATGGCCCTTGTCAAAAATATGCATATCTAGAGTAGATTCTCAGGAAAAAAATATTTCCATGATGTTGCTGTATTGGGAAACCTGGAAGCTCAGGTGGTAGTCTGGTCTTAGGAAATGGCCATAGGTCCTGTATTTCTGAGAAATGAGGTATTGTTGTTAAAAAGGTGTTGATATTGCCTCAGAGTTACTTACTTATAGTATGGGAAGGAAATGATGATACTTCTAAAGGACTGGTAATGTTTTGACTACTTCTCTTCAGGAATACTGCAGCAAATCTGATCTTATGCTTTCCATTATAAAGTGCTGGATGAACTGTAGGCTGCAGCAGTAAAGGGTAAAGTTTTAATGCTGATGACACTCAGTGGGATACACAGGCAGTAAATGCATGAAGCAACCTCCATGCAGAGGAGATAGTTACCATAGGTGTCAGTTTGTTCCCAAAGAGAAGTACAGCTTGGAACAGACTTGGTACAAAGGAATTCACTTTGGCAGGTCCTATTTATGGATCTGTATTTGTACTCTGCTGCTTAATCTTCCAGTGCTTTGAGGGGCAACTGAAGGAAATCTGTTTGCTTTCTGACCCTATATAAAAGTATTGGATAGTGTTAAAAATTCAGAGTCGGCTTTTTGTAAAATTACAGAAAAAGAATTTGGGCAAGGTTAAGGCTTGCTTTGTAGCTCATGGGGGAGGGAAGATGGATATGATCTATAAGAATACTGTATAGAGCATATGTTCTGTCTACTGTTTTAAATCACTGAAGTCACCTGCATCTTGACAGACAACTACTGTCACTATTACTTCAGTCTTAATTGTTCAAGAAGACACAAATGAATTAAGTTGCCACTTGCCATTATTCGAAAATTGTCCAAAGGAGATTAATTGAGACTGGTTTACAGAGCTTGTATCACGCCTGTTTTGGAACTATTTGCTAGAATGCCACATTTATATTAGTTCACTGCACACAGTTGTGCTCAGAATTTATGGCTAATTGACTGGGCTTTTAAAGCTCTGTCTAAAAATATCTGCACACAGTTTTAGTTCAGTTTTCTGTGATTACTAAGGGAATCTGATCTGAAAATGTGATTACTTTGGAAAGTCCAACCATACAGTGCTAATAATACATGTTTGGAATTAGGAAAAAAAAAGAATGTCTGTGTTACTATTGGGGTTATTTAATAGTGCTTAACATCTTTATTGACACTGCAGAGGTGTAGCAGCGCTCTGCTTTGGGTACATGTATGTGGATTGCACTTAAGTTTCTGCTTTTCCTGTTGGTCTCTGCAAAATGGCCACATTCTCACAGAACTGAAGATCCAGGTTTTTAATCAAGCCTTTAGAATATGCCTGATCAGGACATCCTAGCTCTTGTTCCAAGGTAGTAAACAGACATGGTTTGGTAGCTGAACAGTGGTGTTAATACTTCTGGGATTGCTCACTACTCTCTTTTTTAATGTCAATCAGTGAAGGGGAAACCTGGGTTAAAAAGGCAGCTGTTTACTGGCCAGACCTTTTGTTGACACACAGTATTTCCCTGCAAGCTCGTCAATGGTAATATTGAGACAGATAGAACTGTAAATCTTCCTGTATACATGCAAAGGAGGATATAAACCAGTGTGTTTTGTCTTGTCTGTTTTATCACTGTCATATTGATTTATTCTGTAGCTGTTAAGCTTCCCCCAAGCTTCCTCCCCTGCTTTCAGTCTTCCTTTTATTTCTCTTTCCCAATGCTGATGAACACTGCAGGATTTGTTGACAGAACTGTTTGGCACTGACAGGCAAGGCTTGTTTAGAGTTGAATTTCCTGAAGACTTTGTTTCTCTGTTATTTTCATAAATATCTTCCCTTTTGCTTTTTAGATCACATGTAGGTATAGTTTGGCTAGGAAAACCTGTTCTAGAGAGTCATATCTTCTTAGGTAATGGAGATAACTTCTGGAAAAAAGTGAAGGTTTTCTTGAATGGCCTGTAAACTGGAAAGTAGGCAGCTCTGCTCCCCCCCACCTTGCATTTCTGTAGGCAGAAACACATTAGACAAATTAGAAGGGTAAGAATCAAATATTTACCTATGTGCTTATTTATCCTGTTCCATTTTCCATTTGTCTTCTCCTGACTGTGTGTCAGAAAAGTCCTGGCATATGTCCAGCTCAGCAATGCTGTATGTGTTGGCTCTTGACTGGGAATAAATTTTTACAATAGGGAGACAGACTTCTCTTGCATGGGTGATACTGTAGCTACAGTTAATCCTCCAGTGTGTTTGTAGTCCCAAACAGACTGGCATTCCTCAGGAGACTTGTAGATAGATGTTGAAGACTAAGAAGGCTAATCTCAGTTCAGAAATTTTCTGTGCATTATGGCTCTGCTTAATGCTTTACACGTGCTGTGAAAGTATAACTTGAACTAATCACTATGCAAGATCTTCCAGAAATAAGGTGTCCAAAAAAGATGGGGTATGTTCACAGGTCAAAAAGCAGTCACCATTTGCTTTTAGTTCTAACTCTGTATCATGGTTGTTAATACACAGGAATCACTTCAGTGCCAGCTACAGGAATTACTACAGTAGTTCCTGTACTTGTCACTGGTGAGGTTGTGTCTTGAATTCTGGGATTAGTTTTGGGCCCTTCACTGCAAGAAAGGCATGGAAGTGCTGGATCAAGTCCAGAGAAGGTCAACAAAGCTGGGAAGGATCTGAAGGACAAGATTATGAGGGGTGGCTGAGGCAGCTGGGGGTGTTTAGTCTGGAGGAGAGGAGGCTCAGGGGAAACCTTATTGTTGTCTACAACTGACTGAAAGTAAGTTGGAGCCAGGTGGGGGTCTGTGTCCTTTCCCAGGTAACAAGTAGCAAGATAAGAGGAAATGACATCAAACTGTGCCAAGAGATGTTTACATTATTTGGAAAAATTTCTTCATTGAAAGGATAGTCAAGCATTGGAACAGGCTCTCCTGGGAAGTGTTAAAAATCCATGTAGATGTGACACTTAAAGACATGGTTTCGTGGTGGACTTGATGATCTAAAAGAGCTTTTTCAATCTTAATAATTCTCTGTTCACTGTGAGTCATCCTGTTTGCCAGCATTTTGCATATGCTTCTGGCTGTGTTTCTAAGTGGCTGACTTTGGGTGCACCAACCTGTCTGGAAGACTTTACTTCCACATTAAGAGGTGGCTGTAGGTAAATGACCCAGACTTTCTGTAATCTGCCTAGGACACGTCTAGGTTTGGATAAATAATGAATGCCTTTGAGGGAGAACATGACAGGGAATGTTTGATGTGGTGTAGAGGGGATTTCAGGATATGTCTGGAGTATGCAAGAGGAGTAGAAATGCACTGAGGAAAATAGTTATGTATTCAGCTGTCACTGAGAAAAGATCCTACCAGAACAAGATAAACAGCTTTCTGAGCTCAGTCAGCTGCACCACCTGGACTGGTTGATACTGAAGATTACACATCATCTTTGTGAACCACTACTCACAGAAAAGAGTATTTATATCCAAGATGTTCCAAGGGACTTGTTTTGAAATTTGTCTTACCTCTAACAATTGAAACACCTTTCATGACCTGTGTTTGCAAACAAAACATTTGATTTGTGATTGAGTTAAAGGTGTTAGACAAATCAAACCCAAATGTCATCTTTACATTTGTTTTTCTGAAAATTAATTATAAAACTAATTTTAGTCTGATTAAGACTAATTATTGTATTAGTAGAACAAAATCAGAGTTGTTAATATTCCAACATATTTTCATCCTCCTGAACTGACTAGCAAAAATTAGTTATTATACCATACTGTCTGTCACTATTGGCTGTATAGTGGTGTCTAACTGAAAACATTTGGTTTGACTATATACAGCTCTTGGTCACTTTTTCCACGAACAGAGGCAATGGGCTTAAAGTAGCTCTGTGAGTAGGTCAGTTGACTAGAACAGCAACATAACCTAGCCAGCATGGCAGCCTCCAGCTCTGGGAGGAAAGTAGATGTTATAGAAAATAGGAGGAGGTTCTGGTATGAGACATGACAGATACAAGCCTTTGTTGCACCTTAGAGACTTCTTCTGATGACCAGGCTTTGTAAATTGCTGTGGTGCCTCCCAGGTGACACTGTGTCTGTCTGGAACCACTGGCTTGGTCACCTTATTGTTGAAATGGATTGGAGTACATCAGGCATGTGGCCATAAAAGAACTGCTATGGTACCTTGTCTCTGCTTTTACAGCTGTTTTTATATAAAGAAAAGGTACAGCTGTGACCTGCACTAATGAGTTCAGTCAAACACATTCTGAAAAGTCCAGAAAACCATTGGCACCTGCAAGGAGGTAAACTAGAGAGTATTTGGCACACAGTCAAGGTAAGGGAGATTGGCTCCCTGTTTCTTTCAGAGCTGTCATCCAAAAACTTGTTTGTGAGAAGTCTGCAAACAACACGGTGTGCATCATGGGCTTACTCACCCAGCAGCATGTTGCTGTGCATGTTCAGCACAGCACCCACCCAGTGCTCATGCTGCAGCATTATATCAATTAGTAAGTGATGATCACAGATGACTTCTGATACAAGTGGCATCCAAGTTCTCTCCTCTTTTATTTTTCTCCCTCTAGGCAGGAAGATCCACCGAGACCTTTTTTGCTGCACTCCTGCTTGAGGAGCTCTGATGAAGAAGTAAGATTTCTGCAAAAATGTTCTCAAGTTCTGGTGTATTGTCTCCTACCCTCAAAGGATGTCCAGTCTGTCAGCTTGCGCATAGTCCTTGCAGAAATACTTGCAACAAAAGGTAGATCAAAGATAAGAGATGGTTAACCATTTGTACATGTACAATGTTAGCAATTAGAAAAGTTGTCATGTCTTTGATGCTTTGCTTTTACATTCTGAAATTTAATTTCTGTGATAGCCAGTAAGACGCTATATTCACAAAATCAAGCATATACTTACCTAACTCTCATGATTTGATGCCAGGCTGTTTATCACATTTCAGGATAAAATACAATTTGTCCTTTCTCATTCTCTATTTCTTCGTAGAGGAATACTTTTGCAGCTTTCCTTGGCATTATTTATAGTGATTATATGAATAATTCTGGCCTTTTATATTTCATTCAGATGAATAAGCACATCCTTAAATTTGTGGATCCTATAACTGAATCATGATATTATATTTAATTCATTATTTTACACTTTGATTTATCCAGTGTGTTTTTTTAAATTAAGGGATTTCTAGTTTGCTTTTATCAGCTACACTTTATAGATATGGTATGCATTTTCTATGTCGCTGTCAAATTCAGAAATTTTGAATTCCCAAGTATATTATGCAATCCAGTTTAGCTTCAGTTATACTGGCTATAATGTCATAGCCTTCAGAGCACCCAGCATAAAGAACAAAAACACTTGGAATATTCCAAATAGAGCTCAGATTTGTCATTGTACATCAATTTCTGTAATAGAATAACCAGTTTTATCAAGAAGGTATATGTAATCTCAAATGTACTGTGTGGTCCAGAAGACTGGTTTTGGATTTTTTTGATTTTTATAAACTTGGATTTTTTTTTGCCTTTTATCTGTAGTTTTCATTTGCAAGACTGCAGTTATTCTTCAAGATAAGGATCTTGTTCTAAAATATTTTTTTTCCTCTCCAGTACTGAAACCAGTGGTGGAACTGCTCAGTGATCCAGATTACATTAACCGAATGCTACTCAGCCAGCTGGAGTACAGAGAACAGATGAATGAGCATCAGAAGAAAGACTACACATATGCTCCTTCTTACGAGGAGTTCATCAAGCTCATTAACAGCAGCTCCGATGTTGAGTTCCTGAAACAGCTGAGGTATTTAGTGTTTCACTGTAGCTCATTCAAAACTGAACATGCTTCTTTTCCAGCACATTACTAAGATTTGAATGAATTGTGATTTTTCTTTTTAAATTTAGTTTTAGATTTCTTTTTGTTTGGTGAAGCAGAGATAGTAAGGATGATAAGCTACAACATTTGTTAGATCTCTAATGTAATCAGCATTTTAGCTCAGTGGCAGAAAATGCATAAAAGTTTTGCTTAGTAGTGTACTGGAGATGATTGTGCAGTTGAAATGGATAA
Organism: Cyanistes caeruleus; assembly: GCF_971803275.1. Taxonomy (NCBI): domain Eukaryota; kingdom Metazoa; phylum Chordata; class Aves; order Passeriformes; family Paridae; genus Cyanistes; species Cyanistes caeruleus. Next base: position 31,813,226 of record NC_141705.1, on the reverse strand, counting down.
ATGCTTGAAATGTATGAAAGGCATACTGAACTCTTCTTTGTAATTTGCCTCTGTGGAGTTAGATGAAATATGTTGAATTTCTGTTAGTGTGGATGGTTTTCTCCTCGTTATCTTTATGAATTATGACTGCTCAGGGTGGTCTGGTGACTGTGAGCTCTAGTGACCTTAGGGACACTGAGCATTCAGAGCAGCTTGCTGTGATTCTGTGTCATGGAAAGAAGGGGTTTGAGTTCCAGCACATTTTACCACTGGATGAGAGGTTTTCCTGGACTATTGCAGGGATGTGTTTCTCAGTTCCATCCTTCTTAACCATATTAATGAGCTCTACAGAATTTGATAAAAACAGAAAAAACATCACTGAGCTCCTACATATCACGAGTCTTGTTTTCTAATGCAAATAGCATCACTGCTCACTCTTACACTAATTCCACTCCTAGTCTCATCTCTATCTTCTTATTTCTCTCCTGTTAATATGAGTTATTACCTGCATCTCATGCCTGCTTGCCCAAGAACCAGTTGTTTATGCTTGCCTTATCTTCACAGCTGTTTCTCCTCTGATTTCTGATTTACATGAAGGGATAAGGAACAACTGACTGGGAAGCAGGGAACAGAGGTATACTGCTGTTGTTCAACCTCCCTAGATGTCCTTGCATTGGTTTTGTTGAGCAGAGCAAAGCTTAGGAGGATCCCTGTAACAATTTTTGGAGTGTTTGTCCTAAGCTCTTACCACCAGCCAGAACTGGTGCTTTTTCCTATTCCCAACTCACCTCTGTTGTTGCTGCAGGCCAGCTTTTTCTCTTCTCAAATGGCTGCAGCAACATCTAAAACACACATGCATATTGATTACATTTGCTGAATTCTGTGTCATCTCTTGTGACCCTGAACTTCTGATAGATAGGCTTGGCTTGATCAGGCCAAGAGGTGGCTTACTGGGATGGAGTATGCTGGCTTCGTAAATAACATCGTACTTCCTCTTGTTCTTCTCTTTGATTCTGAAACCACTTGCATTTCTGATATAGGAAAATACATTTAGGTGATGGTGAAATGGTTCTGTTGCTTGGCTACTTATTGTTCATCTGCTGTAAAATTTGCTCTTTACTCTGGGAGAGTGTGCCTTTCCTGAGAGCAGAAATTAGTCTCTACTAGACTCTGCCTAAAACCTAATTGACACATTTATTAGCATAATCACACTAATGGATTTGCTTGTTTCAAAAGAAACCCAACTCTTATGTTGTTGTTGTTCCAGCACATTAATGCTTAGTGTGTTCTCTTTTTAGCTGATAGGTCACTTTAAATTGCATTCTTTAATACCAGAGAGCAGATCTGCTTTATGAAATAATGTGGTTTTGGCTGCACCTAGGTTATTCCTTTCTAGTCTATGAAGTCCAACTGCCATCAGCTTGAAATGTGTTCCTATACACACTACAAAATGTTGATCAGTCTGAGCTGATCAGTATTTTAATGGAAATTGTCTGAGAAAATCTATCTTCTTTTTGAAGAGGAATAGTATTTGATTTTGGAGGCAGTGTTCTTCCTTCCTCTGTTTATACAGAGCCAGTCTCTTGGACAGTGGTTGAAGAGCATTTCCTGTGGGAGAAGGCATTCCCATTCTCTTTGTGCTCCAGCACTGTGGGAGCACTCAGACAGAGATGGGCCAACATGTAGTCATCTCAAATTTCTGTAGTCTATTTGGCAAAGCTTTCATGATTAACCAGTGAAAGCTTGCAGATTTGCATTAACACAGCTAAACAGTGGTCCCTATATGGATTGAAAAAAAAGAATAACAAAATGGGTGGTACTTGGCTGTAATTCACAACACTGAACCACAGGGCAAATCTATAAAGAAGGAGTTAAAGAGGAAGAAACAAATAAGCTGTTGTGCACTTATCACTGAGGAGCACAGTAAGAGTCTGTTGGAGTGATGGGAGTGGGGAAAATGCCTCCAGTTCTCTTATAACAAATAAATTACTGGCATGTTTTACTTAAACAGAGTTTCCCAGTTTGATGCTATTCTGGGTAATTATGCTTATCAAGAATTCCTTTTCTTTGTTTTATTTGTAAATAATTTTTCAGTGTCTGTTCTAAGCTAGTGCAGGGCATTCATGAACTCTAAGCCTCCCCCTGTTACTTGTAATGTGACAGATAGCGTCCTGGTAAAGAACACATACAAGCAATAGCAATTTTCCGTGTAAGCTTAGCTTTGAGGGGAATTTATCTGAAGGCCCTACAGTTGCTGGGAACTTGTTATTTTGTATTAAACATTCTGGTCATGCTTATCTTTGCAGATTCGTTATTATCTATTTAATAAAATAAAGATAAAATACCTTGCAAAGTTCAAGAGGCTATGAGACACTGATAAACATTTCCTCAGACTCTTGATTGACCACAGTCAAGAAGGCCTGGACTCCTGGGTGCCCCTTGATGTATGCAGGCTGATTTCATTAACAGTTTTGCTGGGCTTTCTTGTGATTATAGCCAGGTATTCTTGGTGGGGAAGGCAGGGAAAAGCTCTGGCTGGTTCAGTAGAAACCTGTGGGTGAAAGGTGGTGTGTGTTGCTCTCATCCAGGAAGCTGGAAAAGAGGGAGGCTATGTGGGTCTCCTTGTACGCAAGTGTAAAGCTCTCTGCTGTGCAAACAGCTCTCCCTGAAATGATAATAATGGTGCTAGGATTTTCTGAATCTTGTTTTGCTCCTAGCTTACAAGCGCTACCTTAAGAAGAAATATTGTATTGATTTTCTGCATTGCCTTTTGGAATGTATTTAAATGATGCAGTAACTACTTAATATCAATTTTGGACAACTTTGTTTTGTAGTTTGTTTGTATCTATAGTGAACCACTAATATTTAGTCATTTAATCTCTTGGAACATAATTACTGTTTTTGTGGAAATATCCCTTTAATTTTTATAGAGAAATCAGGGAAGACAATATTTTCCTAAAAGTGAAGTTGCTGATTTCTGGGGAGCTGTTTTGGGGATTTTTATTTGTTTTCCTATCATGTCTTTACCATCTGAAAAGCTGAATTTGTTGAGAGGAATGGGGTGAGAAAAACAAACCAACAAAGCTTTCACAGAAGGGACCATTGTATGGTTATGCACAAATGTCCTTCAAACTCACTCTTCCTAATGTTTCATTTCTTTGATGCTTGTCATGAGGGGAGGCAGACTTTTATTCCTGTATTACCAAGTTTTCACAAAGAGTGTTGTCTTTCAAGAAGAAAAAGTGAAATGGTGAAATTTCACCTTCATTTCCCCTCAGACTGAAGTCAGTATGGATTAATTGGAATTCTGCTACAAATAAGGGAGAAAAGATGAATTCTTTCACATCAGCTGTGAAACATTTACTTTCTCTGTCAGAAGTAGACCAAAGATAAGAGACATGCTGAGTTAAAAACATTGAGTTGAGAGAAAATAGTGGTAAGGAAATAAGCTGTTGTATAGCTTTTATTCTGCTCTCAGGATCAGCATTGTTTTTATTCTGATATTTATTATTACAGCAGCAAAAAGTCACAATTCATGTTAAGAAAGACAATTACTACTGGATTTATATCATCTTTTACCTAAGAAACGAGAGAAATGAATGAATATAAGAAAGAATAGGGAAGAAAGAAGTAATGTGGATGTGAGACCATGAAAGGTCCAGTTTATCAAGTACAGTCACTTCTTAGAAATTAAATTAATACATCACATTTAAAATGTCTTTAGATGTTTATTCACCAACACCACAGAACATCTAGCAGCTAGAATATTTGGAACAGTTACAGGGAGAAAAGTGTCATGTTCTGGCAGTGTAGCATGAGGATGTTTCTGTGGTGCAGTGTTGTACAGCACTCCCATTGAGTAGTTGCAGCAAGAGCCTGGTGCTTGGGAGTAACAGACTACATAGAATCTTTGGGCATGTAACTCCAAGCATCTCCCATACTTAAAGTAATTGAACAGGAAAAAAGATGCTGTGTTAAGTATTGGTAATAAAAACACGTGAAATGGTGAATGTGAACAAATGGGAGTAAATCTGGAAGGGAAAAAGTTGCAAGATGAGTGGGAATTACCTTCCATGTGCAGTTAGTTGTCTGTACCTTGTTTGATAAATTCATGATTTCACAGCCTACAACACTTGAGTGAGGTGAATGAGTGTCATTGCAGTGCATTTACAGATCACATAATCAATGCATCAAAAGTCTAAGTCAGCTACCCTGAATAACTTGGGGAGTCTTTGAGTGGAGAATTAACTGTGGGACTTCCTACGCACCACACCACCACCCTTCCTATGGGGCTGTTCTTCCTCTGACAGACTGGGCAGTGGTGGCCGTGGGTGGAAACAATCAAAATACAGTAATGGCAAACGGAAGTAGTGATACAAAAATTACAGGTTTTCAAACAGGTTTTCAGGTTTCAACTCGATAATTGAAGAATTTGCTACAGAAACAAAAAGTGGAAACATAGTTGTGAGTGTATGCCCTGCATATAAAACTGTGTATACACAGAGCCAGAGACAGTCACAATTTTAAAATAGTTATAGGAGACAAGAGAAATGGGGGAAATTGAGTCATGTTGGTGAAAAAAGTTTACAAGAAAGAAGGGAAATATGTTTTTAGGATCACATGTTCCTTATTAAATGGAGAATAAGTAGTCACAAAAATAGCAGCCTTTCCAGGAGGCTTCAGCTTTCATCTAAGAGTTAACTTGATAGATAGCAAATTGACTGGAATGCTTCTTTCTTACCAAAATTAATAGCTACCAAAGTAAATGCATTGAAAGCTGATATGTTACGACCAGAATCTTGACATTTATGAAAGATTTAACTGACAGTTAAGTGCATAGTATTTGCTAGTTACAAAAACAGTTTTACCTAAAATTCAGTTTGCTAGCTGCATTAACTGTCTGCTACTGTGTAGTATAGTTTTAGGTAATAAACATGTTTTAATTATTCCTGGAATGCAGCAGTTTGATGTTTTACATATTTTAGTGTAATTTGTTTTTTCTACAAATTCATATATGTTCCATATATGTATGGAGTAGATTAGCTGGAAGAACCTTACAGTTATTTTCTTTTAACTGAACAATCATCCTGGTTTCCTACAGAAAACATACATTTAATGTTCAGAGTGTGAGTTTATATTGTGTTTACTGATTATTACCTGTCTGTGCAATGCCATCAGTTGAGAGAAGAGGGCAGTGTTATTGTTTGTTGAATGTTTACTTTTTGTTTCAAGATAATCTCTTTTCCTTGCCCCATGTGCACAGTGCTCCTTAGGTTGCAGGTATAATCTGTTTCCAGGTGAGGAGGAAGTAGAAGTATTTTGTTTTTTGTTAACTCTTAAGTGCGCTGTATGAAGAACATATTGTAAAAAATTAATACTATGTTTTTTCTTCTTCTCCCTCTCTCCACCCTTATTCCCTACTGTTTTTAAAATTAGGTATCAAATTGTAGTGGAAATAGTTCAGGCAACCACGATCAGCAATATTCCCCAAGTGAAGAGACAGAAAGGTAAGATTCCATTTTAAAGTCACATCTGTTGTTTTCATTTCGAAAAGCTGTTTGAACTCCCGCCATACATATGCAATCAGTGTGTGGGGTTTTTTAGATAGATTTTAGGAATGTTATACCTTTAGTATTTTGGTTCTGTTTAATTTTTCTGAATCTTCCAGAAGCTCACATGGTATGATTATCCCCCCACCCTGTCTTCATCTAAGATGATGGATTATGATGAAGGTCACATCTATGATACTTATATCATATATGCTTATTTTCAGAACTTGCTGCAACTGGGATTTCTTATGTTACAAATTCATATGCTAATAATCATATTTCCACTTCCTTCTTCATATAATCTGTTCTTCAAAATCTGTCTGTTCTCTTTTTGGAACACAGAAGAGGGAATGATACAGCATAATTTGTCAGTCAGACTTTATTTTGATTCTTCAATGTATTATGTTTATTATTATGTTTTTGAGTTGCAAAAGAGAGTTCTCTTAAATCTTTCTGCAATGATTTGACAATGGCTGCCTTTTTAAAAGCAGTGCATATTACAGTTATACTTGCATTTCTTACATATACTACTTTTTATGGCTCTCAAAATATGTAAAAACTGAGGTATATCTTTAGGAGGTGATCTTAATGGCAAAATTATAGACCAGATCATTGCTTAGGCAGGTGTACTTTAGTTGTATCAATGCATAATAAAAAGGAAACAGATAGTAAAATCAATTTCTTTATAAATAAATCTGGAAGATTTTAGGTTCTCATGTAATCTCTATCTCTCTCTAGGTTAAAAAAATAAATTCTTTTTCTAGTTCCTTGTATCAGAAAGGAAAACGTTAAAAAGTAATTGAAGTGTAATGAAAAATGCAGAAACAGAAAATGATCATACTGTGGGGTGGGGAAATTCTGGGCAATATGAAGAGCTTAAGGTCCATGCTGAAGTTTCAGAAAGTACAAGGTTGTCAAGAATGATAATGCTTTCTGTTTATACTCTAAAATAGAGCTAAATGTGCATTCCAGTAGGATATTTTGCTTGTATCAAACCAAGGTAACAGAAAAAGTAGGCATCGGTTTTTATTCGAATGTATGTTATAGAAATAGATATTAATATTTTTCAGATAAAAGGTAATTGAATGGGAAGTCTGTGCCATAAAGTAATAAAATAAGAACAGGGAATTTAACTCTGAGAACATTATGAAAAATCAGATCTTGCTAAGCCTGTATTTCCATTTGTGCTACCGTTGGTCTTTTTGGGACATTGATTGATTTGGGGAATATTTTTATACAAAACATGGTTCCTACAGTTAATTATTTATTAATTCTTGTCTATCTCACTTGAGTTTCTCTGTTTAAATATCTACTCTTCTATATACTGAACAGAAGATGCTTTTTGAAGCTACAACTGTCTGGTAATGCAGAACAGGTACAAAAATATTAGAGAGATGATGGCATGTGGTCAAGTTGATTTTGCATTTTTATGGGCTCTTGATTTCTACCTGTACTAAAAAAAAAAAAAAAAGCCCTAACAGAAATTTCACTAGCTGGTGCACTGAAGTTTTGTGTTATGATATGGACTTCTGTTTTTGGTTTGTTCCTATGGTAACCTTATACATCATTTAAGGGTTGATTACCACTGCTGACTCTGTTAGCCATTGGGACCCTTTTGTTTATTAAACAGCCAATGCACTGTCTGAAGAAGGTGATGTTTTTTGCTTGACACGTGTGAAAGAGTATGCCCAACAGAGGCATGCAAACACAATCTTTTTATTGTTCACACAAATTTAAGGCAGATTTTTAATTTCAGTTATTCCATTCAGGTTTTTATCTTAACTCTTAGGAGTTAAGAGTTCATCTAAACTCTTAAGAGGGCTGTCAAAACTGTAGCGGGGGTAAAATCTAGTTCTGAAGAATGTTTTGTGCCTTATTTTTCCTAAAGAAGGTGGAGACATTTTACCTAATGTGATAATGAATCTTATATGTTCCTGAATTTTAAAAAGAAAAGTTTAGAGGAAAAACTGTGGTGCTCTTCTTAAAACAAATGAAAGCCAACCAAGAAAGCCCAGCACAAGTGACTGCTAACATAAAGGCTGTTGAAATCTTGTTGAACAGACTACCATGTTACTTAGCATCACATTTTGATGTTTCCTTTTCTGGATGCTACAGCGTAATGCTACCCCTGGATTTAATGGTGAATAACTGAATGTAAGCTTTGCGCAAAATGAAAGTGTGTCTGCACTATCTCCTTCTGTTTTTCTCTTTTTAATCTTTTCCCCCAGCACATGGTGCATTCCTGCAGTGATGTGTGAGCATGACAGTTGGATGAGTATGACAGTCCTTTCTTTGCTGCTATCTGAGTTCTTGCCTTTTGTGTCAAGGACATCTCTTAGCTTTGACCCCAGCCTGGCCAGAGATAGTCTTACTGATGGCTATTTCCTTTTTCCTGTGGCAAAGTTGAGTCCTGAAAATGCAACTGCTTCTTTAGTGCCTGGGTGTTCAACTAGAGCAGCTTAACTTTGGCTGGCCAGCATTCTGTTGAGCCTGATGTCTGCTCTCAAAGTGTAAGAGTAGAGCAAGTGTAGATAGTATGTACATGGATATAGAATTATAGAATGGTTTGGGTTGGAAGGGACCTTTAAAAATCATCTACTCCAACCTCTGTGCAATGAGCAGGTACATCTTCAGCTAGACTGCTCGGAGTCCTATCCACCTGACCTTGAGTGTTTCCAGGGATGGAGCATGTACCACCTCTCTGGGCAGCCTGTTTCAGTGTTTTGTCACCCTCATTGTAGAAGACACTCCTTTTATATAATCTAAATTATAATTCTTTTGGTTCAAAACCATTGCCCCTGTGTCCTATTGCAACAGGCCCTGCTAAAAATCTGTCCCCATCTTTCTTACAGTCTTCTTTGAAGTACTGAAGGGCTGCAGCTCACTCAAACTTTCTTTTTAGTTCCATCCCTCTGATCATCTTTGTGTCCCTCCTCTGGACCTGCTCCAAAAGGTCCACGTCTTTCCTGTGTTGAGGTCCCCAGAACTGGATGCAGTACTCAACTGGGGTCCCACACTAGAGTGGTGTCAGCCTCTGTCAGTTTGAAATATGGGAGCTTCCTGATCCAGTGTTTTCAATAGAAGAAGGTATAACAAAAAATCTGAGGAGCAGCTAGTGTAGCAGAGGGGGCCGAAAGTCTGTAGTAGTGACTGCTTAGCTACTAGTTGCACTTTTCTCAGCAAAAGAAGTGTTGTACAACCACATGACTAGCAATAAGTACTCCTGAGCAGGATTGTGAACCTTTATTATTGGTTTAGGAGACACAATTAAGTCTCTACAACTGACCAAAGATATTTCTTTCTTAAAAAAAGATTAGGTGTCTATTATTAAAGGATGAATAGCCTGAAGACCAGATTTCAGACTGATGAGTTCTCACAGGGGCTACAGTTACCTGACCTTTTACTATTTTATTTGGTGATACCAAAGTATGCACTTAATGTTGGTGCCCAGTAAAATGGGAGAGGAGGGCTTCTTGCTCAGTAAGGGCAGGGTTCCTTACACTTTTTAACTAGTGCTGGTGCCACCTATTGGCAAAATATTTTGCTGTTAGGATGCTCTAATAAAATCAGAAAGTACTTTAAGATACTTCTAAACATCATTGTATTAAATCCTCTGCAGTTAAGAAATGTCACGTTATAAGGTTTTTTCCTTTTCATTTTTCTATCACTTGAATCTTCCGGTATGTGAACCTAACAGTGCAAATGAAAATGTACAAAAGCATCTGATTCATGTTAAGCAGTAAGTTTTGCATTTGACTCCCTGAGAGAGTCAAAGGTCTAAAATGTTGAGACACAAAGTAATGTGAGATATTTGCAGTATGATGCCAGTTGTGGGTGCATGCTGTGGCCAGGGGAATTGCTTTTGGCCATTGCTCAAGTTGTATAAGAAACATAGCACAGCATTCTTGTTTCCAGAGGTGTAGATAGTTTATTTTGGAGCAGTGCAGGCCACTGTAAATAGAAGCTGTTACCTTGCATGCTGACACTGCACTACTTCCCTCATTTACACTGGTACAAATGCACAGAATTTTGTGTGTATATGTATCTGCCTTACTTCACTTCTCCAACACTGTCTTCCTGTGTATCTTCCAAAATGGTCATAATCACTCAAGCAGTGACCATAGGAGGCAGCTTGGTTTTGGTGGTAGTTTTGTTGTTTTTTTTGTTTAATTTGTTTGGTTTTTCTGCCAGTTGATATTTTCAGATGGTACCCCTCTCTATAGTCACATGTGTTGCGATTAAAAAGAATCACATCCTTCTACACCTTTAACTATAAACAACTCTCCTCATCTTGCCTTTTGATATGGTTTAATTCTAAATACTGAACCAATGAAAGTTCAAGTTAAATTTTAAGTATTTTAGTTGTTTTTTGGTTTGTTTTATTTTTTTCACAAATTCTATCTTATCTGCTAAAGATTTTGAAGGACTCTAAATGCTTATCTGGAAATGTTTACTGCATTTTGATCTACTAAAGCAGTCTGTAAGAGGACAAATACCTGGATTGGGCATTATAGCATGGATGACATATGATAAGTTTCTAGAAGCAAGAGTATATCTTCATCTTTGTAAAGAAAAAGTTTCAAAAGCAGCAAATGGGAAATAGCAACAAAAGTAAGTTTTGATATTTGCTGTAACATGAATAGGAAGCTGATTAAATACACTGATTCTAATATTAACAGACACATTTCTGTTTCTTCTCATACTGATATTGCATTACAGGATCCTAGCAGAATTTTAGCAATTACTAGCTGCTTCTAAAAACAAACCCAAAAATTGCATGTACCATGTCTTAGGGCAACACAGAGCAAATATCTCAACAGATTTTTTTTTTTAAAGGATTTTTTGTAAAGGGATTTGTTTGATTTGCCATTTAGTTTTCTATGCCCTCTACCTTACACATGACTTAACAGAATGACTGGAAACCGCCCTTGGATGACTGGATGGGACTGTTTTTCAGACACTATAGTGTAATCGACTCCAGAGCATCCCTGTTGAGAACACTGCTCGTTTTCAAGCAGGGATTGTGAGACAGATCGAATAAGCGGCCATTTCTGTGTGGAGAGATCTGCTGCCTTGCAGCTGAAGATTTCTCCTGCTGAGCCTTCCCACTGTGTCTCTAGATATTTGCTTTTATAAGCAAAGCTGACAAGTGGCACAGAAACAGAACTGTCTGTGGGCAGGCCTCTCAGGTGCTGTGGCTCTGAAAGAGGCTTGAATGTTAAGGTGTAAAAAGGGACTTTCAAAAAAAGGATTTGGGGCTGCGGGCTAGCTTAGTTATGTGGGTTGTGATGTGTGGGTTTTGTCAAGATGATAATTTAAAGTGAAGTAAAACGGTACTTGTGTGTTCCAGCAGATTATAGATGGCATATAACTTAATTATGTCAAAACTGTATTATGATTCCTCCCCCTGAACTGAATCCTCCACACAGGAATAAACATTCATACACAATTATTTTTGCACAGTTTTCTGGCAAGGCTTAAAGAGCTGTCGTTGCGCCTACACGTCATGCTCAAGAAATATGTGCGGAGGGAATCCATGTGGATGAGGGTAAAGGCTACAGAGTCTGTGGTACATTTATTTGTTCTTATTTGTGATTTTCAAATCAGTTTTGTAGAAGAAATTTCTCCTGAGATCCTTTGTGTCTGCTAGTGATGGTAATGCATCTTGTCCTCGGTTTGGAGTGATGCTGACCAGTGGAAGAGGGAGGGAAGAGGCTGACTGGTCAAGTAGATGTGACCAAAGGGACCTGCAAGGCCCTGCAGACAGAGGCTATCTGTGGTGGATGTTATTTTACTGTATAGTACATACTGGCTCAGATTTACCTTACTGCCACTTGATTTTTTTATTTTTCTCAGCTGTTGCTGTGACTATGTTGTACTGCGCATTGCTAATGAGCAGTGCCTAATTTGTACACGGTGTCCCTGTAAGTCCCTTTTCCCAGATCTGTTTGTAGCAGTGTTTGGGATTTAACACATTTTTTACTCAATCCCGTGTCAGACCACAGGAGAGCTGGTTTTCTCTTTCCTTGGACCATGGATAGTAGAAGAACAGTGCTTGCTGTTCCTAAAGGTTCTCCCATTCTCACAGAATTGAATAAATGCTTTCCCAGGCCTACATAGGTGTTGAAAACTTGTAATTCAAGGTTTCTAAGATTTGCAGGAGGTCTGTAAAGACTTGTAAGTTATATATAAGGTTCCAGTTACTGCTTACGCAAAAATGTTAAATTGATGTTCACTACTTAAATACTAAGCATGGCATTTAGGAGGCCCTTTATATGCTTAACCTGGCTCTTGGAAAAAAATCTTGCAAAAAATTTCAAGGGGGGCATATGTGTCGCTCCTTTGTTGACGGGTCAGGTTGGTCAGTGCTGTTGTACACACTGCCAGGTGTCATGGATGTGTAGTTACCAAAGCTATAAAGGATCAAGAACTTGTATTTTCTGTTTTATTCATGCTTTTGCCATGTATAACTTTGCAGGTAAAAAGAGAAATCTCTGCCTTCTGCTGGTACTGCTAAGACAGGGGACACGTATCATGCAGGTCTAAAATACAATTAAGTTTTCTGTTTTAAGCAAATTTACATTCTTTTTGTGTATCCTTTAGTGTGCTTAAGGGTAATGAAGTTTGTGAGACATTTTTTGGCATGACAATTTGGAGGGACCCATATTCAGACTTAAAAATGGATGATGTGAATATGTGCTTCACTTTGATGTATTTAATTGATATAAACCTGCTCAAGTAGCAAAGCCACCACAGGAAAAGAAAAAAACAAAAGAAGAGGAAAGAAAATTAAGTGTGAGAAATTGCTTTTCAAAAACTGTTTTGATCGGTTCTAGGATATACTATCTGGGTATATACTTCTAGATTAGCTCAAATCAGGACAGTTATGAGTGATATAGAGGACAATGTGGAAGTTCTGTCAGAAATTATTGCAGATGTGCAAAAATGAATCAACCAGTTTGTACAGGTAGTGTAGCTTTGATTACTTGGTAAGTTTGAGTTCATCTGAACCATTTCTATTTTAATGTTGTTTGGTGCAAATTGAATTATCTACAACTGTGGATTGATAAGCAGAGTTTGAAATTCTGCTTTTGGTACTAATTGCTTTTGGTTGCCTTTGGGAGAGGAGCACAGTATCCTTTTGAGATTTGAAGTTCCTCCACGGTAGTGCATATCCTGTCAAAATTTCTCCATGTAAGGAGAATTCATTTGGAGGAAGTTAGTAAAAGTCACTTTGCTCCTTTGGAGATGGAGGCTTTGCTTGGTTCCTGCTGGTAAGCGTGTAGCAGCTTGTGGGGAGGAAATCCCAAAGTAGTGTATTTTTCATCTTGCTGATAAGGAGTGATTTTTGTTTGTTTTTAATCATATTTTTTTTAGAAAAATACCCAAACTGCAACATTGTTACTGTTACTCAAAGGATGCTTTTTTTCCCTTGCATTGTGGTGAAACAGTGTCTTAGTAGCATAAATCTACTTATTTTCCATTTATTGAAGTTTGCTGGAGGGTGTGTGAATACATGTGAGACTTTCCTTTTGTGCCTTTCTAGTTTTATTTAGTTTATGCAGTGATATCTGAGTATCATCTTTCCTGGTACTCAGAAATGAGAAAAATCACTCTTAATTCTGTCTTGGTATTTTGGTGATTGTGGAATCAGACTAAAATAGATTAAAATGAGAAGTATTTATAACTTAAAGTATCATTTTGATAGTGCTTAGTATGACAAAAGCACAGCAGTTTAGGTGTGAAAAATCTCTAAAATCTCAAAAGCAGATTAGGGTTTGGAGAAAACCAGTGATCCACCTAACTTTCTCCAGCTGAGCTTTAAATGCTCCTCCTGATTTCTGCTAGCTTATCTTTCATAATTTGGAAGAGGGAAGTGATGCTCAGTGTTAGTGCTACTCCACGCTTCCACGCTTTCTTTCCTGCACTGTAGCACATTAGCCACATTCTGTGCTGCTCTGCTTTTCATCAGCCTCTTGTTTATTTGTGAAGGACGTCACTGCCAGGCTTTCATGCTGACTAGTCCTGTTTATCCATGGAGCAGAAACAGGCTGGCAGCATGATCTTTACAACTGCCCTGACTGATGCTTGGGTGGAGTGGCTCCTTTTGGATATCAAGAGCTGAGGTAAATGTTTTGAAGGATCTCTGTTAAGACAGGAAATAATCATGGGAAATGGTAGGCTCATTAATCTCTCCTGCAGACCTGCTGCAGTCACAGGATGATAAGACTTCAGGTAAAGTAGACATGCATACTTTGAAAACCCTTCAAGAATGCCTTGTTTCCATCAAGAAGGGTACTTTTGTTTTAAGAAGGCCGAATGATCACTGCAGCGTGCTGTGGGATTTCAAGTATGCATTTGAGCCCAAAACATTTAAACTATTGAAAGAATTGATAACTTCTAAAAATCATCTTTGAGTCAAGAGCAGCAGGGAAAAGGCTGGGGTTTAATCATCACTTTAAACTTCTCTTCCTGTATTTCTAATAGCTGTATGTGTTTTGATTTGAGGGAGAATGTTGTTTTGTCCTTAAGGTCTTTTCCTTTCCTTTTCTTTCATTAATACTGGTACCTCTGTTTAGGGAACTGAAACACTAAATTAAATGCTCTGTTGACTTCCCTGTGGAGATAACATGCCAGGAAAACAGATGGCTTTATTTTTTTTTTTAGTGATGTGATTTTATCATTTGCTTCAATGAGTATCATCTCTTCAGTTCACTATTATATTGCAGCTCAGATGCAAATGATACTCATCCATTAAAATACTAAGAGTATTTGTATCAGGAAGCATCCTTACCCACATAAATCCATGAAACAAATCAAGTGAGATTAAAAATATGGGCAAAGATAATGGGAGAATATCTGGACTCAATTGTGTGTATAACTTCAGGGAGCTCCATGTACCTTGAGTTGTCCTTCAGTATGTAAATGACAAAACTTAGAGATGCATGCACTACTTAGATGTGGCTTTGAGAGGGAAATATAAGGGTAAAAACAATTGTAAAAGGAGAAGTTGCCATAATGTATTAGAAACTTGTTTAAATTAGGGATTTTAAATAATTTCTGAGAACTTTTCTCTTTGCTGTGTGTGCATTCACAAACCCAACTATGTAGTTGTTTAACAGCAACTCTTGTGAAAATGGAATGCTGATTTTATCTACATGATTTTGCTAGCATTCCATATTTTGCAAACACAATGGAATAGATCTTTACTATTTATCTCTGAGCAATCAGATAATCCAGAGCCAAGTAAAAGCCAAGTACTTTGCTTCTGAGCAATAGCTGTGGCCCAAAAAAGGCCCAAAGTGTTATCATAGAGCCAAGAGGAAAATAAAACTAGTATATAAATGAGAATCAGCTGCATCCTGCAGATATTAAACATGATTTTCACACAATAGGGTTTTATAGCTTTTTTATCTGCTGCTCTTTTTTTATTTTGGTAATTAGCTGAAGAGGATGGAATGTAGAATGCACAAACAATTACACTGGTTATTGCCAAGTCTTATTCAGCTGACTGCCGTCTTCACATTATGTTACTTTTTAACAGTACTGTGCAGTCCTGACATGGCACTGTAAGATTTCTTTTTTCTTAGTCATCTATTTTAAATGAACTTTGGTCAGTTGTCTGGAGGGAGGGGCTATTGTATGATACGCTGTTCACATCAGGCACAAGAACTTTGGGTTTACAAATAAGATGTGTGGGCTGGGGGGAAGAGAGCCCAGTCCCTCGTGACTCCAGGCAGTCAATGCTATGTTCAGTAAGGTGTATAGACCACCAGCTCCATGTGTTATCATGTGCCATGGCTGTAGGTAACTTCCTTAATGCCATCTGATAAACATACTTCCTGTAGTAGAGCTCTTGGGCTGTGTCTTCCAACAAACTACAAAAAGAGAGCTGGAGGGGTCAGGTTTTGCTACGCTTTTGAATAAGGATTTTTTTTTGCTTGACTTTTTTGTGTAAATCCTTGAATTATCACTGCAGAACATTTCAAAATCATCATTCTGTTTCAAATACAAGCTTGCCAGTATCTGTACTGATGAGCATAGTTGATTCATGAATGGCAGATGCTTTGATCAGACAGATCACAGAAGCAGTGGTACAACAATATTTTCATGTCGTAGAATACTGCCTCTGGTTTGCTTTTCACAGAAGCAATGGTACAATGATGTTTTCCTTTTGTAAAACACTGTCTCTGATTTGCTTTATTCTTAGATTCAAAAGGAAAAGAAACTGCAGCAATGAAAGCTGACCTACTGAGGGCTCGCAATGTGAAGAGATATATTAATCAGCTGACAGTGGCAAAGAAGCAATGTGAGAAGAGAATAAGGCTCCTGGGAGGGCCTGCTTATGATCAGCAGGAAGATGGCATTTCTGATGAAGGCGATGGCCCTCCAAGTCAGAAGGTATAAATTACATTATCTGAAGGTCTTTCTAAACGTGTTACCACTGACTTGTGTTACCTCACTGTTGTTAATCCCTCCCTTCCCCCAGGAGTCAAGTACAAATTAATTGCTGTGTGGTTTATTTACCTTGGGAAAAGATTACTGAAGTACCCGAAAACACACATTGATCGCTCAGCTTGGAATATTGTGCAATATGAAACTTCATAAAGGATTGAGTGGCTTGTAAGCACGTGTGATTTTTCAGGCATACCACCTGTAGGGAGTTAATAAGGACATGGTAGCAGCTTTTGGGAAAGTTAGCAACTTGCTTTCAAATAAGACTGCCAACATATGTGCTCTATGTCTCTGGCCATCATGATACTTACTTTAGGAAATATGTATGGGTTTTGAAAATACTGAATTATTCAAAAGTAAACAATTACAGAAGGCAATTGACAAAACTCAGGGCAGTTGTTGCAGAAAAACATTGGTAAAGCTGCTGTGACTGAATGCTAGTTTTCAATACCACTGTAGTCTGGAATTGGAAGTAACTATTGTGTTGGCCAGCATCTATAAAAATAAAAAGACTACTTAGCTTTGAAAATATTAAAAAATTTTAATGGCTTCTTTTGTAATCTACTCTGTTCTCTTTAGGCAAAGCACAGTAGCTGATGTATTCAAATGTGAAAAGATTGTGTTTCTCATGTAGGTAGGAGATAGCTTTTCATTCAGGGATCTTTAATGTTCATTATAATAATTGTAACTTAGTGGCATGTTAGAAAAAGTAGAATAATGGAGAAATAGTTCCTACTTTATATTTTGTTTTTCATGAGTAAGGTCTGAAACATGATGATTCCCTACTCTCTCGTCCTTAAAGCATGATTTCAGATGGTGCATCATACATTGTGCCAAGGCAGTCCTGATCTCTTTCCTGAAGCTGGGTGTAGCAAGTGGTGCCAAGAGAAAAAAGAGAGACAGGAGCATGTGGCGGCACTGCGTGAGCCAATGATGCCACTTTTGATGCCTGCTGAGATGTCAGGAACTTTTCTGGGTATAAGGATACATGGGGACATAAGATTGTTCAAGAATGGAGTCCAGTAGTGAAGATGGACTTGATAGGAGCAGGGATTGGTCAGGAATATAATAAAATACAGTATTATAATTAAAATCAAAGGAATTCCTGAAGCTGATGCTGCATGTTTCATAAACCAGTGGAGTTTTTTAGTGGGAGTTGCTGACCTGGGGTTATATCCTGCAAATATTCCAGCGAGCAGCTCAATATTGAGTTAATGGTACTATTAATAGCAATAATGACTTCTTGTGCAGGCATTTGTTGTGGTGATGGTGTAAACAGTGGGATCTGAGGTAGTTTTTCTTCCAAGCTTTTGAAGCCCCAGAACTCCTCTAAAGTCATGTCAGTGTGGAAAATAGGAAAACTTTTTCTCCCTTTCCTTGTCCCTCATTCTCTGTTGCCAGGAAAGAAGCCGTGGGAGGCTGCTTGAGAGATGGAGCCTATGCTGTCCTCTTCTGAGCACAGAAAAATGCCCAAGGCTTAGCTGAGGAAGCAGTCCTTCTGCACTGTTGCTTCTCCCCATCCTCTTCCAGCACAGTGGTAGCTGCAGTCTGGGTTCTTATTTCAAGGCAGCTGGTGTTATTTTGTATGTTGGCCCCTCCTATTTGGGCAGTACTGACTGAACACTCAGGCTCTTTTCTAAGCAAAAGGGAAAGGCATTGTTTGGGATTTAGCAGATCAGATACATTAGTAGGTTGCAGCTGATGGCCCTTGGACTCCTTAGAGTATGTTGTGCCAGCTTTTCTGTTAAGTTAGCATCTCAAGTGAAGAACTAGCTTTTGAAGAAGAAATCGTATGTTTGCCTTCCTTTCTTCAACTTGCATGAAATAAGTCAGAAATGGGCATTTTTTGATGGTATTTTAAATTAATATTTTATCTAAGTGTAATGCAGAAGCATGAATACATTATTAACTTTGGGGAATTTTTGGTACTAGTTGAACAGAGCTGACTAGTGATTTACACTTGTATTTTGGTTTCACTTATGCATCCTATAAAAAGCTTTTTCTTGACTGCCATAGTAGGGGAGTAATGACATCGCTGGTAAAGAGTCTTTTATGCATGTTCTGATTATGGGCTTATATATGGAGATGAAATATTTGGAGCTGTCAGTGTTCTGTTTGATTATGCAGTCTTGTGATTTTTAATCATTTGATTTTGTACATATTTCACCCATCTAATTTACCTGAATCCAGGTTCTGTAGGGAAATCCTAAATATGTGAAGCATAACCAGATATGCTTATAAGCAAACAGACAAACAAACCACAGCTACTCTCTGAATCTGCAGTTCTCTTATTGATGTCATTACCTCTGATCCTGATTTAATCTCTGCCCATGGAGAAAATGCAATTTGAGTAAGTGTAATATATAAAGCACCTCTTTATAGTCAGTGCTGTTTTAGTCCTTTTTCTTAGAAACTGTGCCTGCACAGTACTGCAGTAATTAATTGAGTTCTTGTTGTCTGTGTTTATTCAGTGAATGATTTTTTCCTCGGCTGTGCTGAGCACAACTGCCGCATCACCTTGTCTGTGAGATTTCACATATGGAGTCACAGCATCTTCTTAGTAGAGCTGTTTTGTGGATCGTGGGTTCTAGGAGGGGGTCTGGAGTCTGAACCTTAACTAGCTATCAAATAGCAAGGAAACCATCTGAGAGTATTTTGAGATGAAAAGAGCTCATGTTCATAATCCAGCCGAGGACTAAGATGAAACTCGTGCAGAAAATCTTGCTTCCACTGCATCTGTGGACATATGTTGATTTAACTGGTGATTTACCAGATTTTCATGGTAATTTCTGAGCTCCAAATTGTAAGATCATGTTGTATCTGTATACATCATGGTACACAATTTGAGAATATTAAGAAAAGAAGCTTCAATTGTTGTCACCCAATTGCCTGGCGATGGGTTTTCTTATGACAGAAGTATGTTTGTCAACATGTAAGTCTCAAGGTAGGGACTTTTACATTAGTGTATGTGCAGTAAAATAGTCAGGTACCTCATGTGGTTAGTATATACTTCCTGATACTCAAATAATCATTGCGTTTAATTCACGTTGCTGTATGTGGCAGAGACTGTCTTCTGATGACTTGCCTCTTTTTAAAACATAACAAGATAAATACAGGCTTTAATTTTAGTCAATATATGGAAAAAAACATTAGTTAAGAGTTTTTTAAAATGCAACATGGAAAACGTTATTTATCAGTATTGCTTTTTACATTCCATTTGTTCCTGGCCTCTACAAATAAATAAAAAAAGGAAAAAATCCAAAGCATCAACCAGAAGTTCTGCAGTCTGACAGTATGCTGTTATCCCAGCAGAAAACTTCCTCTAGTGACCCAAATGCTGTTCATCCCAACCATCTGCAGTGCTGTTACTGGTTTTATTTGGGCTGTTCTTTATAGGCCAATGTGGTTGTAGTGAATAGGAATCTGGTGTGTTGCAAAGAAATACAGTTCAGTGCACCTAATATGTACCTGGTGCCTGTGCTGACCTAAATTACCTAGTTGTTCTATGTTCCTGTCCAGAGAGAGGTTATGACTGTCTTTAGGGATTTAACAAGACCAAGTCTCAGCTCTGTAGGGCCAGGGACAAATCTCTTCTGTGGGCACATACTAGGGATGCTGGTTAAAGCAGCCCACTAAAGAAAAAAAAAATAGAAAAACCTAACCCTTTTCTAGTCTTAGGCAGATCCTGTGACCAGCTGTGATATACAAGTTACATTACTGTTGAAGCAGGGAATTGATGTGGCGACACTAAAGCTTCTGGTTTTTCCAAACCCGGAAGCTGCTCTTGAGTTAACAGGATTTGAAGGGTTGCTGTGGAGGCTGATAATTCTAAGATTATATCTGCTAACTGGATATTAGATTTGCTGGTGTACACATGCCCTAATGCCTGTGTATGTGCCAACATAGCTTAGAGCTTTGTGCTCTAATCCATGGTGATACTGAATCATAAAATGATCTTTTGCTGAGGATTAAAAATTACTGCAGAACTTCTTCTTTAAATCATAAAAGGAAGGAAGATCTACAGAATAGTTGGGTGCCAAGAAAGGACTGTTGTGGTTTCACCCCAGCCAGCAACCAAGCCCCACACAGCCCCTTGCTTACTCCCCCACCAGCAGGATCAGGGAGAGAATCAGAAGGGTGAAAGCCAGAAAACTCCCATGGGCTGAGATAAAGGCAGTTTAACAGGGAAAGCCACACAAAAAGCAAGGCAGAACAAGGAATGAATTCCCTTCATTCCTTCCCATGGGCAGGCAGGTGTTCAGCCATCCCCAGGAGCACAGGGCCCCATCACAGTAACAGTGACTTGGGAGGACAAAGCCATCACTCCAAACCACTTTACATCCTGAGCATGATGTCACATGGTCTGGAATATCCCTTTGGTCAGCTGGGGTCACCGGTCCTGGCTGTGTCTCCTCCCAACCTTCCATGCACCCCCAGGCTGCTCTCCAGTGTGCCAGTACCAAAAGCAGAAAAGGCCTTGGCTCTGGGGAAGCCCTGACCAGCAATAACAAAAGCATCTCTATGTTATCAGCCTTGTGCTTAGCACAAATCTAAAACATAGCCCCTGCCAGCTTCTTAAGAAAGTTAACTCTACCCCCGATTTACTAAAATATGGATATGATCTAGTATCAGTATCTAACTATAATTGACAAAAGCTCTTTAACCAATTAGGATTACAGAGTGTGTGTTTATTGGCAGCGCTGGGCCGATGTGAAGGGTCACCCCTTAATACACATGGCCTCGAATGCAGGCGATTACAGACTTTTTATTTACCGAGACATTGAATACAAATACATATTCATAACTCAGATACTGCCCACTCTCTGCTTCTTATGCTAATTAAGATAAAGCAATTAAGCATGTGCAGTTTGTTCCTTGAAATGAGTTGGTGGTCTCGTTATGTGGAGGGGTCATAGAAGGGAGGAAGGAATATATCTCCACCTCATTCTCACCTTTCTACCTTTTCAATACAAAGTGACAAATGAACCCCTGGCTGTGCTCCTAGTTTCATGTTTACAATTAGTTTCTGGTTTGCAATTGTCTTAAGTTCTTGAAGTTCTTTAGAAGATTCTTCATTTTTAATTACAAGCCCAGCTGAACAAACATAAGATTGACAGACAATTAGTTATTAGGTAATGATTAACTCCTAATTCTAGTAGGGCCTATTTTAATTAAACTTAGCAAGGATTAATTTTAATTAAGGCTTTAGCTTGTCTAATATCTTAAATTCTTCAAAGTTTGTTTCACCCCAGCCAACACCAGCACACATGCATTTTATGATTTTTCACCTCCAAACTAAAATCTTCTTGTGTCTATTGTTGTTGGCATTGCAGCTGTAACATAATGTTTTTAGTATAGCACTGGTAACATATTAAGTGATTCCAGGATAGTCCAGACTTAAAGAAAAATCAAGAAAACATTTGAGAGGTATCATTTCTGCAAGAGAGTTAATTTTCCTTCTCATTAATTTATTTACGTGTTTTAGTTTGTGAGATGTTACATAAATCTCCTAATAGACACCTTTGCTAGGCACCACTGCTTTGATTGTCATAGGGCACTGGTGCAATGGGTCCCTTTTTTAGGTGGGAGAGATGCTTGCACTTGGCTTGCCCCTGCAGCAGCACTTATCCCCAGTTCCATCTGAGAGGGGTTTTTTTATTAGTTACCCTCCTTGCTGGCAGCCGGAGTGGGTATAGCTTGGATAATAGAAGCATAGAGACCAAGGTGACCCCTCACTCAAGAAGTGACAGCACATGCCCCATGTTGTGATTTACTAACTCTGCAATTATTCACAGACGTGACAGCCCTGGGGTGGGGAAAACATCTATTCAAGGGTCTGGAAGATGCTCTCGCTCTTGTCTTTTAAATCATTGTCCTTGGTAAAATGATTAAATAGAAAATCTGATGATGCATAGTAATGAGGCTAAATCACAGACTGGCCTTTAAATTTCCCTGTCTGTTCTTTTTGACAGCCTGATCACCATTTCTGTATTAAACTTAGCTTGAACAAAGTACTCTCTGCTTTTCAGTGAGGTTTATAGAGTGAGCTTGCAAAGGCAGATGCTCATATATCTAAGTAAAGGTAAGAGCAAAGTCATGTCCAGAAGATATTGGTATGGTAAAGGATAAAGAGAATAACGGCACATGATTGTCACAGGGGAACTTTAAAGATGTAAATGAGCACTTCATGTGAGACAAATATAATTTACTTAAACACTGCCTAAAATTTGGAGGAGCTGTTTCAGACAAAAAACAGTTGTTAAAGAATCATGTTTAGCTTGGTTTCTTAAGGCACTGATTTTGTGCCTGTAATTGCGTATGTGCCCATGTAAGTGGTTTCCTCACGTGTAGCTTGAGACAAGGAAACTCTTTTTCCTACATATAACTTAGTTGTAGAGTTTCACAGGTACTAGGTCTAGGAAAATGAGCAGTCTTCCCAAAGAGAGGGGTATTCTGATGCTGACTAGAATTTTATTATTATTTTTAGGTATCAGAAAACCCATGTTAGAGAAATTATTAATGCCTCAATCTCAGAGTTCACCTCTTGCTCCATACCAAATAAACTTTGCTATAAGACTCATTAGACCCAGTGCTTAAGGACCTTTTCTTTTCAAAGAAAAAGGTGTGAGTTGGTTGGTGCCTGTAAGACAGAGGGAGAGAGAGACTACTCTGGGTAGTGTGTTTGGGTTCCTGGTGATATAAATAATGGCACTGAATAAGTGACATGAAAACTGGTTCAGCTGCAAGACTAGAGGGTTGGAGAGAAAAGGTTACTTGGTTTTGATGAGGTATTTGGAAAATTGGTTCTGTTTTTCAGAGAGGTTATTCATGTGGTTCAGTATGGGAATTTTTCATCATTTTGTTAGGGAAGTGTTTTGTTTTCAGGTGTTTGTCTCAACGAAAAGGTCTGGATTCACAAAAACAGTAGAGGATAAGGAGGTGATAATTTCCTTTTAATGCAACTTCTTAAAGGCTGCAGCATCTGCATGGGTACAGGAAATCTGTGCTTCATTTCCTTTACTGTCTGGTGTACACCCTCCTCACTCAGGAAAAGCCCTAACCATTCTATCACAGAACGTACTTGTTCCTGACAGATGTTTTTCAATGACAGTGGGAACTGGCCACCAAATGCCCTAGCAGTAAGGTACTACATCTTTCTCTGTGTTTCTGGGAATAATTGAGATACATCTCAAAGCTCTGTGGGCTGTGGTATGAAAACTGCTGGTGTTTGAAACAAATAAAGAACAGATCATTTAGCTTTCAGCTTGGCTCCTCTTCTTTGCAGGAACATTAGATGTTAAATTTTTGACAACAGCATTTCATGAGTGACTTGAAATGCTGTCTTAGTCCTTAGTCCCAAATGTATCCTGATCAGAAAGATGTAGAGGTATTTACTATCTGACAGAAGCATAGATGAATTTATCTTCTAAGTACTCAAAACTCTCTTTTTTTAATGAAGCAAAACTATTACTGTAGGTGGTCTGTATAGTTGAATCTAGGACACGTTTGTGGGATGCATAGTGAAAAGATTTTCCCTATAAGGAAAGGAGTTGAATTAGGCACTTCCCCAGATTTTATTCTTAGCTTTCCCTTCTTCAGATTCTTCAGTTTGAAGAAATTCTGGCCAACCCTTCCTACCGAGAACACTTCCGGATCTACATGGAGAGGATGGACAAGATGGCTTTGATTGGCCTTTGGGAGTCTGTGGAAAATCTGAAGAGTGCTAACAAGGTGGAAGCAGTTGCAAGTCTACATACATGGCTTTGTATATTGATGACACTGTTTGTTGTGATCTTGATGTTAGAAAATGTCTTTATGATTTTAAAATATCAATAGCATAGGGTGGGTTCTAAGAAATTTGGGGGTTTTTAACTGCTTCATGTTAATATTTAAGGATAATATTGCAATTAAAATTTGTGGGCTGTCGTGATGATGATTTATTGTTTGTTGGTGTAACAACATCAGTTGAAAGGAATATTTGATGTGCAGAAGTAGAAGAATTATTTCCCTCTCCTCCAGGGAAAAAACATGCAGGCTTTAGTTGTATCGGTTCATGTGAAACCTAGAACCACATTCCAATTGGATCTTCCATAAATAAGCTTCTCATCTTGCCAAGTACAAGTAGCCCAAGTCAATGAAATTGTTCTTAAATCTTTTTGGAAGAGACATATTGCTTTAAAAGACCTCTCCCTAATCTGTAGCAGCTAAGTATCTCCAGGAATACCACACTACTGCTAGAGGGAAGAAACAATGCTATATTGGAGTTTTGTCTAAAACAAAGTAGGAATTAGAACCCTGAAACAAGGATAGAGAATATCACTTAAAGTTGCAATGAGTACTCTGAAACAGTGGTGTAGAGGAAGAATTTGTAGGGACAAATTTGCTGTTTGTGACCAGTGTGGTAGATTTTTGGGGGAAACAATTAAGCCTTCAGGATTCACTCTAGCATGAAATACAGATTTCATTATTGATTATCAGTTAACATTTTGTTCACTGTAATTTTATTGCTGTTATCCCAGTCAATTGGACAACATAAAGCATCCTGTAAACAGAGAGACAAATTGTAGTGTATGGGTAGTGAACCATTAATACACTCTGAAGCAATGGCTACCAACCAACTCAAGCTTTGAGTGTTGATGAAAACGGTTTTTCAGGCACTGTGAAGAGTTTTGATTTGCAAAATACTCATGATTGGAAAAGGTCCTAGAAATAATTTTATGACCTTTCAGCTGTGATTTTTTTCTCTTCCTGTTCGAAACAACATGTATGTACATATGGATATGGATATATCTGCCACTACAGGGGCAGCTTACAAAAAGGTAGTATCCTGCAGTCATGAATTAAGAATGTGGCTGTGGTATTGTTCCATGAGGCACATAAGAACATGGTGCCCTATTGAGGGAGTGGAGAAACCCTTTTTAGTTCTTTAAAATTTAGGGAGATGGTAAATTAGGGAGCTGATAATGGGCTGTGCTGAATTACTTTCTCTTTTTCCTGTTCATTAATGGAAAATTCAATCCTGTGCACTTTACTGTGCTCAGTAAAAATATCCAGCCTCCTTTACTGGTAAATGTCTCTTCAGTTGTGCTTTTCCTCTATTCTTGTTTCTTTTTTTTTTTTTTTTTTTGTTTCTTTTTTCCCTGCAAATTAATGCTAATCATGTAATAAGTGAATTGATTCTGTTCAGCAGAAGACAGGAGGGCTGATACAGCTAAGCTTTACCATCTGAATTTAAAATGGTGACCACACTGTTGCTCTAGCACTTTTCTTCCTTTTAATACCAGCTTTTGGAACATAGATTTAAAAGAGCGGGTGCAAAAGCTCTGGCAATTTTAGGGCACAGCTGTTTCTTTGCTTAACAAATATCCATACTTAACTTGTAAAATTGATTGCTTAGCAGAGGTGCACAGGCAGGCAGCAGTCTCAATCTCAGTAAGAGGTTTACAGATGCCTTCTCATACATTTGGATAGGAAATTAGCTTGATTATCCTTCAAATTGTGCACCTGGGTCCTGAGTCATCTTGATATTTTCAGTATCTTTTCATTATTCTTTTTTCCCCTCCCTCTCCCTTGCTTCCTAGGCTGAAATACCTCAACTGGTGAGTGAAATTTACCAGAATTTTTTTGTGGAAAGCAGAGAAATACCTGTGGAAAAATCCCTTTATAAGGAAATACAGCAAAGTCTTGTGGGAAATAAAGGCATTGAAGTATTCTACAGAATTCAGGCAGATGTTTATGAAACTCTAAAGGACAGATACTACCCCTCATTCATTGTTAGTGATTTATATGAGAGATCAGTCAAGAAGGAGGAAGAAAGAAGTTCTGCTCAGCTAACTCCTGAAGACAAAGATGAAGTGGTGAGTCACACAGACAATTTCTTTCACTGTTATTTAAAGTGATCTGAGAGACTGTCCTGAGAAAAGCATGTAGTAGCATCTTC
Organism: Cyanistes caeruleus; assembly: GCF_971803275.1. Lineage (NCBI taxonomy): Eukaryota > Metazoa > Chordata > Aves > Passeriformes > Paridae > Cyanistes > Cyanistes caeruleus. The sequence continues at coordinate 31,787,303 of NC_141705.1, read as the reverse complement.
TGTCCTTGAGCATTGGACTACTCTTCTTTTTTTTCCTCGTTTATAAATATCATCAGTCTTGTAGTTTCACCTGGTAAAACTTGTTTGTTTACATGCTCTTTGAATTGAAATGGTACAAAATGACAGACTACTTAAATTTTAATTTAGTTGAAGTAGATATTTCAGATTCCTAAGCCTTCTGTATTTCACATCTTTCATTATGCTCCTTAGAAACAGAGAATGCAAAACATACTTTGTATAAGCTCAGCTGCTCTGCTTTTGAGTGAAAAAATTCTCACTGAAACATCAGTAGGTTTTTGCACAGACATTATCCCTGTCTCCCATGCATTTCCTTCATACTAAATGGGTACTAAAGATTACACAAAAGAGAAGAAAAAGGCATGTAAAATATAACCTTAGTGGTTTTTATTGATTATTTGAATACATTAATAGGCTGTGTTAGAAGATAAATCTAGCACAAGAACTCTAAATAGTAAAGCAGAGCATTCAAAATGTCATAAGCAATAAGCCAATGGCAACACTTCTTGGGGCAGGCTTTTTCCTTGGGTTGTCTAAATCAGTCACGTCAGGGGAACTTGTGTTTATCCAAGAACATTTTGACAAGAGCACGTCTCAGACTATTGAGTGCCTCTTTCAGTCAGGCTGCTGCTTCAGATCAGCATGGATGTCTTTATTTTACATGTGAACTTGCTCAGAACTCAATGAAATGTAACAGTTTGCCCAAAACCAGATTTAAATAAACAAATAAGCAGAATCCAGAAGTGCAGCTCTGCATTCTGCTATCTAGAAACAATTTTCCAGAACCCAATGCTTTTGTATTTACTGCTTAAATGACTTTAATTTCTGTAGGCGAGTTGTTCTAATCTTTGTAGTTTGAGTATCAGCAAATCTGCAGAGATAAATAAGTAAATTACTTGCAATATGTGCTTTTAGAGCTTGATGAATCTTTTCAGTGTTTGTTTTTCCCTGTATTCTTTTCCTTGATAAAATATTCAAGATGGTTTTTCTAGTTTTCTCACTGCTAACTCAGCTCTGTATTGATGGCAGTAGGGTACTTCAAAGACTTTGTGTCCTTGTGCTTGCAGTCATTGAGACTTTGCACAATGGCTCTTAACAGTTTTGTCCAGAATTTCCTGAAGCATTAAAGGTTGTGCTTTCTAATTTCTTCATATGCTTTATTCAGTGTCTAACACAGATAATGATTTTTCTAAGAAAGCTGACACAACACTTTAGGGCTACCTGTACTCTGTCTGATAACATCTACTGTAGCTGCCAAAAAGTTAGATTTTTTGACATAGGCATCATCTGTCCTTCCTCTGAGTCCTTGGATATGTATGGGCCAGATATGATGTCTGTGTCAGCTGTGAAACCTTAAAGACTAATATATTACTAAGACTGCTTACAAGATTCAAAGTAGTTTGTTTTATTGGGTTTTTTTTTCCTTTTTAACAACAAATTAAGAATAAAATTGTATATACTGCTTGAGTATCTCTTGAACAAAGCAGTTCTAATGGTTCTGTGCCATGCTTCAGGGTCTTTGAGATGAAAACAAATTGTAAGAGTCTTTCTGACGCTTCCCATGTTCTTTCCAATTTTGGGGAAAATGCAGTACTGGCTAATAAGTTTGTGGGTTTTTTTTCCTCCCCATATATCAGAAATTACAGCTTAGAAATTGAGTATTTTTGGAAGAATACATATTGTTAGCAAATACAGATTGGTTTTGGTTTAGGTTGCATTTTGGGTCTATGTTCTCACTTCCTGAGGCACTGTGGGCATCACAAGTGTTAATCATCTATAAATTTCACTGCTATAGCTGGAAAGATAAAAAGCCATCTTGTGCATTCGTGGAGGTGAGGACAAAAGGATGAGCCCTGATTAAATGTGAGAAAATCAAGTCACAAGATAGCAATCTGGAAAGGGCCAGACTGCTGGTTCTGCTGCAAGAGGAACAAGCTCTTTCTTCTTTCCTGTCTTGTTGCCACTTTCTGTTTCTGGGACAAACCTCCACAAACCGCCACAAACTTCCAAGTGTTTCTACTTGGATAATTGTCAGAGGTAGAAATGCAGAAGCAGGCAGTGCTTGCATCCAGCACTTTGAGGAGAGGATCTGATGATGGCATTGGTGCTGCTTGTGTCAGATCACTAAAATAAGACTGACGTGTGTCACTCACAGAAATTGGGTAAACCCAATCAGGGGAAGACAGTGCAATCCGTTATGATCTCAGCTTTGAGTGAACTGATTGTTTGTTAAATTTGGTATTTTGAATACAGGTTACTTGATTCTGTATTCTAGCGTTTCTCTGATAAACCTAGTGATTCAGCAGTGTTTTTTGCTTTAAGTGTCCGAAAAGTTAATGACAGGAAAATCATGTAGCCTACCTCTGGGAACACAGCCTCACTGATTTATAATTAATTGCAATTCTTTGATTTCTAGCACTGAACTTCACATGAAAAGTCTTTTAATTCTTCTGTGCTGAAAATAGCATTTTTGATTCCTTCTTTACCTCTGTGCTTCCCAATATCTGTAAGGTTTTGGTTTTTTTATGGTTCTTTACATTAGCATTTTAAATAACACCCAGTATTGTTAATTATTATTATTTGTGTTACTGTAGTGTCAGAAGACAACATTCTGAGCTGAGGTCTGTATGCATGCTTGGAGGCAAGTTTCCGACCCTAGGAGTTTATAGTTCATGCAGAATAGACAGAAGAAAGGACAATGTATAGAATTAATGGGTTTTTACTCAGCCTCATAGCAGGAAAATGCAGAGCTGGAAAAGGGCATGGATTTCTTGGCCTAGAATTCCTGACTTCTTCAGCATTATGTTTGAGGATCATGCTAAGGAGATTAGTTATTGCTTCTCAGCCCTTTTTTTAATAAGATAAGATACGATGGAATTTACAATAGGATTATCTCCTCTAAAACTCACAGAATTTACAAGAGTATGAGAGTTCCTTCTGTTAGCTTGTTCTTCATGATATAAGGATATGGTTTATTTAGTTGGAATACCATTAAATAACATGGAACCCCTGTTCATGAGAATAGATTCAGCATCCCACAGATAAATTTAGATACACTCAGTCACAAAGAGACCTCGAAGATTGTTGAACGTGGCAGCAGTAGAAGCTGAGTGCTGTTTGCTAGATTTCAAGGTCTTCATGTCTATTTGGGGAAGTACAGTAAGAAGGGGGAGTCTGAGCTATATGTCAGAAGATGATAAGAAGAATGTCACTGAAAGGTGTGAAGTCTTCTATTTTTTTGCATGCCTGTAGTACACAAGATGGAAAAAGCTATTGGTTTGTCTGAATGAATATATGCAAATGAAGTATGAATTTAGGGTAAGGCATATGTGCTTTTATCACATTTTTATTAACACTTCTGAAAACAGCAGTAAAATCTGTGTAGAAAGCTAGAAGACTTGGTTTAGATTGTTCTGCAGGATGACAAATCTGTTTTGTGAAGGTTTGTGGGAGGCAGGACTGTTTGTTAGAAGCATGGGTTTGTTTTTTTTAAATTTTGTTCCCTGCTGCCCCATCCTCATTATCTTTCAGCTCAGTGCTAACTATTTGCTCTTCTATCTGGTTCTGAATATTGATCATGACTACTAAGCTGTTTTTGTTTTTAAAATGAACTTTATCTCTCATTTACACTAAAGCCTTAGCTTGAAGGTCAGTTTTACATGGTTGCCAAATAACTGTAGTAGAAATAGTAATGAGGCTTTGTCTATGGGGTTTTTGGTTTTGGGTTTTACAACAGACTGGCATTTCAGGTTGCTGATGGTTGGAATATCTGTTATACCTACATTTTCATCTGTATTGAGAAGTGTTCTTATACATAAAAATCTTACAGAGCAAACAATAACCCACCTCCTTCCCCATCCCTGGCAGTGTTTAAGGCCAGGCTGGATGGGGCTCTGACCAGTCTGGTCTAATGGAAAGTGTCCATGGCAATGGCAGTGAGATTGTAACTGTGTGATCTTTAAGGTCCCTTCCAGCTGAAACATTCTATCATTCTATGAATAACTGTGTATTTTCTCATATTGATGTAGCAATTACCTCAATCCTCTGTTCCTAGAGCCAAGGTTGTGACGAAGCTACTGAAGAATGCAGCACAAGAATTAATGAACAAGCCAGTTATGCTGTAAATAAACTTCGCCAGCTAAATGACAAGCTTGAGTATAAGAAACAGGCTCTAAATTCCATTTGTAATTCACCAAAACCCGACAAAAAGGTACATACTAGTAGTGTCTTCAGTTATTTTATTTTATTTTTTTTGATATGTGTATGTTTGTGTACTATCCACTTGTCACATTTTGGACAGGTCAGATGGTTATTTCAGTCAACTTGTTAAATAGAAGGTGAAACTAGAACTTAGTTTTAATTGTTTGTTTTCCCCATATCTAAAAGCTATTGTAACTAAAATTGTGAATGTGCTATATATTGCTTTGTTGGCCATGGAATAATGATCACTCTCCCATGGTCTTGCTGCTTTTTTGGTGGCAAGGGGTGTTTCTCCTGTCCGGTGCTGGCTCTTGGGGACACAGCACAACTCCCTCCTCTGCAGTGCCAGCTCTGGAACTTCCTCCAGCTAAGGGATAAAAAACCCCAAACCTTTAGGAGTGACTAATTGCTTTACTAGGAGCTGGGAGAAAGCACGCTGTTATCAAAGGAAAAATTCTGAAGGATATGAAACTTCAAATTTCTGGGCTGGGGCAAACATAAAGTAATCCTTTTCTCTTTGCAAAGTTAAACAGGTAGGCAATCTGGGAGTATACTCAGGAGAAGCAAGTGACTTGCACATAGCTTGGGCCAACTTATTTGTGTTGATATTACAGGCCTGTTGTTTAGATGCACTTGGGCCTATCTTGTCATGTGTAATGGGATTCAGTTGCAGATGGTAGATGGTGGGTAAGATGAACAAGTAGCCAAGATGTTTTCCTAAAATCCTGCTGCCAGGGATGACAAAAATGTACCTGCTTATTAGTCATTGCTCAGAACCTGGCTTCTCTATACATTTGTCTTTCACTCAGGGTGAGCGCTAAGATGCTTGTCTGAAAAGGAGTTGACACCCCACTCATTCAGTGCTGCCCCAGCTCTGGGCATAGCTACCTCCAGGAGAAAGATGTAGACATTAGAGTTTGAAGCCACCCTGGCTAGCTTCATTCCCTCTGTCCCTTCCACATCTTTCTTCTGCCAGAGGGTACTGCAAACTGAAAATATTTGCAGCTGTTGCAAGGTGTGCCCCTTCCAACCCAAGCCATTCTATGATTCTATATAACTAAACCTGTATATAATGCTCCATTCACATGAATATTCTATGTTTTCTTTGCTTTCTTGAAACCATAATTTTTATATTCTTTCTATACTTAGGCTCTTTGGGAGGTGGGGATTGTACCCCTGCTAAAGTGTAGTGTGTTTTTCCATGTATGTTTTTGTTTATAAAATATTCTTTGTCTTGGAAAATACACATCTCTGAAACAGAATAGTAAAGTGGATCCAGTATTATTGAAAAGTGTCAATATTTGGTTTGTAAATGTAACAGCTTACCACATGTTCTGTATCTATATCTATTGGATGTTCCTGGATGCTGCTGGAGTCAATGTAAGGTGATTGTAGAGAAGCCTCAGCACTGACAGCAAATGAAGTTAAATATAAAATTATTCTGAAGGTGACGTATTTGTTAGAAAATTGTTATACAGCTGTCTGATGGATAATATTTTACATCTGACATGAGACAAAAATTCTGAACAAGACAGAATTCCTGTAGCTCTGTAGAACATACCACTTGTGTAAGTGATAGAACTGGTAAACTTGGCTAAGTGGTATATCATATTTAAAAATGAAAAAGTGTCATCTGCTTTGCTGTGTTTCTAATGTCACATCTTATGCATATTTCCACCTTCTCTTGTCATACTGGCAGGATGTTTGACTACTTTTTGTGCTTTCCACAATAACAAATCCTTGTCTTCTCAAAACTAAAATGAAATAAGTGGTAACTTTCTGAGCAATTTCTAACAGCTAAATTCCTAGAAATGAGATCTATTCCCAGTTTCTTCTGTCACATGATGTGTACCTGAAAATGCTAAAGATATCTTCAGTAAGCTGTATTTCATTAATGGCAATTTCAATTTCTCATAAAACATACCATATGTAAGATAGAATCCTATCTCAAGTGTATTTTATGCTGGCAGTATGATGATAGTTGTAACTTGCTTTTTATTTTAGTGTGAGGGTTGACCTTGAAGATTGTTGTGTACTCTAGAAGTTGGAGGCATCATCGATTCCCTCACTTGTTATTTTTTAAAAATTTTAATCCACATTATTGTTCTCCCTCTGCTTTTGTACCTCTTTCTTTTGGAACAGTGTCTCTAAAGACATAAAGCTTGTGTGCTGCACAAGCTTTTTCCTACAAATTGTAATGAATAAACTTTTCTCTGCAGATTGTTTCTAAGCTGAAGGATGAAATTACTCTGATGGAGAGAGAGCACAGTGACCTTCAGCTGCACATTGCAAGAACAGACTGGTGGTGTGAGAATCTTGGCATGTGGAAAGCCTTCATTGTCTCAGGAGAGGTAGGGGATTTTTTTCTGGCTTTCTATCTTCTAGGACTATTCAAACTTGAATGAAAAGCAGAAGAAAAATGTATAGATACTTTCCTTATGCTTGTTTATACTTAAAATTTACTTGTGGGGGAAAGAACCCTAGCCTCTTCTGAGCTCCTCTTCTCTTTCCCCAGTGGCTACTATGATGCATACACAGAGTTTCTGTTCCTCAGACACTATTGTAATCGAGTTATAAAAATTACCTGCATGTACATAAACAAATTTTGGCACTGAGTAAAGTAAGTTTCTATCTTAGGGGTGCTGTTTTTCATGAGAACTGTCTCTTCCTATTATACCATGCTATTGCACTTGGGTGCAGTTGTGTCTCTTCTATGTCTCAAAGATGCAGTGCTTATACTTTGTGTTTTGTATTATTGTATTTAATGGCTGTACAGTTTCAAGGGGCTTGAATGCCCAGAAAGAAAGTGCTTTATATCTGTAAGTTGAAGAAGTTCTTACTTTTTTTTTTTGTCTTGTTCTGCTGTTCCATTTGGGCATAGGTAGAAAATTGTAGAATGCATGTAAAAATTGTAATGAAAACAAAAAGTATCACAATTTTATGGTTCTCTATTAATGCTTACCATGAAAGGAACTGAGTGCTTGTTGTGTAGTAAGTGTAGGCTGACATACATAAGTAATCTTCTTGACAGTATCACTACAAAGAACTAAAGATTAATTTGGTTTCTACTGGCTTGCCATTAAGAAAATGTTCCTGAAATGAATATAAATAGTTTTCTTGAGGTAATAGTTTGTTGGAGGAAAAAAGTATGTGCTGTGAAGTTCATTTGGCTGCATCTTAAGCTCTTGCAAGCCAGTGATAGATCTGTCAACACTTAAAGTCATTGTAAAAGAAGAAATAAATCTAACGGGTCAAAAAATGTAAAGTGCCAGTTTTAAAACCAAATTCTCCATATGAAAACATCTGCATTTGGTTTTTCTTTTAATGTTGTTTGCAAGTGACACTATTGAGAACCAAAAAGTTCTTAATCTGTCTTCTTAAAAGTTATTTGTAGCTTTTGAAACCCCGCCTTAAAATCTGGTAAACTCTGGGTGCAGAAAAACTGCAGAATGGCAGCTTTCTGCACATATGTAACCATATACAGCCTTCCAGCATCTCTCTCATTACCAGAGGAGAAGGTGGTTTGACTAAATTAGAGGGATGTTGGAAGAGGCTTTTAATTGCTTGCTGCCTTAGCTATAACTTAGGTAATTAAATATAGGCTTCCATTAATTGTGCTGTTTGCAGCTCCATGTTCAAAGGGTAGGCTGGAGAAAACATGGCTGTTGTAGTTATCTCTGTTAATTAATTGCTTGGAAATATTGTAGCTGCAGTGGATGATTTCAGGGGGCATGAGTAGGTGACATAGATTTTACATCTGCAAAATATATTGTTGCCAATCCCAGAATATAGCTGGGTGATCTTAGAAAGAGAAAGCCTTGGCCCTATTGTTCAGCAGAAAAGCTTAGTGAATTTTGCTATAGATCTTGACCTGAAAGTGTAATAGCCAGTCATTGACCTATTAAACTGATCTACTAAATCAGTTAAGAGAAGGCACAAAAACAATACTTAAGAAAGAAAGTCTTTGTCAGAACACCTGTTTGTAATCTCTTAGCTTGAATCTTTCAGTCTTTATAGTTTTGAGTCATTTAAATATACTAAATCTATGTCCGTGAACTAGATATATTTTTAAAAATCAGTGTAAATAATATAATCTCTAGGTGTCTTTTGGTACCTGATATTTCTGAAAAAATTTACGTTGGGGACTCAGTGTTTTGGTTGACTGGTAGAGGTTGAAAAATAAGCAGGAACATGCAGATTGAGGGGGCCTATGACAGCAAATTGTGTAATTCTGTGAGTCTCTTCCTTATTACAGGTACATAACTTAGAGCTAAATAACCTAACTTGATCTGTTTGCTTTAATGGTTTTGGCCTTATATAATTTAAAATTGTAAAAGGCATTCTGTCTCCCTTGTCCAAAAAAACTGTTTCAGAGCATAACATCTTCTAAAAAATCTATTTCTTTCATAAGAAATTGAGTTTGTAGATCTGAATAAGGTGAAAAAATTCCATGTTTCTTGTGGTTACCACACTACACACATGGACAAGAGGTGGCTGAAAAGCTGCTCAGCAGACAAGAACTTGGGACTGCTGGTTGACAGCTGTCTGAACATGAGCCAGGAGGGTGCCCAGGTGGCCAAGGAGGCCAAGTGCATCCTGGCTTGTATCAGAAATAGTGTGGTCAGCAGGAACAGGGAAGTGATTTTTCCCCCTGTACTTGGCACTGTACCAGCAGCACCTGAAAACAGGGCTAGAAAAGGGTTAGGAAGGTTGGGAAAAAGCTGGATCTTGTTTTGGGCAGGAGTATTAGAAGTGCAGTCTCACGGTGTTGCATGCAAGGTTTGTGTTCAGCAGGACCTCTGGGCTTCAGCTCTGACCCTTGGAACACCTTTTGGCTGGAAACAGTAGATATGCTGGTGGCTTTCAGATGTGCAGCCCATCTTGAGTGGGCTGCAGGTCTGTCAAGGGTAAATGCAACTCTTGAATACATTTGGAGGGGAGTTTCCACTCAAGATGAGGAAGTTTTACAGTCGCTGTGCAGGTGCTGGACTGTGTCCCTTGAGAAGGGTGGATTTGAATGAGGAACTTCTTGCATGGGAAGTGGTTCTGAAAGCACTTTTGTTTGCTTAACTTAGCAAAAGGGAGAATCAGAGGAATGGGGCTCTCTAGTTTGAATTCACTCAAGATAGCAATTGTATGAGATGGTGCCTACTAACACCAAAGGACTGGCTCTCCTGGTTTAGAAGGCCTCCTAACATTTCATTTTTCTGTTTTCTAGTTGACTCTTTCATTTGGAAAAACAAATTCACAAGTACCTAAGTTGATAAAAAATTTTGCATTCCTAAGATGCTGAACATTTTCAGTATTTGTACGAGGATACTTGAAAAAAGGCTGTCATGTGTCTACATTTAGTAATTGGATTATAGATGATTCTGCACATAGACCCTTACTTGAAGCAGGAGTACTAAGTCCTCCCATTTTGTGAACGTGCTTTAAGAGGGATAGCTCTCTCCTGACAGTTACGGTGCAGATGACCCTACACATGCAGATCCCTGCCCTGGGAACAAATTTGGCATGGAGAATCATAGGCGTGACTCAAATCAGCAATTTTAGCACTGATCTCCCAGTATTGAAAAAGGACAGCCAGGAGGTGTTTGTGAGTCACCTACAAACACAGATCCAATCTAGCTCAGGGTAGACAGCGCAGGGACTGCCCCAGACGATCCCAGTTGTTCTGCACCATGTCTCTCTGACCTGCATCTTGGAGGCCGTTCAAGCATCTATTTCTGCAGTAGTCTGGCAGGAGATAGGCACTTCTCCAAATAGCTGTGCTGAGAACCAGGCACATTTGCAGGCATTCAGGCTGGTGCTTTGTATTCTGTCTGAGTGCTGCTGCAGCTTTTTGACAGAGGTTTGTGAAATCTGGGCCTCAGACTTGGCTTCCCAGTGGTCCTTGTGCAGCTTTGAGGAATGTATCACAGGGAATATTATCAATGTACAGCTCTGAATAGCTCAAAAATATGAATGCACATTTCAGCCACATGGCCTTTACAATGGTGATGTAGTTGCTTGTCAAATTATTCATCAATAGCATTGTGTGGTCAGATCTCTACTGGTCAGGCTTCTCAGAAAAGAGGTCATAACTATATGAATTTTAAAGTTTATTCTTATCCTAATTAGTTAAATATTCTTTTAAAAAAGCTTTTAATAACTTTGCTCTAAAAGACTGGGAGTCATATTTTATAATTACCTTTTGTTATTTGCATGTATATAAAGACAAGCATTCTAGAGTGAAATAGTTTATGCATTTCCCTTATTTGTCTTTCATAATCAATTTGGGTGTCTCTTCAAAATAAGTAAACAAAAATTTGCTACCAATAGGACATAAGGATGAAATTCTTATGTCAATTCTCATATCAAATGAAGAAACAGTTTGCTCACCCTGCAGCCATTGTCTCAAAAAAGATGTTTAACTTTGCTTCCCATTTGCACAATATAGTTAATTGCTTCTCCTTCCTCTGGCTGAGGACTGTAGTTGGATTCAGTAGTATTTTTGTAAAGTTGTGAACTTAATATATAACATAAACCAGACGACTGGGGATACCAGTATCATTAAGTCACCCCAGGACATTCCCTCAGAAATAGTGCATGGGAATCATGAACTCTGCAAGGAGAACAGCTCGAGTGAGCAGAGAAATCGCTCTGTAACAGCACCAGCTGTTGCAGGACCCAGCTGCAGAGCTGCTGTGCCTGATGTGTGGGTGAGCCTCAGCAGAAGCACTGGGAAGGGAGGGTGGAAATAAAGGGAAAACACTCAGGTAAATGCAGATAGGAGAGATGGAATATTGATGAGCAATCACAAAGGTACATGGTAAGTACCTTAAAAACCAAAATACACTCAGCTGTTTGAAGCAGACATGTCAGGGAGACTTTGCTGATGGACAGCATTGCAAAACTGTATGTAAAGTGTTAATAGTGGTTAGCTGGAGCCCTGATTCAGGACTGGCACAGCATTTTGGGTGAAGGTTAGTTCATTAAGGGAATTGCTCCATAAGTAGCTTTCAAATCTCAAGTGAAGTGTGGGACTGATGAGTGAGTTTGCAAGCTGGTCATCTGGCAGCTCAAATGTTCCACTGTTTATTTTCAACAGAGATTATCCTATCTGTTTTTCTTCCCCCACAAGGTTTTAGAAGAGAATGGAGAACAAGTGCCCTGTTACTCTGTCATGGTGAGTTTACAAGAAGTTGGTGGAGCTGAAACTAAGAACTGGACTGTTCCCAGGAAGCTCAATGAGTTTCAGAACCTACACCGCAAACTGAGTGAGGTACGAATCCTGGCTATGGGAGGCAAAAGATAAAAACTATCAAAATTTGGCAGAATGATAAAAATTTAATGCTGCCAGTTTTGATGTCAGCCATTTGGCTTTTAGCCCTTTAGAGCTAGATTTCTGTCTGCATATTTCTGGTCTCTAACAGATGTTTGTAGAACTGATTTATAATTATTTTTTCCCCTTAATAATGTTTTCCTGGACTAACCCCATTTCAAAATGGTGTATGCTCTGTAGTGTCATAGAACCTGCTATAAGAATGAGGTTTTATGTCTGGCTTCTAGGAAAGTATTAGAAACAATAGCTTTTGGGGAGAGAGAAGGTTGGGACCTTTTTCACAGTGCTTTAACCTGTCTGTCTGATAAGGAATAGATAATGCGCTGTAAAGGGAAAGGGTTTAGATGTATCAGCCCATAGTGGAAAAGGGAAAGTGGTCTCTTGAGAGGGGTGTGAAAGGGAGATGAGAGCAAAAAGGAGTCTCTTCATTTCCATTCTGAACCACCTGTCTTCTCTGCATACACCTTAACTGAGCTCTCCTTTCTCCTACACAGTGTTTTCCATCATTAAAGAAAGTTCAGTTGCCTTCTCTCAGCAAGCTGCCCTTCAAATCCATAGACCAGAAATTCATGGAGAAATCCAAGAACCAGCTTAATAACTTTCTGCAGGTAAGAAAATAAAGACAAAACCAACAGATATCTAAACAGAATAGAGAGGCTGGTGCCTCTCTATTGCATAAAGAAAGAGCCTGGAAAAAATAGGTCAAATGTAAGTTTTGACACTAAATATCAAAGTTGTCCAAAATGCCTGAAATTGAGATGAGCTTGACTGATAGTAACCATTCCTCTAGTGGTAAGTTAATTTAAACTTTGATTAATTAAGAAATTATAAATAATGAATAATTAATTGCCACTTTCAGCTAAAACTCTTTACAACAAATTCCTTACAAATGAGAAACTGTTAATAAACAAGAAAGTTTTAAGATTAGAAGCTTTATTCTTACTAGTTCCAGTGCTTTAGAAATATGTTCTTAAAGTATCTTTGTGAGATAGGGACTTTTTTTCCCCCACACTACGTCTGAGCTGAGACTTAAACAGTACTATTGGATGCTTCAACACCTGTTATTCCTTAACAAGAAATATTTAATTGATGTGTTGCTGTGTTGTAATATGTCATTATTTTTATTTCTTAGAAATTACTCTCTGATGAAAGACTCTGCCAGAGTGAAGCACTTTATGCCTTCTTGAGCCCCTCCCCAGAGCACCTCAAAGTTATTGATGTGCAAGGAAAGAAGTCATCGTTTTCACTCTCCTCATTTTTAGAACGACTTCCTGGTGATTTATTTTCTCATCAGGAGGTAAGTGGTAGAAAAGTAATCTTCCCAAATCTAATTACTTATCCTAAGTAAGCAGGGAGAGTCATTAGTATTGGAATGGCAGGCAATATTTCCAAAGGTCATTTGTAATTTACTGTAAGTGAACAAAGAGTCAGAAATAAGAGCAGCCTCTGAATTGAAAAGACATTTATTAAAAAAATAGGTTTCCTGCCTTTTGGTACATGCATATAGGCAAATGTGTAAGCTATCACAAATAAACAAATTGCTATTCATGTGGGAATATTTATTTTTTTATAGCAGAATTTTCCACTTTTTGAGTTCTGGACATGTATATTTCAGAGGGGTTTTGGCAGGTAAATGTAATTCTCACTTGGGAATATTCTCTTGGCAAGAACAGCTGTGTATCCTTAATAACTTCAGGACAACTTCTGAAGGAGAGCTAGTTTTGACAGGAAACTGTTGGAAAATAGTACAGACTTACTGAGGGAATTTGCAAATGCATGCAGGAGCTGATGTGGGCAAACCAGTTGGAGAATGTGTTATTATGCCATAAAAGCCCATTGTTTATCAAAATGCAATGAATAATAGATTAGTGACTAAAATAGCTCGTTGACTAAATTGACCATAATTCCATGGCACTCTATTCTGTGGTGTTCATGTTCAGATAATGCAACATTCAAGGACCTGTTTCTATTCCTGCTTTTAGTTGTATGTTATACAAAATTAATATGAAACAGTTAATTTCTTACATGCTGTAGCTGTCTGGAGTGGAGAGGTCTTATGCAGGATAATTTGAGTTTGGGGAGCAGTACTAGACTTTTTACAGTTCTTGCCTTATAATAGGGAGAAAGGTGGTCTTGCATCTCAGAAATATATATTTATCTTTAAAAATTATACTGTATTTTCATCTAGATGCTGAATGCATATGCCTCATTTCAGAGTAACAAATATAAAGAAAGTTTGAGGAACTAGTTTTATACTTTGAGAGAAGTACTGGAGTTCTAAAATCCAAAGTGCTTTCACTAAAATGACTGTTAGGTAGAAGTAGCATAAAAGCATTGAAGTGTGAAGCTATTTGTATTTTGCTATTTAATTGAAAAACATCCTCAAGACAAAGCCAGAGTGCATAGATATTGTATTATGGGACTCTGTAGGAGGAAATAGTTAGGAAAAGGAAAGAGAATTTTTAATACTAGTGTGTGAGAGGAGAAAGAACAAATAAACAAAGCAAAAATTATGCAACTGTTACTGAAAAGGAAGTAGAGCAAAAAATGCCCACAGAGTGTGGCAACAGAGGAGTTGGAACATAACTTCTTACTGAGTTTAAATTTAATACTATTTATTACTTGTGGGACTAGGAGCTTAATTTTGGGTAGAGTGTATTATGCCAGGCACTGTGCAAATGCAGACAAAGACCATCCTGCTTCACATTTCTCTTCCCTCTCTTCTCCCTTCTTTCCTTAAGCTTACACATAAGAGAAGACAACACGATACAGATGGTGGGAACTGTTAGACCCTCTGAATGAGTATGTCAAACCATTGTCCTAAAATGAAAGTAATGAAATAAAATGGAGGGAGATGGATTGTGAGGCAGTCTGGGATTAGCTCTGCTGTTTCCTGGACTCCCATGTCTTTCAGTAAGAGCTTTGGGTCAGCTTAGTCTTGCCCCACTGATACCATCTTGGCTACCTTCCTAAAGCACTTAAACTGGAGTTAAATTATTTGGTACAAAGTCATAAATGAAGTTAGTTGTGTTAAACCACATGTAAAGCTGGTATAATAGTGTTCTTTTTGTAACTGAGGATTCCCAGTTTAGTTTGTGTTTTGGACTTTGTAGTTGAGAATGCCATCATTCAGCTTTCTCTTCTGAATGATCTCAGAAGATCTATCTCTAGATAGATCTCATCTCACGTTTTTCAAATATATGTTGGAGCAATAATATTGCCTCTTGAGTGTTTTTTTCAGGATTAGATACTGCAGCAATTTCTTTATATATACAACTCCTTGGACAGGGTTCACTCTAGAATGTATTTCTTAGCTCTCTGGACCAAAACCAAATCAGAGCAAAAATGCAGTTGATATCATCTAGAAAGAAGGGCTTTTAGGTTTATAAATTTACTCGATAGAAAATGCCCTGCAGTGTAAGAATTTACAGTTCTTGTTGCATTTTCTAAATGACAGGAGATTCACAGAATAGCAGAAAAATAAACCAATATTAGATGATTAAACAATGAGGATGAAAGGAAGAGATGACTGGTATCTCTAAAAACCAGGCTGAAGAAGAAAATTTGCACATCATTCTGACCATTTCTGATCCAGAGACTGGGGCATTGCACCAGCCTCAGTGGAGGTCAGGCCTGCTTCTCTTTAGCTTTGCTTGAAGCATAGGCGGTGGGCAGGGGAAGATCCAGGAAAGCAGAGGGATGTGTTGGCTGCCAGGAGTAATGATAGGTGTTTTAGTCCTGATCCTGAAGCAATCTTCATGACAGTGAGAAACAGCCTGCTTCTCCCTTCACTCTTGAATAAATGGTACTGCCAGAATTGAGGTGGTTCAGCCCAGTCATCTTCTGGGAATCTATCTGATTAACTCTTCTCCTTTTGGTGCCCGGGTATCCTCCAGCTCAGATCACTAAGTGTGACAATATTGTGTTTCTGCCTGGGACTAGTTTTCATTAATGCTGCTTGTCTCTGCAGCGGCCAGTTCCCTTTCCATTGCTGGGTTTGGTTCCCATTTTACTTCAAGGACAACTGGTTTGTATCTGATCCAGCTGAGTGGCTTCAGCTGTGAAGGCAGTCAGTTCTCCTGGAGAGCCAGCTACCTGCTTCTTCCTGTGCAATAACCAGATTTTCCCCTTTTCTTCCCAGCTGTTTGCATAGCAAACAGCTCCAGCTGGCTAGCTCCCCATTCTGAATGGTTTTTTATGGGTGTTGTGTCAGAGGAGGCTTTGCAATCACAAACACTGTTGAGTGCCATCTCCTGCTTACAGCTCTCACCTGTTTCCTAGCAGTACACGACTCCCACATCACCAGCCTTCTTTTATCCAGCTGGTGTTGGTAGGAAAATATAGGCAGTAGATTCTGAAAATCTGGGCAGCATTGAGGTGTTTACTGATGCAAGGCTGCAAGCAGAAGATACAGCTGTGCTGATGATTCCAGCAGTGCAGTCCCTCATCATTTCAGGCCAATGGGAAGTTTTCAAATTCCCCAGTGAGGCTGCTGTTTGCCAGATCCTGCTAGCAGCAGTTTTTGGCTCTAATGCTGTTTTTTTAGAGGACTGGCTGTGCTCCTTCCCCAGAGCATGGCAGTAACTAAATCCATTCTGGAAGAAGGCTGGGGAACTACAGCACATACTCATGTTGTCCTTCTCTTCCTAGGAAGAAACGGAAGAGGACAGTGACCTGTCGGACTATGGAGAGGAGGTGGATGGGAAGAAGGACTCTCTTGCTGAACCGTGTTTCATGCTGATTGGAGAGATTTTTGAACTGCGAGGAAGTAAGATGTAAACCTGCTCAGTTGCTAATGGAGTCTCTTGGCTCTGTAGGGCACTTTGTAATTCAGATTTTTTTTGTGTTTCAATAAGTGGAAACATTCTTGCAATCTATACTGCCAGTTTGGAACCAAGCTATTCTTCAGTAGCTCATAACTTTGGAGCTTTCATTCAAAAGTGAAATTACAATATAAAACGGCTATAAAAATGTAAGTGGTAGGAGAGACCATTTGCACTTAATATTTTTAAATTTTTCATGAAAAAATAGAAAAAAGGGAAAAAAGGACAGTAGTATGCTTTTTGTAAAAAGGCTGTTAGATTGTAAGAATTCTTGAGGAAGGAAAACATGGCTTTATTATAGAACATGTCTGACAAAGAAATATAATTTAATATCTTTAAGGTTATACAAATTACATTATACACTATTATGTTAATATTTAATACAGTTTTAATATCTTAATTAAATATTTACATATTTAATATTTACTAAGGTTAATGTTTTTGTTTTAAATTAATTATATATGCATTTCAGTTCTGCAATTTCTATAATGAAAATTATACTAGAATTCTGGTATATTTAAATACTGGATTTCCACCCCCCATCCCCCCTTATGTAACTGAATTATGATAATAAAGAAAACTATTTTTGTTTCTATTTGAATGTGCAGCCACACATGATGCTCTATAAAATTATTTACAGGGTAACTATTGCAAAATGTGGCACCTTCCAAAAATGGCAGATGTATCTTCCAAATATAGACTTTATTGTGATGGTGAACAGTAGAAAGAAAGATTTACCAGTAATTACTAGGAAGCACTCACTTTTGTTTCCTTTATTTGTAATGGAAAGCTGACTGCTTGGTTTGAGTAAAAATGTTTTCAGAATTTTAATGGTGCTGCTGTATGTACTCTATACTAAGATCTGAAAAGGGTGGGAAGTTTGAGGACATTTGGCTTTTTTGTAGTAGAAAAAGGGTTTTGAGTAGTTGCATTGCTCGATAAACTTGAAATATTCTTACGTATAAAAATTTACGGTATAACCTGGAATGCATGTTATATGTATGCTTATATAATCTGCAAGACTTAAAAACCATACAGCAAACAGTACAAGGAATGTAATCAAGAAAAACAAAACCTTTGTACAATTAATGGAATCTTAGAAAGGGTTATAACAATGTGTTTACTGTAGGAGTGGATTGTTTGGGTTTGGTTCAGTGGGAAGTAGGGGGAAGGTTTTGCACGTGGTCATGGGTTCTGTAATGTTATTATAACATTCTGTAATGTTATTAATGTTTTTGATCATTATTTTTTATAATTTTTCATTGTTCCAGTGTTCAAATGGGTCAGAAAAACATTAATTGCACTAGTACAAGTCACTTTTGGAAGAACTATCAACAAGTAAGTAGCTGTTGCTTTAACTGAACATTTATCATCATTCTATGAAAACAAGGCTGACAGCAGAACTGTTAAAAAAATAATCTGGACATTCTGTTGGATATGATAATCTGCATTTATTTTCCACAGCTCAATTTACAGCTATGCTATGTTTATTAGCAAAAACACAGATATGTGAAATATCTTTATGTTGCCAGGTGAGGCTTGCCTAAGGCTATATGAGAATGCCTGTCTGTAAACACCTTTGTGTGGAAAGCTGTATCCCTGGTCAGAAACAAATTTCAGAAGTGTTCTACCAGCATAACAAGCTGCTTTTCATCCAGTCAGTGACTAAATTTGCACATGCCAGCACGGCTTTAAAGCCTCTTATGTATATTATATAGCAGTAAATTGGACTGGTCTCAGACAGTATCCACTCACTGAATTTTAAATTGATTGGTTCATTTGTTCATACCCTGCTGATAACTGGAAAATGCCTGAAGGAGGACAGAGTGGGAGAGAATGTGTGATCATAGCTTGCATGCAAAGTTCCTGTGTAGCTTTTTACATGTAAGTTGATTTTATGTTTATCGATTTTAAGGGGTTTGGCTGTATGACAGCAGTACTGAATGCAGCTTGCTCTCTACCCTAGACTTGTGGTGTTGAAGGCTACAGTGAGTGGTGCAGCTACAAGAGGAGGCTGCTATCTCTATCTGTAATCCCTTCAATAATGTGCTTTGCTATCTGTGAAGGAACTTACTGTGCTTCTATCAAATCTGTCTATTTTTATCGTAGCAGGCACATCTCTGCACGCAACTAGTTTGGAGTTTGCTACAATTAGTTACCTGATTTTTGTGACTTTTCCTGGTGGAGCCTTTGTAGTGCCCACCCTTGAAATATAGTTTTGATGTATATTTCAATATAGTACTTGTAATTTGTAACATATGTTTGTGGATTACATTGAAAAGCAGCCTTCTCTAAGTCAGGTATGTGGAGTGACCTAGATCCTAGAGCACTCAGAGCTGAATATGACCTGCTGTGATGCCAATGAAATCAACTCAGATATATTGGCAAAATTACATGAGAAAGAATCTCTTCCACTACTTTGAGGAGTAAAAAGAAGAAATATGGATGAAACATGGAAGACTAGCTCTGATGGGCTCTCTTTCTACACTTCTTTATAGGCAAATCCGTGACACTGTACACTGGATGTTCAGTGAACCAATGCTTGTTTACTACATTGGTGTGTTTCGAGATGCTTTTTGGCCAAACGGGAAGTTAGCTCCACCACCAAGAGCCAAGAGTGATGAACAAAAGCAGGAGACAAAACAGAGAGCACAGCAAAAACTACTTGAAAACATTCCAGGTGAGATCACTTTGATTCTGCTTAAGCAAAGATTTAATAACTAGTAAGGAAACTGGTTAATCAAATTATTTTCCTGTAGAGTTCTAAATTATGGTTATTTGCATAAATAAGGATGATTTTGGTCTTAGTCTTTGCCTTTCCTGCCTGACTGGTAAAAGGCTTTGATTCAGATATTATTGGTGGATGCAAAATCAAAATTGCTGTATTTCCGTACATAATATTCAAGGAACCTCAGTCAGTTCTCTCTCTGTTGGTTCTCTGTGAGCAAGTATGTGGCTCTGCTACTTGGAATTACTTGCCAAATAGGGAGAGTGGCACCACCCCAGTTACTTCTTCCTCTTACATTTCAGAGTTGGAGAGAGAGGATTGTCCCATGCTGTCAGTGTTGTGCTGTCTGTTTCTGATAAGAGGTTTCGGGGCACTGAGACCTGCAGCCTGGGCAGGAGGAGATCCTAGATGGGAGTGGTTTCCTCTATACTTTCCTTTCCTACCCTTATATGCCAAGCCTGAGCAGCTGCCTTTTCAGACAGCATGTGTCTGGGGCACTGTTCTGAGATGCTCTATCCTGTCCCACTGACAGAACAGGAAATCTTGTTATGTATTTCTGACTTCCTAGAGATCATGTAAACCCAAAGGCACCTAACTGAAAAGAATCAAAATCATTACTTTTTGCACTTGGAAATGCACTTAAACATAGCTTGAATGCTTTTTCTCTGCTCCATCTGAAGAGAATGAGCTATTTTATGGCTTCACTTAGATCTCTCATATACCCCATGCATTAGGTACTTTAATCAACTTTTACTGGAAAAAAGGAGTAGGTATGCATGTAAAATACTTGTCATTTGATGTGTAAACAACTCTCCATTTACTGCCTGTGTTACATACTCATGTACTCACCTAAAGAGCCTTCTATAGTTTTATATGTTTATGGTATTGTTTGATTTGGTTTGTTTGTTTCTGAGCTATGTTAGGACATAGCTGAATGCACCTTAGATGAATGATGGAACACTGAATCACTATTTATTCTCTAATTTAACCCAAAATGTGAATAATTGATTTAGAGTTCTCTTAACTGCCTTCTTATGGGAAGTACCCTCTGCGAAGACTGAGAGGCAATTCTAGTGCTAAATTTTTTTTTAAATAATGTAGAATGTCTTTGTGGCAGAAGGCATATTAAAGTGAATGGTTTAATGATGTGTGAGATAAGACTTGACTCAGTGAGGTGAACTACTGAAAAGGCATTTGATATCTCATGTTAGAACACTTAAAATTTCTAAGATGTACACACAATTATCTATTGAGTAACTTGTGAATAAGGGTTTCTCTTCAAGCAGTTTTTTGTAAAACACAGTGTTAGGGACTGTGGGTATCTTGTAGCCACAGGCTAATGAAGTGCAGTGCCTTTGTTTACCCTCCTTTACTGGTCTTTATGGTTGAACTAGATGATCTTGAAGGTCTCTTCCAACCTTGAAGATTATGATTTTGGGTAGTAGAATGATGATTCTGTGATTCTGGCCAGAGGTTCTGCCTAGCATGAGTGAAACAATTTAAACTGAAGTAACGTTTGTTGCAGATACTCTGCAGAATCTTGTTGGACAACAAAACGCCCGTCATGGTGTAGTGAAAGTGTTCAATGCATTGCAAGAGAGGAAGGCTAATAAGCATCTGCTTTATGTGAGTAACCAGAAAAGTAGCTTTTTAACTTCATAATCCTGTTACTTACCGAGCTCTACTTACTCAGTATTAAAGCCTAGGGGATGTGTTTTTGTAGAGATTTATTTATTATTTTAATAAGTCAGATGCTCTAGGTTTGATCACTTGACTAAGTTTGGATAACAAAAAACTGTTTAACAGCAGCATCGTTTTTGTCTAAAAGAGATCCTCTACCACATCCAGTGTGCCCGACTTCATAAGGTGTGAATTAATTTCTTCATACAGCTTAGAAAATCCCTTAGAGAAGGAGAGCTCCAGGACTGGCTTAGTTAGGACATGACAGCCCTCTGAAAGTTCCACTCAGCTGTTGGGACTAGTTGGAATATGCAGCTGGATCTAAGTGCTTCTGGCACATTCCAGACAGCAGCCTGTCACACAATGCTGCCCCAGCACCAGGGAAAAGGTGCATGCCCTGGTGCTTGCTTTTGATGCTATGGAGTCTTTAACAGAACAGCACCTGCTTATACTAGGTGGGAAATCCCCATCTGAACAGAGCTGCCCTTAACACTTGCCTCCTTAAGACATTTCCCATGTTGTCTGTAGGGCATGTGCTAACTTCTAGATGAAAGAAAAGTAGTTGCACAAATGATGAATGTAATCAAACCTATGTGCTTCGGTTATTTGTGATTATCTAAAAATGACAGAAAGGAAAAAGAAATTCTTATTTGGTTGGCACCTGCATCATCTTAACTCTTTTCTGTTTTTCAGGTTTTGCTGGAACTGCTGCTAACTGAACTGTGTCCTGAGCTGAGAGCTCATTTAGAGCAGCTTAATGCCACTTAGGTTTGAATCTGCACAATTGGACCACTAGAGAAATGTCTATGTTCAAGAATAGACATGAAACTTATTTTCCTCTTTTCCATAGAGGGCTGAGGACTATGATTATTTTTAGCATTTTTCTTTCCTCTTGAGTTTTTTGTGAAGTAAACAGACTTGAAAAGATCTGATGCTGTCGTAGAGTAGACAAAAAAAAATGCTGTATAGCTGCCAATTTTTATTTAAATTGTTCTATTTGACTACTCCTCTGTTTCAAATATAGATTGAAAAATAAATGTTCATATATGCTGAAAGAAACCAGAAGATATTTTAAACATTTATGGAAAGAAATTTTGCTTATAGTGGTAAACTAATGAATGTTGTACAGTTCTAATCTCCTCACTGAGGATCTGAGCATTCCTTTTCTTTTCTTGTGTATTGAAGAAGCCTTGTCGTGCAATACTACATGTAAAGCTATTGTGAAAATTTTATCAATTTTGGTTTTACCAAAGATTTCCTGTAGTTTGAAGCATTTGTAAGCAATAAATATCACAACTGGATCACAGCACTTGATAATGAGGCTGTACTGACAACAGATCAATGAGTTTGACCGCACTAGTTTCATAAGAAATATATACATTGCTTTGAAGTCTTTGTCAAAATTATGTATTGTAAATTGGTATGTCCTAACAGAATGCCTGTGTTAAATGTTAGTTCAGAGATTAGTGCTTATGAACTGCTTCTATGAATGATCAATTAGACATTTAATTAAACCATTCTGGTAACTTCCCTGATATTATTCAGGGCTGTTTTATTCAAATGCCCCAATTTCAAATAACCTTCAAATCTTTCCCTTATTTTATACAAGGAAAGAAAACCGTCTTCAGTGGTTGTTTTTTTTTTAAAGTTATGTAAAAATATGTAAATATGATGTTAATGCACATCTAAATAATTAAACATCATCAAAAATTCCTAGCTGACATTCATTACTTCTCAATTTGGTACAGTTGTGCTCTTAGAAAAACTACTTGCAGTTATGACTGACTGTATTGCAAGGTACATACAGTCTGTATGATCTATTTGAATCAACATTTTTAGTAACATCTAGCCTTCTCTTCCAACAGTTTCAGAAAAGTTTTCAAGTCATGGTACAGTCCTAAGAAGCAAGGGAAATTCTGCATTTATAAAGTTTCACAAGTAAACAGGCATTTAGAAATGTGCAAGCTTACCATAGCAATCAGTAAGTTTTCCGAGTGGTTAATCAAAGTATCTTTTGATGAAAGATCCAGCTTGACTATGTTCAAACATACAAACTCCTAACCAAAAGATTTCCAACTATTTCTAATACAGAGACAGTGTGAATGCAATATGAAGGACTGAGGAAAACAGGCCTTGTCCTGTGACATATACTGAATATTTCCATACTAATGTTTGGGGCTCCTTTTTCCACAGTTCTGTAAGTAGTATTTATTAGTTTTAGAAGCTGGTATGGTTTGAATTGTAAAGCTTGGTGTTCTGCTGGACAGTTTCCAACTCTAAGTCTCTGCAATCCAAAAGTAAAATGTATCAAGAATCTTATGTAAATCTAGATGCTTTAGAAAGTATGGGCAAGAAAGTATAAGCACCACTAACAATTTAAGCTTTAAAAATGGTTGTGGCCTGTGAGTGGGCTGTATGTGAAAATGAGACAAGTTTGGGTTCAAGCTTTTCAATAAATAATAAATTTAATAAATATTAAATAAATATTAAATTTAAATAATATATATGCAAAAAGGAAACAACAATCTTTATTTGGTTTTGTTTTGATTCATGTGCTATGTAGCAATATGACATGAAAAAAATACAGCTGTCCCAGTGAAATGTCCTTAATAAACCTTTCAATCTTCAATACGATTTTTAAAAAATCTGTCTTGGCTTTATCTGAGTTAGAGAGTGTGAGCTTTTTACTTTCTCTTTATTTTAGACAAACTGAGTCAGTGAATTGCTTTAAATGATGATTTACAGAAAGTTGAAAAGCAAGCTGTAAGTCATGAACAGTCTATAATTGCTGGAGATTAATGATGGTTTATTGTAGGAAATATATTTATATACCAGTCACAGTTAAAAGAAACACTAAATTCTCCCAAGATTAGCTGCCGATTCAAGGTGAGAAGCAACAGCAGGATCCAGATGGCATGCCTTTAAAAACAAAGAGTATCAGAGTTCTGGTTTATAGCTACAATAAAATTTTATGGTATCAATATGAGATTAATAAGTCTTTAAGTGTAAAAAAATCTGAGGTGATCACCTTGCTGAAGTATTGAAAAGTTAACATATTTGCATTTGAATTCTTTTTCTGATGCCACATAATAAAAAAAAAAAAGTATTTAAAAGTAGTACACTGGACTATAGTGTTAGTCTTGAGTTTATTTTTTTTAATTCTATGTGTTGGCATGGCTTATGCACCACAGCCGGAAAAATAAATCTGCTTACAGACTGGATGAGTTTCACTCACAGCCATAATCTATTTCAGAACCCTTAGGGATGCCCATATTGTCTTTCTCATCTCTTACAATACTGACTTGTTCTCAGAATGGTAGGCCAAAACCAGAGCTGAGCAGTCAATTAAAACAAGTAAAAGTAATTGTACAGTTAACATGAGAATTTTCCAGGTACAAAACACCCCTGGATACCCCCACAACTCTTTTAAAGTTACTTTTTGAGGGAGCTTCCTTGTTTATTTTGTTGCTTCTCTTTTGCTATTGATTTAGAGACACGTGACCCCAGTCATAGGAACTATCTCTTTATAGTGAGACATTAGTGACATTCCTAGACCAGTCTCAGGTGTACAGCAAGTGAATAATGAGTGAAAGTCGTAGTCTTCTTTCAGTTGTGGCAGTTTTACTACACTTTAAAAGACAGTGGGAAGGGCTACACTCCTACAGAGTCATGCAGCAATTTAATCCTGATGGACCTCTTCAATGCCTTAACTAGGAATAGTGGTCATAATATCCTCCTTGTCATCCTATTCTCTATAACATTTTTCACAGCGGGAGAACAAAATATTTAAAATGTCTACTCAGATCACCTGCTCTGCTAAGCCATTTCTTTCAGTGACTTCCCAGAGTAAAGACCCATAAAAATTGTTTGATAACTTATCATTTACATAACTCTCCATTCATTTAGGTTGCACCAAGATGGATACCTAAGTATTGTACCTGCAGGATCAAATGGGCACTACATGCACAGAAACCATACAGTCTCTGAAGCACAGCTGCCAACTTGCTACATTCCCTTCAGCTGGTATAATTACCTTGCCTTGATGCCTTTTGGCATTACTGATATTATTCAACAGATTAATCTTCTAGAGGCCATTAGTAGTATTTTTCCTCAAGCTCATTTTTCACCAGTCTTACTTCAAATTTAGAACTTTGAAAAAAATGTGATTTTTTCCCCCCCATGTATATTGAACAGAAAAAGCAGTAGATTCTCAGCTATCATGGAAAATGTAAGTATAAAAATAAGCATGAGAACCAGTTATGGCAAATTTAAGTATCATAGATAAAGGTTGTAATAGTTCCAGAATCTAAAGGATATGGAAAAGTTATGATTTTTCAGTTGTGAGAGAATAACAGAAAGCAAATTAGTTTGGTATAGAATTATTCAAATCGTTTATCTAATTTATCTTGCAAGTTACCAAGCTCTTTTCTGTGGTGATTACCATAGGTTTTGTTGTTGTTGTTGGTTATATTGCTTGCTTAAGCAAGTGGGCAGATAGCATCCTTACAAGGCTGTTTTAGTGGTTTTCAGTACACTTCTATCGCTCTACATTTTCTTGAAAAGATTTTTTTTTTAAACATAGTATTGGAGTCCTTAAGGAATTAGCAAGTTTAGACTAAACTCAGATCCAAGGCTTCACTCAATTTCACAAGATATAAACTAGTCTGTAAGACTTGCTCTACTTACTTTAGAGTAGTACCTCTCAGAAGCATCCTGGTCCTTCTGTGTGCCTCGGCCAAGCTGGAAGCATCTAGCTAAGTAGAAAGCAGCCATAGCAGCCCCCTTGGCTACATATGTTGGGTGACAATCACTTATCTTGGCTAGCATGTTGATCTCATCATTTTTTGTAGCCCTGTTGTGGAATTTAGAGCATTACATTAGATAATGCTAGATCAAGCAATAATTAAAGCTGGCCATCTATTACTTTGACAATGCCTCTTTTCTATTTACAATATTACCCAGAATAAGCTGAAATTTACATGTATTCAGCATCTTATGTGGATTCTTCTATTTTGTATTTGATTTTAAGCTAGTCTTATTTGAATATTGTGCTATTAAACAGCAAACAAGTATACAGCTTTTGAAGTCACTTTCACCATACTTTATACTAATTATAAAAGGCAACATATTTTACGCTAATTGTTCCCATTAAATTATTTTATGGAAATTATATGTGGAAGAAAGGCAAAGCTCTTATTTAATTTTATTTCACTACATGAGCAACCTCATGTAGTGGAAAATCTCCCTGCCCACAGGACTGGAACTAGATGATCTTTAAAGAGCCAACCCAGACCATTCTGTGATTCTACGATTTGAAAATTTCCAGTTTTTACAAGGATATTGGCAAATCATAGTAATCTGAAAATCCTGAACTTACTGAGAGCCCCTGGTTATAAAACTCTGTCAGAAAAACAACTTATCACTGTCTCAGCTCAATTATTTAGTTTCTTCTGTATGCTTGCTGTCATCTTAGTCTCAGCATGTTTTTACTAAGAACCATTTTAAGAATCAGAGGGACAAAGTGAATGTCGTTTTAACTATCAAGCTATAATTATCTAGTATTATCACTAATATTAGAAAATGCTATACCTAAATGGGAATTGATTTTTTTCTGTTGTTTTAAAACATATACCCCCAAGCCCCATATCCTTTCCAGATACCAAAGAGTAATTATATGCTTCTTTACACATCATTTTAGCTGTGTCAGAGTCACAGACTTGACAGAAGAAGGAAAAGTGCAAGTAATTTCAGTTTACGGATACTTCCTATAAACCAGTGTTTATGAAAGATTGTTCTCGATGACCCTCTGCACATCAGTGCCCGCTAGATCACTTGGATGTGTTGAGAATGATCACCTAATTTAGTCCCATTAGAAATACAGTAACACAACTGTTATTATTTAGCAAGAACATTCAAATAAAACAACAGTAATATATTACCTCTTGATTATATTACCTTTCCTGATATGTAACATTTTTCCCTTCCTTTCCAAAAGATAATCTACAGAATACTGATGCAAATAATGATATCCAGTCAAGTCAGGCAAAAATTCTATTTCAGCACAGCTGACTTGAAGAAAATACTGCAGCAATTGGTAAGTACAACTGTGTGGGATAACTAAATTATTTGAAGTGAAGTATCAGTAGGTAATGCTGACTCTAAGTATTAGGCAAGGTTATACTGTACACAGTCACATTATGTATATAATGTAACAAATGTAGTTGCTATGAACATTGGACAAATTTTAGCAGAAAAGGTATTGGTACTTGATACTATTGGCTGAACTGCTGAGGTTTTTGCCTCAAGGCTAACTTCAATTCTAATTAAGTGGAACTGTTTCAAGTATGGTTGCAGTGTTTTATTTCAGAAATGGTCACCTCTGACAGTACTGTGGGATTTCATAGCTATTTTCTGCAATCACAATTGCAGCTGATGAAGTGCACTCTATTTGTCTGGACAATCTACCATGCAGCATTTGACTGGAGGGGATTAATTCCAGCCGAGACAGCCTAGACCAGACAAACAGCTATCATGTACTGATAGTGCAGAAGAAAGAAAGGCAGCAGTCCAGAGAGAAACAATCCTTCCCAGCATGGAGTAGAGCAAACAGCATCCATAGCTGAACTACTGAATTACCAGAACTTCTGTTATGCACTGGCATACAGTACGCCAAGTGCAGCTTCTGTAAGATGTTAAGTTGTGACATATTTACTACTGCAGCAGCAGCTGTGTACGCATACCCCAAAAAGCAAAAATGTTTTTGTGCGCCACTTGTGCAAGCAGTCAATCTATCTGCATCTTATTTCCAGCAAATCAATAAATCTGATTGACAGACTGAACTTATAACAATACAGTGGTAAACTCTGAAGGTTTGTGACAGCAATGTTGAACATAGTGGAACATCTTCACAGAAATGTATGTGAAATGTCATACATTTCTGTGAACATGTTCCACAGTGAACTGAAACAATACACAGAAATGTGCTGTTCATCAGCTATAGAACATTGCACCAACAGTGCTCTTGTCCTGCTTGATTAATTCAAGATACAGAAGTGGACCTGAGGTGGTTGCAATAAACCAATAATGGTGGAAATAAACCAGGCCAACCAGAACAGCAACAAATGTTCCTTAGCTGCTTCCCAGGATGAGGCCCAGAAGACACCACCTCAAGTGTATGTGGACAGTGCACACAGCCTGGGGACCAAACAGGAGGAACTGGAGCTCTGCACCCACTCAAACTCACACAACCCTAGGAGCATGGTGGAACAACTCACGTGGCAGGAGGACTGTGATGGACTGTTTTGTAAAGACAGAAAAAGAGGAGGAGTCATGCTTTGAGTTAAGAAGAACCTTGAATGTGGAGAAGTCAACTATGGCAATTCTGGAAGCCTTACTGAATGCCTCTAGGCCAGGATCAGAGGGGTCTTGAGGGGTCTTAAGCATCTGGTACTGACCTCTGAATCAAGACAGTAAAGACCAACGGGACAATGCTTGGGTTCCTTAAGTAAGCTTTGGGTAACAGAATCTGGATGTTATGGGTGACTTGAACTACCCAGGCAATAGATGCAAGAAGAATACAGCATCTCCTAGGACACCCATAAAGTTCCTGAAACAGAGCAGTGGAGTAGTGCTGCTTCAAGCAAATGTCAGAATCAAAAAAACCAAAACCAAATCTGGAATGAGGCACTACTTGACTTGCTACTCGCGAATCAAGAAAATCTCCTTTGTAGGACCTCAGTGAGTGATAGTCTTGGGTGCAATGACCACAATATTGAGCATCTGGGATCCTGCTGAGCACTCTAAGGGTTATTACCAACACAAAGGTTTTAGATTTCAGAATAGTAAACCAGCTTACAGCACAGTTGGGGAGGGTCTCCATAGGAAGCTTCCATGGAGAATAAAGGAGCTAGTGAGTGCTGGGAACTTTTCAAGCATGCTCTCCTGGAAGCACAATGAAGTGTTTGTTCATCCCCTTTAAAGGTAAGGAAAGTAGGTGGAGCAAGAGACACCCATGGCTTAACTCCAAGCTTCTGAGCCTGCTCAAAACCAAGGGAGAAACATACCAGTGATGGAAAAGCAGGTAAAGGGAAGTGCTGGATTCATTTGCTTTGTACACTTTTAAGGTTCAGCTGGACAGAATGCTGGGCCATTGTGTCTAGACTGTGCTTTTGCCAAGCAAGGCTGGACCAGATGATCACGGATATCCCTTCCAACCTGGGGGTTCTTTGACACTGAGTGTAGGGGTTAAAGGGAATGGTGAAGGAAGGAGCCTAGAGGAGACAGTGGACAAGGAAGTCAGGATTGCATGTGGGCATCTGCTTTGGATTCTATTTTAAGGCTGTTTTGCTTTATAGGATCAGAAGGAAAATTTCTATCATACTGAGTAATGGAGAACTTTATAGTATTTATTTTGTCATTGGCTATTCTGTTGTTAAAGATGTTTTGCAATTCATTATCTCAAACATTTCTTGAGTTTGAAAGATAAGACCATCATCTTTATTAATCATTTAAATCTCTTTTATGTGGTTTTGCATGAAGAACCCTAAAGAAAAATAAAACAAAAATTACCTTTTGGCTAGTGCAGCAGCTTTTGAGTAAAATTTTCTAGTGTAGTAATATTCCACTAGATGGCCTTGAGCATAGATGTTTCCAAGTTCTGCTGCTTTTCTCAAACACTCCAAAGCAGCTTTAGTGTTTTGATGTGTACCTTGTCCATAGAGATACATAATGCCAAGTGCTCCTTGTGATTCCAGATTTCCATTGCCACATGCTTCTGAATGCCAGAAAAAAGCCTGAACAAGAGGCACAAAGATGGGAGTATAAATTACTTAGCTGATTTTCTTGTATATTGTTTCCATAAACTTTTACACTAACCATCCTGTAAAAAGTGCTTATACATAAAATAAAGAAGAATCTTTGTAAGGCTTTTAAACCGGCTTCATTTGCTATCAGAGCTGCCAATCAGTGTTACCTGCTTGAAATATGAAGATTACCAAAGCTGACAAAACTTTAATCCAATCTATCATTGTTTCTGATACTCTCACTACAAAAAAAAAATCTTAGCTAGCAGTGTCAAGTGAGTCAAAATGAGGAATTCTGGCCGTCTGTTCACACAGGCTTAAATGAATGATAATGACTACTCAAAATGCAACTTTCAGAGTCAAATATACCACTCTACTATTTCTCTGAAATTAAAAATTAACCATGACTAATTTTTATTTCAAAAGGTACAAGTGGGCTTTACCTTCTCCAGATCTCTTAGACTTGGCATAGAATAAAGCATTCCTAAAGTACTCTGGGCCTTTATGCTTGCTTTTGGATTTCCATCATCTGCAGCAGTAAGCCACAGCCTAAGAAAATGGGGACAATAATGTTTAAGAAACACACAATCTTAAAATTTTTCAGGAAAAGCACAGACTGCCCTTACCTTTCAGCCTCTTCAGTTGAGTGTTTAACACCACATCCTTCATAATATGCCCTGCCGAGATTGTACGCAGCTGCAAACTTCAAGTGTCTTGCTTCTGGGGAATCAGAGTTGAGTATTTTATTCATGTATTCCACTCCCTTTTCCTAAAATTGAGCCATTTAAGTTATTATGTTCAGACGGTGAAGAGGATGAAATATATAACCTGAGATGCACTAACTTCTCGGCAAGACAGGTAATTTTTTCCCCTTGGAAGAAATGCTGAGGCATACTGTCAGGACAGCTTGAAAAACACTGTCATACCAAAGCAGAAGTGATCTTTGGTTACTAGACAGCCCCTAAATTTTTGACCCCAGCAGATTTTTAACGTGAAACATTTCCTTGTAAATGTTCATCTGAGTAATATATTACTCTTCTTCACTGACAAGATTTTTCCCAAAAATATTGTGCTTGCATAAATGAATGTCACATCCTACACTTGGAAAATTTTCAATTTCAGAATTCTGAGAACTTTTTAATATTGCATAATGTATTTGAAATAATAAAACGACCTTAAGAAGAAAGCAAAGTGATACATAGTACACTTCCAAGTACCTGCATTTAAAATACCTTAGACTCATAAAGGACAAAAACTGATAATGTTAAATAAGCAGATGAAGAACATTGCATATGAGCTGCTGGGCCTCAGAAGTACTTTGGAAATAAGATTTACAGTGTTAGGATTTAGCATGGACACCCTGTTTAAACACACTAGAAATGGTCCTTTATAAAAGGTTTCGATTTTATTCAGCTTTCATACTGTAATACGCAAGAAAGAAAGAAAGAAACTTTTAAAATGTTAAATGTTTCTTTGGTAAATGAACGAATGT
Organism: Cyanistes caeruleus; assembly: GCF_971803275.1. NCBI lineage: Eukaryota > Metazoa > Chordata > Aves > Passeriformes > Paridae > Cyanistes > Cyanistes caeruleus. The sequence goes on along the minus strand of NC_141705.1, from coordinate 31,756,237 downwards.
GGTAATTATGCAGGCATACAGAAAAAAATAAACCACCTCTAAACTTCAATCAGAATGTTTTCAGTTCTGCTGACAATGCTGTAAGCACCAGACAGGAGTCACACTTGTTAATATACTCTTTGGTTCATTTTTCTGGCCTTCTGTCTTATAATCTACCCTTTTATTCCTAATGCTTGTATTCTCTTCTCATGCCACTTTTTAAGATCATCTTCACCAACAAATTAACTCTCCTTATTGTAGCAAATCATTCCTTTGTCTTCCTTTTTTGTAATATAATTCTTCAGTTTGAATTCTTCAAATTCTTGCAAATTTAATTTTTCTTGTGTCTAATTTCAAAATATTACCGCCAATCTTGGCAGAAGCACAATCATATCTGGCATCTATGCTAAAAGAATAGAAAGTACCTTGAAAATATCTTTCTGCCAGAGATTTTATGCTTTGAAATGCAATTGTTTGATTTCCATTTGGACTCACTTTGTTTTCATCTACATAAATTATATATTAAAAAGTAAAAAATTTAAAGTAATTTTTTTAACATAGCTTCCACATGAAGTCCAACCAAGCCCTTGAAAGTTAATTTTAAAATAGAAACTACTGTATTCTTCTATTCCTATTGTTATTATAGCCATTTTTGAGAACTTCCTCACCCAGAGCCCTTGCTCTTTAATGATGCTCTGTAAACATCTGCACTTTATGAAACTAAATGAAAAGGCTGTTAATTTTAAACTAAATAATCATGCTTACAAAGAAGCTCCTAGTAATGATGAGCTAATATTAGAAGAAAAATAAAAAGTGTGCAGCTAAATTACTCACAGGGTCTTTTTTAGTGCCAAGTCCATCGTAATACATTACACCAAGCTGATACATTGCTTGAAAATCTGTATCCTTGATTTTTTCAAATTGTTTTAATGCTTTTTCATACAATCCCTGGGAAAGAGAAAGCAAACAATAACTCTATGATATATACAGCTTTACAATTTTTAAACCTGAAGTATTTCTCTCATGAACAAAGAACAAAAAATTGCAACCACAGAACTGGCAGAAAACAGAGACAGTAAGTTAACAACCACAAGAAAGTCATGCAACCAAAAGCCATTCTGACAAACTCTCCCCTCCCACAAACTGCCATTTTTTTAGTCTGAGGAGATAAAGTCTAACTCGGAGTCCCTGACCCATCTGACATCCTTTAACACAGGCCAGCTGTTCTTACACCTCAAGGGTTTAACAGTCTGCTTTTACATCTCTGGTAAGGGTTGGTTTCATGAAGACTAATAAATCAGATGTCTGCCACACATTTCTTATGGAGGTATCACCTGCAACAACAGAGGTACTTTCACTCCTAAGAATGAATCTCAGAGAGTACTTGCTTCCACATTAAGTCTAAGAAGCAACCATATTTAAAACTACAGTTAAACAACTGTAATACAACAGTTAACTGAGCCTGGTGTCCTAACTGAAATATTTTTACACATAAACGCTAAGTAAAAACAATACTGAAATTAAAATGTTCTTCTCTATATTTTAATTCAAATTTTCTGTGTGTTTTGATTAAAAAAAAAGACTCCAAAAGCTTAGAACCAAGCAACAGCTCAGCAGTCAAAAGTCCTCACAATGACCAATTGTCCCCTATAAATACTGTCCGAGTTATTATCTTAAACTACTAATTGTCTTGGGAGCTTGCCCATTTTGTGGGGGCTTTGTAGTTTTAAAGAACTGAAGAAAAAGATCATTTTCTTTTTACAGCTAGCTGTCATGAATATCAGAAAAAGAAGTACACATTTAATCTCACCCTTCCTGAGAATTTAGTGCCATATGAAGGAGACATAGGGCTGTGATTAGGAAGTGTGTTTTTTTTCTAATATCCAGAAGTACAGTGCTATGAGCATATGCATTTTTAGGCACTACAGACATACATTAAAAAATCTGAAAATTAAAACCTGTTCAAATAATAAATTTGTACATTTATTTGTATTTATTTGTTGTACAGCGGGATGTACAATAATATCTATCATGGACATCTAAACCAGCTTGTCAAGTGAAACAGACAGGAGTCTGTTCATTCAGCTCCATAGAGTTAGTCTCAGGTAATTCATTAATGAAAACATTAAGGATAGGGCCCAGAAAGAAAAAAGCCTGAGTGAGCTTATTCTGTTCCTGCTGCAAACCGTGAGACTGATTTACACTGCACCACTGCTGCACAGTAAAGAGTACTGAATCCCTGCATGTCACACTGGAAAATTCCTGACTCGGTGTTTGTACTACATTCTTCTCTATCTTCCTGAACTAAGTTCTAATTTTCACAGGAAGCTGAGGTTTAAGTTCACCTGCCAGGGCACTCTGTTCCCTGATCATTTACTTTCCAAGACCTGGATGACCAATTTTAGCCAAAGTGGGCAGGGACGGAGATCATGAAAATAATAAATTTCAACAAATTCCAGTTCCTGTGTGGGGAACAAAGATTGAAAGCTGTGTCTTGGCTGGGGCTCACACTTACTTTAACTGAAAAAAAAAGTGTGTTGTATTTGGGCAGTCAACTGCCCAAAAACCCGACCTGGCTTGGAAGCTAGCCGTGAGGATAGGCTGCTGCTTGCTTTTCTGGTCCTTAGGAGACCTGTGAGAGAACTGGAAGACCTCTCTAGATGCTTGGGGAAAGTGTAGGAAAAGCATATTTAGGGGGAACACCTGGTGATTTTAATGGGATATAAACAGGCATAGGGCACCTCTTGTAGGTTTTTTTAAGGTGTCTCTTGTTTCGGTGAAAAGGTGTTGAAAATTGTCTGCTTTATAATATTTACTAAAAAGAGGGAAAGCACAACCTGTTCGTAGTAATGCTGTCCATCCAGAAAAGGTGCTGGAGGATCTCCACCTGCCTCTCTCACCAGCGACTCCTCTTCTGCCACCAATGTACCACAGGAGCGGTTCTCTGCTTAAAAACAGACACACGTTTGAGGTTGTCCCCTAAGAGGTGGAATACAGTAAAGGTCTGAAGCTGGCCGGGTCCCCTTTTAATATGTTCTTCAAAAGACTAAGATAAAAGAGAAGGCTGTGTTGCAAAACGGAAAAATTGAGTGAAGACCGCCCGAAGGAAAGGTTCAGTGAGGGCGGCCTGGCCCTCGCGTGGGCGCAGTCCGCCGCGGAAGAGCTGGAAGCCGCACCTGGCCCAAGCGGGGAGCTGCCGGCCGGAGCGGGCTGGCTGGGAGCGCTACCTGGCACGGCAGGCTCCTGCGGCAGCCGCTCGCAGCACAGCGCCATCCAGCACCGCCGGTCCAGCTCCCCCGGCAGCCCCGCGCCCGAAGGCGGCTCGGGCCAAGCCTGCTGGGCCGTGCGGGCCCGGGCCCGGCCCGCCCCGGAACGGCCACAAGGGAGCGCGGCCGCGGCCTTCGCTGGTGCCGAGCTGCTGGCACCGCCGGCCCCGGATCGAGCCCTGCTGCTGTGCTGGGGCCCGCCGCAGCCCTGCCCGGCCTGTGCCGGCACCCGGCGCCGCTCCGTAGCTGGGCCTTGGCTCCCACGGCTTTTGGCAAGGCAGGAGGAAGACTGGGAATGTGAGGACGCCATTTTCCGTTTGGGATTTGCGGTAGTTGCTCCACCTCCGGCCGTTGTCCGGTGCCAAACTGTCAGTGAGGGGCAGCACAGGCTGAGGGCTGCACACGCACCCATCTTCCCTGCTACCGCCGGGCCTGGAGGAAATGAAAAGCAGAAGCCCAAAATGCTCTGCACCAACACCACTATAGGCGAAAGGGAAAGAAACGCTGAATGCAATTCAGAGAAAAAGGCACCAGGCCATGACACTTCAGTTAAGCAGGCGGGACTTCCAGTGATCAGAAACTCTTTGTTGTAATGCAGTTTGCTTTGCCCATATAGATATTAAAAAAATGATAATTGAGGGAAAATGCTGTTCGAGGTTTCTCCTGGAATGTAAGGCATTGCTTCTGCTTCCGTTTCCGTCAATTGCTTCTAGCTGTGTCTCTTACAAAAAGGGAATAATACCAAAATGCATGAGAGTGCTTTCAAAATAATCTTTAACCGTGTACCCAGCTTCTTTTTTTCCAGATGGTTATCATCCTTTCATTTTTGGCAGTGTGATCTGTTTCTATAGCAACAGGGACAGAGGCAACAATCAAAACGAGAGAGTGATGTCTGCAGATTTGTGTGGTTAAAACTGTGGGCTCAACGTGATGTTTTCCAGCAGCCCCAAGTGACTTTAAGTACAAAGAAACTCCTAAAATTAATCCTGATTCATTTTGTGTAGATAATACAACCAAAGAAATCCAGAGGAAAATAAACGTCATCCTTTTTAATTATTTTTTGTTTGTTTTGGTGTTTTGGTGTTTTTTGGTGGGTTTTTTTGGGGGGCTTTTTTTTTTTTTTAAGCATCAATTAATTACTTCATTTAACAGGCAGAGTGAAAAACAGTCTGTGAAAGCAGCAGTACTTTTCAGCAAAGACAATTAACAATGGGCTGCGTGGCTGCTTTTGATGCAGAAGGGTGTAAGATTCACCAGCACACCTTCGTTTATCTGACTGCTTACACATTTATTAGAACCATTTCTGCAATTTAATTTTGTTGATACCTATGCAAGATGTGTGACCTGAGATACAAAGCACAGAGGAATTTTTGCTAAGTTATATTCCAGAACAGCTGTAGCCAGAGAGCCTCGTCCTTAACCAGCACTTGGGGCTGCCCCATACAAAACAGATGAGAATTGTTGCTTCTATGTTTATACCAGTACAAGTACTGGATATTGAAAAGCAGAAGAGTTCTGCAGGCACTAATGAGGTGCACAAAATGTGACCTGAAGCTCAAGAAGTAATTAATTGCAGGAATTTGAAGAGAGTTTTGGCTGGCCCGATGCAGATGTGTGTGTGTAGGGGGTGCTAAGCTGGAAAGATGAGATTCCTTGGGTGCAGCTTGAAACCTCTGAATTGCTGAGGTAATTTAGGGAGGGAAGATCTTTAAAACAAAACCAAAAAAAACCAAAACAACCTCTTGGGCAATCCAAAACTGTTTAGTCTTAAGCTAATTCTGGATATGTGTGTTTTCAAGTCTTTTAAAGTTGCATAAACAATGACTGGATTTCTGGCATCTGTGCAGAGGTATTTCATCCCTAACAAAGCATAGTTAGAAATGTAGGAATTTTATTTGTTTTACTAATTTGCTTGGCTAGCTGTTCAGGGAAAAAACCCAATACAACAATCTGTAATTACACAAGTGTACTTTCCATATAAAAGAGAAGTGAGAACTATCACTTACTGAAATAATTCTGCTGAACTGATCACAGGCTATCTACCTTTAAAATTTTTACTGTATATGCTCATATTCCACTAAAATAATTTATATTACTTTTCCTGAAGGAGAAGTGGAAGGTAATTTCATGTTTGTGAATTCATTCCAGAACTATGTATGCCCTAAAGGAACATTGTTAGGCTTCTTTTTCCCTATCTCTGTTTATTAAAACCATGCCATTATCATTTGGTTTTTTAAATACGTGACTTTCCATTATTTTTTTTAAGTGATGGTAGTGATTATGAGGAACTTCCATAACAAACATGCAGGTATTTGACACAGAAGGAAATACCATAATGCTAAGGGAACAGAATTGTGCACCTTGGACACTCACGCTTCTCTAGGATACTTCAAGCTCATTAAGTGACAATCAAAGTTCTGTTTTTGCAAACGTGTTTTGAGCAGAGATATAGCAGGTGGCTGTGCCCAGAGATCTACCATTGCCAATTCTAGTTCAGACTGGTGATGAACTTGCTGTAATATCTGTGCTGAAAGGGAGAGCGTGGCACGTCCGGCCAACCTCCCTGGCTTAGAGATAGAGCATGGGCAGAATGACGGTACGGATTTATTTTTACTAACTTAAGCTTTTTTGGGGGGAAATACCTAAATTAGTTCTCTATTGTTTCCGTTCCTAGATTCAAGTCTGCCTTGATCTAGCCTTCCCAAACCAGCGTTAAGGTGCGCTGGCAGAACCGCCGTGCAGCAGCGCAACCGAGCGAACACCAGGCCGCGCTCAGGGCTCGGTGGCTCCCGGCTGCCGGCGGCAGCGGGGTTTCCTGCGCCGCCCGCTCCCGGCCGGTGCAGCAGCCGGTGCCGGGCTGCCCGGGGCTCCGGAGGGCGCTGCCGCGGCTTGCGAGTGTGTGCGGGACGTGCCGGGCGGCCCCGCGCCCCATGGCCGCCCCGCCGCCAGCCCCGGCCCGGCGCGGCCGCGGCCCCGCGGTGCCCCCGGGGCGGCCAATGGGCGGCCAATGGGCGGGGCGGGGCTGCGGGCCCGGCGCTCGCAGCCGGACGGGGCGGCGGGCACAGACGGACCCGCGGGCACGGACGGACCCGCGCCTCCGGCCCCGACAGCCCCGCGCCAGCAAAGGGAAGCGATGCTGATGCTGGACTGCAGTTCAGAGGTGAGCTTTGCCAGGGGCTGTCTGTGGTTTTGTCTTACCTGGAGCCCAGCTGCGGAAGTGAATGTGGTACAGTTTGGCTGGAGCTGCTGCTGTTAATGTTGGGGCACTACCGCTGTCGATCGGTATTTAAGAGATTAAAAGCCAAAAACGTCTTTCTTGCACTGCTCTTTAAAAAAAAAAAAATAAAAAATTAAAAGGCAGTCTCAAGGGACGTGAAGGTCCAGTGATTTGGAAGGGGAATGTGTTTTGCTGTGATGCAGTGTTCTGACACCTGCCTTGGCTTACACTGGCAGTAACATTTCTTTTTTTCTTTTGATATCTTGTTTCAGTGTGGTAGTTTAAGCAACCTATTTGAGACAGGAACCGGCGTGAATGCACCTGCAGATGCCTCTGGTCAGTCTCCAGCTCACTTAGCTGCTTGTGGTGGTGAAGCTTTTTTTCTACTTTGGCAGCTGCAAACAGGAGCAAATTTGAACCAACAGGTAAAAAAAACCAAACATTTTATTCCTTCCACTTCTAATCTGGCATGTCAGTAAATCCACGTAATATTATTTCCATGCTTTTTATCTGAGAGGGTTTTTTTTATACTCATTTGTATTATATGAGATATCTGGATTTGCTTATTCTAGAGTAACTTCTAGCATGAACCAGAAATACTGTCTATATTGCATTAGAAACTTCACTTGCAATGTATAATTTCATTTTCACACTTACAGAGCTGCATGCAGATGTCTAAACAACTTAATTCTTTTACACAACTGAGTATTTATTTTTCCTCCAAAGGTTTGTCCCTACTTCCAGTAAGTGTAAGGATTCTTACTCAATCGAGTTGCTTGTCTATTTCCTTATACCTCTGAGCCGGTAGCAAGCTCAGATTGCTGTGATTGCTGGTCACAGCAATCCCTGAATGGTGCTAAGAGATGCTGATAATCTGCGTAGAGAGTATTCTGTTTAAGTTATCTTTTAGAAGGCAAAGGTTAAACAATGAGTTCTGCAGGAGACAGCACTTCTACTTTGTGGTGATGAATACCTTAGACATTTAATGGTAGTTACCAAGTACACTTAACTAGCTATATTCCTTTAACCTCTCTTTCAGCTCACAACAGACTGGTATACATAAGCAGTCATTTTGGAGAACAAGACAGCTTTATCCTACTCCTCTTCTTGCAAATGACTGTTATATATAAACTGTGTTTTTAGGATTGCCTTGGAGAAGCCCCGATACATAAAGCAGCCAAAGTTGGAAGTTTGGAATGTCTTGCTCTCCTTGTTGCTGGTGATGCTAAAATTGAGTAAGTTGAGCAACATTTAGTGACTTCAGTAAGAGTGTGAAAGGATGTGCATTTTACAGAGTGCATTTAACCTGCTCAGAACATGCATGCTAAGGCTGCAAACATAGCATGCCTATAGCCATAGGAGTATTAAAAACTGACATTAACACCAAAGGAGCACAGACCAATGCTGACACGTTGTTTAGCTATATACCTCTGTGGTAACTGCTGAGAGAATATTCCTGATCATAATCTCACCCTCGTCTTGCCTTTCTGATATGCTAAGACAGTAATAGCCTGATGACAAATTTATTTTAAAATAATTATTCCTTTCTGTATTTAATACCAGCCCCCTTGGCAAATCTTCTTGGTATTGATTCTCAATACTTATTTTTATACACCTGTGTAAATTACCACTTAGTCAGTGCTTGCTCATTATTCCAGTTTAATTGGTTATTGTTAATTCTGTATTTCAGCTTGTGCAACAACAGTGGACAAACAGCAGCAGACCTTGCAGTGGATTATGGCTTTCTGGAATGTGCCAAGTTCCTCAGGACAATTCAGCACACTCAGACAATGAAACTGAGAGGACAGTCTGGATACTTGCTAAGTGACAGACATGGCTTGTGGAGAGGGGATCCAACTGCACAGAAACAAGAAAGCGATACCAGCAGATACATAAACAGGAAGAGGAGAAGATCAGATGGTACGTAATAGTGTTGGTTTAATACAATTCAGAATATTTTAAAAATGTTATTAGCATCTAAGTAAAACAAATGTGTGTTAGACACAGACCAGATAGATTTAGAAGCCTGCTAGTAAGGATGAACTTGCATAGGTACTTCAGGTTAGGGTCTTCTTGGAAATGGACATGTGGAATGCCATTTAAGAGGCTACTTTAATACAGAAAAAATAAAAATCATAGGTACTCTTCATGATGTACTGATGACACAGCTTCAGACTTATTTTGTTTGTTTCTATGACAGATCTTGTCTCCTAGCTGCCAGAAAAAACAGTAATCCCAACATGAAATATGGGGAATCCAAAGTCTGAAGAACCACGACTGGATGAAACACTGAGCAGTTAGATGTGTGTGCTGGGACATTGTCTCCTTCTGAGAAGGAGGAAAGCTTGTTTATTGTTACTTCTTACAGAAGAATGTTGTGACGTTTTTTCCCCCCTGGAATACTTGTATTCGTTCAGCTATAAATAAATAATGATGGAAGAATGAATTCTTTTGCTTTTTTTTTTTGTGTAAATATGAGAGAAAAATTAATAAAATGCAGTAAATATAGCCATTTTTTTCCACACTCCTAAAGTGCATCATCAAGAACACCAGCAACAAACAAGGCCTTTGAACAGATTCATAATGGACACGGCAACTGGCTAAGTGGAACCCTAAAGGCAGAGGACAGTATATCTTTTTGTCATGAAAATATTCCATAAAATGAAAGGATTTGGCATTTAATCTATAAAGATTCTAATAGAAGGGAAAATACTATATAAGCCTAAAATTGTGCTACGAAAAATGACAGAGTGTTTGTTGCCTAGTAAATGCATTTGTAAGGATACAGTTCAAAGCAGGTAACTCTTATTTCTAGAGGTTTCATTAAAAAAAATAGTTTCTCAATTTAAGTCATTCAACCAACATTTCTATTTCAACTGGGTTTTGATTGACTTAAAGCATTATTTTGATAAATAACAGGACAGTTTTATCTAGATGAGCTACTATTCTGTCTCAGCGCGTTCAGCGTAAGAGTGAATTTAAATAGCTTTTGGTCGTTGAGGTAGGCACAGATTATAATAGGCGTCCTTGTTCCAGAACTCTGGGCCCTTCCATCCACACCAGCCCTGTCCAAAGAAAAGCAAGACAGCCTTTAAATCTACTTCAAATCCTGTTTTTTCCTGTCTACTATAATTGAGTCTATTCTAATTTTACTAATCATACTAACCAAAGATGTATGAATTATTTTCAAATGTCTATAGAATGCAATGGCAATTTTCAGAAAGCTCTCTACATACCTGGAAACACATTAATGGAAAACATACTACAAAGACTCTCTCCCCTCTCTCCCCCTTCCTCCCTCCCCAGCTTAGTTTTTAGAAAGTATCATCTTCCCATCCCACCTCCCTTCTGCTGCTCCTGAGAGGCTCTGAAAGTCTGTCATTCTCACAGTTTTCCTTTCTTATGCTGAATCCTTGCCTTCTTTGGTAACTTGATATTTCAGCCCCAAACAGAGCTCCTAATACCAGAAATTGTGCTATTCAACCTGATTCAGCATAAGCAAATAGTCTAACAAAAGCTTTTAAGTTTGCAGAGTACCACATTATTGGAGGTGTTCTTAAAGAAAAGAGCCTCACTTCTGATGAGGAAAGTGGGTTCTGCATTTATTTTACTCTTCTGGACCACTGAACCATTCTTTACAGCTAGTAGCTGTAACAGCCTTTGGTCATACATGTTCTTTGGAAATCGTTACTTCCTGATCATCTCAAGCTTTGATCATTACAGGCCAGCAAAATGTTTCTTAAACAGCTCTTTTCTTTTGTTTGTTGTTGTTGGTTTTTTTGGTGTCTTTTTTTGTTTGTTTGTTTTTCTGTTTATTTGGGTTTTTTGTTGGGCCTACACAAGGGTATCAAAGATTAGAAATAAAAGTTGCTGTTTTCAACTTAATATGAAAAACAGAAAAGACACTGATTAGCTAACACTTAAAGGATTATTTAGCCGCTTTTAGAGTTTACATTTCTGACGCTATATTTACTGGTTTGTAATGGGATGCATCATTCCTTTTAGTGGCTTTAAAAGTGGAAATTACATTGCACACCATAAGCAGTTTGGAGTTTTTCCACATTTTCAAAATAATTCAGTACCTACCCTCTGAACATTGTTCAAGGCCTGATCTGAGAATGGTTAGTGTTGGATTTTACACTATCATCAGATATCACTTTTACAATTTAAAATAAATTATCTTCTCTGCTTCATTTAGAGCACCATATAGCCTGAACAGAATTTTCTGTTTTATTCAAAATACAAAATACATTTATCATATATACTCCTGGATAAAGGGGAGATGGGTGAATTCATATAAAATAAAGAACATTGCTTTATAGTATAATAATTTGATGTACTTGCTGATCTTATACATCTCCAAAGACACTACGTTTCAGAAACTGACAATACTTAGTTTATTGTAGCATGCAGGTTAACTGGGGTCAGTGCTTCTTCCATAAAGAATGGAGAAGCCATTCAACAAAATGGTCAATTTGTATTTGGCTGGACATTATTTTTTGAATGCCAAAATACATAAATATACATGTGTGAGTATATATGTGCATCAAGCCTCACCTTTTCCAAAATAACATGCAAATCTTCTCCTCCAGTGTAATGTGGGTCTAGAATCAAGTATTTTATGTGCCCTGTAGTCTCATTCCAAGCCACTCCTAATATTGTGTGAGCCAAAACACCTCCACCTAAAATAGGAGAAAGAGATAGTTGATTTTTTTTCCATTGGGATTGAATTAATGTGCAAGGGTTAAATAAAAGTACATCAACACCTTTAATTGACAGATTAGCTTGTATCAAGATGATTCTGAAAGTGTCTGACATAAGATTCTTCACATTATTAAACAATGTACCTTTAGTACATCTAAGAAAGGTTAGTTGTAGTAACTGAAATAAGTAGAAATGCATTTTCCAAATTTGTTCCAAGTCAGCAAGGCAGACTGAATCCTCAACACTTCCACCAGATGAAGTCAAGAATATTTCAAACATCTCTTCTGCACTTTAAAGAAACCTAACTGTAGGAAAGAAATCTGCAAAATTTCCTGGTTATAAAAGGACTAAAATCAGAAGAGAAACCAGAATTCCTGGAAGAAGTTTATCTGCTGTTTTCTACTAAGTTACGTCAATGAATATTAGGGGCAGAATAGTAAATCCTAATTTCCCTTTCCCCAGCCTGCAAACAGGAAAAAGGGATATTTTGATGAGATGGGCACAGGTTAACTCTTGAATGTTTCTTTCAGATAACATGCAATACTTTACATTCCCATAGTACTGTAGTAATAACTCCACAAAGCACGTAGGGATTGCAAAATCGCTGGAAGAATACAAGCAAAAACAATCCCCAAACCCCACCCTCAAAAAGCCCAACTCCAATGATAACAAAAATTAAACAACCTACAAGGGAGATTTATAGGGAAAGGTAAGTTATAGACTAAAAGATTTTTCAATATAGGATTGGACATTCTTGAAATTCAGACAAAGAGGCTGCTGAAAGGCCAAGAATATTTAATAGAATCATAGAATGGTTTGGGTTGTACAGGACTTTAAATATCACCTAGTTCCAACCCCCCTGCAATGGGCAGGTCACCTCCCACTTGACCAGGTGCTTAAAGCTCCATCCAACCTGGCCTTAAACATTGGGCCCCTGGCCTTGGGCCATCCACAGCTTCTCTGGACAGCCTGTTCTTCTGTCTCACCACCTTCACAGGGAAACATTTCTTCCTAATATCTAATCTAAACCATCACCATATCAAAGTCTGGACTTCTGGCACCTCTGTTTTGAGAAAGTTACACTGTGTTATGGAATGACGAATACAGACTGCAAAATTGCTTAAATTAATGTTATTAAAGTTGAAAATAGTAATATCAATATTACTCATTTCCTAAAACACAGCATGGAAAAAAATAGTTTAATTAAAGTCACAGTATTTTTACAAATGGCACTTCTTATCATACCAGTATTTCAGATTATTAAAACTATTCTTAAAGCAAATTTGGGTAATACCCTTCTCTTCCAAGCCAGATAAACAATGCTCTTCTCTGAGAGGAAGTTTTGGGGAATGAACTTCTGCTTCTGTAGAGAATGGAAGTCAAGTCAAGTTCTGACTTAATAGCAATATTTAAAAACACCCTTTAGACTGGCTTTTGTTACCATGTTTAATTAATACTGAGCTTGAAAGAAATAATGAATAAAAAGATACCAACTAGACTAAACTCTATCATTTTTGAGGCTACCTTGGGAAAACTGTAATTTTTAATTTGTCTACAGTTTTGATTAACTCTTGTACAGTAAATTAAATGGGTTCTACTTGAAATGAAATTCAGCACAGGGAGGCCATGCACTTTCATTACCATTCGTCAACACTCAAGCACTTACCAATCATAATTGGAGTTCCCTCAGTCTTGAAATGATTAGCAAGCTCTCTTCCCTGCAACGCCAGTTCAGAACCCTGGCTAGGTAAGAAAAACAATAACAGATTTGTCATTCTGTCTAGGTTTATTCTTGAATTATCCATTAAACTCGTTCACTGCATAGATAACCAGAAAGAAGGTCTCTTGGATTATTCCTGTGTAAACTTCCTGAGAAAATCTGAAAAACACTTTCTGACACAAAGTCTATCTGCTAGGCAAGGAAATGAATACAGACATTTTTAATATCTTGTATTTATATTTCTTTATATAGTGACTAATATTTTTAAAGCCCCAGTAAGAGTCTGTGTGCCTGCTTCCCAAGTAGAGAGAATTGATTAAATGCAGACAGAATACAAAACTGGGCAATGGTGCATTTATTATAATAGATTCAGTACTGGTGTTGCTGGTGCAGCTGTGAAGTCTTATTTCCATAAGAAATCAGAGATGCTAGCTGGAAATAAGCCCAAGACAAAAATGCTATCCACTGCCAGTGACCAGCTGAAAAAGCTGCATGATTGTTTCCTCTTCCCGGCATGGTAGTGACGTTGGTTTTTCATAACACTGAGATAAACTGGTGCTCCCTTGTAGCAGCACTATAAGCAATTCTATCCAGTTCAGAAAAGAATGTATTCTATATTCTCATATGCAGGAATAACAATCTTCTTACTGGCAAGGCTCATCATAGATGCTATAAATAATAGGTAGATCATCTCCAAGTAAAAGCTCTGGTACAAAAAAAAAGATTAAAATATTAAAGACCTGAACTATTTTCCTAACATCCCCATGGAAGGATCCTCATCACCATGCTCTTGTAGAATAGCTATAGTTTGAATTTACTCTAAATAAACATAACACATGAGAAGTATTTTGATTTGTATTTTCATACAGACTCTTAGTGTATGTTCTTAATTTCATGATTGTATTTATTTAATGTTCAGGGTTTTATTCGTCAGCTAATAGTGCTGGCTTAGTGCTGCCTAAATGATAAAAAATATGGTAATTTTTCTTCAGATAAATGCTAAAGATTATTCCTTTTGTCCCAAATATCTTCCTAGGGTCCTTCATTGTCAGATTATCAGAATGGAAACAAATTCCTTGCTTTATATGTCACACAAATGCAGAAAGGGGAACATTATTTTCCAGACTTCTGAACAATTTGCCTCAATCCTAAATTCACAAGTTAGGTCTGTAGCCACAGTAATTATTTGTCAGTGTACATTCAGTTCTCTGTGGACATCAGACTGTGTGCCTGCATCAAAAATTGTGGTGCAAAGGATGAATTCCATATCAGTTTGCATACCATGAAGGAATTTACAGATTAAGCACACCCAATGGGAGGCACATTTCTTGTGGAAGCATTAGACCATAGCTTTATGAAACCGGGCAATTTGCATATTATTAAGCAATTTATAGCAACTGGAAACAGGAACCCCAAGCTCCCAAGAAATTAACAGTACATTCTTCTATAAGCACTTAGCACAACTAAAGGTAAGAACAGAGGGTTAATGAGCAAAGAACCCTTGAAAGATTTGTTATCTCTTTAATTATACCTCTTCTCCCATGTACTGCAATCATGATTTGCATTTTAAGGCATTCAGTCTTTTTAGCAATTACCAAGCTCCTAAGCAGATAGTGATTCTTACCTGACAAATAATATTTTGGATGTTATTCCAAAAAGCTGATTCAGAACAAGCTGTACCTCAATCGAACCAATCCACTGCCGTGACCCAACAAATGCTGCAGGCTTGTCTCCAGCATCAACCAGTGCCTTTGCAACACCACAATGAGGAAGAAACAAAAATATCAACAACATATAGCAGGGAATTCCACCCTTTTTGTGAACAAAGTTGGTTTATATATATGAGCATGTGTTTTGAACCTAGCTAGTCAAAAGCAGACCAATGAATGTTGAATTCATTCATTGCAGTTCTGTTTTGGAAATGTTCCTTTGAGCAGTAATGCAGAACTGTGTCCATGAGCAGAGACAACAATCCCAGGTCCACAGGCAGACTTCAGGCTGGGAGGGCGACCACTGAGCTCTTTAATAAAGGAGTGCATCATCTGTACACTGAAGAAGCCACTTCACAGACTGAAAGGCTTGGATTTCTATTCAAAGCACTCTGGAAAGGATGCATAAAATAGTGCTCTGAGGAAGAGGCTACTGATCTGTGTCAAAGGTTATGGTTTATTTTAAACTCTTCTTCATTCTGAGGCTTATATGTTACACTCAGCACTTGAGAGGGGCCTTTTCTGCTCAGGACACAAAGCCCAAAGGTCTTCTGCAGGCTACTGCCCTCTTTTAGACACCTAAAAATACTACAGGAGTGCACAGATTTCAATGGCATTCAGATGTGGATTGAGAACTGTTCAGGAAATGTGGTTTTACCTTTAGTATTCACATCCCTGCCACATATGATAAATGTTTTTTCATTGAATGAATTAAACTTTACAAAAATGTTCAGTAAATAAATATAACATGAAGAATTATATTTAGAAGACTGAAGGTAACTGCAGTATTCCTTGATAGGCATACTCAAGAATGGGTATTAGCTACAAGTCTACAGTTTTACTTCAGTGCTTTTAACAGAAATTAACATATTCAGGTATGCATTTCAATTCAAAACAGAAAAAGAAGTGAAAGAGAGTTCAAAAATCAGGAAAAGTGCACTACTATAAAAGGCAAAGTTGCAGAAGTTGTCAGTAAATTCCTGTATAGCATCTGGGAACTAATCCAGCTGTCACTGAATATGACAGCCAGTTTTAAAACTGATTTTAGCATGACACATTGGGTTCTTTGTTCTTTGCATTTCACAAAAACACTGAAAATGTCATATCACAGCTTCTAATAGAACATTAATCCAAGGAAACATTTAAAAGATTATTTTAATGTATCTTATTTGAACAGATAATGTCACTCAAAGCAGATAAACAATTCAGAACCACCAGTCCAATTTAAGGGACAGAAGATACCTTTTAAAATATATGAATTTGATATTTTAAAATAATCTACATAAACCTTTTTAGACAAATATGCATAAAATAATCTCCTTAAATGTTCTGTACCTGTTGAATTTCCTTGTGTGTTGGTATAGGTCTATCCATGTAGCCTTGGTGCTTGAACCAAGAGCAGATTGTCTGCAGAGACCGATAGGCACAGCCCCAGCCACTGTCATCCATGCGGTCCTGCATATAGTGGTGGTAACTGTATACACCTTGCACTAAATAAACCTGCACAGGAGGGGAGAACACAGAGCCATCTGAGCACACTTGCATCAGTTTTCAGAGAAGTTGTATGACCTGTCACTACCACTGTAAAGTTTTCAGCTGGGGACTGCAAATCTTTGGAAGATTGAAAGGGTCATTATTCACACATGATTACTGCACTTGGTTTTGTCTCCTAAACTTCTCTGTTCATAGTTTTAGTTTCTTGTCCTGGTTCTGAGGAACTTTTTCAAATACATGCTAAAAACATGGACATTATTTTCACAAGAAAATCCAATTTCTTTGGGACAAATACAGCAAATTAAAGCAATGCCATTTTGTACAGAGAAGCCCTTTTGCTTGAAAGGTCAAACCAATTATTTCACCTTCTCATCTACACATCATTGACTATCTAAATTACTTCTTTCAATTAAAAAAAAAATCTCAATTAAAATGAAAAGATACTTTCTGCAAAATGTTGCAATTTAAACTTACCATACCAGACTCCATGCCAGGTGAACTAAGATGTAAATGTGGATTTCTGAGATACCCATCTTTATATGGTTCATCTGGAAAATGATAAGCATTTGCTCTCTTGAAATATGGTCTGTCACAAGGCAGATTGTATAACCCATGCAATTCCTACATGCGAGTTCAAATAAAAGTAAGAAACACAATTCAAATTTCGGATTAAAAGAAAGACCACATTGTAAGCAGTAATAAAGATATAATTTTAACAGCACAGTTTAGCAAATTATTGAAATAGGCTTAATTAAACATTCAGCAGGTATGTTCACTACTAGACCTCATCTCTCCAGGGAAGCTCATGCAGGCTTACCTCCCATCTCAAGGGCCCACTACTTTATGCAGTCCTGTTACATAACACCTGCTGCTGGGGCCCCACTAAAAATACCGTAACAGGTTTGTTATGAAAGCATGATAAAATACACCATCATAGAAAAGGATTACAGCTTTATCTACACAGTAATGTAGATACACCAAATTATAATCTTAACTGATACTGAAGCATACAAATAACGTACTGAGATAAAATAAAGATATTGGGCTTATGGTTCAAGCAGGTTCAGTTTATTTTAAAATCTCTAAAGCTCTGTTTGCCACACAGCAGCCACATTTAAAGAGATATATTGTCTTATTTCACAGAGCTTAAGAGTGGAAGGCATGATGAGATCATCTAGGATAATATATGTAGCACAGGTAATACATTTTAGGCAGATGACCCAGCACTGAACTCAGCTACAGGAGCTGCAGTAACACTCCCATCAGTGGGTAAGCGTGAACAGCAGACACAGAGCAGGAAACACAGGCAGTGCCACCAGTGCCTGAGGCCTCTGCAAACACAAAGCTAGACTGGGTTTTATACACCCAGTAATGCTTCACACAGAAAAAGTCCCCACAGCTTCTACGCCTCTAAGCTGCAGAATATTCTTTCCCTGCTCTCAGCACATGAAACTGTGTGACCTACACTGGTATCAGTCTCAATCTGAAAGGACTGACACATCTTGGCATTCTTTCACCTTACCCATAGTATTCTTTCTATATGTGCCAACCCAAAGGCAAAAACAAGCTAAAAACTAGCTAAGCCTGGTCAGCTGTGAGCTACAAAAAGCAGCCCCCTCCAAAGACAAAAACCCCACAACACCATAAAACCCCAAGAAAGAAACCAAAACTAAGAAACCAATACTACCCCTTTCAGGACATTTCTTAAAACCTGAATGCAGTAACACATCAAAAGTAAGCTGATGTACTACCATGGAAGAACAAAAAAAAAGGAGAAATTCAAAGAATACTGTACTGGAAGTATAATTTAGAGAAAATATTTATCAACCAAATTTTATGTACTTCTAAAGTTTCTGTTGTTCCCTTACAAAAATTATATCTGGCACATTCTATAAAAAAACTTCTAATAAATCAAGCTTCTTCATTCAGTATACTGCTTTGGTTATAATAAAAATAAATCTAAACAACAGCAGTATCTGCTGTTGACATTGACTAAATGGAAAGCCTTACCACTGCTTCAATTACAGTAATTAAAAATAAAAAATTAGATTCTGTTATGGTTTGTTGGCTTTACCTTTCTGTAACTTTCCAGCTGATCATCTGAAATACCTGTAGGATATGAGACTGTTATGAGGTGATTTTTTCCTGGTAACATGAAATGAAATTGTTCTGGTACCACAATTGATGTTCCTTTCACATATTTCATAATACATCTTTCCATGTCAGTTAATTGCCCATGAATTGCTTTCACTAGGAGATTCTGTACCCTGCGAAGTACAAGGGAGAATATT
This sequence comes from Cyanistes caeruleus, assembly GCF_971803275.1. Taxonomy (NCBI): domain Eukaryota; kingdom Metazoa; phylum Chordata; class Aves; order Passeriformes; family Paridae; genus Cyanistes; species Cyanistes caeruleus. The sequence goes on along the minus strand of NC_141705.1, from coordinate 31,737,857 downwards.
TCAAGTGATTGTGAATCATTTTTTCTCACAGCTGTGAGTTATACAATACCTAAATGCATGTCTGACCTGGTCAGATGACTGCACTACTTCAATGCTTCTGCTCCCACAGGGAAAGGCAGAGCCCAACTATGCCTTACTTAAAGCTGGTCCACACACAGGAACGAGTCCCTAGTGATTCAGTCCTCCCAAATGTGGCTACCCTGCTCTCTTATCATAAACACAATCAGTATGAGCATTTGCCAAAATAAAAATTAAATGGTTTTGTTTTGCATTTTATGCACTCCATTTAGCAACGTTCAGAGTCAAATCCTATGGAAAAAAAGCAAGGAAAAAATACACAGAGAGTCAAATGTTTTCCATCTGTACCAACCCTGCTGCAGCCCCAAATGTAGAGCTGAGATTACAAAGACTCATCAAATACATCCCAGTTCTCACTTTTATACACCTCACATATGAACATTTCTAGAATGTTTTCCTGATTTTCTCAATTCCTTGCTAAGCAATGGTTATGAGTTATTAAATCTGTCAGACATTGATAAACTGAATTTTTTATAGACAGCAAAAGGATCATGTCTCAAGATTATTAACAGCTGTCTACATGAGCTTTTATTATTTACACAGTTAAAATTACATCACAAAAATACTATATATGTTTCATTAAACTGATGAATGATATAGTTTGACTTCATTATTTCAAGAAAAAGCAGAAATTACGCTGAAAAATTCCACGTCCAGGATAACACTTACTTTCCCCATGGTTCTTCTGGAGAAACAGATACAACAACATCAACTGGTAATGTCATATTTATGTAGTGGTGTTCCTTCTTTTCCCTTTCAATGACTGGAGTCAAAGCAGCTAATGAAGATGTCATTTCCAGCATGAGGTCTACATTGATTATCTGCTGCTGCAGAGTATAAAGACACCAATATTACATCTCCAACTACACATGAATCAAGAAGGCAAAAGTAAAGATGCAGATATTTGGTATCAAACTCAGTAATTAAATACTTGGGTTAAAAAAATCTGGTAATATTAAAGACAAACTTTTACATGCTGATCTGCCATAGGTGGATTTCTACATTCATGTTGAGTCTCAATGACTTCAAAAGCCTTCTTTAAAGTCATGCCAATGCCTATTTGTGTACAGAAAGGCCTAGGGAGGGCAAGTCCAAAAATGTTTAAATGATAATTTTTCTTATATGTTGGAAACATACCGTATCCTGTAGCTTTTTATCCTTTTTTTTGCCAAGCTTTCGTTTGGTCTCATCATCTTGATCAAATCTGAATTATCAACAGAAGGAGAAATTTCTATAATATGAAATTAATCTGTTAACCTTCCCTGCCCCCCCCCCCCCCCCCTTCCCCACCCCCCGTTTTTAAATATACTTACTGTATAAATCGTCTTAACTCCTTACATGCAGACTCATCAGTCAGCTCTGGAACTGTAGTCATACCATTGTTAGGCCACACATAGACTGAACTGTGGCAAATTCTGAACACAAGAACCTCTGAGGATAGTTTGTTTTCTAGATCACTGAAAACATATCCTAATGCCTTTTTTGTTGATGCCTCTGAAACACAGTAATGATATAATTAGCCTAGAAAATTTCCTCACCATTTTTTTATAGCTGTTGGGCATACATTTAATAAAATTGTTTTGACTTGGAATAAAAATGCAAGTGCTGTTATCATCAGAGAAATGACCGGGTAAACAAAACTGAGTTAAGATTTCAATTAGCAGGTCTGTCTGACACATTCACATTCACCTCCCTGAATGAGAGTGCACTCTTTCTCTAAGATGCTGTCAAACTTCCAGGAGAATAATCTACTCTGCTGTCACTTACCACATCTAATAAGTCTTAACCAAGCCTACAGCTGCAAACAAACTTTTATGTACAAATTTTTATGTATATTTAGACTTTTGAAAAAATCCTGAAAATATTCAGTCTAAGTCACTCACATGTTTCTGACCTCATATCATTGTTCAGAAATATAAACCAAAACCAGACTAAATCTTTGGAAAAGCAGGGCCTACATTCCAGCTGAGGACCAAATTTTGGCCAACATAAACCTGTACGCCACAGTCTGGTTTGCCTGAATCTTTATTACTGGTACGTACAATTGCCTTTCAGAGCTTGTAAGGTGTTTTACCCACATCTTACAACCTGAACCAATAATGGATATGACATTACTGGATATGATAGAGTAACTTTGGCACATTAGCCACATTTTTTTCCTTACTGTGAAGGTTAAAAACCATTACTTTGAATACAGTAAGTTAAAAAAGCCTAACAAGCTATCAAAGACTACGCTGTATCTCTCCGATGCATGAACTTAAATTTGGTCACTATTAGATAACTTTTGTACTAGAAATCTGTAAAAACTACATTACTAGAAAAGCCAAAGGAAAATTGCTCCAAAAGAAAAAACTCACTGCCCTTCAAAAGGAGCAGTGTGCCATATTTACCCAATAACAGGTGTGAATACCATATACTTGGACAATTCAAACACCGCTCTGCTTCACTGTGGTTACAATTCACTACACTGTAGACAAAGTCAAATAACCCAACTAAGGATGCAACTCATAAAATGCTGCTTTGGAATAGGCAAACCTATTCAACACTTCTGCTCCACGTCATGAACTCCAATAAGCCCAAGTTCCTTATCAAGGTTCACTAGATGGAATTCTGTGTTTCTGCTAGACACATCCTTTTAAAATGCAGAATGACCAAGAGCTGAGCTCAAAACAGGCTTCTTCCCCCATCCTACACTATCACAGCCCAATGGCCACTGATCAGGTGGGCCACCCTAAGTAGGTCTTCTGAGGAGAACACCACTTTACTGTAACAATGGAGGACTACAGGAGCCCCTTAATGCCTTATGGACTAGTCCCTTGCTATCACATGGAATTGCAGTAGTCAATCTTGCCTAAATTCAGTAGCTCGCTCCCCTTCTCTATTTCTCTGGACAGACTGGACCACAGTCTCAAAATTGCACTATTAATACAGCCCCATTATAATAAAATCCATTGCCTTAATGCTATTGTTTGCTTAGAATTTTAGGGTCAACTTCAGCTTCAAGCTGAAAAGTGATCCCAATAACATATCCATAAGTAAGAAGTATATGCAAATTAAAAATGTCAATGTAAAGTTTATTTCAAATTAAATCAAAAAACACAGGGTGTAAAAAAGTGTCAGAAAATTTATGGAGATAAAGAATAATCTTTACAGGTTTGTGTATAAGCACTTAACACCTTGTAAAATGTGAAGAAAATAAATATAACAAACAGTTTCTTAATAAAAGTTCATATAAGTATTAAGAAATCTATTAGTATTATAAACACACCATCAGTAGTTGCAAGCTGAAATGCAAGATCCAAGCCTCCTCTTATTCTGAAGAGTATATCCATAGCTTCTAGAATTACCTAAGGAGGAAAAAAAGCAATGAAAATGAACAGCCATTTCAACATGTCTTCTCTCAGGCCACAACTGACTGCTGTTATACCACAGTATGTAAGCACAACAGCAATTACTGCAGCTGCTCAGGTTACAGAAGGCCAGTGAATAAACATGGAAGTGCATGGTGCAGCAGTGCACAGTTGCTGCAACCAGCGCCTCAATTACACCTAGGAACACATTTCCTACCTCGACAAAAAAAGCCATAATTCTATACTTCTACCATATAGAAATACTTTAGGAAAAATGTCATTGTTTCTCATTGTTTCAATCCAAATGTTTCACATAATAAACAGTCACACACACACACAAACATGTATATATATTCTTCCAGCTCAAGTAAAGCAAGGACAGAACTGAGCAGAAAGATAATTAGGCACATCTGCAAGTATGCATTCATGAGTTAGGAAACCACAGTTTCAGGGAAATGAGAAAAACAAAGCGGGGATGATGTGACATACACAACCTCTAGAATTAAGGCTGAGTTTCATATTTGACAGGAGAGCTGCTTATGCCACCACAGAGACTAGCCAGCTGTTTCTTCCCACTTCCAAAGTCCCTGCTCTGTGTCCTCATAACTGCTCACTGCAGACATTTTACCACAGAGCTCATGCAGATGGAAAAACACCCTTCTATTTAGAGAGGGTTTTATCAGATAGATCAATCCCCAATCAAGTTCAATGTACTAGACAAAAACAGCTGTGGCAGTACAGAGAGGAACAAAAGGTGACAGATGAGTGTGGGTATTGTTCAGTGTAACAGTCCACAGAAAGAATGCTTAACAGCTTTAACTGCTCCAAAAAAACACCAAGCACCAGTAAAAATAATTATACTAGGACCCTTTGGAAAGATTTATTGCACAACTGTTTGCTTACAAAGTATGAGACACACATGCAATGGCATTGTTACTCATGAAATAAAAAACTCAAAACATATCAAAAGCATTCTAAAGAGAAATATGCAAAATATGCATGACTGTTAAAATATAATCATCTACTACAGTTTATCTGCTGGTGACGGATTTTCATGTTTCTGGAGATGATCACATGTTTCCAGTGATTCTGGAGCGCCAAGAAACAGTTTGGTTCCTGAAGCATAATCCTGAAGTATTTTAGATAACACAGTTATCTTCATTAATAGGGTCTTGGAGTATGGGACCCACAAAAGCTCCAGCCAGAATACAAAAAAATGTTTGCCTGGGTTGATGTAAAAGATGTTTTTTATTTGAATTATTACTATGCAAGAAGAATGCTCATGAATAAGAAGGACAGCTCTGCAAAAGGAGCTCTGATAGTGGCTCATCATGGACATTATAGCATCAATCACAGCATGGGTGAAGCTGGAAAGGACCACAGTGGGTCACAGAATCACAGAACCTTCTGAGTTGGAAGGGAACCACAAGGACAACGAGTGCAACACTTAAGTGAATGGCCCATAATGGGGATCAAACCACAACCTTGGTGTTAGGGTGATATGGTCCAACCTCCTCGCTCAAGCAGGGCCATCCTAGAACATATTGCACAGGATTGTGTCCAGACAGTTCCTGAATATCTCCACTGAGGGAGACCACAGTCTCTCCGGTCAATCTGTTCCAGTGCTGTCACTGCACAGTAAAGAAGCTCTTTCTCGTGTTCAGGTGAAACTTCCTGAGCATCAGGTCCTGCCCGTTGCCTCTTGTCCTATCGCTTGGCACCACCGAGAAGAGCCTCGCACCATTATGATGACCTCTTCCAACAAATCCCTGACTAAAGCCAGGCAAGCTGAGTCCCCCAAGGGCGGTGGAGAATGGAAGGGGGTATAGCAAGGCATCAGTGCGGGCGGCGCCACCGCCGCCCGTGTGACACAACCTGGACCCTGCAGAAAGGGGATCGCGGGTGCTCAGCACCTCCCCCCGCGGTAGCCCTGCGGCTGGAGGCCCAAACGCCACGGCCGAGCACGCATCCGGCAGCGGGGACACCGGCCCGGCCCGCCCGGCCCCGCCGCTAGCTCTGCCCGAGCGGGGGCGCTCCCCTCCGCGCTGAGAAAGGACACCCATCCACCCACCAGCCTACCTACCTAGTCTTCCACCCATCCATCCATCCATGCATCCATTCCCCGGGGACGGGGAGAGGGGGGCCGGCCAGGGGAGGGGCGGACTCACCACGTCCGTCAGCGCCGCGGCGGGGGCCGGGCCCGGCCGCATCCTGGCGGCGCACGCGCGCTGCGCCGGCCCGTGAGGGAGCGCCCCGTGGTGCCGGCGGGCCCCGCCTCCCCCGGGCCCGGGCCCGAGGCTTCCCCTTCGGCCGGGACGGGGCGGCTGCGCTGCCGCGAAGTTACCCCGGAATCAGCCCGCAGTCACCCGCCTTCCCTGCCGTGGTGCCGTGCCTGCCGGCGGCCGGCACTCTGCGGGGAGTGCGTGGGGCTGAGCGTTCTCTCCTTGAGCTGCCATGGCTGCGCTCAGCGCAGTGTGTCTGGGATCAGCGCCCTGCTGCCAAACGGTGCTGTTATTTCCTCCGCATTTCTGCAAATCCATGGGGAGTCCCTCTGGCCCGGCTGCTGCCTCACGTTACTGCTCCTTCCATGCCAGGCTTGGCCACATCCAGGTCCCAAAGTCGTCCCCATTAATCTCTTGATAAACGCTCTGTGCGTTAAGATGTAGAATTTAACTCCAGGTCTGTTCATTTCCGATAAATTATTTCTGTCCTCCTCACAAATAATGCTAACTAGCTTCAAACAGCGAACTCTTAAACCGGTTTCCAAGGGTCAGTTTTCCATCAGCTCGGGTTGTTTCTTTCTTGTCGCCTGCCCTTCATTCCTTACTCCATGTCAAGATCTCCCAACAGGCGAAGAACAGCATTGAGCCTGATGAAGTGATGGTGCATTTCACACAGTGTGAACCAACACGTCGCAAAACGCCTCCCCCAAAACAACCAAAAACTTGAGCTCTTTAAAACTTACGCATACTGTCTGTTCCACGTGCTAAGCACAAGTAAAATACAGCTCACCCTTCCATCATACAAAGTGTTTCAGCATATTGGTTTTTATAATAAAATGTATAAAATCTCATTAGATGTGTTTCCAGTGCTGTGCTGCTGCAGCTTTTCTATTCATTAGCTAGACAGGGCTAATGTGTGATACTCATCTCTCAGAGCTTTCTGTTGGAAGCTGTGGTGGTTTCACCCCAGGCAGCAGGCAAGCCTCATACAGCCACTCACTCAGTACCCCACCAGCAGGACCATGGAGAGAATCAGAAGGGTAAAAGCCAGAAAACTCATGGGTTGTGTTTTAGATACATATTATTGGCTTTTTGCAAATATTAAAATGAGTGTTTTATATATATATATATATAGTTAGAAAACTTTGCTGTATTAATATAGTTCCTTCTATTTCTGTTATTCATGAAACTTAGAAATAGTGGTATAATACATATATATGTTAGGCTGTGGCATAGTATTAAAATAAAAAAACTGCTTTGGTTCATGTAGCCTAGAGACTGAAAAGATCAGAAACGCCCCTGCGTTCTTAGATTATTTCATCCAGATGAAGACAGCTGTGATCAGTGCTCCAAGGGAAGAATTCATTGAACCTCTGTTATCAGGAAGTGTGAGACTCAATGGAGCCAAGAAGATTGATCTACTGGGGAGGGGGTGAGTTAAAACTAAACAAAGGAACATCTAAAATTTAAGAGGAATGTTTGAATCATGTATAAGAATTTATGAATACGTACTAGGGTTCTGTTTTTAAGTGACAATCCTTTGTTAGTAAGGTGTGCTCTCTTGGCTGAATGCTGAGGCACCCAGCTGTATTTGTACATTTTGCTTTATTTCTATCTCCTAATTGTTTTTCTATTAAGCTTTTTAAATTTTATATAAAAAAATGTGAACCTCGTTTTTCACAGGCTGAGAGACAGTTCAATAGGGAAAGCAAAAGCCACACACACAAGCAAGGCAGAACAAAGAATGAATTCCCTGCTTCCCATGGGCAGGCAGGTGTTCAGCCATCCCCAGGAGCACAGGGCCCCATCACAGTAACAGTGACTTGGGAGGACAAAGCCATCACTTTACATCCTGAGCATGATGCCACATGGTCTGGAATATCCCTTTGGTCAGTTGGGGTCACCAGTCCTGGCTGTGTCTCCTCCCAACCTTCCATGCACCCCCAGGCTGCTCTCCAGTGTGCCAGTACCAAAAGCAAAAAAAGGCCTCTTGGCTCTGTAGATATTTTTCATCTACTGTTTCGTTTTTTCTTGGTATTTTTTTGTTTGTTTTTGTTTGTTTGTTTGGGTTTTTTTTTTGAGATATTTGGCAGTATCCCACAAACATTCTACCACTCAGGATTTGACCTTCATTTTTTATTTGGAGGTCTTAAGCAAGAATGCAATTGTGACCAAACAGTTCCAGTTGAAAGCACAGTAATACTTTTATGTTCTCAGAAGAATGGGACCACATTATCCTAGATGCTATATAAAACCCCTATTGTTCCTTTTCTTGTGTAAGTTCATAAATATAAGAAAACTTGTAAATTTTCTTGCACTGGTTTTATTTATCCTCTATATGTTCACCATATGTAGTGAAAAATGTCAGCCAGAGAACAGTTTTGGTCTAGGGTAAGGAAAAAATTAGAAGAAATAATTAAACTGCCTGCAGTTGAGACCAATTCAGAGCCAAAGCTAAACATTCAGTGCAGAAAATGAAAACAGAGAAAAGAAGGGATAGTTTCCACCGGGAAGAAAAAAAGGAAAGAAAAAAACAAGGAAAATTATGAAATTGATGGGAATAAATATCTCTGCAGGGCTTAGAGGGCATAAGAAATAAAGCCTGGAGCTTGTATGAGGAATACATAAAAACACTTCATTAGCTGATTAGTGTCTGAGATGCAAACCTTAAGGAGTTTTGGATTTTGGAGAAGATGGGGTTTTAATTGGAAATTGACATTGCTGGAACTAACTAGAATGGAGTAGGCTGTGCTGACATTAATTAAAATAAATGGATGGGCCTTGCTAAAACTAAAGGCAGAGAAGCCTTGTTAAGGTTAGAAGTTAATTGTTAACTATGCCAGATGTGAAATGTTTACTCAGCTGGGCTTGGAAAGAGAAACAGGGAATCTGATAAGGAACTTCAAAATTGTACATTGGAAACTCGTTGAAGACAGGAAACAAGGAGCCCAGCCAAGGGTCCATTTGTCACTTTGCATTGAAAAGGTAGAAAGTTCAGAATGAAGAAGATATGTATCCCTTCCTCCCTTCCATGATCCCTACTCATAAAAAGACCACCAACCCATTTCAAAGGACAAACTCTGCATGTTTAATTTCTTTTTTTTTTTCTAATTAGCATAAGAAGTGGAGAGTGTGTGGTAACTGGGTTATGAATATGTATTTGTATTCAATACTTCTGTAAGTAAAAATCCTGTACTCACCTGTACTCAGGGCTGTGGGCATTAAGGGGTGACCCTGCACACCAGCTCAATACTGTTATTAAACATACACTCTGTGACTTTAAATGGTTAGAGAGTCTTTGTCCGTCTCAGTTGGATATTGATACTAGATCATATCCATACTTTGGTAAATCATGTCATTGTTTCTTAAAATCTAAATGGATAATATTGCATTCCACAGAGCATTTCATCTTGATACATTTTTTTTTTATGATGCTAAATTTATGCCATTCCCTTTAGACTAAACTTTAATTTCACTTTTAAATGGGTTTATGACGCATAAATATCTATTCAGTGACTCCAGATAACTAATACAATAACTAATACAATAACATCTGTTAATCTGCCAGTTTCCAGCTCTTCAATTTGGAGCTCTGTCATCAGTCATTTAGTACTGTGCTCTGCTAATCACAATTTTCCTTTTATTATGTTCTTTACCTTTGATTTATTTGACTGACATTGATTCATCTGAGGAAGATGATGAGAGCAAGGAAAATGTAACTATTCCAAAAGAGAATGCAAAAATGCTTACACACTTATTACTATGCTGGGTGGTTGGCCTCATAGATGAAACACCTGAGATCTTTCAGAAGGGAAATCTATTCAGAAAAGTTAGAAAAACCAGTTCTGAATTCAATCCTCTATGTTAGAAAGCTTATTGACAATAATGCCCAAGCTCTTTTGTATGTAACAATCCCTACACCAGTACTGGGCTTGGAGTTTACCACTATAAACTGCAAGTGACATAGGAATTTCCTTATTTTTTGCCACATCACAGCTCATTTTAGTGTTTTCACTTTTTCTGCCACATTTTTAAGATCCTTTCCTCAAAATCCAGACTTACGAAAGAACATTTAAAACTAAGAATTCCTCAAAATAATGACAAAAATTTTCCTTAACATTTCCATTGGAAATCTCAGGAATATTGGGGGTTTTAGGGGTTTTATATATATATATATATACACATATACATATATATATATACACACACACACACACATATATATATATATATATATATATATATACACATACATACACGAAAATATGATGCAGTCTGCTATTCAATATTATTACACGCTTCTGCATAAAAAATATTTTCATTAAATCAGTTATATTGTAAATTGTCACTTGGAGAAGGTCTTTTTTCAGCCAGGTGATATGAAAGGAGGCATTTGATCCTTACTCAAGGCATTCTGCTGACCCATGTGTAATTAAAGTATAATTAAAAAAATCTAAGGACGTCATAAGTAATAAAGAACGACTGATTTTTCATCATCCTCCTGGACCAAAAAGCAGACTTGTTACAAGCATAATAACAACTTTAAATGTGATAAAGTATGCTTCTCTGAGTTCTTGTTTTGTATATGCTATCAAATGTGATTAGCACAGTTATTTATTACTGTCTAAAATAATGAATAAGTGAAGAAATGAATTATTTAAAAAGGGGAAAGAACTTGGCTTTCAAAATTTATTCCTACTCTCATCTGAAATTCAAATGATTAGGCTATATTGGTCACAGAGACCTTCAAAATCATGCTATACAGATGACACAGAAAAATTATTATATTTTATTCTTTTCTGACTTGATAAATGTAAAAAGACCAGCAATGTTTCTGTTCAAAAATGTTTTCCCCCTATGTTTATGGCATAAAATTGGCTCCCTCTGCTGGCAGACTTAACATTCGTTAATTTAAGTCTCTGAAGCTTTTGGACGATGGCACTCAAAATGAACTCCGAACTACAACCAGTGCAATGCTAAAAGAGATTTGTTGTACACACTGCATATATATATATATATATATATATAGGTATGTATGCACAATTTTTTTTTTATTATTTTTTTATCCTTCTAAGCTGTTCAGCCTGAGGAAAAACATAATTGCTCCTTTCTTCTGCTCCGGGATTGTCTGAGCCCTGCTGCCGTTCCTGGCACGGGACAGGATGACCCACAGGAGCATTAGTGCTGGGAGCGGCCCTGGGGAGCAGCCGGGGCTCCGCCAGGAGTGACTCCGCAAAGAGGCGAAGCAAACCGGGCACAACAGCACCCTCGGGACACTCGGGGCACCACCGCGCCGCTCAGGGCCAGACGGGACAGCCCTTCATTGCAGCACGGGCTCTCCTCCGCTCCGTTTTCCTCCGCTGTGGATCAGCAGCCCCGGGGCCCGGCCGCAGGGTGGCGGAGGAAGGCTGGGAAGGGAGGCCACGGGCAGCCCTCACTGCCCGGCCGCCCTCAGTGGTGCCGGCGGCCTTTCCGTGCGGCCCGCTTGGCCCTCAGAGCATACCGCGTAAAAGCTAAAGATCTGGCAGGTTTGTTGGTGAAAGAGCAAGATCAAACACAACCTTTTAACAAAATCTGTAATCTAATGATAAAAACTCTGCAGAGCGCTTTCTGGACTTCTCTGGCTACCAAGGCACTCACAGGGAAGAAATCTCGCAACAGAACGCTGGTGGCGCAGTCCCAGGTTTTTGAAATATAATTGCTTGTCTAGTTTAGTGGTAGGAGATGTTGAAGAAATTTGGGCTTTTTAATATTCAGTCGCGGGGCTTATCATTCAGTGCTGATGCTAAAAGTTTCCATGTGTTTATAGAATTGGAGGATCATAGCTCTGCAGACCGACGGAGACATTGATAGTTGTCCATTTGAGCATTGTTTTGGATGGGTAATTGCAGTTATGTAAGTACAAGAGTCAAAGTGGGGTGATAACCCTCAGTCCTTAAGAACAGTAATAAGGTTTTCAGGGTCTCTGAAAAGACCTAGCGTGTTTTTGCAGAAGTACAAAGTTAGTGAAACCACTTTACACCTGTTGAGGGACAGCTGAAGGGTTTAGTGTCTGGAATTAGGCCAGCAGTATTACACAACAGCAACGAACATGAATCTTATATTTAGCTACTTATCAATGGAGAAATAATGTATTTTTGTTTTTAATTTTTGTGGCATCACAAGGAGAAAAACAAATTTTGGTTTATGTGTGCAATCCATAATAAATACAGCATAAAATCTGTCGCTAAAAATCTGTCCCTTGTGTACAGTTTTGGAGAATTTTATGGATCCTGTTCTAAGATTAGTGACAAAGTTGTCTCAAGATGTGTTTATTCAGTGCTTTTCTGTTCACTAGAATTAGAATCTTTACTGGGAGTCGCTGATGGAGAAATTTGCCCTTAAATTTTCAGGAATGGTTTTTAACAGTTACTGGTCTTCATCTTTGAGTCAGGCATTTCAGCCTGTCCTTAAGCTAGCAAATCAAGTAGGGATTTTTTTTTTGTTCTTATATTGGGCTGTTTTGTGAAAGGCAACTTACAAAATGTTTGTTAAATTGTAAAAAAACATACTATACCATGAAAGGTCTGGGGGACAGCAGAAAGCATTTTTTCCAAGGAATGCAAGAGCAAGAAGGATGAACTAGTGATGCAAGAATAATTCACCATTTGAATTGAATAAATGTGAAATTAATTAATCAGCTTCTGATACAAGCCATCCAAATTGTGGAAATTTCTCAGAATATTGCATCTTCTTTATTAATGAGGACACAACCATTAAGAGCCACAAGTTCTGCTATTATATGTGGCAGGAATTGACATACACATCAAGTTAGCATTACCAGAAGTATGTGTGTGAATCTCATCCAGGCAGAGAGTCCTGTGGTATACTTTCAGTTTACAGACCACATAAGGGTTCTAAATAATGAAATTATAGATCTACCCTGAAAGAGAATGTTTACTTGGAAATTTCTTCATGGTATTTTGCTGCCTGTTTGTGCCATCGTGGGGGTTGTGTGCAATGGAGACTGTTCTTTGCTTATCTGTGTTGTGATCTTCATAGATTCCTGAAAAGTTGGTAAGACCAGGAGGGACAACAACCTGGAGTTGTCAGCTCCTACTTGCTGTAAATAAACAAGATGAGCTCTTTGAAAATATGACAGCTTCCTAAAGAGAGAAAATTGTTTAGTCCCAAATTTGAGACAAACAGAGAATGGGTATGGAGGTCTTGACCTGAAAACATAATGGAAGTCCTGGCTTGAAAACAATAGGATCATTGCAAAATTCAGATGTACATCTTTATCTGAACCAAGACCAATACATTGCTTTGTTTAGCAATAAACTACATTGTGCACTTCATTTTCTATAACTGCACATCCAGATATTGACCCATGAGAGACCCTCTGTATTTCTCCAACAAGAAAACAAATGAAAAATAATGAATATTTGTTTTTGATTTCTTATGCAAAATACAGGAAAATTTTCCAGTGCAGAAAGATATTCCAGGAAGTTAAGCAGTGCGCAAAATCACAGAAAACAACAGTGAGACTGTTAGTTAATTATCTGAAAATGAAGAATTGGTTTAGTCAGTTTTTTCTGTTTTAGCAGCCAGTGATGATTTATGTAGCTGTCCTTCCTTCTATCATGAGCTCTCTCTTATAATATCATAGTTATCTGTTGTTAACATAAAGACTCATCCAATTTGCAGCTCCATTACAACATGTTTCTTATTAAAACCACCCAAAAATATTCACAAGAGATGTGAAGGGAAAAGAAACTGAAAACCAAGGACAGGAGTAGATGAAATAGAGCAACATTGTGCATCAGGAAATTGCCAGAAATTCAGCAATAAATGAACAAAATTCAGGAAGTATTGAGAAGTAAAATGAGGAAAGGCATAGCAAGGATTCTGAAATACATGATTTGTATAGTGGCATGCAGTTATATGTTCTGGTATATTTTTAAAAACTGCTGAATACATTCTGAACCCTTAAAATACTGCCTAGGTACTGATTTATTTTACAAAATGCTTCAACTTCATCTAATTTAAAGCTTTAGGAAAATGTCTGGCATCGCTCTTTCAACATGAAGGTTCAAGAAGTGCCAAGGATGACTCCTGTTTTCCTTAATTGGTGTTTGACATTGGTTGTCTGTTCCCTAAAGAAAGCTTTCACAAAAGAACTCAGCAACAGTTATTTGCTGACTGGTTTTAATAAAAAAGGAAAGAGAAAGAAAGAAGAAATACGTATTTGAGGCAGTCCATTGTTCTCATAACTTGCAATGTCAGATGGCAGTCTGTTTTCAGAGAGCATGACTCAGGTCTTTATGGCCTCATGAATCTTCTTAAGGAAATATGGGCTAAATATGAACAGCTAATGAAATTTATCTACATCACTCATTATGATAGAAATGTTAGAATCGGCTACAGACACAGCTGTCACTTGTTGATTATTGTGAGATGATCAGTAGACATGTTCCACCAACCTTTGAACAGGTGCAAGCTTGACAGGTTTATTGAAACATGATAGGAGTGAATATAGAAGTATGTGAGTCATTAGGATCTGACGGGGTGATCATAGAGACAAAATCCGTTAAATACTTGGAAATGTCAGTTTGATTCTCTAGCTTGAGAGGCAATGTGTGAGTCAGAGCTGTTTATGTAAATTGACCTCTCCAGCAATGTCTGAAGTATCAAGGGCAGTCATTTAAGAAAGAAATTCAGAAGAGGATTTCTGGTATAACACTGTTGGCAAACTTGCCCACTTTCATATAGGAATCTGTATGAGTGTAACTATTCATACTGTTCTGCTCTACTAATTATTTTGTACCATGTATCCAGTGTCCTCTGTTATTAGTAAATTAAGTACAAAATTAGACACAACATTTTTATCTGACCTTGGAATTTTTGGAAAAAAGAAATTGTCCTACTTTTCTGTATTATGTCTTGTATTGCGGTGAGAACATGAGTTTGAGCCCTTTCAGCACTCAGGAGGAGGCTTTGTTTCCAGAAAATTTAATTGCCATGAAAAGTCTTTTGGCAAACGGAAGTGAGATTCAGTACAACACTGTGTTCTGAATGCCTCAAAGGTTTTGCTTTTTTTCCTTACATGCCATAGTAGACTCATGATTGATTTTACAGCTTGTTACTTGCCCAGATGTTACCAGTGTAAAGCATATTTTACTCAGTCCTTACTTCTGCCTAGAGCAGGACAGTAACTGCTGTAATTTTTGTTAACAGGCATCAAAAACCCCATCTGTGTTTAGGCATGTTTTTCAAATAAAAATATCACCAGGTCATTAAAACTTCAAACTTAATAAGGGAACTTACCTTGTTGGCATTTCTGTGGACTTGTAAGGAAAAACAGCAGTGTGTGTCAGTGTGTAATTTCTGAAGCACTACACTTTCATACTCTGTCAGGGGTGAGAGTAGCTCTGGATTCAGAAAGGCCAGTTGTTAATAAATAGTGAAGAGGAAATGTGTAGGGAAGGCCATTACCAGAGCTGGGTGGTGCATGTGCTCATAGAGAAGAATCTCCTAACAAGCCAGAATGGAAACACTTAGATGAACAATGAGTCAGAGAAGTAACAAGTAAATATTTTTAGAATTATACTCTGGTATTAGGATTAAGGAGTCTTCTGAAGTTCCTGAGATTGTGTAGCCATACATTAATTTATACTCAAGCATCAGTTAAAAAAACTAGTCCTGTTAATACAATACAGGATCGTTACCTGACTTCTCTTTTTTAAATTCATTTTAACTTAAGGAAGAGAGAAATTGTTAGGAGACAACCGGTAATTGGATCAGCTGATAAAAGATCTTGCTGGCATATTGGTGTATGACTAGTTTTCAGATGCTGTGTATTCTTTCTTTGTGCTGAGTGATTACCTGTGCATTTCTCCCACTTTGCAGTTCTTACAGCTTCTTTATTTTAACTTCAGTCCATTAACCTTGTGTGAAGAAATGTTTATATAGCTCATCATGCCATTTTCACTTCCATACTGTAACTACTTTGTCTGCTTAGTCTAAATTTTAAACTGTGGGCTACCAATTTCTTTTAATTCTCAATACAGTGGCTGATAGAGTTGGACCATCTCTGCTTGATCTTGTAATATACACTTTTCTTGTAGGATGAGGTGAGGTAGACAGTGGAAGAATTTAATTTTGAAACAAGTAGCGTTTTAACTTTCTACATCCTACTTGTGTGTAGTTTTGAACTGGCTTGCTGAAAAGAGGTGCAAGAGATTTGGAGCAGTGAACAGAAGCTCTGTAAACATGACCATGATTTGGAATATAGGGATAATCTTGCAGTGAAATTAAAATGAAATTGAAGGAATTTGCAACAGTAAAATAGCAGAAAGGAATGCAATTCTTGGAAAATACTAGAAAGCCAGGATAAGTGTCTTAGTTAAGTGTCTCATATTTGACAGTTTTGTTCCACTCCAATTTTTTTTTAAATGTGCAAGATATGTAAGTAAAAATGTTAGAAGTCCAAACTGCACAAAAACAGTGGTGAGAATTATTTGTGACACTGGCAATTATAATAGAGAAATTTCATTCAGAAACACGATTATTAAATAGCATTCATTTATTATTAATGCATTGAATGACTCCTACACAAATGGAATTGTCAGTATGTGAAAAGGATATTTTGTCTGTAAATAGAGTGAAAGAATGATTTCCATCTGTGCAGTCATAGATTCTCTTTGGGATTTACTCTTCCTCACAGAAAATTACCTATTCCTGTGCTTTCTGTTTACAGCCTGTGAGCACTTCATAGTTACCCTGCAAAGCTGGTGCTGGGAAACTCAGATTCCTTTCTCATTGCAAATGAACTGGATATTTCTGTGCTTTGTGTCGGGAGTGTAAAGTGTTGCTACTGACACCCTACAGGTTTTGCATAAAATCGAAACATTGCTCTTTGTTGTAATACAGAAACTTGGTTCTGGCCTGAATGTGTAAAGACAATTGGCTGCATGTATTAACCGTTGTTTTTTTTGTTTTCTTTTTGGTTGCCATTGAACATATTATTCCATTCATATCTCCTTAGATATCTGGTCTAATTAATATTTAACATTCTATAAACTCCTGTTTTTACAGTGTAATTAAAAACTTCTCAAATCAAGAATATACTATTTTTAAAAATAATTATACAGAGAATGAGTCATCTATATAAATCTGGTTTAAGAAAAAAAGAAAAATTGTGAAAACCTTGCAAGTCATTTTTCCTCTCAGAATCCTGTTGGTATTTAGGGAATATTTTGTTTTTTGAGTAAAAGTAATTATCTTTAACTCTTCTACAGTTTCTGTGTTTTGTGATTTGTCACTCTAACACAGCTGTAATTTTGTTTGCCCTGTATAAACCAGTATTTATTTAAAGGTTTATTTTGGAAAACTGTCCTCTCCTGTGCCGAAGAGAGCATTATTTTTCATAGTAATATAATATACAATCTTTCAAGACTAGTAAAAGCTTTACTGGTCTTTGGATTATGCTCTGTTGTGCAGAGAGGGAAGATTAGGTGGAGTGCATGCAACTGAAAACACTAAAACAAACATGTGCTTTACCATACATAGAAACAAAATCTTTTGTGAATTCATTGTGTAGATAACATTTTTTATTCAGCATATGCTGTGGAGGCAAAGACTTTAGTTGATGCCACTGACCATAAACTGAAGCATTGTGTTTCGAAACTTCATGCACTTAGAAAAAAAGAATAATCTGCTTGTGGAGATTTCTTGTTAACACTTTCAAAGAAGCTATCTGAATAGCTTGTTTGGATGACAGGAGGAAAAAAGAGGAACAGAAATGGGTAAATCTGCAGAGCATGGTTGCCTTCAGAGAGAAAATTTGCTGGATACATGCCAGCAAACATTGTATTTCCCACCATTTCATTTATGAATGTATGAACCCACTAGAAAAATAATGGTCTTGTCCTTGTGAACGAGACCCATAAAATGCAGTTTAAATCAATATGTAGTTTTTAAACAAGCTGGGGCTATACTGAGCTGCAGAGAGTTATTCTCTTTGATATGGTTTATAGAAAATTGAACCAGAAGTCTTGATCAAACAGCTCTGAGCTTTGAAACATCTGAAATCAGGTCCAATTTCTGAGACTGGATAAGCAGTCAGTAGTTTAATTTCTGTTAAGAAGCCTTTCTGCTATGAAACTTGCAAGCAATTATTAAAACTAGGTGTGTTTTAAAAGGCAGAGGGGCAATAGGAGCAGGTCAGTTGGTATTGAGGCATCTACCTTAACACATTTCAGGCATGCTCTGTTCAGCTCTAGTTCGATTCTGTGGATTGAGTTGGTGCCATTCATTAGTTGGTATGCATTAGCAGTGCTCCCAGATCACAATCTCTGGTTGAATTTCATCCTGAAGGAAACCAGTTTGTTCACTCTGAAGTTGTGCAATGTGAACCAAAATGCAGTCAGTGGGAACAGTGGGGGGTTTACGTTCTATAGCCCACTTCTGATCTGAACAAAAGTAATAATCTAATTGTTTAGGTGATGAAATGTAGTTGAAAAAATGAAGGGAGCTATTTAGTTGATGGAAACAACACAATTTCTTTAAGATACTTTAGAGTACTTTCTAAGATTTCAGATTTTTGGCAAAACTGCGTTACTTAAAAGACCAAAAATATTTGTCTTGGAAGAATTGATTCAAAAGT
This sequence comes from Cyanistes caeruleus, assembly GCF_971803275.1. Lineage (NCBI taxonomy): Eukaryota > Metazoa > Chordata > Aves > Passeriformes > Paridae > Cyanistes > Cyanistes caeruleus. The sequence continues at coordinate 31,719,561 of NC_141705.1, read as the reverse complement.
AACATGTAAGTTAATCTATGCATGTATTTTCAGAAGTAATTCTTGGCTTCCTCATTTGGAGTATTGCATTTTCTTATTAGTTCTTAACATCTCCCAGCACAGCCCTGCTGTTATGCAGCAGTAGCATAGCTAGGGAAAGCTTTTCACACTTGTTGATCAACATCTGAAAAGTTGAGATGAAAAGCATGTGAGGTCACCCTTCCTACCTTTTTCTCCAGCTAAAAATAAATGTCATGCCTGCCTTTGGCTTGTAATACGTGTAAGAGTCTAGGCACAGCTGAGAGGCATAGTGGCATTAAGCTACTATCATGATTGACAGGCTACACTATTCTGAAGCTGGAAGATAAAGGGGGTAGATCTTTAGGTGGACACCTTGTGTACCAGGAGCCAATGACACCCACTGGCATAAAGAATTTGACCTTCAGGATGCAATAGAGACAACTGGTGTATCTTCCTCTCACATTTAAAACTATATACAGTTCTCCCAGACTGAAGTGACTGTGGAATGAGATTTCCTATTAATCTTCCCTATCAGGATCAGAGATTTCAGAATCTGCATTAACTAAAATCATGGTTTACTTGATGTTATATTGTTGCATGTGTTTTCATATAGGTCAGTATCTGCAATGAGATAGGCTTACCTTTTGATTCTATCAAAGCCACATCCAACTTCAAACTCCCCAAAATAGCACTACATGATGATGCAATACCACTGAACTTACCCCACAGCTTTAGCATCAAGTCATGTTCTATGACTTCCTAACACTTCCTGTATCTGCATTTCTGAGAGTTTCCCCACATTTACAATTGGTATGTTTGGGGTGTTAAAGAGAACAATTTTGAGTCTTTAGTTTGGAAAGCACATGATCTTGTTCTGTTTTAGAAACCCCTGGATGTGTACTCAAATGCCTAATAGAAAAATTGTCTTTCATTCTTGCCAGGGATTTGATCAATCCAAAGCATACTGCTCTCTCAGACTGAAATCCAAACCTCTGTTATTGTCAAGTCACTTGACACACTTGCTCATTTTCCATACCAGATGAAAAGAAACACAGAATATTTAGCATATGTAGTAGATTTATTTTTGCTTTTAGTTACTCCACAAAGACATAAACATTAAACAAACATTTTAAAACACCAATGACATTTTAAGTTTGTAAAAATAGACATTATGCACACTCTTATTTTCAGATTTATGGGCTTTATCAATGGAAAAATATTAATACTACAGGTTTCCTCCATAATACTTGAGGACCAGAATTATGTTTTGTGCCCAAAAATAATTCAGGAACTAACCTTGAAAAGGGTGCAACACTTTTCTTTTAATCACTGCTTTTGATATGGAAATGTAAGAAATGAAGTGACACATTTTTAAAACTTTGAGTTCTGAAATAATACTTTAAGACATTTTGAAAAGTCTTTGAGTATGTGGACATTGTATTTCAATCTTCAGGACTTGTGAATTTTAAAAATAAATGTAAGGTATGTATAATTTATTTTGATTCCATGTTCTACTTGCATTATAGGCTTGTTACATTATAGAATGGGAAAAGTATGTAAGATTCTTTGTCACTGGGTTGTTATTTTTTTTTGCTAGTGTTGTGGACTTGATATAAAATTTTGTAGATTTTTCTACTTTTGGGTGGGTTCAAAACACCCCAATAAAGCATTTATGACTTGGTTTGGTATTTTCTAAAAGTGCTAAGTATGGTTTGCCTTTTAGGTGTATTTATGTAGCTGACACCTACCAGAAAGCAATGAAACTTGACAAGTTTCAGAAATTGATTACAATTCAGTTTGGGTTTTTTTTTTTATTCCTTAGAACTTCACTAGGCTTTTTGATGAAAGACCTTGCCTTTGCATATTTTAATTAACATTTATTTTTAAAGCTGTACTAGCTTTAATTTACCAGCAATATATTGTGATGATATTTCCCCATTGTTTCTATTATGGAAATTGAGTGACGGAGATACAAAAATCCAGTATCATTTTCTGCAGAAAAGGTTTAAAATTTGCTTTCATTCTCAATTCAAAATGAATTCCTGTTAGAGTGTGAGGTTCTTTTTACAAAAAAATCCAACAACTTACGTGTGTGCATCCCTCAGAATAATCTTTTGCAAAGAGATGTGGAAGTTGATATAATTTCAAAATCATTAAGACAACGCAGAACTTTTGCTTTGCTTCATACTAACCAGTCTTTATTATACTAACCATTTTATTGCGTGACTTGACATTTATTTTTTTATCACAGTTTTTGCATCAGAAAATTAAGGCAATATAACCCCAAATTCAGAGCAAAGTAAGCAAAACATGTTTGGGGTGTAACATATTTGTTAATGCTAGTTGAATAATAGCAGACATGAACAACTGCTTGTTTTGTACTAAACATATAAAATAGCTGCTTTTCTAATGACCTGTCAAGTTTTTACATTTATTGTGGCCCAGCCTGTAAGACTTTGATGGTGTTGGTGTTTGCACAAATACTTAATTTATATTAAAAATAATGTCTTGGTTACAGCACTTATGTATATTATAAATATATATATATATATATGAACATAATGCTGTAGCATTCATGTAATACCTCAGCTGTTTCACTTTTTGTATTCCAGGAGAGCTGTTTTAGTTTATACTTCCTTGAGTTATGTTGACAGTTTTAAAAACAATATTTTAGCAGAATTTTGCTGGTGTAATGTGCTATTGCTGGCTAATAAGGACTTCCACCTCTCTCAGAATCCCACAGGGAAAGGTTTAAAAGCTGCTACTTTGGGTTTAGGCAGAAGTCCTGACACTTGTACTGCAGTTCTAAGCTGGTAAAGGCTCTTTGTGTGCATGCATATGTTTGTGTGTTAGCCTAAGACTAGCATTTTGGGTAAACCGTAACTGTTTCGTACCCCTCCGGTGGCCTCATGCGGGCGCGTGCGTGAGCTTCACAGTACAGCTGGCCCTCCACAAAGAAATAGCCTTTTTGTTTCAGGTTGAGATCGCAGTCAGAGCACACAAAGCATTCTGGATGCCGGTATTTATCACGCGCCTTCACCACCGTCCCTCTGTATGGAAACAATAAAAAGAAAAAGCCCAAATTAATTCATATGAATTTAAAATGACAAAAGAAACTGCAGCAACCCGGTCTATTAGGTGTGCCTACCCATGGCAGGAGGGTTGGAACTAGATGAATGGAATGTTCCTCCCAACTCAAACCATTCTATGATTCTATGATTCTATGATTCTATGATACAAAGTATGTTCTAGTTATTTATTTTAAAGCTTTACAGTTGTTGATCTTGGTTTTAGAAACTACTGTATAATTTAAGGTTGGATGTTGAGTTTGAGTAGGTGACATAAAATGTAGTAGAGTTGATCACATAATTCATGAGCACTGGAAAACAAATTTTAAGAAACATGTTAGTTTGGTTACAAGACAGAAAGCACAAACTAACCTATCAAAAGGGTGGCAAAATGGCTTTCAAAACCACATTCCTTTTTCTTTGTATCTGTGTTTTCTCAGTACATCATTATCTGTGTTCTTTGCTGAAGTTAGTGATGTCAATCAGGTAGAAATCTGATTGTTTTAAAATAGTTCTACAGAGCTTTCTGGATATTCCCACTGGATTGGGAGAAGGATGTTTTGCATTAACAAGAAATTTTTGAGAATTCACAGCCTGACACAGTACAGCATGGATAACTGCTGGTTTCATTAGGTACTTCTTAATGGTTGACTTGCAAAAGGTCCTCAGAAATCTCAATTAAAACCTCAGTGGTACTTTGTCATAACTTATGTAATCTGTATTGAAATTGTTGAAGGTACAAGTTCTAATTTGACATTTAGAACAATGTATTTTTATATCTTGTTCTCTAGAAGCATTATGGGAACACACTTCTGTAGTTTGCAGGGGTGTTTGGGGATGATGTGTGCTTGAGCTGGGGATTTCTAAAACGAAAAAGAAACCACTTACAGAATCCCACTCCCACATTTGTCACACAGTGGCACTTTCTGGACACCAGGCATGGCAGTAGGTATCTTCGTTACAGGTGCTTTCACACTTCTTGTTCCCACAGGGCGCCCATCTGACAAACAAAACAATCTTATTATTGGGCTAATATAAAAGCGTCTGGTGCAGTTAAGTACTTTTCTGCAATCTTCTGTACTTTCTGTACTGTACATACACTTCTGGATGTATTTACAGGCTTTCACTTACATGAACAAACAATGCAGTTTCACTAGAAAAGTTTGGTAGGCCAGATTCCACATCTTTGGAATCAGGAGAAATATTGTGCAAGCTGTAGTCAAAAGCAAGTACAAAAAAGATTGCATATGCAGTGCTCTCTGCCTCATGGACATCACCAAATTTTCTGAGAGTAGGTCTTGGATATAGCAGTGAGGCAGGAGGATTGGGATTTAACATAGAAACATAACATAATCAAGGCCTACTGTCAGAAAGCTTCTTATTTATATAACTAACCATACAACAAATTGGAAAGATTAGTAACGTGATATGAATATTAAATAATAGCAAAATATGAGAAAATGCTAAGTAAAATCCCACAATGATATATATGCAGACAATTAGATGTCTTTATTCCTTCTCTAGTAAATATTGATATAAAAACATTAACATTTAAAATATTACCTTTTAGGTTAATTTTGGTTGTATTTTGCTCTTTATGCTTATTGTAAATATAACAAACTCGCAGCCTTTAATAATTTTATTTTTGAAACTTCTTCATTTGAAGGAAATATGGCTGTAAATTAAATTTTCTTCTAAGTTTTTATTTAGAATGAAGAGGAAATAGGCTTTGAGGGGAGTTGGTTTAAATTCCTCTTTTCCTGGATGTGGAAGAGAGTTTTCTTTCTTGGTGTCATGAATATAAGCACCTTGTCCCAAAAATTCTCACAGATAAAATTTTATTGTTCAGTTAAAGTCAGCTTTGGATATTAAAGTTCTTAAAATCTGAGAAGAGATTCTAGAAAATGTGATCAACACCTGCATTGTGTTCACAGAGAAGACTGCTTGCTATACAAGCAAGGAGGTGAAATGTCAGGAGACTGGTGTGGTAGCTATAGGGTCTGGAATGATTTGGGCTTTCAGAAATTTTTGTATCTCTAATCTTTCTTATTTTCTTCATGGATTCCCCCCTCCCACAAACATTTTAAAATTATTTGAACAGGTAGAATATGTTGTTTTTAACCACCTTCCTCGGAGACTAAATTCTGGAGCACCTTAAAGGAGCCAGACTGGCGCGGCTGACTGGGCTCCTCCTGGTTGGCGTGCAGCATCTTGTACACGTCAGACTGAGACACTGAGTTGGGAGATGGGTCACTGTATTAAGGGGAGGAAGAGCAGATAAAAACAGTTTATCAAACATAACTCTAAAGCAGTATCTCTACCAGGCATAGAGTATGATTCAGGAAACAAACATAAAGACAGCGTGTTCCTGCAACTATTGAGAACCTTCCTTCCCGGCAGAATTGCTTTACATAGCCTCCTTTTGATCTAAAAAGTGCTGAAAAAAATTAAATTAATGCAATTGTTACAAACATAAATCTAGAAACTCATTCACATATTTCCATAATTACTGTTTTGGTTCTACTGGCTTTTGAGAAAAGGCCATTTAATCTCAAAGTAGTTTCATTCCAGTAATCATCTGCTGTTATTACCAGGTGCTCATTTCTGTGGTATCCAGAAGTCCCCTTTTTGCAGCAGCTGCTCTCAAGAATGTTGTTAAAGTCAGAGCTCATGCCTTTACGTAAGGTTAGCCAAAACCTAACAAGTCAAATCTTTTGGACAAATATGATTTCTAAGTTAGCTTGATCACTAGGTAATATAGCGATTATTTGGCTAAAATAATTGTTATTTACTAAACTTACAGAAATTAAAAAAAGGAGTGAAATAAGTATTGAAAAATAGGAAACATTGTAAGGTGAATACTGAAAAATAGAAGTTCTATTTCTTAATTTAATACAAATTAGATAAGGCTTTCTTTTGCAATGGCAATGTTATGCTAAAAATATAAAGTAATTTATTGACTAAACAGCAGTTTATGCTTGAATCTCAAATTTCTTGTGAGACAAAGATTTTACTAAGAATATTTAATGGCCTTTTAAACTCTGCTGAATATTTAAAATTGTTCATGATAAATGGCATCCTAAATAGTCGAGAGGAAGAGTAGATAACTATATACACTGACCGAAGTTCGATTGAATATCTGGCATTTGTAAATTTGATACACTTACTGGGGGTGATCAGAAACATCCAGATTTACTTTGATGAAGTCTGTTACAGCTACACGCACAAATATCCAGTTTAAATTTCCTGTTGCAACTGGCTTCCTACTGTCCACAAAGAATTAGGCTGGGGTTGGCATTAAATGGTTTGGTTTCTTTCCCAGGGTACTATCCAAGCTTCCACATGGCCCAGTAAGAGCAGCAGAAGTTGGACAATGACCCTTGTTGCTTATTTTTTGTGGCTGAATTTTTTGATCTTCATCAATCAATAGATTTCTTTGAGCCATCTTTAAGCTGGTGAAAGAACTACCAGTTTCTTGTCCTGTCAGAAGCTTTTAATGAATAGAAGTCGTGTAGTTTTTATAATTCTTGGCAATATTTAATAAAAACCCTTAATTCTCTCCTCTTTACTAAAATAAATCTAAATATAAAACAAGTGATAATGCAATTACATACAGAAGGCAAAAAAACCGCAGACACAAATGTGTCATCTTAACATTTCGTAGTGCATACATAGTGAAAACTGTCCCACAGCAAGAGTCATTTCAAACGTGCATAGAGAGAGTGGGTTCTCAAAGTGGCAATGTCACAAGCAGTGTGAAATCTGATTACTTTGGGCTTAATCCATTATTTCACAATAATGAAGTGGAAAATTTTTCTTTTATGTTCTTTAATTTTTCTGATTGAAAAGAAATATTCAAGCACTAGAGTGGCTTCACTCTGAAAAGACTTCATGAACTACAGTTTTCATCAGAGAGGATGAACCTAAATACTTTTATATAAATAAATTTTTTTTCTGTTAGTAGCAGCCAAATTGCAAGGTGCTGAAGAAGGCTCATTGGTGCTAGTGACTATTGCTTATTTAAAATATTAGTAATTAGCTGTAGTTTGCACCATATATATTATGAATTATTAACTTAAGTACTGTTGTGAAACAGGAAAATAGGTTACTATTATGCAAAGGTAAAGATAAAGCAACCTAAATGGTGAATTGTCTCCTGAAAAAAAAAAAAGAGTATTTTAAAACTTTTTATTGTATAATCATAATTGTTGTCCATATACATAAGTTTCCTACCTGACTTTAGTCGTGCACTGAATAAATTCATAAGTCATACATGGATTTGTAGGCCTACTGTAAATTCCGCCTCTTTTTGTATGAGAGATTGTTATTCTGAATGAGTTGTCTAGAGTGGGAGTTAAGTATCCAGAACACTATGACCATCTACAATATTTCCTAATCTTCGTCACCTGAATTTCAGCAGAGGAAATAAATTTTATTTATTATTATTTTATGAATTATTAATAAGAGGAAATTATTAAATCATTATTAGATAAATATAACAGCAATAAGAAGTTTTAAATTTTGGAGGGAATCAGAGTATTGATTTGGAATGGTCAGTTAAGTAATAGTCCAGGTAGTATCATAGTTTTTTATTTATTAGTTGCAATCCTAAAATTATTACCTATGAAATATTTATTTGTATGTTCTGAAGGATTTCTTTCATACTTTGTGTTAAAACACAGAAATTAATGTGAAATTAATTAAAATTGTTATATAATTTACAGAAATTAAAATAATATTTTAGTGAAAATATTGAATGGTATTTAATTACTTGGTTTCTGTCTAACCCTTTTCCCCTTTTTCATAGAAACAGTGTGATACTATTTTTTGGTATATTTTAAATTTGTGTACTCATAAATATTATAGATCCTGCTCCAATTACCTTATGACAGGTGTTTCCCCCAGAGCTGTAGAAACTTGGCCTTGCAGTGTTTCCATGATATTGTCATCTGAGTACAACTGCATAGGTGTGTTAAACTGAGCGTGCACGATCTTGACACCGGGAAGCTCCATTTCCAGGGGAACGTTAGGGGCTATCTTAGACACAGCTTTCAGCTCGGTGGGGCAGATGGAGCTGACCGTGCTAATTGAAGAGGGGGTACTGCGCCCACTGCCACAGTCCAGCCCCGAAGGAGTGCTGCATCCACTGTGTTCATGGCCAGAGTGCACGAAAGGGTGCAGTGGGCATTGGATTATGGAGAACAGAGACAAAAGCACAGGGATACGGTGATGTTAACAGGGCTGAAAAGCATAAATGGAACAAGCTCCAAAAAGCAGAAGTACAGAAAGTAGAGAAAAGCAAAAGTGTGTACTCATTGGTGATAGTCTTCCTATATAAAGTATTAATGCCAGCTATAAAGCAGTCCTTAAAATTCTGGCATAGGTTTTCTTTAAAGATAGTAAAAATCCTTAGATAGATTAAATACAGTATAAAACATTATTTTATATTTTTAATGATAGGTTTTATTGAGGAATAATTAGGCCTCCCTAAAAGTCTTTGTGCTAAGTGAGTAATTCCTATAATCTATAAAAAGGGTAGCAGGCAAAGTTTATGTGATTTATCCATGTCAGAGACAGAATAAACACTGGCAGCACTGGAAGAATCCTAGAGCCATCATTCCAGTTCTGTACCTCACAATCATCTCACCACACTGCTGAAAAACTACTCTGAAGCAGTGTGTAATAATGAATGTGACATTTCCTAGAGTTCCTTAAATTCTAGAGTAAGATATTTATGACTCTTTTAAAGCTAGTTTAACAATTTTTTAAAAAAAATATTTGGTGATCATTGTAAAGAAGAAAAGTTACTAATATATCCAGGCTTACTTTTGCTTTTCTAAATTACAGTGTTTCCAATAGAATGCAAAGTGGTCCTTCACAAGAACAATGGGTGCATATTCAGAGAATTAATTTCACTGCGTTTGAAGTAGACTTTACATATAATTTATATCTAAAAAATAAGACATACACTTAAAAAAAATATTAGTGTTGCTTGACATTACTGAAGTTACTGTATATCAATTCAACAAACCTGGAAAAAGATTAGCAAAAAATGTGAACATTGGACCCGAACTCTTTTTCAGTATCACTAGTTTGAAGGCTTCAATCTTGTCTGCATAGTACCTCAGAGGCTTTCTTTGTTATGGGATATTTCTTTGCTGTTGCTGTGTAACAGCCCATAACCAAATCTTTCTACAATCATTGGGTTACCATTTATGTGATATTCTCAGCTGTGGGACAATAAATGCTTCATCTCTGTCCTCCAGACTGATATCAGGGTTTTGGGCAGTTCTTTCCAAGAAACAATCCTGTGTAAACCTGGGACAATGCTCTGTTTCCCAGTTTGATAGTACAGAACTCCTCCCAGTGGCTACTCTGGAGCTAGAAAACCCAAAATTCTCCCTTTGATTCAAAGCAGAATTTGTGCAGGACCACTTTCTCAAATTTCTAAAGGGAAATATACATTTTTTAAAATCAAAGACATGTCAAACAAAAGCATTCCTGAAATGGTAGGCAAGCCTTAATGCAAATAGAGTTATTCATCATCACCAAGCATGAGCCAGCCAAAATATTAACACAGGGCAACATAAATATTTGTGTGAATTTTCTTTTAGAAGAAATAATACCACCTTTAGATTCTGCAGTAGAATAAGTCAGTGCTAATAGTGTTAGTAAATGGGATGTAGCAGGAAAAGACTAGAAAAAGCACAAATCTCACTCTTGCTATGTCAAGCCAAAATAATACTAAAGCAGAATAAATTATAGGTAAGAAATGAATACCCTATAGTTATATATTAAATACAATTTCCAGTTAGTTTCACCAGAGTAAAGTCCAAAATTATGTCCAATGTCCAATCCATTAGCTCAAACCCACGGTCCACAATCATGCCCTTTTTTAGTCAGTCCTGTTTAGCCTCTGCTGTCTGTCCTAAAGGGATATTTAGAGCTGAGGTGGTAGGGCTTTTTTTTTTCCTGTCTTTAGCAATGGATTAAGTCAAACTGATGAAAAAGTAATAGAGAAACTGTGACACCAAGGTTTTGTAGATGTAACACCCTGTGTCAGAGATTCTGCAGTTTGCAAGTGCAGCCCTCCCCAGTGCTAGAGCTCCAGACAGACCTTGCCCAACTGAAGTTCTTAAACTTGTTGCATTGTGGTCAGGATGGCTTTTGCAGTTAATTTTCTTCATCATCCTGGTAAATGGCCATTTACTTCAACAATTTCATGGAAAATACTGTTTAATTTTTATTTCTGAATTGTGAAATTAGGCTTTTGATACTCATTTGACACTTCACAATTGTAATAGGTGCTTGTGAAATGGTACCTGGTGGTCCTGAAGCCAGCTTTGTGTGGTACCTAGTGGTCCCACAAACTACTGCTGCTAGAAAGGATAAAAGATCACATCACAATGTGTTTCATCCCTCAGACGCTTTTGAGCTTCCTTGTGTTTTTAGCCACAGAGTTTGCATTGTTTTTGTCCCCTTTGTAATAATGGAAACAGTAGTAAGGAATTCCATTACCAGTTAAGACAGAGATTTATTACACTGAAATGGTGGATGTGAATATATATGATTTTCTGCATTGGAACTTCACAAATCTGTGGCATCAGTTTTCCTACTTCTGGCACAGCAGTAGATTGCCCTCTGGAAAGAGATCTGCTGAAATGCAAATTTGAAATCTCTGAATGGCCTAGCTTATACCTATCTTTAGCTATCTTTTATTTATATGTAGGGTATCTTTTATTTAAATGTAATATATATGGAATATGTGGCTATCTTTTATTTACAACATTAACAAATTACACTGCATTTGGTCAGAAGAAGTTCGCAGTGCCAAAGATCTGTAAGTGTAAAATATCTGGTACTGCTCTGTAAACTGGATCATGGCTGCAGTTACTTCAGACTCTGATCAGGATAACAGATGGGAGTGCAGATCTGCCTTCTTTTGTAAAGAGAAATTTGAATTTGAAGCCTGAGCTCTGAAAGTGAAACATTTAATTATTTTTGTTTGTTTGCTTTTAATTTCAGCATTAGGCTGTCTAGTACTATAAGTAAATTTCAAATGCTTCATAATGCTTAATTAATGTCAGTGGTGAGTATCTGTCCATTAAAAGAGGAACACCATGCATCAAGTCCAGCACAGCACTCAAAGTTTATAACCTGCTCCGGCCTGAGATTATGAAAGGTTTGGGCCGAATATTATGCTTGTGTTCAAAGTAGTTGATATCCTGTAAAGAAAAAAGATAAATAGATTTCTTTGGCCTACAAATGCTTATTTATCCATAATGCTTTTTCGTTTAAACATAGCTAAAAATGTTTACAAATTTTAACCATGAAGTAACCATGTTTAGTTTGTTCATTCCTGGTGTTCAAAATACAATCACTGTAGTGTTCGAAGCATTCAGAGTAAAGTGAAGTTACAGGAGAGAAGGTGGGAGGGTAATGTTGCAGCCCAACACAGAGGGCAAAATTTAGCTACCTGCAGCAGTGCTACTAGAAAGCTGAATGAATAGTTCTTGGTGTTGGAAAAAAATGTTACCTTGAGCAACCTTTTTTTGAATAATGTATAATCTCCTGATTCTCAGAAAAAAACAGCAAGAGCTGGACTTTAAAGTTAAAAACAGAACAGATAATGGTGTACCACAAACGACCACGTATCATAAGTAAATTCTAATACTCACTTTTGCGATGAGTTAGGAATGAGACCCCTCAGTTGTCCATGAAGCGCGTCTTGAATATTGCCAGATGAATAAAGCCCAATTGGAGAATTATAGGAGGAGCTCACTACCTGTCTTTTGTCATCAATATTTGCTGCTGCAACAAAAGGCTGGGCCCTTCTGTTGTGAGCTGTACCAATAGGCTTGAATTCCTGTACGTGATAGGCAGACAAAACACACAGAGCTACAATGCACACCAAAGCTAGCAATGAGTAAATCTGACAACACCAGTATTGTTAATAACTGCATTTTTACTTTTGCAACTCTGTTATTTTTTAACTGGTACAAGCATATTATATTTTTCCATGAATTTTGGTTATATTGCTTGAGCCATACACATTAATTTCCCATGTCCAGGCAAGCAGAAGGCTTAGAAGAAATGGGAGGGATGAATATTAAAGTGACCTTTCATATTCGTCACTAGATTTGACACTGTTTACATTATGCTTTTAAAACATTTAATGTATGCTTATCTTAATTTCTTTGCTTTAGTACTGCTCTCTAGCTTCTGCATTTTCATCACATACTGATAGAGGGACTTCCAAAAGTATGATTTTATTGTGTCTTACCTAGAAAACACATAATTTTTAATGCTTCTTTTAACTGAAATTAAATCTTGAACATACTTCAGGTTGAGGACATTCTTCAGAATGAATTTAATTTTTAAAGCATATCTGTGTATCAAAAATTTCACTGCTCTGTAATTTAATGTGAAATCATCATAAATAAGTAAAACCCAGAAATGGGTAAATTTGAAATCATTCTGCCTGTGTGCCTGTATTCTGACATACTTTCTCCTTTTTTTGTCATTGGCCAAGATAATTTCCTCAGTTTGTGGAATTCAAATGGTTAAGGTCTGGAAAGAAAATCTTTGATGATCTTTCAGATACCTTAAAATGTCCTTATTTGGGGGTTGGCCAGGAATGATGAAGACTTCTGACTGCATGAAAATTCACTTATTTATATTCTGTGTATTTATTACTCCTAAGCCTCAGAAATAAAGACTTTGAAAAAAATGATGTTGCCATCTGCCAAGGGTTTTTTTGCCTTTTACCCTAGTGGGTGAAGAACATTAACTGCTGCAGTCCATCACCTTGTCCTGATGACATGTGGCACTCTTTGAAAACAGTGCTGTGAGAGCATTTCAGCTTCCATCCATATGGAATAAATAGCTTTTATTTCTAACTAATAGGTTTCTACAACCTGAATTGGTCTTTTCTTTAGAGACTTCAACTTGCAATGTTAAGATGGCACAGGTCATTAACACTTCAATTTTCCTAGAAATCTTGTCCAGTTCTCCAGTTTGGGTTTGGTTTTGAGTACAAATGTTAAACAACAGTTTCCAAAATATGTTTAGGATCAGACTAAAGAAAAGTCATGGATATATAGAATATGCAAACAGAAAATGTAAACAGTAAAAAGCAGTTTTATTAAATGAAAATGTGTTGCAGCATTGCACTTTAAGAGACTACTGAAAGCAGTAATCAGATAAATGAGCACAAAGGTTTTACTTGCAATTCCTTCTTTCTGTCTGATAGAATGGAGTTGCAGTTAACAAAATGTATTAGTAAATGGAAATAATCTAATAGTTTAGGATCATGGCTACTTAATGAAAGATATTAATGTCAAAGTATTTAAAATTGATTCAAATCCATATATGATGCAGAACGAACAAAACCAACTGAGAACATTGTAATTTCATCCCCATATTTCATTTCTCATAGAGAAATGAACAGAAGATGTGGCACCATAACAGCATGTTTACAATGGAACAGTTGTGAAACAAATATTTGCAGTTAGTGAGACTTAAATCCTGCTTTCTTTATAACTCATCTATTAATAAAAAATGTCAGTGACAGAACATACAGCAGCAAAAACAGTCCAGCTCTTGTGTTTATTTGATATCATCGAATGTGTGAAAAGTCCTCTTTTAGTTCAAAAGCTAAATGAGAACTGGAAGTTGTTGAAATTTCTAATTAGGAATATGGGAGAATTACAGTACTTAATTTTTAATTGTTTTTTCCAATTGACAGATTTTTATTTTTTTTTTCAGGGCTAGGTACATTTTTGCATTGATACAAGTATCAGGAATAGAAATAATGTAGCACCAAAAGCCTGTACAAATTTATCCATCACAGCCCATATAATGGCATTCCTTGGGGTAATTGCTGTTACAGAATACAGATGTGTACCTTTTGGAGGTATCATGTGACTAAGATCTTTATCTTTGAATGGTGTTATAAAGATGGGTAGATCTTCAAAACTAGCCCAGGACAATTATATTGTTTCAAAAATTGATTATAGATGGTAATAGACTATAAACTTCTTAGAACAATGGGATATGTTTTTCTTAGATTTTTATACTTATCTACATGTGTAATAAATCTCCCAGGAATGTTTAATCTCCTTCATGGCCAAAAGTCTAGTTTGACTGAACAAAATGTCCAAGGACAAAGATAGAAGTAAGAAAGAGAAGTTCAAATAAAAACAATTCAAGAAATTGTGGTAATGAAAATTATTTCCAATGAGGTTAAAAGGATTGTAACAGAAAACATTCATGAGTCATTGTATTCTTTTAAACTTACAATATAGCAGAAGGTATTTTAAAAATAATTTTATGATACAATTTGCCATTTAGATTTTTTTTTTCTCTTTCTACTTATACTTGTTGAGAACCTTATGTTCTAAATTGCTTTTATTCAGATTACAGTGTGATTGTATTAGTAATTCTTCAAGTGGTCTGCTATTTCTTACTATTTATCCATCACACTATAGGTTACTCCAGACTCAAAATCAGTGTGGCTGTTTTTTGTGGGGGAATGTGTAGTTTTCAAGAGTGACTCTCAGTCAGGCACTTATTGCTGTAAATTAGAATTGTTGCCTCAGTTTCCTCTTCCCAGATTTACAAATAATGAGAGCTTTCACTGTGCTCCAACAATTGCCTGTATCAGTCTCCAAATGGCTCTTGGGAGATTCTCAAGAACTGCTGACTCAGAAGTTTGCTACAGTGTGAAGGTTCCTTGTTCCATAGCTGTACGTTGGCAGAGTATTTAATTGTTTATCAGGTTTCACATTGCCATCTCCGTGCATCTGGAGAATAATTTTCATTCATTGAAGCTAAAGTAAGCATTCTTTGGCCAATTATTTAGCCACATTGCTGAACAATTTCAAACAGGGTTTCCATTAATTTGTAATTCTCTTTTATTAGCTTACAGATTTGAATTAGGTACTTATTAAGGAGATTGTGTATATTGTCATTTGTTATTGTTATTTAGCTGGATTCTAATTTTAAATAACTGACTTCTCTTAACTTTCTTAGTGAATACAGAAATTTGATGAGAGTGAAAAAAATCTGATACATTCATAAAATCCATGACCTTTTGGGTAATTTTGGTTACTATATAAATAGAACTCAGTGGTCTTCCATTTCTGCACACCAGTAAACATATGCAATACTTCTGAGTAAAAGAGTTTTACATTTGAAGTAACAATTTCTGCTTTTGCATTTTTCTCCATTCATCCTGGCTTCAGTCCCTGTATTTATTGTTAGAATTCAGCAGACTCTCATAAGACTTGGACACAGGTAGTAGTTGTGCAAAAATTTGTCATCTGAGATTCAAGAAACTTCTTACTGTTTTTTCTGCTGGTATATGTGCTTCTGCATCTCGTGTTGTGACAAAATATACTGTAAAATTTAATTTCAAATCCCAGCAATTGTAGAAAAATAGGCTATATTTATTTTTTATTCCTCAGGAAGAGACAGATACTCATATGGAAGAATTTAATCTAAAATGTAAAACATTCCAGGAACGGTTTAGTATGTTTGTTTGCAAACATTTCTACTTTTATGGTACCTACTATTTATTAAATATACTCAGTACTCCTGAACTTCCTAGGAACGAAAAAGATACATTAAATGAAAAGACTGTCCGTTTAATCTAGGACAAACAGTTATTTCTGATTGCCCAGTGGAGACTGCTTTTCAATAGTCTGCCAAATAGCACTTAGTGAATTCTTGTAATCTATTTTTAAGGAACCGTCCTTTTTAGGAATGCAGCTTTCACGCAGAGGGATTACTCTTGTGTAATGCATGCCTGCATGGTTTTCTCTATAGTTTTTTAGTGAATTTGTTCCATTGCTAGTCATAGCAATCCGTAATGTGTATCCTAGCTCTTCCACAAGGATATGCATTTAAAATACTTTTGTTTCTTCACTATGGTATTCCTGCTGCTGAAGAGGCTATATTGTTTCTGATGGAGTTTTCTGTGTCACTTAATGCAAGTCTTAGATCAGAAAGAAGAGAGAGAAATGCAACACTGAAGTGCTGTATTCATGTTGGGGAGCATCTCCGTGAAAACAGAATTGGTGGAAATACTTAGTGCACAGGGTTTATCAAAATGGAATCTAGACTTTTTTTTCATCTTGCATATCATAGAATAAATACTTTGACATATTTTCTTTGAACCTGGCCTTCCAGGATCAGCAGAATATTCTTCCCTCCCTGCTCTTGAGATAACAGCAAATGTTTATGTAGGTTAAAGAGGAATGACAAAGAAATAAAGTTATAAAGTTGATAAAGAAATAGTTGTAAGCAGTACCTAGCTAATTCACTATTAGCAATATAAAGACTTTGACTCATAGTAGCTTTTTCCTTTTTTGAGTTTGAAAAGAGAGATGGCTGTCGATTGATTGGATTTGCTTTGGCCATATACAACGATCAAGACTTTCCTAGTCAGAAGTGGTGAGTGATTTGCTTATTGACCAAGTACATGGGTCTTGTGTAAGTATGTAAACTTCAGTTCTGTGGCATAGTATAAAAATGTATGGAGGTAAAGAGATCCAGCTTTTATGGATCTCTCTGTTTAACTGACTACATCTAAATGAATTTTGTGATCTGATGAGTTCATCACTTAAATACTTGATATTTATTCCCGACTGAAGAACTTCCTCATATGACGAAGAATCTCTAAAAGAGTTAAAGCAACTTAAACTGTATCAGAATAAGAGAACATATTTTATTTCCATAATAGAACTATGGTGATATGTGGACTCTTAAAGAAAAATGAGAATTTGTTATAGCTTCTTAATGTTTTTTTTTTCTGTTATAGCTGAAAAATCAAAAACACTGAGTCAGATAAAATGGTGTTCCTGAATGTTATAAACATGGTGGTTCATATGAGCTTAAACTGGCCAATCATGGATGAAGTTCTAGTTAATGAATTTTAATGACCACAAGAGAGATTATTTGGTGTTTAAAAAAGCAAATAGAAATGGTTAGGTAACTTTGCACAGTTCATACCTGAGGTTCAGCTTCCAAATTTATCTTGAAGGGATGTGCTCTGCCATCTTCTGAAACTTGTGGGGACCATAACTTAGTTCCTGCCCTAGAAAGAAAGAAAGAGAGGCAGAATTTAAACAATTTGAATTCCTACAGAGTTGTGTATGTCCCCATAAAATATAATGCAGCTTGTAAATCTGTAGGGTTTTTTTTAGTGTTTTGACATAAAAATATGTTAATGATATGTAACTGATATGTATAAAATGTATTTACATTTTAAAAAATTATGTATCCTATTAACAATGGGAAATAGGTTCTTAATAATTACCAAACACAAAAGGAAAGGGAAATCAGTGCCTTTCTGACCTGAGCTGACCAAACTTTTTAGTTTTATTTTTTTAATGGTTGCTAGAATGAATGTTGGGTCCTCAGAATATTTTATATGAATAAGCGAGTGTATTAGTAATCATCCTAAACATCAATTCATTTTTCTTTAAAGACCATAATTTCCATGTCAAGCCTACTTTTCAATGCTGAAGTACAACCTAGATATGCAAAGTATGTGCAAGGGGAAATTGAAGTTGCACAGATGATTCTTTCAGCCACGTAGGCAGAAGTAACAAACACAAAATACCAGCTACAGTTCTGTTTTCATTGACAAAGGGAAATGTGGCAGCTAATTTTAAAGTAGCATAATAGTAATTTTAAATATTAATCTGATGCTACTTGTTATATATTCATTTATAACATTTTGAAATTGGCTTCCCAACATAGTTGTTAAATGGCATATATCAATCTGTAGCGGAACCTTGAGTTAACAGAAGGAATTTTTAACTATGGTGTGTGCTTTAGTCATTCAACAATACTCCTTAAAAAAAGAGAAACACTTCTGTATTTCAAAAGAAATATTGCAGTCAGCTGCAATAAAGAGCTGTGCCTCCTTGAGAGCCTCAGGTTAATCAGCCCTGTCTTAGTTTTGGAGACAGCTTGAAAGAGTGTGCCAAGTGGTTCTGATTACAGGCTGAGCAAACTCAGCTGGAGATGTGAAGCTGCAAGTTGTTTATTTTCCTGGCTCTAGTAGAGAGAAGTGAACACAAAAGTTTCTGGATTACTGCAGTTTAGGTAAGACAGTGTTTCTCAGTTTTATTTTGAACATTGCTTTGAAAATCCTTTATGAGGCTTAATATGTTGTGACCAAAGAGATTGATTTGCTTTAAACTCACTCCTTTGTCGCCCCTTATGAAAGTGACATGATGTTGTTTTCCCTAACTGGGATGATACAGTAGTGGCTTTATGTGTGGTTGAGAGGAGGCAGTGATAGGCACCTGTGGCTGAGGGAGTGTTAGAGCAGAGAGGTCACTGAGCAACTGACACTAGATGCGGATTTTATTATTTCCCCAAAACATGAAGAACTGCTTGCTTACTGACAGTAAACAGGATTTGTGCAGTCAGCAGAATTGCAGTGTGAATAACCTGAGGGAAGCTGTTCTTTTTGTGCCTATAAAGATGAGTTCTGGGGAGTCTTGCTTGACCTGGAGCTTAAGAGGTAGGTCTGGTTGCTTGTAATTTTAAGGATCTTGGGAACTTCCTCAAACTATTTGAAATAGTTACACCATATAATAATTGTACTTTTGATTGAGTAGTATCTTCTTTAAGCAGTAGGCAGACATGTACACGTACCTCTCTATTTTCAAACAAAGCTGATGTGTAGCTGCTTTAATTCTCTCCTGGGCATCATTATGTGTCATGTTCTCTGTGCCTAGACCATCAATAGCTATAATAACATCACCAGGGCACAGGTTGGCAGCTGAAGCCTTGCTTCCAGGTGTAATCTGAAAAGACCAAAATGTGACTGCTTAATCACCCGAAAATTGCATGCCCAAAATTGATAGAGACAATGAACTTCATCACATTCCCCTATTTCCTGTTGGATGGGGGAAATATTTCGCCAAAAGTTCTGTAGTTCTATTGTCAGGAAACTATATGAATGTTTTATTCATCATAACTCCAAATTAGATAGAAATTATCTTCACATTTCTGCATTAGTTTCCACTCTGATTTCTGTAATTACTGCAACTCATCTTTAAATCTTCTTTCTCCACTGCTATTATATATATAATCTGGTTGAAAAAAACCCAACACATCAAAAGAACAAACAGCAGAAAAAAAGAACTGGCAAGAAAATGTGTTGCTGAACTCCTTAAAGTGCTTAGGTTTAAGTCCCATGGCATTTGAGTAACAGTGGCCCTGATCCTTCATGGTGGTCTGTGTGGTGCAATTCATACCTTGTGTACACATACCACCATCTGTGACATTCACAGAAAATAGCCCATAGCTTATCTTTATATGCTTGCTTTTTTTTTTTTTTGTCTTGTTGACAAATTTCTGTATGGTTGTGAAAATAATTGAAATGCAAAAAAATTTTGCTTTAAAACAACTACTGTATAGAGGCCATGACCTTAGATGTTACTGAAGCTTGTTCTAGGATTGCAGGCCTCTATTTGCAAGAGTTGACTTCTCCTGCCACCACAACACACATACCATACACAACACAGGTCTTAGGTCACTGAGTGGGATGTCTGTCCCTTACGTGTGTATTGCCATTTTAGGCAACTCTTGATTACCTAGACGGCGACATGAAATTGATGCATGTAGCCCATAAGCTTCTGAAATTCAGCTCTTGAATAGCAGAAGGGACAAGTTGAGTCATGCAAAGTAATATTAGCTGCCTATATGTAAGTAGAATAATCCCAGTGTGAAGGAAAAAAATGTCAATATAGTCTTATTTCCAAAAGCAGTTCTTTTATCTGTGTCATATATTAAATGAAAAAGCTATTGGAGAGATTTCTTTCTCAATGTGGGTTTTGCTGTTCACAAACACTGTGAGTTCTGTTCAGCAAAAGCACATCTTATCTTGACTGGAAAACATGCTGTGGAGACATTATTCAGCTCTGGTGTTTCAGTTTTCCAGCAAAGGAAAAGAGTAAGCTGCCCAATGTACTTCCAGCATTTCTAGTTTTGGTGAAGCTGGCAGACTTGTCTCTGAAGGGGACACTACTGTCAACATAAAAGCCAAACAGAAATTATTTTTAATATAAGTTGCACTGTATTAGTATTAAAATAATGGCAAAAATCAGTGAAGAAGTGTTGCTCTCTCCTCCTTCCATCTCCATTAGGTGAGTCTGAATGATCAGAGAGATTGTTTGGTGAGCTCTTTTTCTGCATTCCCATGTGTAACCTTATTTTTGATACCACTGTAACAAACTACAATGCATGTGTTATTACCAAGTCAGGCAAACTTTCCAAAGAGGTGCTTGTGGCCAGCTGCAGGCTTTTACACCCTCACTTTTCCAAAAAAATGGACTAGGGTACTGTGCGCTTAACAAAGTGTTCATGTGCCTGAATAATCTGTTTGAATATGAATCGAGGAAGTTTATCAATTCTAAGTCTGAAATTTCTAAAATGGTCTGCTTCTCAAAGTTCAACAGCTGCAAGTGTAAGTGATCAACACTGAGACCACTTACACCACTATAATAAGACAGGGGTTAGAGGTGTGATTATTCTTCTCCCTTCAAGGTAGAATTGCTCCTGATTTAGCTTAGCATGTTGTGAATATGTCTGCAATGACAAACTGCAGCAGAATTCCTCGTGTTCCAATGTGACTGTTGATGCTTTAATACCTAACTGGGCAAACCAACCATTCTTGGTTCCCTCTCAAGAGTAAGTTAGCTGGTATAACCCTTATGGAGGTTACTCTGCAGATTATGTTTTTTGCACATCACAACAAATCATCTGCTGTACCTGTGACATACTGCAGCAAAGCCTTGAGATCATGATCCTGCCTTATAAAGCAGCGTATCTGCCTAGCACAGTACATTCCCCTGCAGCTGTATTGGTACATTCCCCAGCAGAGAATGCCCTGCTCTGTGTTGCTGCTAAATCCCTTGGCTTTTATAAGTCATCAGCGGCTGCAGTGATACCACTTAGATGTTTGAATGGGGTTACCATCATTTGGTGGGAATGAGGAGGGAAAGACACAGGGGTCTATATTTCCTCTTCCTTGGTTGAATTGATCATTGCCAAGCTTCTGAGATGTGTCTCTTGGGCTTTAACACCTTGATGGGGGTGCTGAGCTCTACATGCCCAGTCCTGCTAGGGTGCAAAACAGGCACCTGCCCTGCAGACTGTGTTTTATAGAAAGGGACCACATTGTGCAGTGCAAGGTATCATGGGTAAGATGTTGATATTGTGGGTACCTCAATAATATAAGTGGTACTATTTCTTAAGGACTTACTAGTGACACATTAACTGTGTATTTTGAACACTTAGAATTCTGTTCTGACTGTAGTGTTTGTTGCTCGTTCACCCTGGCTTCATGAGGTAAATTCTAGTGTTGCTTTGGGAAAATTTTTGCCTTGCTCTTCAGGCCATGTCTGCATGATAAGCCTGTTACTCTTTTATCCTGTGTATCTTGGATTTGGATAAATACAAAAATATGTGTTGATCATTCAGATGTTACAGACTAATTATTTAACCACATGAGGGTCAAATGTCTCCAATGAAACTTTGAAGAAAACCTCTCTTCATCTGATAATAGTCTTGAAAATCTTATCACGTTGCACAATCATAAATATTTCAGGCCCTGTGTTTTCTGAAGAAAGTTATGAATGTCTGCGGACAGAGTGGCTAAACATAAAATTGAGTTGATATGAATACTTGCTTGTGATTGGTAAAGTTCTATAAAAATAAAATAGAACTTAAATCTAGAGTTGATAATACTTTACCATTCTCTCCAAATTGCACAAGTTTCAATTGTTCCTGTAATCAATTCCATTAATGCAATTTATTTCCATCCATGCAAAGTTCCAAGGATTTTAATATTTTCAGTCTTTGTAGTTAATTTGTTGTTTCTGACTGTAATAGAACTTGAATGTATTGATTTTTATTCCCCTCCTGTCCTTCCTCACTCTCAGTGATTACGGTCTGTAGTTTTTGCATTTGCTTGAAAAAAGAACAATTTTCACATGAGCTTTTGAAGTGACATCTGTTCTTTAGACAGGTGGATAATGATCTCTTAAGTCATCTGTCTCTCTTGACAAGTCCTGATAAAAGCTGTCTCTTGTTGAACAAGGATGTAGCCAACCAATCTTGACACCTGTCCAATTATTTTATTCAGAATATATTTACAAATAATTTCTATTTATGGTTTAGTTTTTTTCTTGTCAGGACAGTTAAGCCTAGTATGAATGGGCTGCTTATGATAACTTTTACAAAAGGAACACCTAGGCCCCAAGAAGCAAGACTGGTGAATCTTCTGAAATGTTCTCTATTTCTTAAGGGATATTGCATGAATACATATTGAAGGACTCTTCTAAATTTATGCAGTGGCAACAAAAATATTAACTTTAAACAAATTTACTGTTAATAATCTTAAGCCTTAACTAAGTAAATGTGACCTTTTTTCATATATATATATATATATATATATATTCATTGTAATACTTGAAATGTGATTTTGGGCATTTCTGTAATATGCCAGAAACCAAAGGCTTATGTCTTGTGAGGCATTTGGTAGGTATGAGTCAACTGCAAAGTAATTTATTCTTTAGAAAGTTATATTTATAGTAACATCCTTTGTTATTGCAGTTTTAAACTTCATTGCTCTTAATCTAAACACAAAGAAAATACAAACCAGACACCGCTAAAATATTTTTCATTAGAGATAATGGAAACTATTTTTCTTTTAGAGGCCCATAAAAGGCAATGAAGGCCCTAAAACAGCCGGAGATTTTTTTTAATTCAATGTTTCTCTCTCCTGTTTCTCCAAAGGCTTTGCTATATTCTGTGAGTATTTGTTCTGTAACTACATTCAGTCAGATAATAGCATTTTGATTTACTTATATTTAAAATACATAATTTTTTTAATGCTTTTATAAACCTTGAATGAATGACTAAGTTAATTTTTACGAGTTAATACTGAAAAGATGGCCCTTAAACTTTCTACTGATTCTTGTTTGGAAGCGTATTTACTGCAAGACATCACTAGTGGTATCCATCCTTCAAGGCTTTTGACGTTTACTCAATACCAGGCATAGTGTATATAGTGAGTCATAGTGTAGGGATTTTTTTTTTAAACAAAAAAGGAAAAATGAAACAGAAAAACCATAGCAATTTGGAGGTTCATGGAACACATATTTGGTGTGTCTAAGGTCCTGAAAAGCAGTAGAAATATAAGGAGAATTAATTCTAGCCTGGTGTGCATTGAACACAATTAAAAACAAAAATTCTCAAAATATGTATCCTGTCTTTTGAGCAGATCTGCATCTGTAGATGCAGGGCAGCTGACAGTGTGTTGTATGCTACATTGATCGAGTCACTGATTTCTTAAATTGCAGCTAAAATCCATGAAAAATAATGAAGGCTCAAATTCTTGCCATTTATTGAGGGGGGGGGGTGGTTAAGATAAGCTTTTAGTTTCTAAATATGGCAAAACTCACCAAATAACTATCTCTTTCATATGCAGGACTGGATAACTTTCTAATAACTCACTCATTTAACATTCATGGAAGTGAAAACTTTCAGATATGTAAAAACAGGTATTGTTGCCTTTTCTGGCAATAAACAGAACTTGGTTTAATTAAATAAGAGTCAGATAAATTGGCAAAGCACAAACTCCCAGGCATGAGGAGCTGCTGCCAAGCAGTCTTCTCCCCCAGTGATCAGAGAGGCTAGCTGTGGAAAGCACAAAAGTGAGGTCCTGCTTTTAGTAGGTTTAAATGTTAATTTTGAAAGCCTGGGAAATCATGCCAGAGTTTTTCTGCTGCCAAGGCACTTGAATTTAATTTTGAGACCTAAGTAGAAGTGCAGTTAAAGTCTCTTAGACCAATCACAGGAACATGTCACACAAAACTTGTAAAAACTTAGTATTCAGCTGGCTCTCCTCAGAACTGGCAGCTACTTTTTAATCTACTCACAGCTTTTTCTGCATCTCTGAACTCCAGAAAAGTAAAAGACAAAAAAAATCTACAGCAACTCTTAAATGGAGTAAATAGAAAGGAAATGTAAAAAGTACATACCCTGGTTATGATTAAGGGTTGGTTAAAATCTATTCCTCCTGAGAGCCTGAATCCCCAGGGTGACGGTCCTTGGAGAATAACGTTTTGTGGCATTGTGGACAGATTTTCCTTGGTTAATGTTCTTTTTTCCTTGGGTCCGTGTGAGGAGTTGAGCTATAGGAGGAAGGTTGCTGTCAGCAGAGCACCTGCCAGACAGGGCAGCCGACCTTTTTTACCTCCTAAGAAGTTTTACTCATTCCAAAGCTGTGGGCACTGCACTTTATCCCTACTCTTTGGGTGACGTCAGTCAGTCCCTCGGCTTCTCCACCCACAGAGGGGAGTATCAAACTCTGACAAATAAAGCTTGAATGCTGGAAAGCTTACAACAAATGCATCAACTTTATCTGCTGCTTTAGCTTCCCCTCAGCCCGACAATCAGTAAGCTTCAGGATGCAGCGTCCTTCTGGTTTCTTAAAGCAACCTTGCTCACTTGATATCACGCTGTTTATGTTGCCTGTGTTTGATTCAGCTATGCAGTGCAGTGCTTTGACTTTGCACATGACTCTGGTTCATGTCGACAGAAATACTAATAAGGAGATTTCCCTCTCAAGGTCTTCTTTGTAATGTAATAGTTTATTGCATTAAACACTCCTTCCAGCCCTTCAGCTGCATTTTTTAGATAGTCACTTGAGACCATGGCATGTACCAGTCCTAATGCCCTGAAAAATCTGGACTGATGTCATACATATTTCTCATACTGTGGAAGAGAAATGTGGTATTAGGTGATGATGTCCTTTTTTCTTTCTAGAAATCTTGGCTTTCTAAAGGTAGTTGTCCTTTACTTGTGGCTTGCTAGTAGTAGTAGTGTTCACCAGAGGTTTTTGTAACTGTGTTCTTGTCAAGAATATTTCAAAGATATGCTCTATTATTAAAGTATAATTCACATCCTGATCAGAATGAAACACATAGTAGTGACTCTTTGAAAGTAAACCATCAGAAAGGGTATCTGTATCACAAAGAGCTTGCAGGGTGACAGTCAGCTGGTGGGGACACAGCTTACCTTAGGAATGTGAAGGAAGAAAGGCACATTTAAAGAAATAAGGCAGGTGTTTAGGTCAGTGGTGTATTAGTCTTGATAGCTGAAATTCTTTAGTGTATTTTGAAGTTGAGGAAAAGAATCCTCTCATTCCTTCTGAGTGGTGTACATACTCTGGTATGTCCTAACATTTTGAGACTGGTTCATTATATGCCTTCAAAGTATTGCCACTATACAGTTCATCCTGACAGAGTACACTGTGTGTGTTCAAGGTCAGAACTTATCACAAAGTACTACTTCAGTTTCTTACCTTTTCTCCTCTTCATGATTATATGTTTTGAGTGAAAACACCCTGCATATTTGGTACTCTGTTCACTCCACTTCTCCTAGTGAATCCTATAGTGTGTTTTGATTTGTAGGAACTGAACAACATATTAGATGTATTCATTTAAAGAGTTCTTTCCTGTGCAGTTTGCATTTTCTTTTTCTCTGAACACTGGCAATGTCAAATATTGAGATTACAAATCCTGCAGTAGAAAATATTTTTGAAATATAAGAATTTCATTGTCGGGTCAAACAGTGTAATCAGACCCTGAGTTTTCAGTGTCAAAAATTATGCTTGTATAATAACTAGTTCACTGGAGAGATTCCTTCCAAATTCCCATTCTGAAGTTACTGATTTATATCTTAATGTGCAGTTTTACTTTTTGGGTGTTGTTTTTTTTATTTGGTTGTTTGTTTTTTTAAAGAAACCCAGGTTTGGGATTGCTTAAGTACCTGTAAAGTTTGTTCATGTTTCTATACTATACTGAAATTTGCTCATATGTTCCTTCTAATCTTCCTAGATATAGGTAAGGGCAGGGTAGATTTAACCTTTTTCTAGGCAAGTGATTGCTCTCAGTTTACGTGGAAATCATATGCATATCTGAAGCTGAGCTCTCGCTCAAAGAATGATTTTTTTTCTGCCTGGTTTACTGGAAGGGTGGCTTGCTCTCCAAGGTGCTGTTGCTCTGGAAAGCAATTCCTAGATCTGGTTTTATTTTCTTTTATTTTCCCAGATTCAGCTGGTTGTTGTTTTTTTTTTGTTTGTGGTTGTTTTTCCATCTTGGTAATTAGGGAGGGGAAAGAAAAAAAGATTTGAAAGGCAGTACTGACTTGATGCTTGTCACATAAGGCTATTTCATAGTTCCTCTTCAGTGACTGCTTTTTAAAAGTCCTTCACCCACAGTATCTGTATGTATTTTTTTGGTTTATAAAAAAAAACCTAGAGTACTTCTGTTTTTACATGCTAGACCAAAATGACCAGCTGAGCTGGATTGAAGCCAGTGCATTTTATCCACTTTCCTTTCAGTAAAGAACATTTTCTTTTTTCTTGTCTGGTTTTAGGGCATCATATTTTCTTTCATAATAGTTGTAACTATGAAAATGTATTTTTGTATACATGAAGCAATGTGCTGTTTCCCCCTTTTTTTTTTTTTCCCTTGTGTCTTTGAAGCTTCCATATTAGAAAACAAGTATTTTTACTAATTTTCTTGTTTTGTACTGTAGGATCATTGGTGTTACAACTCTTCTTACCTGCAAATACATATCCTCTGAATTTAATGGTTGTGTTATGAATTTTTGTCTAAACTGGCCTCCTCAGAATAATGATGTAGTCTTTTGGTTTACAGTATGACTATCCAAACGTTTGAAGCAGACTTTTGCTTTCCAGATTAATATTTCATTTGATTTTTGTGCCAAATGTCATTTTTCTATCCAGTGCAATCTGGAAGAGTACAACAACCATTTTCAACCTGCTTCCTCCCCAAAAAATTGAAGGAGAGAAGAAGCTATGTCAAATTCCTTTGTGTCACTCAACGTTTTGAGATTTGGGAGCTGGGGTTGCAGATTAGGCATTGGAATGGTAGCATGGTACACAGATCTGTCATTGCACACCATGACACTTCTCTAGCTTTGGACAATCGAACTCCTGTGCCCATGGCATGCCATTGTTTTCCATGTTGCAAGCAAAAGACATTCTTCTTACCTCACGTCACAATGTTTTTGGGCATAATTTTCTTATTTTTTCTCCCAGTATGTCTCTGTCTTGATGGAAGAAAATGTTTTCCTGACAACTTGGCAGACTGAGAGTTGGAGAAAAAGGTTTTAAGGAGCGAATGTTTAAAACCAATTCATCCTTCTGTAAACTCATGGAGTACTCTGTTTCAGGCTACAGAACCAGAATAAACCCTGTACAGGCTGAAACAAACAAAAAACCCCCAAACATTCCAGAGTCCACTTTTTAAGTCCTAAACCTCCTGTCTTACTTCAGAGCTTAGTCTGTATCATAATAAACTATATTGGACTTCATTGTTTGTGGTGTTTAGACAGCAACAATCTAGGATGCTGAATGGAGCCTGAAAATCACTTGCACATGTGGAACAGCATGTACTGAAACTGGCTGTCCAGAGGCGAAAGGTCAGAGTGTTCCAAACTGCACAGCCTGTTTTCTGTTTCAAAACTCATGGGTATATGGGAAATCTTTTTATAAGAAATACTACTTATTTTAAAAGAGTTCCCAAGGCAATAAGACTGATTATATACAGATTGTAGTTTTCCCTAATTCCATTGTTAGGGAACAGGAATGATTAATAATTTGAATCCTGGTGAATTTACCAGCTTTTGGTTACAAATTAGCAGTACCCTAAGTTTTCCTGGCAAGGCAGAAATCCTCTCTCATTTTCCTAGGTGACAAGCACCTCTCTTATTCTTCTCATGCATCTAGAAAAGAAGGGAGGAGTGGAGCTCTTGTCCTTTACCCCTCTCCCAGGCATTAGAAATTCCTAGGCTGGAAATACATGTGAGGTGGAGGACATTCCTACAACTCCTCCCTACCTGCCCCAGCTTTGCAAGTGCTTTGAAGTAGTGATTTAGGTCAACTGACCTCTAATGTTAAACTTCTGGCTATCATTTTTACATAACTCTGGTATTTTTCTCTGCTGTTTAGATTCTGAGTAGCAGACTGAAACTGATAAGCATTTTCTTAGTTTTTTTTGTATGCAGATTTGGGAAGTCAAGAATGCGTGGGGTTTTAGGGTTTTTTTTTGTTTGTTTGTTTTTGGTTTGATTTTTTTTTTTTTTTTCTTTTTCCCATATTATTTAACTTTCAATGTTAAACATAAATGGTAATGGTATATTTGTTCCATGAATACTGCAAAAATGGAAGATGTAAACATCAATTTTTTTCAAGAAGTGTCCTACTTACCAAGTGAGGAGTAGGTGTCTTAAAGCCTTTTAAAGTGCACATTAAGGATCTGTCCTAAATTAACAAGCCAGTAAGTGGAAAGTAATTTTTTTTAATGAAATGATATGTTTCAGAGGTGTTTTATAAAATTCTAAGCAAATTGAAACACATTGAAAATAGAAATGAAAAGATTTTATTTTCAAAAGTTTTTTTAATTATAGATGTGATTGGTTTTCATCTTAACTGATTTTATTCCCCCTGTTTTTTAATTTTAAAAAAATGTAAGGGAGGAGTTGGGGACATTTGTAAAATAATTAAAAATATTTTAAAAGAATCTAAATGGAATGAGATGCTGATGTCACATTAAAGTATTAAAATTACTGCTTACTTTAATTCTGAAAACTCATGTCTATACCCTATGTTTGCAGCTCTGTGTTTGCAAACTGACCTATGCATATATTGACTTGCAATCTGTGTTGCTAATATTCTGATTATTCAACTCATTTTCTGAAATGTTGATTTTGTCATATTATTTCAATTTTGCCTATTTTGCAGGGGTTTAGATATGGTTATGACTAGGAAAGAAATTTGTTGTCCTTTATTGGTTTCATTGCGAGCCTGATGTAATGTCACCTCATAATTATGGCTCCTGCCAAAAAAGTTGCAAAACATTTCTCAAATTTTGTGCTTAATTGCTGCATTTCTCAAATTTCACAATTAATTTTATGTGAGTTAAGATGTTTTCTGAGAGGCTGTGTTTTCCTGTTGTGTATGGAAAAGGGCTTGCCCTTCAGTTCTGACAGCCTGTAAAAGCTCTGATGGAGAATTTTAAAGCTGACCGAGGAAGAAGTTGTTCTTCTTTTCAGCTCATTTACTCATCAGTGGTTCTGCTCCCTTTAATAGCTGCAGTCAAACGTCATGTCCAAATTTGGCAAGCTGATGCCTTTTTTGTTTAAAGTTAAAGCCCATTTTGGCATTGGAAATGAGATAAGCTCATTTCAAAGGACTGAAGTTGGAATGAAGTTAACAAGGCTCTGTGCCAGCAGATAAGTCCAGTATGCTTCATAAATTAACATGCTGGCACTAACATAATTTGTTGAACAACGTAAGCTGGCTGTTACAAAACTCTCTGATGTGTTTGCTGTTCAACATTACCTGAAAAAATAATGCACAGCAGTTGTTAATTTTATAGAACCTCTTTCATGAAGCATATTATAGAGCAGCATTCAGGAAACAGTCCAAATACTTCATTAGGTGTGCAATGACATGTACCTACAGGAACGATAACATACCACTTCAGACACTCAGCACTGCCTCTATTAAAGGCAAAGTGCTATTTTTTATTTCTATAATAATTAGTCCTATTTCTTAATTTCATGTGTGATTTTATGCACTTAGCTACGTAATCTTTTATTGCTATGTGGAAACTTTCAACTGTGTCTTTTCAAGAGAAAAGCTTGTATTTATGAAAGGGATAGTGAAGAGATCAAGTGATGTCAAGACACTTATCTCTTGTTCTTTTCAAACCTTAGGTGTAAAAGGTAAACATTTACCACCAGATTATTACTGCTTGTGTCTGTAGGCCAAAATACATGTCTGGATGCTGTTAGTATGCCAGTGGTAGCCAGCCATATATCTTTTCTTGTGCTGGGTTGTATGATACAAGTCAAGTATGGCAGGGCCCAGGAAAGAAGAGGCTGGAGGAAATAAGATGATTAGAACCAGGGAAATGGGCAGTAGAATGATGCAGGCAACACGAGGCCTTCCAAAGAAGTAGGTTAAATTGTAATTTAGCAGACAGCAGTAATTTTAGATACTCAGACACTGTTGGCCAACTGTGTTTCAGACATGATCCATTCAGCTTCTCCTGTATACATGTTCCTTAGACATTGCATGCTTTCTTTTCAGACATGTATTTTGTAATTTCTATTCAAGTCTCATTCATGGGATATGAATTACTGTATCCATGCTATTCATGGACTAAAACTGGCACAAAATGCTGTGCTATGTCCATTCAATGTTAATTATAATTAACCTTTTTCTGCTCCTTATCTTATGAAGATAAAAGGTTATAGGCAAGTGAATGTACTGGAATTACGTATGCTGCTACTGGAGAAGGAGCTGGTTCTATTCAGTAGCACTAGATGTAACAAAAATTTCAGAGAATTTTGCAAAACTCAAGACTAAGAATAGATCCGTAGCAAAGCTTGTGTGACTACAGGAATCCATCAGGCAGGAGGCAATAGCAGTGCTTTTTGAATAGCATTTTATCTAAAAAATATTAGATGACAAGTGAGAACTTCTTAGAGTGGTAAAACTGTCAATGAAGATCCTGTCTATAGTGTATGTCCCTCTCTATGGAAACATGCATGTGTATGTATGTTTTCTCCCTTCATCTAGTATATTTTTGTAAGTGAAAGTTATATCTGGAAATGACCTGAAGTGTCAAGAAAAGAACAGTGATTTATTGGTTAAAGAAAATGCTTATCCCTTTGTGGTTGCAATTTATACTTTATTCCTGCTCTAAGATTTTAGATTTTTTTCCATCTATGAATTTAAAAATCATTATTTTTAGACTTATTATGAATGTCTTACATTGTAAATAACAGATAATAAAAGTCTGGGATTGCTATGACTATCTACAAACTACCTTTAGGAAAGACAGAAACAAAGCGGGAGGCAAAGCTGCTCATCCTGTCTGGATCCTCTTCGGAAGTTTCTGCTAGTTTTCATTCTAAGCAGTTCTGTTTAACCACACCTTTATCCTTGGCTGTAAAATACTCCTTTTGCATAGGGCTCTTGGAATATAGCAAAGTGCTTATATGCAATATATGCAACTGTACTCCAACTGTGTGAATGCCACTGAGAGTGTGCCTGGTGTTTCCCTGGGGCTGGCTGCAGGTGTTTTGGAGGCATATAGGCAACAAGAGACCATAAGGATTTGAACCATGGTGGCTCATTCTGTATTGCTGTACATGACAGGTTTTTCTGTCAACCCCTGTCTGTGAGCTTGTGTGCTTGGTAACAGGTATTTACAGTTGTTCTGTGTTAGTCTACTGACCCAAGACCTCTATCTGGGAAGCTTAGGAAGATGGGAAAACAAAAATTCATTCTGCCTTAAACCTGAAAAAATATATGGATTTTTTTTCCCTAAGTACAGAGCAGTCAAGTGTCTCTTCAAAGCATGTGTCAAACCTCTAGATCAATACCTTGACCTATTTTGTGGTCTCCCAAGAGATAAGACTCCATACACAAACAAATGATGAGATCACATGTGAGATCACATGTTAGGTCATAGTCACTTGTAGTCCAAGTGCCAAAACTTCTAGTATTTTTCTCTTAGAAACAGGCATCAGAATGTCTTTTAATATACACTTGTTATCTTATGTTCCATAAAGTACTGTATTCAGCATCTATTTTTCTTTCGCTTTGTGGCTTGGCTTTAGCATTTTAACAGCAGTTGCTATGGAAGGGTTAGCCATGTTTATTGGGTCATGACAAACAGCAACAGCTGAAAGACAAATATTGTATTCTGTTTTAAGTATAAGGTGGGCTCTGAGCCAGAGATTAGCAGCTTCAGAATATAGCTAGCCACAAAGCTGGATCCTTGGGTCCTGACGCACTCTCCAGTTACTCAAGCAGAATGCTTAAATGTAGCTAGAGACTGTAAATATTTTCCCCATTACTATCTTGATTAATCTCTTTCTGCTTTTTTAAAGGACATTGGCAGCTTTTTCATGTCCATTAATTAGTTTTTTATCAGCAAAAGAAAATACCAAATGAAAGTAATTAATTATGTATTTCACACTGTGTCCTGACTGGACTTCTTGCTTGATTCTGATCAGTGAATGTGTGGATAAGTGCACCAAATTGAGAAAACATTTCCAAAACTCTCTGTATTGTGAAAAATTATGAACTTCAGCAAGGATAAAAACATCAGAAACTTAAGCAGGACAAATTTCCCATTCTATCAACATGTAAGAACTGTATATGAAATAGTAGATGTGAAAAATGTCAAACATGCATATCCACAGAGAGTCTTAAAATTGGTATCCACTATTGCTATACACCAGCATGTGGGGAGTTAATATAGCTCATACCATAGCTGGGAATTTTTGTTCTTGAAGTTTGCTGCCACTGTGGAAATCCAGGCCAGAATATGTGTGTAATTCCTCCATGGCTTTTCAAAGGGTAATCCTCATTCTACAATGTAAAGTAAATCCTGGTGTTTACAGGTGGTGCTTTGAAATATGAGTAAACTCTCCCTACAAAAATCTCTCTGGAAATAAAGACCTGGAAGCAGTTTTGCTTGCAATCCTTACCGAATCCCTCCAGCTAAAAAAAAATCTACCCAACAAACCAAACATCAAAAACACTGAAAACTAAAAAACTCTTCAGAAATGAAAAAAAATGTCTCCCTAAGACTGATTTTTTTACCCCCTCTTGCTTGTGTATTACATTTCAGCAGTTTCTTGTTTAGCACTTCTCAGAGCTTAAAAGTAAGGACTTGCTAAAGTCCTCTTGCTTGAGGGAATGCCATAATATTTAAAGTCAGGATCTTCTAACCACCTCCAGCCCACGTGCTGTGGGAGCTGTTAGCTAACATTAGTTTTATGGCCTGATGCAGGAGACCTCGTCTTTGGAAGTTCTTGATTTCAGCAATGATGCAAAGATGCTGAGGTGTTTTGGTAAACCAACAAAATTGGATAAGGCAAGAGCCACAATGTCAGGCTTGAATGGAATAAAACAGAATTGCAGTGATTTTCAGTAGTAAAATGTTCTGTATTCCATGGATGTCTGCCTTTCCCTCAGTAGTACTTTTGCCTCTGGAGCTGCCAGGAAGAGGAGGAGTGGTAGAACAGGAGAGAAAAGTAAGGTAAGTCACTGGTAAGGGGGGGTTATGGGGAGGCTGAGCAAGCGGCTTACTTTCCAGCTAGGCTTAAAACCAGGAAAGTCAAATATCCAGCTGGGTTTAAAACCAGGAAAGCCAAATATCCAGCTGGATTTAAAACCACACCCTTCAGGGTGGGCAGGCCCATAGAGCCTGAAGGATTTCTTTGGGCTTGCCGTAGCTGCTTTTATCTTCCCCTGCTGATCTTACTCTTGTCTCTTTTCAGTCTGGTCTGACTAATTGTTACCTTTCTAAGGCTTTCCTGGGGAGCTATAATTCATGGAAGCACAGGATGTGTGTGGTGAAGGAAGAAGCCTGACAAGGCTGGCTCCATAACATGGCCAGGTATCCTGTTTCTAGGGTCTGAAACAGCTCTCCTTGGTTTTGTCTGCCTCTGATGTCCCAAATACACTGCTCCTTCTTCACTAATAGCCACCCAGCTTCTCTGATTTTGGTGTGTTATCTTGTGTATTAGGGTTTTGGTTTTTTTGTTGTTTTTTTTTTTTTTGGTTGGTTTGGTTGGTTTTTGTGTTTTTTTTGTTGTTGTTTTGTTTTGTTTTTTTTTTTTGAGTGGATGAGGTTGAAACATCTGCTGTTACTGTATCTGAGGTACAGGATGTACCTTTGAATGTATGTCCATAAGTGACACAATTTTTTTTAATTTAGTGGTGTTTTCCCCCCTGCATTAAAACAATGTTTAAGACCTTAAAGGACCAAGGACATCTTAGCATGACTGCTGTACAAGTAAGTTGCAGGTTTTCTGCCTTGAGGATTCTTGTCTCAAAGCCTGCACTCTTTTTGGCCCTGCAATGAAATAGATAAACAAAGGAAGTGTGTGTTGCAAAGAATGGAGAAAGTCTGGACAGTTAGCAGTAATTTCAGGATCCTATGCACAGATTTTATCACTGATGTGAATTGAAAAGTCAATTTTCTGTAACTACTTAAATTGCAGAAGTTTTATAATTAAAGCTGTGATGGTCAGAATTTATTATCTGATGCTGATGTAGGTTTGGGCCAATTTCTTTCCTCCACCACTCTTTTTAAAACTCCTTTTGACTGAAGTGGTAGGTACAAAAAATTTGCACCCCTTTGTAGAGTACACTTGTTTCAGAATGTTGAGTATGGATTAGTGGCTAGCAGAGGGGTTTTTTGTGTGTCCTGGGTGTTTCCCTGTGGTTTTGATGGAATATGACTTTCATACTTTCTGCTTCAGATTGTCTTGTGTGCTGCTTTATGTCTTGTACCTCAGGGCTGGCTGCAGGAGCAGTTGAAATGAATCTATAAATAGTTCCTTGAACTCTTCTATGGCATATAAATATTGCTCTTTACTACCCCAGACATACTGGGCACATTCATTTGTCCTCTTTTATGGTGTAAAGGAGGGAAGGGCTCATTCTCACCTGTTCAAATACTTCCAGTTACAAGTGAAAAAAACCCCTATCTATAACAGATGAATCTGCGGTAGTGTAAGAAAAGCCTCTGGTGGGTATTAAACCAGCTGGTATTTGTACATGTTTCACATTACAGTTTGGAACACTAACCCAGGGAAGCATGAGTTGGGTCATTGCGTGCTTGGGGTTTATCTAGCAAATCACAGCGACAGAAGCGGTGTGATGACCCACGTAGAACGACATGTTCAGGCTCCTCAGCGTTCCCCATCTGCAGTGCTGGTTTCACTTGGATGCTTAACTCAGGGGTGAGGGAAAGAATCTCAATGCAAATGACTGAAAGCTTGATTATTTTAATAGTGCAGTTTATTTCTTTGTTCCTTAAGTGGCACTTGTAGAAAATCTTGAGATAATGTTACTCCATTTTATATTAATGTAAGGCGGCCAAAACAATCTTAAAGGACCAGACACTTTAAGATAGTTAAATAGCAAATTACTCTTCCAGTCACTTGGAGCTAGAGCTTGGCCCCCAAAGTGGACACAGGCGAATACTGGGCCCTCTCTTGCAAAGGGAAACTGGCTTATGAGAGACAGAGAAGTGAAACCCCTCCTTTTGGAGGGAAGTATCAAGAGCCACTGCTTGTAACTCTGGTAATTCTTTACTGGTAGAAATAAATAATTACATTATTCTTGGGATGTTTTTAAAGTGTTTTACTGATTTATCTGATGGATGGAAAATGTAGGAGGATTACTTTGCTATTTGTTTATGTGGGTGATGAAATAATGGCTTCCAAGTTTGTTCTTTGTGTTGGCAGCAAGAAACATGAATTGTTGAGATGTGAGTGTCTGTACTGAGGATAGCAACACATTTCGTGTTGTCAGTCAACATTTCCCCCCACTCCCTGCCCTCGTGTCACTTGTGATGTAATGCCATTCTGATGCAGTGGAACCCTCTGGGGTCCTGATTTGTAATTAGATGTGACATCATGATACAAAGGTTGCTCAAAAAATTGGTATGGGATAATTTTTATAGGTGTTAAAGCTACTTTAGTAAGAATGTTTTCTACTTTTTTGTGGTATAAAACAAACTTAGCACAAAATTTTGCTCCTTTGTGACTCCTGAGGAAACAAAATCTAAAAATCAAAAGGCATATTTCTAAATACACTATATATGGGATTCTCATTGATGCAAATGAAACAGATGGGAGTCCTGGGTGCAGCTGCACAACGTAACTATTTACAGCACATTTGCACTCGAAGTTGTACCTGCAGGACTTTTCAGGTTCTTCCCTGCTTTCATCACCACATATTGACTAGAAGCCTCTGCTATTTTTTTTTATGTTTCAGAGGTGACATAAAACCCATAAATGAGAGCCTAGCAGTCACCAGTATCACTTTCTTTGGTTTAATTAGTTTCTGACTCAGGGAAGTGCAAGCAGGAATTAACTCATTATTTTGTTTCAGTGGATTTCTATCATTCTGCATAGATATGTATAAAAATATTTTTAATTTTCAAAGGAATGTGACTTCACTAGGTGGATGTGGACAATAGATTATATTGGGCAGTCTTTATCTAGGACTTGGGAACTTTTTTTATCTGGCCATTACAGGGAGAATAAAAGTAAAATGACAGTTTTTGCATCCAGTCAAATAAATGGCATGATGTTGATTATTGATACAGCTGCAGAAGAAAGGTTTATAAAATTCAGCATCCCTATTTACTGTGTATGGATAAGGTAGCAATTTACACTGTGTTGGTCTGGCAGTTCACTGCTCTGTGAAATGGATGGATTCACGTATTGAATCACGTATGATTGATATTTGCTTGTTGCAACAAGGTGTTGTGATGGATAAAAGAGGTTTTTTAAGCTAACTTTTCAGTTAAGTATTAAAAAAAGAGAACTATCTGCTTTGCTCTGTTGGGGGAACAGTTAAAGAAGTGGATTCTGGTGTCTGTGTGCGCTCACACTTTTCAATATAATAAAACAAATCCAAACTGGATATTCAGTTGTTCTAGTGCTTCTTTCTTGTGCAGTTTTAGTTTCATGTTAACAGAGAAATTATTACCAGTACTGTGAGGTCTGTTGACTTCAAAGGAGTTTGCTGTTAACTGGAGCCAAGGCAGGGTTTCACCCTGTAACTATTAATGCTGTAAGGGACTATACTTAGCAATGACCTAAGGTCTTTCTAGAGCTACTGACTTCATGTTTCCAGCTTCCCATGGGCTCATGCACTGCGTTTTCAAATGCACAGGAAGCACCTCGTGTTCCTGTCCGGGTTCTGTACATCAGCATTTAAAAGGCAACTAGTAAATACCAGGCATGGCAGAA
The DNA here is from genome assembly GCF_971803275.1 of Cyanistes caeruleus. NCBI lineage: Eukaryota > Metazoa > Chordata > Aves > Passeriformes > Paridae > Cyanistes > Cyanistes caeruleus. The sequence continues at coordinate 31,682,578 of NC_141705.1, read as the reverse complement.
TGACACCATGCTTTGCTTTGGCACGGGTGACAGAATGTGAGACCTGCTAGGGTGACCCTTTGCTTAGTCTGGGATATAGATCACTACCCTGAATTGCTCATGCATTAGTCGCCCTGGCTTGTTGGTGTGTTATGGGCTTTCTTGTTTTAGGAAGCCTTTGCCTCGACAGCAAATACACTCGCTGCAGGCTAGGGACTGAGATCACCTGGTTTTTAGGGATGCTGTGGTTATGTTACCTATTTGTCTGTAATGTAGTGCAACTCTGCAATAGACTTGATTTTATTGCACTGGTGCTGACTTTTTTTCTTTTCTGCAAATCCAGCTGCCAACTCATAGCATTAAAAGCAAATCCTAAGAGAAATCAAGAAGCACGCTACATATGCTGACATGAGAAAATTAATCTGGTTTGATACATAATTTTTTAGAAAAACAAGTGAATATTTGAGGCTTTTAATTGATCCGCTTTCATATTTTCCTAGATATTAAACTAGCTGGCCTCTAATTTCCCCCATCTCTTGCTGTGCTTTTAGGACAAAACATCCCTACTCGTGTGGGGTGTCCTTCATGGTTTTATAGGGGCTTATCCAAGGAAACTCATAAATCCTTTAGTTTGTCCCTTAAATACTGTAGTTGGGATTTCAGCAGACTTAGCTTAATTGAGTATGCTTGGTTTACCTGGATATATTTAGCTTAATTGAGTATGCTTGGTTTACCTGGATATATTTAAGTATTTCTCTACTTTTTAACTGAAAGATTAAGACTACAATCTTCTCCTGAAATGTCAATGGCTTGCCATTCTCATTACAGTGTGTGGGGTGGGTATGTGTAGGTACAAGGTGTAATTGCATATAAGCTTGAAGAGTTAAGCCCTTTGCAATACTTAAGTGATAAGTTACTTGTATTTGGAGAAATGATGGGGGAAACAGTTTTGTACTCCAAGCAAAATTTATTAGAAGTCTATTCAGGAAAAAAAACCACAGAGACCTTTTGCTTGTAGGAATTCAAAGTCAGTTACCTGAAAGCCAGGTATGAAAACCCTGCATTTTCTAAAATCAGATACAGAGTAGAAACAGTACTTTTTAAATATCACAGGCAACAGATATTTAAGTCCTCAATCATAAATGGCATCAAAGATAGTATTAATCTCACAGCAAAGCTGCATGCAGATCTAGTTTAAAATTGAAAGCCTTTGAATATAAAGCTTTTGCCATGAAATCTGCAATAATAAAGGTATGCTGCACAAAGATGTTTCTTTACCTTTGCCTTAATGACCTTTCTCCGTAATAAAGACATATGTACATTTAGATTTGGCTGGTAAACCATATTTTAATTAATAAAATTTTGCATAAAATGCTATCTTACAGAATTGCACTATCCAGATGTGCTTATGGTAAACAGAGCAAGAAAAGAAAAACGCATTGAAATGTTCTGTATGTGAAGAGGGCAAATAAGAAACTTAATCTTTTAAAAATCAACAACCGAATGGCTCTGTACAAAAAAGCAAAATTATATACAAAATGCTACAGAGACTACATACATTTTGATAATTTTGATCCTTTTCCCATGAGAAATGCAGCAGAAGCTTTTGCCATCTGTAAGGTGCCAAAGAAACCAAATCCGAATTTTTATTTTTATAAAGCCATAGTCATTATCATTCTGTGCCTTAATTTCATTTGCTATTTATGCTTACCTTTGCTTATGGAAAATGTATGTTTCAAACACTTGTTCATTCACACAAAAAACCCAAACCCAACACCTCTAAAATATATCAGTTTTAATACTTGTGACTTTTTTCTGTCTAAATTCCTAAAAAGAATGTGTAACTTGGGTTTCATTAACATACATACACATATATAGTGAAATAAATCAGTACATGATGCTTGTGAATATTTTTCAGGTGGCTATGTTAGGAAAGAAAAAAAACCAAAACCCAACAACCCTTTGCACTAACACTGTTTATCTTCCTGCTTCTTTAATTTCCTGATAAGTAAAAACACTAACCTCTTATACTTCATGGTGCTTACTATTACAACATTTTGATTACAACCATTTAATATCAGACATCAATAGCAGGTTTTTATTGTCTATGCTTACAGCATTGTCTCGCTTTTCCTTAAATCCTCTTTCCCAAATCTTTCTGCCTTTTGTACTTCTTACCTTTTAACAGAAAAAAACTACATGTTCACTACAGTTTTTCATGAGGGAAAAGACAAAAGATTTAGCCAATACCATTGCACCCATTCAGAACACTTGCAGTTCTTCCATTTTTCACTTTGCTTCCTTGAGATTTTACAATCACTGTGCATTTGTTACAGCATACAAGTGCAGGCAAAAAAATCTATATTATAGTTTGTCATACATTGTAAACCAGTACAATAGGCAAACCCGTGACACAGCAATGTGGAAGCAACAAATGCTGCCAAGCTAATAAGAATGTGTAAAATCAATTTTTTAAAAAATAGTAAACAGCAACTTTCCTCTGTATTACATGCATGCTGAAAAAAATCCCACCAGACTTCATGGTAGTACCACGAATGTTCAAACCAGGAATAATTTCCCCCCTTTCCCCCTACCCCCCATGGCAACTCATCTGTGTACCTGTCATCAGGCTTCTCCTATTGTGTTTCACATGAAAAGACTTTAAAGCAGGGAGTATTTAAATGTTGAAATGATTCCTCTTGTCTCAGAAAAGCTTAGTTATTCACACTGTGGTCGTTGCTGTAATACTGCTGGAACGGTTTGGCGGGTGGGATGGGATGAGGATGAACTAGATGGCCTCTATTTGAGACTGCAAGCAAGAAAACAGAAGGCCAGCGTAGCATGTTTTCTAGCAGCTTTATGCAGATGTGTTGCAGAGATGCAGCATAAATAAGTAGAAAAAAAAATTTCACAGCCTCTTGACATAGTTTCCAGGGAAAGTACCAAAGAATTTGGTTCTTCTTGAGGTTCCTGAAATTAGAAGCAAAAGATGAAAGATGGGAATAATAACAGAAAATCACTATGTAAGCATGGCCTTAAAATTTTTATGTTTAATATTGCACAAACAGAATGATCTACAGTTCCTTATGCTATATAAGTTTATTTGTGAGGTTTAAGAATGTGTAACTGCAGGAAGGGAAATGCAAACAAAGAGGCATATTTGATTAAATTGTTAGGCCTGATTAAAAGCTGTGCTAAAATTCTTGGTACATAGAAATAATTTAATTTCAACAACATAAATTGTAAATAATGTGAATTTTTTAAATATTAGGGGCTTGTCAGATGATTAAGTTAGCTGCTGTATGCATGAGGGTTTATGAAATGATTAAGCCACTGTATCTTGGCCTGGTTATGAAATCATCGTTTCTTCAGTAATACTTCGGTTTCACAAGTGGTCAATGCTGTGGATGTGTTCATGTGAGAAGGTTTTAAGTTACCTGGCATTTATAAAGAGAGGCATAATACACAGTCCATTTGTGTCCCAAATGACAATGATGCTGTATAACAATCCAGAGGTGTGTGTCAATTTGTGTCTATCAATTTTAAAAGACAAAAGTGTAAAATCACCCGCTAGTTTCAGTGGATTTTGGTTGGGATTTCTCCTGATAAAGCCAGGTTCATGTTTATTACACTACATGCCAAAAATCAAGTTGATTAAAAGACACTACACAAAGAGGGCAGCACAGGTCAGGGGGAAAAAAAAAGAAAGCAGCCAAATTAAAACATACCCACAAACCATCCATCATCACATTTTTCCATCACATCAATGACATCTCCCTCTCTGAGCTCCAATTCATCTTCGTTCCTAGGAGTATAGTTATATAGAGCCTGAAACCTTAAATAGGACAAATGATGCATTTTAAAAAGAAGAAAGAGTTCCTTGCACTTTTGCTCAAGTAAAGGAGCTGGTTTAAACATTAAGAAGAAACACTTGCAAAGAGAGGGAAAAAGGACTTTTTTTTGCCTGGTGGACTTAAGGATTAGGAATTTATAGTAAATAAAACCTTCATTAGAAAGGCAGCTCATGAGACACTGAAGACTGGGTTTAAAGGCAAGCCTGATGGCTCCTCAACCAGTTGTTTCAAAAACAGATTTTTTTTTTTTTTTAAACATTTTCTTGTTATTTTATAGTTCAGTCACCAAACAGAGCACTTCTAAAGGAGAGTCTAGATGTGCTAGCCCTGTAACCTTCCATGATCAGCACCTAACACTGTGGTTCTACCTTTAAGCTCTGAGAAGCCAGCAGCAGCACAAGCAAGGGTACCCAGGACAACAGCTCTCATGCACTGTCATTGTGGATGGGGGACCTCCCTGGGCTCTTCAGTGGCTACACAGATAAGCCATCTATCCCTGAGAATGAGGGAGAGGCCTGAATCAAATCAGAGGACATATGGATGGAAACTCAAAGAATATTCAAACCCTGAGCCCTGCTTCTACACCTGGCCATAATTGCAGATTGCAGGATGTAAGGTGGATAAATGGTAAGAGGTGTGCAATTACTAAATGCATTGTATTCCAGTTCTTGCCAGCTTTTAATTAAAGTTTTTTCAATTGAAAGAATAAACTCTGACTAGGGGGAACTGAAGGTTCTTGGGCTGACAGTCCACAGGAAGATTGTTACACAATCCTGTGAGTCCTGCAGAGTCAGAATTGGCCTTTTTCCCTAAGCAACTGTGCCTCATAACTGACTGTCTAAAAAGAAGCAGGGTACCACTGCAGAAATTGGGAAAAGGATATAGTTTTCATTTTAGATTACTGAAGCAAAATGTAATTGTATCCATTCTTTGTTCTTAAAACAGTTCACTGAGTTTTTAACCTTAATACCATAATTACACTTTCCCCAGTAAAAACAAGATAGCTTGCTCATTGATGTGTTTATCATTCCAGCTAAGTTTTCATGACTTAAATAACATGTTTACTTTATTAAAAAATTCCTGCTCCTGAAAGCTCCGTTTGAAAATCCTATATACAGACTGGTGCGAGGTTTAGTTTAATGATGTCATCTTGAATAAACTACACTTATTTTTCACATTGCTGGTTTGGAGATTAGAAAATAAGAAAATGTTCCAAGAAAAAAAAAGAAAAAATTAATTTAATTTCTCATCACTGGCAGTCATCTTCCCAAGCCACAAAAGTCTCTTTTTATATTTTAATTACACTAACAAAATGGAAAGAGACTGGTTGTTTAAGCAATTACCTTTAGTAATTTATGTAGCAGGAGTAAGAGCAATCTGTGCAATAAACTAAGTGGCAATAATATTTTCTGTTATGCTTATCATCATTCCAGGAAAGCAGAGCTATGGTGATATTCCAAAAAATAATTCAATGCAGCTTCCAAGGGGACAGGATTTGCAGATGTAATGTGTCATCAATAGGATTCAAGCCAATTACTCAAGTACAGTAACAAGAACTTCCCAATGAGCACTCTTTGTACTTGAGAAATTGAATTTTAGTAATTTCTAGATAATCCATTTAAAAAACTTCTTTGTAGTAATTTCATTCTCTCTATGCTAATCTAAGACTTTTGTCAGTATGAAAACTCTACTAGCATTTACAATACTGACAGAAAACATATTCAAGAGAAAGAATGGTTAGTTAGCAATTTAAATATATTTCTATTTTTCATTTAATGAATCAGTAACTTTAGTCATGAACTACATATACTATCTTGAAAAAAATTAATGAGACAATTATTGATTTCAAAACTGAGTTAAGTGCTCCAGTACGCTCAACAATACCAACAGGAAGTTTTGGTTTTAAAGAGATTAAATATCCAAATCTAATTGTATCTGTAGTATAGCTATTTGGTAACATTTTAACCTCTCTTTTCCTTCTACAACTGACTAATGAAAACTTAAAAATATTTTTAGACAATAAACCCTAGGTACATTTTATGAAAAATGCTATAATAGGGCATATGCTGAAGTGCTCTGATGCTAAAGGAAGATTGGCAACTGGTTTCAGTGGTCACTGAAGTAGGGCCTGGTGTCAAGACTGGGGAGGGTGGCGAATCTCAAGTCAATCTTGCACTGAACTTGCATTTTAACAGTCAGTATTGAAATATTCCAAGTACTTTAAATGTTTGTCAAAATAAGACTTGAGTTCTGCAGTTTTCAGAAAAGCTTTCCTTGTATCTCATATTTGAATTGCACTTGTAAATCACACCAAAATGTGTGAGCCTGTGTTCCTGTGATCAACATTATCAAGTTACTTGTTTTCTCTCTATTCAAATCCAGAACTGTTTCTGGATAAAACAGTAAAGCAGATCAATTGAATCAATGCTGAATCTGTTATTGTCATTTTGCTGAGATGTAAAAATGGAGAGAATAAAAAAAAGTCAAAATCTCTTCAGTAAGTACAGACAATGAAGAACTGTTAAGTTGCCATGTCTGGCTGCACTGAATGTAAAATTAAACAAATAAGGCTTTGCCCTCTGGGACTTTCTTGGCTATCTTCCTACATCATGCAGTTATCTATAAATCTGTGAAATCACTTCATAATTGTACTTGGAAAGTTAAAAAATTATCTGATTATGTGCTGGCTGTTACTTAAACTTTAGGTTTTGGTTTAGTAGACAAGAATTATACTTACGGTTCCCCCCCACTGTGTATATTTTCATGAGAAAGCACAGGGCGCTGTGGCTGAAATGAAATGATTTGAAATGTAATAAAGACTTGCAGTTTAAGGTCCAAATAATTGGATAGGGGTGTAACACATAGTTGCTCAAGAGTTCATATTCTACCTTGTGTAAAACCATGGCCCATTCTGCCCCCCTTCCAACTCACAATAAATTCTTAAGAGACAAGACAAACAACTGAATCTTGGTACATTTAAAGATCTGATTTTTGGAGATCATAATAAAAACTAAACAAAACTGTGAACTTCAGCAACTTCTATTTATAGAATAGTACAAAGCTGGAATAGAATCCTGCTGCCTCTTCACTGTGAAACAGAAATAATATTAGAAAAATCAGATGCAACTGATGAACATCATACATTCTTTGGGTAAAGTATATTTTTAGATAAGCAGAAATAAAATCTCCTATACATAATGGCAGAATCTAAAATATTCACAGACGAACAACATACCAATTTACATTACACACACAGAGTACTAACTTGGCAGGCGTAACATGCTATGCTTTAACTAATTCTGTTTCATCTCAAGCCATGCAGGCTGCTGGGAGGCAAAGAACAGGAAAAATTTTTGGAAGAATACATTAAATTGTGTGAATATAACAATTAACACTTCAACAGAAAAAAGTAGTCTGTATTTCCAGTGCAAAGCTTTTTGAAAGGAACTGCGTTCCTTCTTAATGGAGCATTAGTGAGCAATAATATTCAATACATCTGGATGTGATGGAAATCAAAAATACTAATCTACAGAAACCATATCCTGCTTAGAAAGTCATTGACCTATACTGATTAGAATCTGGCTGGGGCCAGAAAGTGCAAGAGCAGCTGCTTGGGAAAGCTCTTGATATGAGCAGGGATCATATTCTTTGTTGACTGAGGATGCCCTCTGGTCATGCTGTAGAGACAAGTCTGGGAACCATATCTGTTTTGGGAGTGTGGATATCAAACACTGCTCATAGCACTTTCTTTCATGAATTGAGTAAACTGCAACCTGATCTCTAAGCCATGGAATTTGTCTTATTGCTCCATGGTTCTCTCTTGGTTTGAGTATTCCAGTCACTCTTTTATCACTCTTGAAGATGATATAGTCTTCCAAGAGAGAAGGCAGCAGTAAACCACAAGCTGATGGCAAAAATTAAATGAAAAAACACAGGATGTAGTTTGTCAGGTTTCTTCCCCCCTCTTTTCCCTCAGCATCTCCAGATGAAATTAGTTATATTTCTTTTCAGCAGTTTCTATGAATATGTGCAGAAAATACTGTGAACAGTCTGTACTTTACAGTCTATAGAATATAACTTTTAAAAGATGCCTAAATATACAGGCAGGTAGATCACGGATTTTTTTTAAAAAAATCATATTATTGAATTCTAGGTGAGAAAGAGATTTTCAAAGTAAAAAAAAAAAATATTTTTTTTTATACTCTTTACTGTCTTCTCTCTCTCACTTAACTCTCCTCTGCCAGTGTACAAGAAAGATGGATAATTTTTACTGAAGAATAAACAGTAAAGATTGCAAATTAAACTGTTCTCAGTAAACCTTTTTTTTCCTTCAATTGCTGGCTTGTCAAGCAGTAGGAGAATAGTCAGAATGCTTTGTATTTGGACTGGAATCTGACCTGATTTGCTGCTAATCTTTCATCAGGTCTGTAACTGAGCTGAATGCCAAAAATAGTCAGACATGCAAAAGAACTCAAGAGAGGTTAAGGACTTCTCCTATAAACAATGGAAGTAAAAGTTCTAAACAATGCTACAAATGATTTAATGCTTTGAACATAATACCAAGCCAGGAAGAAACTGGGTAGGTTGTTATTACCTTTTTTTTTTTGCATATGCTTCATAAAAGGTTCTATTGCTAATTAACTACTATAGAAATAAATAAGAATCAAGGTGACTCATGATTTTCAACTGTATGTTATTGCCACAGAGAAAACAGTCTTGTGACAAAATTAAAATCTTGGAGAAACAGGGTGAAGTAATTGGTGCTATGTCTGAACAGGGGGACCTTGGCACGCGCTCTTTGTTTGGATGCATTCCACAATAACACCCCAGCTGACATCCGGAAGCTTTCTCCCTGTTTTCTTTCCCTAAGCTCTCATTCCCACATGCAGTTGCATTGTCTAGACAGGGGACTGTTACAAAGATTCCTAGTTTTCTACTGCACCTCACTTTACTAGACTATCCTAATATTGCAGGACCTAATCCCAAAAATATTAAGGAGTGTGAAATCAAGTCAATGGTCCCAGTTGTATGCCTGATTTTCATGCATGATTGATACTGCACTTGCATATAAAAGTTCTGTAGAGTCCTGAACATGCAAATTAGGTGCATGATATATGCTCTTGTACTTTAGGAATTAAAATCATAAGTACACTACACATTGACCAATACACTCCTCTTAATATATGGGTTACATGTCATTCATTTGTAGCAATGTGCAAAATTAAAATAGGGCTTAATTCCTTTTTTACAGCTCTCATTCCTAGTTGGACTTTTTGTGAGATGCTGTTTGCTACTACAAGAATCCTGGCCTTCCTAGGATTGAACTGTCTTTCTTCAGTAATGAAGAAAGCACTGTCCCCTCAATACCTGGAGGCAGAGGCCTGCCAAAAAGCTAGGACTTTTAGTTACACAAACCTGCATATTTTATTCAAATTTTAAAAAGGGAGACACCAGAAAGATGATCACCTAAAATCAGCAGCAACAGCATGGAAAACAATTCATCCCATTACTATTTTTAAGACCTAAATGTTAAGAAACCAATGCAAAGGACAGTTAAATGCTAAACTGAAAGTAAAACATATGCCATAAATTCCCATTCTCATATTTGTTTAGGTTGAGGGTGGGCTTTTTGCGTTCGTTTGATTTTTTTTTTTTTCCCTTTTTCATAATGTAGATTACCTTTCTGAGCAAAATCCATGCAAATTCTAAATAACCTTTCTGGCTAGATGAAAATATTAGAGTTGTGTTACAGTTACGTTACAGATAAGAAGTGAAAGGTTAAAGAGTATTGAAATCTGGAATGCTTAGATAAAGAGAACAGTGTTGAGTGAAAAAAATATAGCAGGTGCAAAACATTTTGAAAATAAGGACATGGATTCAAAACTAGAAATTCAGCCTGGATGCATGCTAAAGCCTGGATACATGCAACGGAGAACAAATTTTTGACTCTTAGAAGCTGTAATTTAATAAACTAAAAATGCTTTGAAAGAGAGGTGTAATTTTAATACTATATACTAACAATATTATTATACTATTTATACTAACTGTAAAGAACCAGACTAAATATAAGCACCCTGTAGCACTGGAAATACCATGCAGTACTGCAGAGATACAGTACACTAACGGATTTATATAAAAAAGTTCAGGCACACACAGACCCATTGCCTTTACTCAGTCATAGCACAGAAACACAGCAGAAAGAAAACACAGCATACTGATAGTATTGAGACACTTGGGTAAAAGCAAAATACTGAAAGACTAGACACTGAGCTCCTTGTCCATGGAAAAGCTGTTATTGCACACTGGGCATCCAGTACCATACCCTGTGTGAATAGCTGTGACCTCTGACAGGAGAGCTGCAGGATCTCGTAGTCATCACTGGGCTACGAGGAGGTTTACCCATAACAAATATCTCCCTCTTTAAATTAGCCTAGAAGAACCACAAAAACTTTGTCAAGTGAGAGTTTAAGAATGAAGCATTATGGGATTTTTGTTGCTTCATTCATACATGCAAATTAGACATGCTTTTCCTGATAACAAAAACCAACTGTTACAGGTAGAAGGAAGGGTACTATTAGTGTACAGTATTTTCATTGCTTTCACTGTATCTTTTTTTCCCAAGTGTTTCCTGGTCTAGCACATGCCCTTACTTGTTACAATTAAAAGATTAAAAGATGAATAACATACAGCATATGCAGTTGGAACAGTTATTGCATGTGTACCCCTGAAGTAGCTCAGATAATAACACAGAAAAGCTCAACAGCACTGAGCAGAAATGCTACCTAAGAAATACCAATGGCAAACATAATCCCTTGCTGTTAAACAGAATATGCCACTTGGATTTGCATTTAGAAAGCAAGTAAATGCTTGGTGGAGAGTACTTCATGAAAATATCCTCATTTTGTTAGCATCACTACAAATCAGATTCATGTTTGTCAGAATTCAATTCTTAAGGGGTTTGTGTGCAGCAAATGTGAAATCTCATGAACAGGTGGGAGCTGTGGGGGAATGTGAGGAGAATGGAGTGCTATATTGGAAACCTTTTCTTAGGTATTTGTGACTGTCAGTAGAATGTGACTAAACAAAAAAAACCAGCCCCCTCTTAGGAGGAGAGGGGTGAAGAAGAACAACAAAAAAAGATACCAAGAGCGGCCAAGGAGGCAGAAAAATGTCAGCATTTCAGCACATGTTGGGATGTGTCTTCAGACTTCTTTTGGAAGACACATCCCTCCCACCAACAAAGTGCAAAGTGACACTTCCCACCCATAGCTCCTTGTATTCCATTTAGTTTTAAGCCATATATATATATATATATATATATATATATATATATATATATATGTACACACATGTATGCATTTTTAAATTAACAAAAGTTATTGAAGCATCAATATACAGTTTCAAGGATCTATATTCCTTCTATTTATTTTCAGCCCAGATTAACACACCTTGCTCAAATAAGGGCAAAGACTATACAGGTCACCAAAAAAAGAGTTTCAGTATAGATTAGGAATATTTTTCTGGTTAGGCTAAGCAAAAGCACCAAAAACACTCTACGAACTGCTAAGTTATTGAAAGTTGCAGAAGCAAGTGCAGTACTCTGTTTTACCCCTTCTTTGAGGTGGAACAAACCTAAGCTCATGATAGATTCATGTCCTGGAAAGAAGTCTGTTCCCTACTTCAGAAAAAAACCAACAGATTCTTTAAGTCCATTATGACTGTGTTTTCTGTGAATGCACATTGTAAAATGGGGTAGCTCTTAAGGAAAAAAAAAAACAGAAATGGTAGGGTATTTATGACTGATGTAATGATGCAGTGATCACTTTCCTAGGATAGTTCCTCTTTACATGACTTTTTCTCCTTTTCACGAGCAGATGAATCTTCTGGAAGTCAGCACTGCAAATTAACTTTGTCTTCCTAGAGGAAGTTTTTATTTTTCTGCCACAGAGCTTCAATGCTGACACAAACTGTAGTCCTGAATAGGAAATAATCTTTGTCTAGTCCTCTGACTAACACAATCGGTATTTAGAACATGGCCCTCTGCAGTGGTGCTTTCCTGTGAAATTTATGACTTTTCTCCCAGGCTTTGGATTAAAATAGAAAGCAGAAACACAAATGTTATCTAGTTTCTGCATACTTGAATATAGTTCTATTTCCATCAATTAACTAAGTTACATTGGCTGTCCTGGTATGGATCTGAAAATGAGTTGAAGGCTTTCTGCTTTCCTATCATTGGTATCTCCTTAAACCATTTAATTGTATCATAATGGTTATAGTTTTACCTTGTGTTTCATTTGAAAAAGGCCTATCAATCCTCCAATTCCTAGGTTATTTAATATTAGTAGAGAAAGCAATACATCTGCGAAGATCAAACTCAGTGTTAGCCTTGCAGTTATTTAATAGACACAAAGATTTACAACAGTCCATATTCAAGAGGTGCAGTTACCTTTAACTGTAGTGAGTCTTTCTCCTGCTGATGTAAGGGTTTAGAGAGGAGAGGAGGTGAGAGGGAAGCAGTAGACAGGGATATTGTAGGAACCGAGTGGGAAGTAGGTGCCTTGGCAGAGGGAAATGGAAGAGTAAAAGAAAGATGGAAAAGAGGATCAGTCTCCTGATGTTCCAGCACAAAGCAGAGCTGGCTTAAATTTTTAAGAAATATGAGAAGTAGCTGTGCTATAAAACTGTGTTATAAAATCAGCTGAAGGATGTCAAATGCTCAGTAAGGGGACATGTAACTAACCTGAACAACCTCAAATCTCATGCTAATCTTTTTATTAGTCATCTACTTTTCTGGAAGAGATTTCTTGCCTCAGAAAGCATTAAAAAGTTGCCATTTGTGGCCATGGATTTCACCTCTGTTTTTAAGTTTTTCTCCTGTGTTTTCAGGTCATTTAAGGGTAGAGGTAGACTGCAAAATGTAATTAAATAGTTTAACATTTGGCTTAAAACACATTGTCCTAAGCACCTGACTTGCATGCTGACAGTGAAAGCACCTGAATAGTCTGTTGAAGTAAGTGCTGGACAAAAAAAAGATCTGTGCTGGAAACCACACAAGCTGTATAGCTGTATTGTGGCATTTAATGGCCAGCACACATTTGGGATAGTTCAGTGATGTACTGTCCCAAAGAGGAACTGGGGAGGGCTTCAGGAGGAAGCATTTGTCTAACTGCCAAACATAACCTGATCTGTTACTGTTAGTCAGATCCTCATAACAGAGCCTTCTATAAGTACATCAGCTGCTGAACTGACACATGCGAAGCACAAACCGCACAGTCTCTGCAGGAGGCACATGTCCCTCCCTCTGGAGGCTGTTGACAGCATCTGCTTGCTGGGGCCTCTCTCAAAAGGGGCAGTAAGCAACGGGCTAGTGAGGGAAATGGTTCACTGGTATTTCACATCAGAAACTCCTCGTCAAACAAGGACAGGGGGAAAAGAATAACTGATAGATCATAGACTTTACAGTGGTGCAAATGCCTGCTTCTGAGAAGGGGCTGTCCCCTAATGCTGACAATTTTTAATCATAGAATCATAGAATGGTTTGGGTGGGAAGGGACCTTAAAGATCATCTAGTCTCTGCCATGGGCAGGGACACCTTTCTGCTTAAACCAGCTTGCTCTAAATGCACTTATGTAAAATGTGCCTGTGCACAATACAAACATGTAAATTAAATACAAGGCAGAGTATAATTATACTAAATTATCTGAACATAGAAGTCAGGGTTGTCAGAAATTAAAATACCTTATCAATATCTGGTGAAGTATATCCTTCATAACAATCCACAGGATCTTCTCCACTTGCTATTGGGAATTCTAAATAGTCATTTACCAGATCCTCATCTATATACAGTCTAGTCAGTTCTTCTGTTGTGTCTTGTGTTTCTTCAGAGAAATCTGATTCTTGAGGTTCTGACTGATCCCCTCTATTAAGTGACAGGTCTGCAGTACAGATTTCCTCTTCATTTTCAGCACTTGCAGCTAGCACACTGGACAAGGAACCTTCTTCATATGGTGAAGGGATGTTATGGATAGCACCATGTTCACCTTCTCCTGTAGTATCTGACAAATCTCTAGATTCTTCAATAACTAAAGGGTCAATTATGTCTTCTAAGTTTTTATCTTTTCCTAACTTGGTATTTTTGCTGACATGCTTATATGCTTTGTCATGAGATGAGCTGGCTGAAGATGAGACAGAGGGAGATACAAGAAAGGACAGAGGAAGAGCTGTAGGAGAGCTGAGAAACACCTCTGTATTTGGCACAAAGTGACCATCCTTAACATGGTGAATGCTGTTATCTGGGGAGATTGCAACAGTTTGGGAGGCTGCTAATGCCAAAGAATTGAGTTCTTCTAAGTCACAAAGAAAACTGTCTGGAACTGATGGAGGAGTTAAGCTGCGCATGCCTGAAGGTGAAAGCCCAACAGTCCTTGAGAACAAGTCACTAGAGTCAGCCTGGAGAATCTTTTGATCAGTGTGTGACCAAGACGAGGGAGGTTGTCTGGAAAGTGGGGTCAGTGCTTGGGAAGACAACTTCAGAAAGAAAAACATGGGGATTGAGATAGATAAGCATGACAGAGAATTAGGATATGAGTAAACAGGAAAAGAAAAATGTCTGTGCCATCATCTGGATTACAGGGTACAATTTCAGTGACCATGGGTGTCTGAAATCACTACTACATGAATCAGAACAGCGGGAAAGACATTTGAAACATGAAACTATCAGGTTCTGGCTTAGGGCATAAATGTCAAACATTAAGACAGATTTGAATCATTACATTCATGAAGGCAACTGCATTTGATCTGCTAAAGTTATGTTACTTATGGTGCTCTGTTAGTGAGCTTGTCAAAGGTTATTAAATCATACAGTTAATATTAATGAAAATTTCCCAAACCATTACTCTTATTTTGAGAATAGCATTTTCAGAAGTACACTTCAGGTGTCATTAAATACTTCTTTCCAAGTATAACAACTGAGGTAATTTCTAATTATTAAAATGAAATATTTCTACTTTTTCTTAGTAGTTCTAAGTAAATGTTTAAGAAACATCTTTAATACATTGCATACTTTTATTAAGGCATGAGCAGCTACAGAATGAATGTGTTTTTCAAAATTAACCCTATTCATTCCAAATGACGTCAACATTTGTGAAAGGTACATTCCGGTCAAACTAGACATAGGCAGTCAACAATGCTTTTAAAATAGTGACAGCACAGTACACAGCAGTATGCTTTGAGTACCATTACACAATATTGATTGAAGTATCCTTCTGGTAAAAGAAACGTCCTTTTCTAAGAATGAGAGACTGGTGAGTCATACGTACACAGCATCAGTAGATATCCATTGCTTCAGTAAATACTGAAAATGCATTTTTGTTACTATTAATCCTCAAAATTAAAACTAAGCAAAAATATTTTGATTTTATCATTACAGCTATCCAGAATGATTAGATGTACACCTCTAAGTTATCTGGACTACTACCAACTTTAATTATTAAGGTACTAGAGAAAAATATTTTCAGAAGTCTACATTAATATTGCAGAATAGGGAGGTTAGTTTACTTACCTTCTGCTTGAGTTTTCTTGAGACAAACAGCTTTTTTTTAGACTTAGACAAACCTTTGTTACACAGTCTTCTGTACCAAAGTAAACAGTACAGACTGATACAATCTGCTAAAGCAGAGCTAGGCTCTTACAGAGATACTCAGTCTCTTTCCCTCATCATTCCTCTTAAGCAAGGGCCCCTAACCTGTGGTTTTAAGGTTAATAATACTGCTGAGGACACCACCATTTTTACTTTCCCGTAGCAATAAGCTGCACTAGATCTAAAGAAATAGATAGATTAGGCCAAGTTACAGAGAGAAAAACTTGCTCACAACTTGTATTGCTTATTTATTTTATTGCCATTAGGCCAGAGAAGTTTAGTGCGATTTTTCTAGCAACAAGGAGCGATAAGTGGTAAGAAACTCCAGAGGAATAGGGAAAGTGGTAACAGAAAGTGTGGTAAATTCTAGAACATCTTCTTCACGGTATTGCCATTTCTGAGTACAGCTGAATCCAGAAAAAAGGTGTCTGTTTAAGAGTCTCAGTGGAAGTTGCCTTTGTTTTTTTTTAACCTGATTATTGCAGAAGTATCCTATGTTAAAAAGAAGGCTTCTACCAATTCCCTTCCCCCATGAACTGATTTAGAAATAACTAACTTAATAATAGTGGCAGGATAGTTTTGTAATATAGATGTAAATGCTCTGAAGCATCACCTGTGCTCAACAAGGGCCATGGAGCTTTAGCAGGATACCTGAGACAGAAGCCTGTTTCATACAAAACTGGGAGAGGCATCTCTGGAATATGAAGCACTTAAGCTGCCTCATAGTCTTGACTTGTCTTCAGGACCCTCTGGATTCCTGTAACAATAAGGGGCCCTAGCTTATGAATACCTCAGTTGGCAGCTACAGAATTTGATGTTACCTGAACAGTTTTGTGGGAATAGAAGAGATAGGATCTCATTCTCTGTTGTGACACATTCTGGAAAACCAGACAAGACCTGTTCTAGCATCTGTCCCAAGCCAACCAATATGTAGTAATAAGAAATATTTTCAGAAGATCCTGTTGCCTGTAAATGACATATTTTGGTAGCTTTTTACAACCCCAAGGGAGTAAGTAAATGTGGACCTTATTTCAAAGTTAAAGCATGCGGATGACCACCAAGTATGGAAGTAGATTGTAGTAGAAAAGGAGACAAAACCAAAGATGGATTAATAGCAGGATAAAGAAGTTTATAATTTATAACAAAACCCACTGCCCATGCTGAAGAGATAAGCAACAAAGGTAAAGAGGAAGATCTAGGCAGTTTCCATCTTGAGTGTTCAAAATAACTGAAAACATGTTAATTCTAAGCATGGTTTGTATGCAGAAACTTCCTTAGTTTCTATCACTGCCAAAAAATGTTATGTTCCCCACACAGGTGAGTGCAAAGCCTCACAAGTGAATGATAAACCAGAACACAGGAATCTTTCTGCAGCATCCTGTAGTATGATTTGTGATGGAACCTACAATACACATTTGCTGTGGAAAATATACAACCATAAAGGTCTGAATCCAAGTTCATTGACAATGTGATGACAATCTACTCATTCCTAAATGAAACAATACTGTCAGTTTGTACCACTCCAAAGAATGTACCAACAGCCTCCTCCTCGGCTGATTAGCAATAGGAGGAAGGTTTTGGTACAGAATCACTGGCTGTTCTCCTTTGCTTCAAAAGGTAGAGAACTGGTCTTGGTAAGCTGTGTCCTGCATGCTTATGGAACTGTAGGCTTTCAGGACAGCTGTGTTATGGGAATGTCTTCACACTTTACTGTTAGAAGTCTGCTAGGTATACCCTTAATGCTCAAAATCTTGCTTAGATTCCCAAATAAATTTTTCTGTTGACTTGACTTTTCTGCCCAAATTTGGCCTGTCTCTAGTAAAAATAACGTAATAGCCAATGAAGAAAAGAGGATAAATCCTGGCAGAATGTGAGACACACTTGTCTATAAAAAATAATTTATTAATAACATAGTAATGCAATTCTACCTGTGCAAGAAAAAAAAATGTTGTGTACTTAATGCCTAAGTTATGTATAACACTAACAAAAAAATTACAAGTCCTTCTAAACCCACTCTAGGGGTTGCAGCTAACATCAGAAAATCCTTACCTTAGTTGAACTTAAATGATGTATTCTGTCACTAGAATAACTTTGTGGTATTGGAGGGTCAGGATAGTCATCAACATTTTTTGATGGATTCTTTTTGATGACTTCTACATAGGAAACAGGGAAGATGCCTTGTTTGTTGGTTCCTGGTATTTTACCTTCATACCAGTTTTGATCAACTCGCTTAAGAAGAATTACTCTGTCTCCCTGAAATGCATTATGAAATAAGTTATCAGCACATACATTGAAAGTTAATTTTGTACATAACAGGTATTATTTTAACGCATAATAGTATCTTCTCTACAGTGCTGTTTCCCATCAGTGTTGAGCATCATCTCCATTTTCTCATTTTTCGTCCCATTAATAACAGCCATATATAAAACTACCATTCCAGTAAAATGAGGGGTTAGGCATGGACTGAAAATGTTGTTATTTTATCTGAGGGGAATCTCATGTAGTCCCTTCCTTTTGCTTGGGAGATTAACATTAATGGTTTTCTTTGGAACATAACCTGTTTTAGTTGTTGGCCAAACTACTAGGTAATGCTCCAACTATAGTATGCAACAGGGATTGCTATGCCCATTTTTTCTGAACTCCTTAAAAAAAAGAAAAAAAAAAAATGGGGCAGAACTTCCCAGTGAATGAGAAGTACACACTACTTACAACTTAATATTAAGCATTTAATATCTGCAATAATAAAGTTTCTCCACAGTATTAATATTCCAGTGTCTAAAAAACTTTAGAAATTAAACAATTATTTTCCTTATGTTCAATCTGGCATAGCCACCAGGATATACATAGGAAAGATAATAGAACATTATAAACAGAGAACTGTTATTAAATAAAATATTTACATTCACAAAAATATCTCTGAGGCTTTTTTTTGGTATCTTTTATCTTCTGTAATTTTCTATTTATTCTGCAGCTACTCTGCTACAGTCCCAATTAAAAGCACAACACATTTACAGTATTTTCAATATTTGCAGTACTTGGTAGCTGAGACAGACTGCAAACTATCAAGTTATTAATGTTAGAATTTCCTACCATGGCAGTGCTTTGGGCATTGCAAATCTCTAGTGCAGAGTGCACAAAGCACAGTATTTACCTATATATTGATTCTGTGTAGCAGGAGACATTATAATGGTATTATGATGGAAGATAGCTCTCAACTGTACCTTTCTAAGTGATAACTCCACATTTGTGTCTGCGCTGAAATTATATTTGGCAACAGCTTCCCCAATCTCACCAATCTGTGCAGGGGGAGGTGGCCTGGCAGGCTGTGCTTTTTCAGGGGGAGAAAGTTTCTAAGGAAAAAGAAAAACCCAGATTTTCATCATACTCATGTGGTTTGTGGACCTATTACCCAAATTAATTAAAGGAATTAAAACAAAGAACAAACCTCAACATAAGAAATTGGGAATATTCCAACTCTTCCATGGTGCTCACCCTCATACCAGTTTTGATCAATTTTCCTGAGGATATAGACAGTATCTCCTTTCTTAAAGGACAGCTCTCTGTAACAAATTTATTTATATCAGATGTTTATAGCTTTACATTTAACTCTTCTCCCTGCATGGTTCCTGAGATCATTACAGTTCGGAACTGAAACAGAATGTAACAACTACACATTTGAAGAAAGAGTGTCACAGCTGTGGTACATTTACCAGTTATCATACCATATAAAATCAAATGACTTGCATTTATGAATCCCATGCAGTATGTATAGGTTACAAAGGCCTGTTTTACATTGTGATTCCATGGATGTATTGCTAGTTACCACCAGACCACTTCTTATGATGTCTGCATGCAAATATGATGTCTTTTGGATCACCTGTTTAGGTACTGATTTTATGACAGGCATCAGAGAGGTACTTGGTGTGTTCTTTATGAATACAGTAGGGAAAGCAGAGTGTATTCCACATCTACATGGCCTGTCAGTACCTTTCTGCAGCATAACAGCTTGGTGTGCTTCTGGTCTACACATTTTTTTTTCATAACAGCTATTCAGAAGCATGAAGAATGCAGGATTATGTTCTCACCATTTCTTGATACTCAGAGACTGTGATATGTTAAATGTTAGATACCAAAAAAGGGACTTTTTAAAATCATTAAGAATATTTTCATATCTTGGCTTGGGAGATCTTTGCTGTATCATCCATTTGGTTTTTGAAGAGCTAATGTGCTGCTCTGGTAATTTCAGCTGTGAGTTTTGGCCCAAAAAAGCTAATGTAATTCTAGTGTCAATGTTTGGTCATATCTAAAGATGGTTTAAATGATCATTGAAACAACAGCAGAAAAGACTTGTAGACATTCTGCTTTGACTCTCTCATATCCTCTATCAGTGGTTCCCAATCTTTTGTTATGGACCACTGCTTTTTGTGTTGTATGTGTCTTATCACATCCTGCAGAAAGCCTGTGCATGTTAAGACAGACAAGAAGAGGCTGAAGCATTATACAGACTAGACTTCTGATAAACTCATTATCTAAGACAGTAGTTTAAGCAATTTACCCTCTGTCACCTAAATGTAATTCCCAACAAAGAGCATTCAGTGTATGTCCCTCACAACCTGTGCTCTAGAAGGCTGAAGATGCACAGCTATTGATGTGCTCAAACAGATACAATTAAGAATATAGTAATTTAAGATAATTTTATTAAAAAGTAACTTCTCACACAGTTTGTTAATGCAGGGACTACTGTGACAGCAAGCAGAGTTCTTGTGTACATGGAATTTGCTGTTGAAACTGGCTTGAACATCATTTAGGTGGTAAAAAGAGTTTGCTTGAATTGCGAATTCTTAAATGAACAAACATCTAGTACTTACTTAGAAGTTTGAGCCTTAAAGTCATATACAGCTCTAGCTGGCAGTTTCTGAAAAACAGGCAAAGTGATTAATATATTCAGGTAGTATTACTATATGATAAATGTGTTTCAATTTTTAAAAGGTGACCAAGATCCAAAAAGAAAAGGATGACCTTTACAGTGGTTCTTGAAGAAATATTTAATACAATTAAATATATGTATTTATTTTTTTAAGCAGTTAGGTGTTTGGGACTTACTGTTCTAAAACCAGAAAGAGCTAAATTCTAATGCAGACTACTTTGCAATTTGAAGTTTAAGAGAAGTACCAAGCTAAGTAAAAAAGTTAACTGTGTCAATGTGACTTGCAGGCAACTAGATCTCTAGGTACAACATAAATACACATTAATATTCTGTTGTATTTAATTACTTTAAATTAAATTAAATTTATTACAAAAATTAATATTCTGTAGTATTTTAGGTGCCTTTTATGTTAAACTTGTTATCTGTAGGCTAATTTCAATTGCAGATGATGCATTACATTTATATATATATGTGTGTATATATACTCTGACAGCTGGAAATGATTGGAATATTTTTAATTTCTGTAATTACATTCATAGTTTTAAGAAAGCACAGGACTGGAGGTGATCTGAATCATCTGTGCAGCTCTCTTGCTATCATAGGCAATGACATTATAACATTTCTTTCATACATTTATCAAGTTTTGTCACCAAGTACATATAAGCTCAATATTGTTTCAAAAAAAGCCCCTGTAAAACAGCCCTAACTTTCCTCACCTGCATGGATGACACATTTTCACTGTTTTTGTAGCTGTAATGAGAATATAAACTGTGATCTGACCCAACAGCTTCACTCATGGACTGTCTGCCTCTGACAAGTAGCCAGATACTTCGAAGGAAGTGATAAACAGAACCACATGAGGGCATTTCTTCAAAGTGATTTAGTCTTTCTCTGCAAGTACTCATACAGATAAGATTGTCCCATGCTAAAATATGCCTCTCTAGGATGTACTGGTGAATAGAATGAGCTGATTATGCTATTTATGAGATACTACTTGTCATGAAGTAAAGGTGCACATCTTTTTATGACAGGAATAAAAATGGACACTTAAAAATTTTCCATTTTACCTTTATTCCAGGCCATGTGTTCATGACTTGATTCTCTCCCTTCCTGTCATTTTAAGACTAGCAAATCTAGCACACTTACAGAATTGTCTTCACTATAATAAGAAGTCACTGAAGTTATTATAGGGATCATGTCAACTTGAATTTTGCAATACTAATAAAATTTTTCATTACAGATCTCTTTCAAATAAGATAGCCTAAATTTAAAAGCATTTTTCTGTTCCTTGCTGTTATTAAAAATGGTCTTTTAGGCAGGGGGGATATTCATATCAACATATGCTTCATATCAACTGTAGCTAAGCCCTATTCAGTCTTTCCTGATTTTGATACAGCTGGTATTGTAACTACCAAAGCAAATAGCAGAAAAAGTGGATATTAAAAGAAGAGTGGAGCTGCTTAAATACAAAATACTTTGAAATGTACAAAACATACTGGAAACAGAGATGCATTTCCTCTTTCATATTTTTAAAACTTTTAAAGTGATCTTAAAAATGGCTTGTAATTTAAGTATTTTATGTATTTTCAAACTTAAAGATGACTTTCCATGTCACAAGATTCTTCAAAAGAAGCACACAACATGGCTCCTAGAATTTTTTAGCTTGTATTTTGTAATGAGAAGTCTTTTGTAAAAAAATCAGACTTAATCTAATTACAACAATAAAAGCATTTCAGTGGGGTATAAATGGATCTGAATTCAGTTCTAACCATACCATCATTTATCAAAGTATATATAGCCAAGAACAAAATCTTATATATTAGCAATTAAAATACAGTAATAATTTATGCTGTTTGGAGAGCATTTATAATTCTAGATCTACAAGCATTCTTAAGATACAGAATGATATACTTTATTTTTCAATATATACTTCTCAGTGATGCTTTGTGTTACTTTAAAGCTGGTATACCTGCTTCCATTTCCTCTTCCAAAGCATGACTACAAGCAATCAGTATCTAATTACACCCACCAACTGCTACAGATGTTAGAAATTGCTCTTAGGATAACTGGTTTTGTCTAATCCACTAACAGCAGTGGTTTGCTTTCCAAACAGAAATAATGGTGAAATATAGATGTTTTGTATCAGTTCTGAAACTACCAAGGCAGTTTGTGTAATACTTTGTATTTGTATACATAAAGTATTTGTGTAATACTTTGGGTTTCTAAAAAGCCTTTCCCCAGTCATGTCTCTTATTTTTCTCGGTTCCAAACACACTCCAATCAGCTGTGACAGAGCTGATCAATAAATAGTGAATTTATGTCAATATCTATTTAATAATAAACAGAAGAATACAGTTTATCTTGATAAACTGTAAAGCTTGATAAAGCTTGATATTTGAATTTATTGAAGTACCAATCTTCTTAATGAAAAAGGAAGATGCTGTTCCTTTTGTCTGCATTATTATAATTTCTTAAAACCAACACAAATCTTGTCTTAAATATGTTACCAACTTTCCATATGGATATTGCTGCATTATTTATTATTGTATCACTACCTCTTTGTCTGTAGTTCCTCTTCTCTCCCTTGGAGTACATCTTCCCACATCAGTGAAAGCAGAAGAATAGCTTCCAGGAGACTCCTGGTCTACTGAAAACAGAAATTATGTGAAACTATGATAAACAAACCCATTCAAATCTGTGATGCTGCTTACTTTCATTTAGAGGGGTGAAGAGATACTGAAATCTATTATTTTACATTTAACAGAAAGAAAAGCACATATATAATGGTTAAGAGTACCTTTAAAGGAAAAAAAAAATAATACTAACTTTAAGCAAAGGCTAAGGCCATCCTCTGATCCAGAGCAGAAGAAACTAGATGACAGAGGATCGAAAGAGCATATTTATGCCTCATTGTGGAAAGGGATGCTCCCCTACTGGGCCAAGTGGAAGACATGACAGCAGTACTTGGACTTCATCAGGCTGCATGACATTGTTTTGGAATGCCAACAATGTAAACACATAATTACATGCACAACACATGATTCAAGCATGCTTCGATGACAAAATGTGAACAAACATTGTTTCCTCCTAAGTGATCTAAGATGCAGTTCTACTTTACCAGGGGCACATGTTAGGCAGCACAAGGGAATTTAAAAGGATGTTACTTCATAAAAGCAACTCTGTTTTAAGAGATGGAATGCAAATCATATTAGTCACCAATCTATGTGGCAGACTTTTTCTGAAGCACAGTTTACCAATGTTTATCACAGGATGGTGAATATTTTCTCATGCTTTAATAAGCATAAAATCAAAATCTTATACATTCTATAGCTCTGCAAGTTCCCAGTGTGAAATGAAAATAGAACTATTTAATGAACTGCCTCTTAACTTCTGAGATGCACTGTTTTAGTCTCCTACTACCACAGTGGTACTTTCTAGTGGAAATGTGATTCATGTTTGTCTTTGACATCATTCCCACAATCTGTTGTTACCAAGCTCATACATTTCTAAAGAAATAGAAGTGGAACAAAGAAAACAATTGAAAGCATCTCATCCATTCTAATTGGTTGTTGGCTAAGCCACAAAAACTTGGGGCTATTGATAAATACAATGGAGGTAAAGAGATAATTTTATTATTTATTCCATTGGTTGTAAGCATGTCATTCCCAGTATCTTATAGCCCCGGTTGTGGACAGCTTTTTTGATGTGGCACATAATCCTGAATGAGGATATACATCTACAGCATAAACCTAAAGATACAATGACTCCAAACACATCTATTTTTTTTTTTTTTTTTTGATTTCTAGCAATAAGATAAGGATATTGGAAAGGAGTGAAAATGCAGGAGCTTTAGGACAAACATTTTCATTTTTTTTCTCTGCAGCTCCTTGTGCAATCAGTATTGGTAGTTTCCAATCATCTGCTATGACCTTCAGGTCTCTGTATGGCAGTAAGAGACACACACAGATCCAACAGAACACGAAACCTGATTAGAAGCAGAGCTCAGTCATGACTGGTGCTGATGGAAACTAACAGAATATTCTGTTTTACTCATTTTCCATGCTACTTTAGGGATATTAATATTGACAGAGTGTATTGCTTTCCTCATACCAGGCTCCTTCATAGCTGCAAAAGCTATTAGAAATCCATATTTCCTTTACACTATGGATTTCCTTATTTTCACAGACTGTAAAATTCTCATTTAGCAACTATAATACGTGACCAGAACATTTTTCAACAATTTCACACTCATCGTGTAGTATTGTCTGCCAGGGTTAATCATGGTCAGGCCTCGAGTATGACCAATCCTGAACTGTATTTTATAGCTGGTTTTTTACACAATCTTTTATTCTAAATGTGTCTATTAGAACTAGTTAAGAAAAGATGGTATAGCTTCAATTCTGATTTCTCTTGAAATATTTATTATTGTGCTTCTTGTTAAAGTTTCACAAAAAAATGTGAGAAAAAGGATTAGATGGGTCTGATCAAATATTGCATAATTTCTATATTAAAGACATAATATTCTCTTATTATGAGAATAATAATATTCTCTCTTACATCCACTTGGGATTTCAAGAATATCTTTCAAGTTATTTTTTCTTTTTTTGATTAAAATAGAAGAAGAAAAAAAGAAAAAAAAGAAGCAGAGCAACAAACTACTCAAAGCAGTGACTTTAAAAAACAGATTGATCATACTTATCCTGACAATTTAATTCAAGTTTTTATTATTGAGAAATTCCCTTCTAAGAAGACAGGACATGTCTCAAAAATTCATAGACATTTTAAAATTCTATGGAAAAAATTAGTTTTGCTGCCACAGAAATTGGAAATTGTATTGTTTGAACAGTGGAAATGGAAACTTCCTAAAATTACCTTAACATCTATTCACAAAGTAACACAAATCAGTGGATTCATAAGGAAACAGAATCAACTTTCTATGATATTGGCAGAATTAACAGTATTTTTATCACCTACATTTAACAAAATTATGTAGTAAAACACAGATTTAGATTATTTTTTTTTTAGTGATGAAGGGTTATCTGCATATTGTTTTCAGTTTGATCAGCATCTTATGATGCATGAATTTATGACGAATAATAACATCATTATAATTTATAGAACTAATTTAGTTTCAATTAGTTGAAATGCACTGCTACTTCAGTTGTCCTGATTACTGTATTTTGTGAATAGACAGCAGATTTATCTATCCTCAACACCTATGTGAAAATGATGTCCTTCACTAAGAATTTTGTGGGATGAAAGCCTCTTATAGATGACACAAAGTGGAATGAGAAAGGGTGGGAAACACAGGGAGTAAGGTTGGATAAGTCAATCACAAGGATAGAGGAAGAAAGTTAATCCACCTTGGAAACACAGTGCACTATCATTGTTGTTAGTTGCATCCATGTCTGGAAAAGAGGCACTAAGAGGTAATCTTCCACAATCATTCTGGTACAGTGGACAATGGATAGCACCATCTTGAGGCAGTGGATGAAAAGGCTGGTGCGTGGGACTCTTTTTCAGAGCTTTAAGAGATGAATTCCTTTCTGGAATGTCTGGAAGCAGCTCAGTAATAAGTCTGTGTAATATACTGTTGTCGGGCAAGCTTCCCCGCCTTTTTTCAGCTTTAATTTGGTCACAGATGTCTTTAAGTGCAGAATCTAGTGCTTCAAATACAGATGACTTGCATTTTTTCTTTTCAGTTTGTTTTTTAGGAGCTGCACTTTTTTTCCTGCGGAAAGGCACTGGACTGACGAGGAATGCTATCTTAGACAGGCCAGATTCTGCTTCCTGTCTCCTTGGATCCTCAGTGGTTTCTTGCTTAGCCCTTTCATGTTTTAGCATGGTGGTGAAGCGGGTGTAGGATGCTGGGCATCGCCCTTTGCAGGAGCTGATGAGATGCCTGTGGTGGTGGTGATGGTGGTGGTGGTGATGGCCTGATCCATAAAAGCTTTCAGATGAAGTGAAGGAAAAGTGATCGAAGTCACTTTCACTACAAAAGGATGAACCCTCTATCTGGATAAAGTCACTGAGATCAGAAACCACTCCATCTTGATCGCTGTCTGAAAAATCTATATGTGATCGTTGTGGCTCATCACTGGTCACTTCAATATGAATTGGCACCAGGGTTTTAGACTTGTAGCTCCGTTGTACCTGAGAGGGATGCCTGACTGGAGATTCTTCTTCCAGCAGGGATTCGATAGAAAATCGCCTCTTTGGACACAAGCCATTTTTAGGAGGCTCTAACGTAACAGTTGACAACATGTCATCACCAAGGTTCGGCATTGATTTTGACTTCTGAATTAACTTTTCGAATTCAGATATTCTGGTTGGCACCATGTCTCTGGGCACCTCCTCAGTAGAAGACTCTCTCCAGCCTTGAAGAATACCTTTGTGCTGTTCTTTTTCATACTGCAGTATTCTGGACTTGACAGAACAAATCACTTCAGAATTCATCAAGTCCTTGCGATTGATGCGGTGCATCTTTTTGTACATCTTCAGGAAACCTGGAGCATCGTGTGCAGATCTGTGACGAACTCTTGACCTACCACTACCACGGCCCTCAACATAAGGGGAGTTCCAGTTCATTGAGCAAATTTCTTTGGAGTCCTCCTCACATAACAGAGAGCCCATGCTTTCAGCCTTGGCCTGTGCATCGGGATAGCTATCGTGATCATCTGTTAAGAGGTCGTCACAGCTACGAGATTTCCTCTTTGGAGAAGCGGTTTCCTCTGTGCTACTCCAGACTTCTGCATTTTGGCGAGTCATTTGCCAGCCATTTTTGTAGCTGGTTGCCCTTCTTGAATCATTTGGAACAGCTAAATGTTGTCTGTAAGTGCTACAGTAATCTAATTCATTTGAGGTGTTGTGGTTGTGCACCGAGTAACTTAAAAGGGATGGATATACTTTGCTAATATCCCCACCTTTATAATCCATAGAGCAGCATGGTAAAAAAGAGACATTGCCAGAAATTAAAAGATTCAGAAAGTTGGAATTAGCATCAGTAAGTATTAGAAAGACTAGAAAAGAGATAGCAATTAGCGCATCTATCAGCTTAGGTCAGCACATAGTTTGTTACAGCCTAGGACAGCAGAACTAATAATTAAGTTATTTTCCAGCTGCAAAAATGCACTCATCGTAATTTGAACAACAAAAAGAATTCCTTGTTAATTACGGAGATGTTATCTCCTCCACAACCCCTGCCATCAAAGCAACATAAGAAACCAGGCATTAACTGGGGATTAATTGGGATTTTTAAGCAGGTTAACAGACAATAAAAGCTGCAAAGGATTTAAAGATGAAGCCATACAACAAATCTAGACCTCAGGGTAATACAGATTCTTCTACCTGGGCATTCTGAAAAAGTTGTTTAGGATTTTTAACCTGTATAATGCTCAGAGTTCACAGCATCCAAATAGTTTAAATATGGTTAAAATAAAGATAAATCTTTGTATCAGATCAAATAGGAAATTTCTCCAAGTCATTCACAGGTAGCCTGCTCCTTCCCTGTGTGATAGCACTGAAGGGAGCAGTGTTTTGTACAGCTTTTGCAGGTCAGAACAAGGCAGCTCAGGAAGTGCTATGCAAGTGTAAAGGAAGGTGCATCAGTTTACTGATCCTAACCACAATGTAGAAGTAAAAATAACCCTTAGATTGACTTCCATAACAAAGGCCTGAGTTTTCAAGCTTTAAGACACATTTTTATGTGCATGGTAGATCTAGAAGACACTATGAGACAAATTTGGAATGGTGGTCTTTCATAATTGTACTGAACTTTCAAGAATGGTCTCAAGTGGCAACATTCATTTCAGGAATGATGCTTCAAACAGCTCAGTCTGCTTTCTAGAAAAAAATTGAATCTAGATTTGATTTGGGTTCAAAATTCATGCCGATCAAATAATTTATAATATACTCCTTCTTTAACAAATTGGTTAATTTCAAGAAAAATTAACGTTCTACAGGGGTCATAATGCTGGGAGAGAACAGTGTCACCTTCTGAAAGCTAATTGGCTGTAGAAGATATTCTTAATGGAAGGATTTTCAAACACAGGAAGTTCTGAAGTCATACTCAGTGCTTGTTATTGGTGGTGGAGTCAGAGTCACATGCAGGCAAGTGGACTTTATCAGTTTTTTACTGCCTGGCCTGGTAAACCAAATGGATGAGTTAATCCACTTCTAAAATTACTGCTATAACACTTTAAGGTTTTAAATGTTTAAAATACATTTAGTTTTCAACCACCTCACTCTTAATGCTCCTCACTGCTTTTCTTTGACACATTCTGTTGCAGCCTGGATATTATGTTCTTTTCACTGACAATTTACAGAAGTTTACTGATTAGTTTAACTACAAAACAGAGCAATTGAGATAATAATATTAATAATTTGAACAGAAGCAGACATATTCTATGCAGTATTATACTATATATTACTTCTATTTTATGCTTTGCTGGAAGTTTTTTGTCTTTCTAGAAAAATCCATCCAAACCTCCAAACCCAAATGAACAACTGACTCTGTGATCTCTTTCCTGGGGAGACGTGGAAAACAGTAACAGGATGGCGAGTTACTTGCCAAAAACAAGGTAATTATATTGTATCAACTGTACTAAATACTTCCAAGGATTTAGAAAGTAAAAAAATCAGACTATGGATGCTTTTGTGATTAAATTAGGTCCTGATAACTATGGCTATTTGCTTGATTACATTAATAAAAAAGTAATAAAGTCCTGATAACTGACAATGTCTAAGATATCAGCTATGTATTTAAAAGGTCTACTATCCTGGAAACACATCTTTAATCTTATGGGTTATTTGTCTCGATTTACTTTGTCAATCTAATAAAACTAGTATTAAAATCATAATAGTCTAGTAAGGGAGTAGTAGAGTTAAAAAAATGTTTATATATTGTGGTAGAATTCATATCATAGTCTTTTAGTCAATTCTCTTTTGTTAGAACAAGCAGTTGAAACTGGAAAATTTTTGTTACAAATCCACCTCTTCAGCTTAAAATTACACCCATAAGAGTAAACAAGTTAGCCTTTCATGAGAGGCCCCTCACATCACATTCCCTGGGGCAACACACCAGCAGCAGGAGACTATTGCTACCAACACATAGTTCAGCACATCAACAGTGGTTTTCTGCTAACTAAAATGCTCTCCTCTTACCTTTTGCTCTTGATGGAGAAGAAGGAGATGAGCTAGTTAAAGGCTTCCTAAGGGTGGTAGATGGGCCCTGTGTGTCTGTACGGCCCAGGTTAGGTCTGTTGGCGTTCTGATCACTGTGTGCCCTCTGATGACTTACAGTAGGTTCTGACTTCCTTCGCTTTCTGTAGTCACTCGCAGTGCTTGCAGAACTACAGAAAAAAAGCAGTATCAGTGGCAGTCTGATTCTGAGATCAGAATTCAGGAATCTAAGAAGTAAGGTCACAATTAAATTATTGGTTTATAGATTAAAAAATGCCAAAATAAATAAATGAAAAGCACATAAAGGAAAGAAGCTCTGGTCTTACACATCTTACAGCCTATTTCTCAGTGAAAAGATTGATTTGTTCTTAACCTGATTGTTTTAAAAGTTTTACACAACATTACTGTGCAATTTTCTTTGAAATAAATGCATTGAGTTCTTTTAGACTATTTTTTGCAACTAGAATTTAAGTGCAAAGATAGGAAAAAGACAGAGATCAAGAACAATCAAGGCAATGCTTAGGAAAACAACACTGAATATTCTGCAGGCAGTAAGGGTAAAGAATAAATCACTGCTGTTGAGAGAGAAGCTTAGGGATGCTAGTGGGAAGACCCAGAACACAGTATGGTTAATTTGAATGTAAACACTAAGTCCTTGTAAAACTAAAATAAAATCTACACATCGGTATCAAAATCAACACTCTCTCCAAGCATCTAATTTGCCAGTAGCTCAGAAGGTGAATGTTAAAATATGACTCTTCACAAAATCTGTTGATTTCAGGTCCCAAAGAAGACCATCAGGCTGGATAATCTGTGTCTGTTGAAGTAATAGATAGTATTTCTTACCTGGAGGGCCTGTCCAGGCCTCTGTCTGTTGAATAGTGATGATACAAGGAAGCCTGTGAAAAAAAACACATGGATTGTTATGTTTGTATTTGAAAAAAGAGTGACAATTTTTGTTTATCATGTTTGAGGACTCTTTGTTACTCTGTCGCAAATCCTATAACAACAGCCATGATGGTTAACATCCTGGGCACTCCATCACAGACACGGCAACATTTCATGAGAATAAATTATGCAGCTTTTAAAAAGCATCATTAGATTTCATTTCCTATTCTACTTAAGTAATATTTTTTTCCTTAAAGCACTGCTAAGTAATGAGCCCTAATCATGCTTTTCTATACACTTTTCAAAACCAGAAACAGAACAGCTGAAACAAATCTTTACTATAAAAACATAAAAATCTGAAAATCATTCCTTCATGTCCATGTGAGATCTGCAAAGTTTCTCCTCATCCCTCAGTTACTCACCAAAATCCCACAGTCAATAATAACAAGAAACTTTTGTCAATCCCATGACGTTTGTGGTCAGCAACTGGCCTTATATACCTTATAACCCTGGTAAGAACAGTTCTCATCACAGAACATTAGTCATTGCTTATGGAGTTGCAGATGTAGCTACTGCATGAACACTGGAAGATCGAACTTCCATAATTGTATTTCTAATACAATGTCGACCATGAATGACTACTGATTTTAAATCAACCATTTCAAGCCTTCAGTCAGAATTAAGTAATATTACAATTCTGGTAACCAGGTATGATTCTAAAATGAACTGTATGGTTCCTGGGGTATTTGTTCATGGGTACATGGCAGTCTGGTTCAAGAATTAAACTTCTTTCAAGTTCCTGGCATGTCATTTCAGCTTTCCATAACCCAATGGACTAGAAACAGAACTATTATACACATTTCTAAGGTGCAGGAAATATTTTTCCCCCTTAGAGAGAGTCTTGTTGGATTTTTCCCTACATGGAAAAACCTTTGTCCTGAAGCACTGCCAAAGTAATGGCACTCATGGCCTGTCTAAGTCCTTTCCTTTGTAAGATTCTTTTTTCCCCCAGTGATTTGATTTGCAAGTTCATGAACAGAAATTCACCCAGATTTGTTAACTGACACTTAGGTACACCTCCAGAAGTCACCAGTAGTCTTAGAATATTTGGGAAAAGATTTTGTAGGACTGTGGGACAGGGAGAGCCACACAAACATGCCACAATATGAAACCAATGTTATCTAAAACTCAAGCTAAGATAATTCCAAATGTTCATGTAGTTCATATTTTCAAGTTTTTCTTTATACCTTCTGAAGGCTTAAAAGTACTTTGTGATGATTTTCCCATCACTCTCCAAATTCACTGATTTTAAGATATATATCCAATACTATGAGGTCTGTCTTCAATAAAACCATAGGAGCCAGACTGTTGTCACACCAACAGCCAGTATAACCACAGTGAGCAAAGGCCTCAGGTCTGTGTGCTTCCCTACACTACCCAAAAAACACACATTCAGCCTGTCCTGGAAAACATCCGAGTCTCACTTCTAAACTGGCCACAACCATCTTCCTTCTCTTGACCAGTCACTGCCACAGTCTGGAGCCAGCCAGGAAAGAAACTCAGGACCACAGGTGACCTCTCAGAACTGTTGCACGAGGTGGTACAAACATTGCAGATAAATGGTCACTGTGGATTTTTCTGTGCAGATGCCAACCACTTCCACTAGTGACCAATGACCACCTGTGAGGTGACAGTGGCCAAATGGCCCTGAGGCAGTGATTGCTTCCCACCACCTGTGGTAGCTCCACAGCTGTACAGACCATGGTGTCACTCCCAAGGGTGGAGCAGATCCTCTCTGTCTCCTATGGAAGGCTACGGGTAAATCCCACAACAGAAGTCACACCAGAGGGAATTTCCTTATGCACAGCATTTCCCAGGCCATACACAGTGCAAGTGATCAGCCTAAGATGGCTAGAAGTGCCAAAATTGACTGCTGGATTGCCATATGGCTTTCGCTTTTCACCCTTTAAGATTCTCTTATCACCATGAATGTAACTTGCCCTTTTATCCTTTATTTGATGCTGGCTTTGAAGTTTTTTCTGTATGACAGATCCTGCATGTTGCCCATTCTGCAACACTAATTTTTACTACAGGCACATTATTGTTTATGGAATGTGTGGCGTTTATACCTTCTCTCCACAGCTTCACTGATGTGACATATAGAGGAAAGGTAAAAGTAAACACTGTGTGTGGTTGTTTTTTACTGCTTGTTTTACTGTTTGCAGCTGTCCTGTCACCTCTTGGGTGTTTATTGACCTGTTTTTAGATGGCCCAACTGAACACATCTCTCTCATCTCCAAAGATAATTAGCCATCTTCCACAATATCTAACACTGCTCTATTTGAATAAAGGCCACTTGAAAAGAAAATTAAATATTGGAGATGACAACTCCAAACTATCAAATACAGTCTTTTTTGAATAATTTGATTTGGTTTTACTAAAAAAAATGAGATATACATTTAAAAATAAGCATGCATTTTAGCTGTTTTCACGCATCAATGTTTTAATACTGACTAAAAATGGAGCTAAAGAAAGTAGGCAAAAGTAAAAGATAAATAATAAATAGGCTTGTTTGCATGATGGTTATAATACTTTATCAAGTTATTTTGAATAGTCTCCCCTTCTGGAGAAATATTAAGTTGCTGTAGTTTTTGAACAAGATTTATCATATTTAAAGATTTTTAAACTTTCAAAATTAAAGACGGAACTTTTTGTAAATTAATCAAAGAGAAAATCAGTGTTACTTAGCAACAATTTTACCCAGACCTACTGAACACAGAAATATTTCAAAGTCATGTTATGACTTTTAAATTGTCCTCCTTGATATATCGAAAACCAACAGGAATTAGAAAAGGCCAACAAGCATTCTTCTTCAAAGAACTGGGCCCCAAATTTCACAACTATAGTTTTTTCTAGATATATAGAGAGCTTAAAAATAAACCACAGTAAATTGCAAACAATTAACAATTTAAGACCACAATTTGAGTTTAACTTTTGGAGAAACTACAGAAGATGAGAGTGAATCACAAACATGAATGGAGTAAAGCCACCATATGAAGCAAACTTGCCAGCAGAAAATTCACTGACTTTTGCCCTAATTCTGTAAAAATGGGGAGGGAGTGGAGAAGGAATGAAAGCCTGAATCTCTCCCACTCAGAGTAGGGCAATGTCAGCCCGCTACCTGATCTTGATGAATTTTATTTGGAGTACTGACAGCAACTGTCAATCCTGAGCTATAAATTACAACAGTACTATTAATTGCTGTTTTACCTGATGAGCAACCTTAGTCATAAATACTTAATAGGAGAAATGACAGCTTAGCCACAAAGGCTTTCACTTGACACATAGAATTTGCACATAGAAGTCAGATATTTTAATAAAAAATATACTGTGCTGATGGATTAATTGTGCAATGCACTTGCCCAACTCTGAAAAGTGGGAATTTGTCAAAGAGTTAGATACGTATGGAGTATTGTGTAATTCTGGGTGTTAATCTCTGCGAAGTTTTGGGGATAAGGACTCACAGTTCCTAGGATAATAAGATCAACATCCAAATGCACTAGTGATCTGGAAAGATATGAAGACAAAGATACAATGATTGTGAATTAGAAATGTCTCATAGCTATCAGAAGGAAACCACTAAATTTTAATGAACTTAAGACATAAATGGTGAGCATTCCAACCCTTCTTCCCAAGAGAATCATCTGAAAAAGAACCATTCATTTACCTCATAGGAAACACCAGTTGAACTGTCTTGAACATAGTCCAAAAGCTTTTTAGGTGGCTGCATCATAAAAGCAGAAGTGTAGAGATGAAATGGAGTAGAATCAATGGCAGCAAGGAATGAAACATGTGGAAAAGGTGACACAGTTAGAAATTAAGTGTTGACAGCATCAGATACAAAGAGTGACACACATGGGTAGAATGGAAGGATAAATGTGTTATTTTTAAAAAATCTTAATAAAATGTTAGTAACTTTAGGTGTTAAAATTTACAACTGGAATGGCTGAATAAATACCAGCAGTTTTTAATACTGATAGAGAAAAGTGTAAAGCATCACAATTATGCTCTCCTGGAGGAATTTCAATGTATTTTATCTTAAAAGTTATTGTTATCAGTAAAGTATTGTTGTGATACAGTTCATCAGAAGAATTTATCTGTCCTGTTTCTTCCCACCTAGAGGGAGGAATGACAATATGACTTGAAAGGCAGGATAATGGAGATAAAAAGTAATCTGTGACAATGTGATAACATTATAGACCACTGCAGAAATTAAACCCAGATATATTTACCCTTCCTTTGTTTTTAATTTTCAGAGGGTATTCAATGGATAATTCTTTAAAATGCTATGATTAAAACATTAAGGTTTTAAAGGAGAGTATAAAATTTTCTTTCTCTTCTGCTCTCACTGAAATAGCAGAGAGTTCTGATTTTGGCTTATGGTAACTACAGAAAGGGACTAAGGTCTTCCAGGGTGTCCTCCAAAGCGCTGTGTCAAGTGCTCAGACTCCTCATGTAGCCTGGCATGTCACTAATTAAAATTCATATAGGCTTCCAGAGGTTGACAGGGAAAGAAAAGAGTGGAGATATTTTGAATTCTGATACTTTCAACCTCCTGTCTACTTCAGATTTCCTGCCTGCAGCCTGTGGCTTCTGCTTTTTAAACTCAAAAATTCCTGGGATGGATCCTGTGGAGCTATGAGAATGCTTAAAAAGACTGACAGAATGCTTGGGTTTACTTCCCTTCTTTTTCTAAGGGGATTCTAATTTCTTTTAATTTTCCACCTGTCTGGATATTCCAACTATCCTCTTGGATACTCTTCTGGGATGAATACATTTGCTATCCTTTTTCCTAAAGATGTTAGAGTGTACGGAAAGAATTTGAGCTCTGTGGAGCCAAAGAGGGAGTGTGCAAAAGCAAGAGCAGGTGCATCTCCAACCTAGTTGTTAAGGCATTGTGCAGGGATAAAGTGAAACCTAGTTCTCAGTGTTGCCTCAAGGGCAATGTTACTGTTTTACTGTTGTAAAAAATATACAAAAATATATAAAAAACAGCCTTAGGTGCTTAGCTACAATTAAGCCTAGGTATTTGCAGAAGAAATTTGCAAATGCTTAAGAAATCAAGGTGAAAAATTGAGATATTTCTGATTTTTAGGTGTTTCAGCCAGATGGAACTCTTCAGGTTTATAATTTTAAATGTAAGCATTTGCAGCAGGTCTAAACCAGCAGCTGTTTGCCAGAGCCCTTTTTTTTGGGTAAGGGCTACGTGTGAAAATAGGAGCAGAACTGAAGTCTGTCCGTTCAAATAGGTGTCCAGCTTGAAAACAGAGCAAACCGATATCTCTGTCTTCAGGTACACAATATGAATCTGCATATATGCATTTAAGAGATGAAAAAAAGGAAAAAAAAAAAACCTCTCAGTATTTACTGCTATAAGAAGTTAGTTTATGGTTTCATACATTTAAATTCAGATACAGTCCTTTAATAAAAATATATTTTTATTAATTTAGTTGATCTGCAGCTTAGCATCCCTAATGCAAACTGTCATGTTTTTCTGTCCTAGAAGATTGTTCAAAAATAATCTAGCCAAATGCAAAAAATTTAGGCAAACTAGCAAGCATCCCTGTTTAACACAGAATTTATCTTGTTATTAAATACTTACACACTACTATATATCTAATACATACTCCTTATTAAAGCTGTTAGTATAATGACTCTAGCAAGTTGAGTCTATTTCAAAAAAATGCTTATATTCATGGGACTTTACTGCCCTTCTTCAAAAAAAACCCCAACTTACATTAATTTTACTGTCATATACTTGCTGAATTTGGTAATTTAAATAGCTCTTTCTAAAAATATTTTTTCCTAAAGTGTATACATCAATATTCTGCCCTCACTTACCGGACGTCCAAACTCCAGCTCTGAAAAGAACTTATACCAGGGTTCGTTTTCTAAATCTATGTCATCTGGGTTTATGCGATCAGTCTGGAGCAGTTGTGAAGGAAAAGGGAAGGAAAAGGCACACACTGAGCAAAGTGCTAGAAATGCTGTCACTTTAACAACAAACACACAGACATAAAACAAATATGGGGAAAGAAATGAAATAAACTCAAAGAATGAAGATGGTATTAAAGACAGAGAATATTCAAGTGTTCAAGAGCTGTCATTCACTGGTAGCTTTAATACTTTTCTTTTTGTTGATTTTCTTCCAAGGACTGGAAGATGTTAAACATTTTAAAATTACACTTTTAAAGCTAAGAGTGGTTTTTGACCTTTTCTTTAACATCACTGCATTTGTTAATTACATTTAGTGCTGCTAAAGATTCCTTGTTAGGAAGATGGTATAAATGATTGTCTTCTCCAGCACAGGCAGCAAATTGCCCATCTGATCAGCAATAAAGACACAACTTTATCTGTATTGCTTTCGGTCATTCCTTGTCTTCTCACAGAGCATGTTGATTCTGAATCTTGATGTCTTGAAGCAAGCATTGAGCAGAGATAAGGAATATGCATCATGCAAGCATCACTATGTTAAAAAGCCACTTCAGCATATGAAAAGGAACTGGTATATTTTAGATCCTATGTTCAAAACATAGGGAACAAAAAAATTATGCATTCCATAATATTTGTTTCAGCAGTACTGTGAAATGCTTTATCTCACATAGCCTTGTTGACATAATGAAGCATTTTTTTCCACAGTGAAATACATTGTTTTCATCTGAAAATTCTCACAGCCAAGAGATAAAGTAGCAATTGAAGATAGTATTAAGAAAATCCTTCAGTGAACAGAAGAGTAATTGACAGATTTATTCAAGCAGCGTGGAAACATGACAGTGCAAAACAGTACAGCTCTCAATGGGATATGTAATCAACTGTAAACTTGGCTGCATTAATTACTTTCTAAACAGCTTCAGTTTCTTTGTAGCATCTGATGTAGGCTTTCATGCAGCACAGAATTACAATGAATTGCTGGCTTAAAGATCTCTGAAACAGAGAAATCCTCTTGTTAAAGACATTTTTGAATTTAAAATTTGCTTCTCCATAACTCTGATTATAAGAACGTAGACACTAATTATGGTATGCCCTAGAAAGCAATCAAGAATGACACTGGTGATCAAGTACGTAACACTTTCTCCTTGGGAGTCAAACTGTCACCAGCAGACCAGAACAACCACATACAGCTATTTCTGTTTTCTGCAAGAGATAATATTGTGGTTTTGACCATTTCAGGTAATTAAACATCCTACAGCACTTTCCTTGCTGCTTTTGGTGTTACTGGGACAGCCTGCCAACTCTTCTGTATTGAAAGGTCAACAACCCTTCACAACTACCTTGGTGGTCACATATCTACGAGCTGTTCATGCAATATCTGGATCCCAGCTGTTGTTTTATGCACTTATGTTCACAATGCCCTTTCAAATAAGGGAAGCAGTATTCCTGTGAATGCAGAAGGAAGTAAATGTCACTGATGAAAAACTTGCTGTGCTCCAGAGAAGGGTTAGGAAGTGAAGTGCTTCTGGAGTTTTGCCCTTATATTTCCACCATCCACAGCTGTATCTCAGCAGTACTGACAAGTGCTTGAATTCAGCTATACACATGCAAGTCCTTTGTAGAGAAATTCTACTGAAATTAGTTTAATGAACTGTCTAATAAAAGTGTGAATTTAATAGACACTATGACTAATTTAAGAAAAAAACACAGGATTCTCTTCTACAGAGATATGAAGGCATGAGGGCAAAAAATAACAGATACAAAATGCAGAAGATAACTTTGCAGTATATCAACTTGGTTCCCATTACAGAGAATACTTGCCATATTTAGAGGTTTTTTTTTTCCTTACCTTAAAAAAAATTCCACAATTTTCATCTGGATAATCTGAGAAGACATTACTAACCAATTCTTTTCCATCCTTTCTCCAAACTAAGTTACCATATGTTGAAATATTGCATGTTCTTACCTTTATATTCTACCAAAAATTTAATTTCCACAGAAATGTTGGTATCAATAAATGAGTGTGTTTACATAAAATAAATATGTAAATATTTTTTAATATTTAAATAGGGTTGGATTTGTGGAGTTCTTGCCCCTAGAAGTTCTGGCCTACTGACATAACCCTGTGAGCCTCAAGGTGCCCTGAAGAGAAGCAGCCCCACAGCTACACAGTGATGGAACATGTCCCTCCTTGCAGGGAGGCAGAACACACTGACAGATCAACTGGGCTCCCCCAATGCCAGCCAAGGAGACAAAAATGAGAATGGGAACTGCCTCCCTTTTCCACTTTGAATACTCTTGCAATTAGCCGCAAGCTTAAAATCACTTGTGTTTCTGATAGTAAAGAAAAAGCTAGAAATAATGTTTATCTAATTTCTAAGTTTTCATTTCCTCTCCTGTAGTAGTTGCAAATAAAATGAGACCGATACTAAGTATGTAGAGCTAACTCCAAGCAGCCAAGTCCACTTTAATTTACAGCTTCAACCGCAGAGGGCAGCAAACAAAAAGAAACTGAGCACTGAAGTCTGCAAATTCCCTTCTGCCTGGCACTTCTGGAGAGGACTGTATGCCCTGTTCTACCAAGATCAATACACAGGCAATTGATTTTGCTGGGCTTTTGGATTCAGTTTTGCTGACAGACCTTTTTCTGTTATCTCCCCTTCTAAGAGACTTAAAATGAATAAATCATTTTGACTTAAAAGCTGCACTTGGCTTAGTCTCACAAAGTATCTCCCAAACTACTGGAATAGAAAGTAAAAGCAATAAAGGAAAATCCCTTTTTATGACTTGCCAGTCAAGTACTGTTCCTACATTCTGTCCTTCAAGTAGAAATTTAGTAATATTTTGATTATTTGTTGAAAATATGCAACTGAAGACCACTAAGTAACTTCACTCCCTTTGCATCAGATGGTCAACACAAAATTGCATCAGCATTCTCAAGTATAGAACATGGTCAATGAAAAAATTACATCTGTAGTATTACATGTAGCTTTGCCTGTTCTTGGTTTGATACACAAATAGACATCAACAGGTAATAATCAAAACTGCATTTCAACTCGTGAGTTAGATGGTTCTTACATGTAGATCAGTATTTTGCATTTGCAGGTTCAGACACCAAACTGAAGCCTGTGTGGAATAAGCTGAGATGCCTGTTGTAAATTTGGCTTTGGCATTTTATTATCTCTAAAGAATAATTTTCTTTTGGTTTTCCTTTTTTGGACTACTTTTTAAATAGCTGTGGTAACTCCAAGTCTACTACCAGATGGACTTAGTCTATTTCTTCATGAGAAGAAATATTTTTTAATGACATATTAAGCAAACCAAGCAGAATATTCAGATAACCAGATTGAGATGTCAAAAGCAACCAAATGTGCATGTTCTAAAGAAAATTTCAAATTTTTCACTACATTAAAAACCAAACCAAATGAAAAACAACAGATGTACATCATGGAACAAGCCCAGTCTATTTCTGGTATTTGACAAAACAGTAATTTAAAAAAAAATATTCTAATTGTGAATTCCTCTTGCAAATAAACTCAGCAGAAAACTTGTATGTTGAACAGAGATTAAAAAAAATAGAACTAAAATTTAACCTCACAGTTTTATTTGACTAGCACATGTATACTTTTATGCTTAGAGTAAAAAAACTAATTAAAATAGAGGCATTGCTTGTACCAATTTTATAAGGTTTTTTTTACAGTAACACTGAGATATATGTACAAGTATGGAGGAACTGCTTCTCATATATACAAGGTAGAAACTACTGAATAATAAAATTTAATTTATTTACACATGATTAAGTTGTTACATTGTTATTTACTTTTTAATGGAAAGTAAGCATCCATTTTAGGAAACAAGTCCATTGTTTGGATGATACTGGAGAAAAAGAGGAATATTTAGTTGAATTGCAGACACTGGAGATGGAAACAGACATCAAAACAACTTATGTACCACCCTATCAGTGGCTTCTTGAAATAGGAAAAAAATGAGCTGCATCACCATGTCTTGTAATACTATTTAATGCCTTAATATCACAAACTTCTAGCATAATCTCAAAATGCTACTCCAAAGCCTTTACTTTTTGCTGATGTTTTATACTCTTACAAATTCAAATTATGGAAAAAAACCACAATAACTTCCTGTTTCATGGAAAAGGCTACTACACAACACAGCAGTCTGAAACTTCACTCGTCCTTCTGCATCTATTACAAAGATAATTGGTTATTCCCCACCAATCTATCCATTTAATGTTTGTTACTAGGTCAGTGTTTTGGTTTTTATTTCTCACATTGTTTTGATTAACACAGATCTTCTTTTGATCAGTGAGGATCTGCTGAATAGTGTTTCCCACTAAATGTCAGCTTTACATTGAATCTCAATTTCTTTTATTCTTCCCATGTTTTCATCTCCACATTAATCACAACTGATTCCAATTGACTACATACACCAATAAAGGGAACACTGATCTGCCAAGTCTGACTTGTCCTGCTCATTATGATACAAGGTAGCTGTAAGTATTTTATATTTTTGACAGATTACTTTGCCATGAAAACTACAATCTTGTAGACATGGAACTTATGTAATTAAAAAAAAATTGGGGATTTGGATTGTTAGAAAAACTCCCTTTGACTTTTTTGGTTTTGACAAAATGAATAAAGTATGAATTTCTAGTTCAGACACTATAAATGTCCATCCAATATTAATTTAGTGCATTTATTTTATATTCCACATTTTATTAATTCTTTCCTTCAGTATCATCAAAATTTTTCAGACATTAAAAATCAAATCTTTTGAGATTATCAAGATGGAAGATTTAATTCATGCAGTACTGACATACTTGAGAATTTGGAGTTTTCATCTGAATTTGGAACCAATGCATTATTTTCTGATGTCAGCTTTTCCAACACTCAGTGAAAAGAGCTTTTGACCTACTTTACTGATCATCTTTTAAGGAGTTAGTTTTACCTCCTATATACCATTCAATGAATACAAAGAAAGCAAATACTTCTGTGAAATAAATTTGCTGTTAGTAACATGGTCCAAAAGCAGTATCTTAATTACATAAAACTAAATAGCATCTTTATCAACAGTAGACATTCCAGATTGATGAAACTGTGATAGCTCCCTATTTTTTTCAGCTATGTTACATTAGTGTCAGTACAGCTTTCATCTTATATTTTGTAATTTTTTAAAGCTCTGAATAAACAAACAAAATCTCTCACAAACAAAAAAATCTCCCAATTCTGTACATAAATGTACTTTTCTCAGCTTTAAAAATTTCTTATACAATGAGATGGTTCTTTGTATGTACATCAGCTAAGCCTAAATGTTTAGTCTAAGCTTCAGATGACAAAATATGACCTAACCCTTGATGGGTATTGCTTAGTAGGTACAACATGACTAAAGCTTTCCTGCATGCAAATATTTTAAGGACCAAAAAAAGCTCAAAATTCCATCTCTTGATTTAGATTAGCAAAAGTAAAATGCATAAGCAAGTGGAAAAAAGTGGAAGAAAGCTCACTTTTTTGTTATTTCGTTAGTTTGCTAGAATTGAAACAATGTAGCTCTGACAATATTAATCAGCACTGCAATTGTCATGTCAATTAATTTTGTTCACATTACATTATCGGAAAATGTAATTTATTAGAAAAGTGAGGCCACTCTTGGAATACCTGAAATCAGTGTAATTTGCTTATTTTTAATTTGAATCTGCTATTACTCTTTGGCATTGGGAGGACTGGAAAATTACCTCAGTGTTTTTAATGCATCCATGGCACTCAGAAAGTACTCAGGACAAATGACACTGCCTTTTAAATAAAATTATTAAGTTCATCTGCACTCATATACTAATTCTATTGATTCATTACCAGTTCCTACAGAAATACCAATTTCTTCTTTGAGAAACACATCAGTTGGGCAAGAACTCAATTTCACAGAAAAAGAGCTTCGTGTTTTCTAGCTAACAAAAATTAGATTCCTGCAAAGACCACAAAAACAAAGGAAGAGGTGCTTGGTTCAGGTGTTCCACTGTTGATATATTACATATTTTGAAATTCAGTTATTTCCTTAATTTGCTTTAAATTGGCAAAATAAATTCTGTGAACAAGCATATAATACAGAAGTAAATAGCAATCCAGTACTGATTTCATAAACATCTTCTTTAACCTGGACTCCCTCAAACATTTCAACCTTAAAGTAAAAGACCAAGAAAAGAAAATATGCCATTGATACATGACAGCTTTCCTAAAATAAGAAAATGTTAAGATAGTACAAAGCTAAATTAGAAGGGCTGGGTGAACGTGTCTTTCAGCAAATGAAAACTTTCGTTAATTGTCATTTTGCAAGCATTAAGCATAGCTTTATTCCAAAATTACAATCATTATTCAGAAAGCAGGAATAAAGACTTCTAATTACATGTTAAGGTACACTCATTCATAATGTACACTCACTCAAATCACAGAGCATTTGGGGCTGGGAAGGACCCCCAGAGGTCATCCAGCCCAACCTCCTGCTAAAGCTCTAATCATATCAGGTTGCTCAGGGCTGTGTACAGGCAAGTCTAGTCTGGGCAACCTTGGCCAGTATTTGACCACAATCTCCTTAGATATACAATTCAGCAGATCCTGAAAAAGCAAATATTTTATTTTTATACACTAATTAATCAGATATCATATGTGCTGTTAATACTACTGAAAGTAAGTGTTGTAGATGCACACCAGTTAGAAAAACCAGCTTCCATCTGTTC
Source organism: Cyanistes caeruleus (assembly GCF_971803275.1). Classification (NCBI taxonomy): domain Eukaryota; kingdom Metazoa; phylum Chordata; class Aves; order Passeriformes; family Paridae; genus Cyanistes; species Cyanistes caeruleus. The sequence continues at coordinate 31,639,376 of NC_141705.1, read as the reverse complement.
TGCCTATCATCCATGAGGTTTGCATAGTGGTGATTTCTTGCAAACACTGGAAGATGTAAGTTGAGTAAATAAGCCAAACCCCATTTTTCAATATAATCATCAGATAAGAACAAGCACAAATTTCTACAAAATTGTATTTTAAAAAGAATCTTCAATATTCCTCTAAGTAGTTATTAATAATAGTAAATAATAAACAGATAACCTCTTACCAAATCTCTTACTGTATTACCCATTTCATTTACGTGTCTTACCGGTCTTTCGTGTTCAAGGATTGATGACTTTCCCGGCTCATATTCAAAAATACTTCTTGGTTCAGAACGGAACTTGCGAGTATCTACCTTTCTGTCAGGAGGATCCCAGTCATTCCTAAACAGCAAATACAAGCAACTGAGCTCATTTACTGTCATCACCTTGTGCTTTACAGCTCTGTACAACAGAAACCCGCAAAGCCAAAAGATGTTCAGAACAGCAAATCTTTCCAGATCTCAGCTGGGGAACATCTCGCTTGGCATCCCAGTGTTTTGCTGTATAAAACCATAGCTCATACATATTTTTATTTAACTCTGTGTAAAATGACACACTAGTAACTCAAAGGTTGGAAGAAAGGGAAGGGGAAATACTACCATCTATTGTCTGTATTTATGATAAGAAAGAGCATACCCTGATTAAATTTTATCAGTTCTATTGGTCTTTCTGGTATGATTTGGTTTGATGTGACCTGACATAATAATGCACATGTCATGTGCCTTAAAAAAATCTATGGGGTAGCTTTTGTTTATAGTAATGCTTTCAAGTGCATTTCAGTGACACAGACGCCTCTATTTATAAAATACCCTACATTTCAAGGGAAGTAGTTCTACATGGCTTTATTGTTTATTTTCACTGAGGAAAAAATTGTTTTCAGAGCAGAAAAGGTTGCATTTTTTGAGAATGAACCGGAAAATGGAAATATTCTGATGAAGTTGCATTATACTGCAAGCCACCGAAGAAAGAAGGATGCTACTGAAATTCTGATTCATGCTCAGTTCAACTAATTTACAGTTTTCAGGTTTTTATCCTGTATGGACTATATTTTGAGCTCAGCTGCTAATGCAAACCATATCTTGCCTCTCAGCTATGAAACATGATATATGTGGACCTAAGCCTCTTATGTGAGATTTTAAAATACTCTAGCTTTATAGGCAATTAAAAAAAGAATCTCCCAATGGCAGGAAAAGATTGACAAGCTATAGCTTTCAGCAGTGGGCAAAGCATAACTAACATGTTTGGCATCCCTTGGCCTGGAGAACACAGATTTCCACTGCCTGTTGTATCATGTGGGAGATTAAAAGCAGAGGTTAAATAGACAAATTCAGTGCTGAGCAGTTGTTTCTAAGTTTGACAAAAGGAACTCCAACAGGCCTCAGTTTCTGTGACTGAGGCATTTGGCCTAGCACAGGACAAAAACTCACACAACTTCAGAGATCAAAGCTAAACAGTGCCACATTTTGGTGTCTCGCTAAAAAAGTCTGCACTTCTGTACGACCTGCTAACAAAATTCAAGCCTCATGGCCTCTGTGAGGCAGACCAGCTCTAACCTTTAGATTTCCTCTTGACAATCTGTCCTTGGCAACAGGAAAGCCAAAATCAGTAACCATCAAGCAATCCCATCTTCCTCTGCACTATGTGTATCTACAGAATTACGTTTTGGATTGCCACTACCTACAAATTTTTCAAAAAGCCATAGTTGTGTCTTAATTCTAAACACTTATTATGGTCTTTCCTCACAATATTTTATTCAATCTGCTAATTACTTGAAACTGTTAAATATAATTAAATTTCTTCATATAAATATGTTTGCAATGTCCAAACTGACAAAAATGGACAAATTCTCTTTTGTTGCTTGAGTGTAACCAAGAAGGGAGCTTGTAGGCACAGATGAAAGGGAAATATTACCCTTTTAATATAGAATATATACATACCCCCCCACATACAGATTTATAATAGCATAATATTATATTAACATGTTGTAGTACTTAATGTAAACAGTAAAGAAAAAGATTTTTGCTTAGATAGTACCTACAGATATGCTGAAGTCAACAGAATTTGTGTGCAGGTCTACTGCATGGTTTTATCAAAAGGATAAGAACTTATTTCCTGAGTTATTCATTACTAACTTCCTCCAGACTGGGCTCTAACCAATGGGACCTGGTTTTGTGTAGAGAAGTTGGACAGAAAACTGTGAGATATCTGAAATGCCTCTTTAATCTGTAAACACTATCTTGGTCTACCAAAATGAAGATTGAAAAAAATGGAGGTATAAAGTACTTCTAAGCTCTGGGGAAATGTGGGTTAACTGCTACACTCTTGTACATTTTTCCTCTCCCTTGAATTTAGAATTACATCATCTTTTTGATCCTTTCTCTTTGGTGCTGGATACAACGAATGGCCTTTCCTACTCAGAGACTATTGAAGACAGCTCCTAGAGCACAGACTGTTCTGAAACACAAGAAGCAGGACAATACCACTAATGAGAATAAAAATCCTTAACGCTTATGGTCGCATCATGAATAAGAATAAACACATCTTTAGCACACTGAAGAAATGACAGGACCATGCATGATGCACAGACTCCTGGTGCAGATCACCCCTCATCGTCTGACTGGCCCTTGAATAAAGTCCTTGAAGTCATATTATTCTAGAGCTGCTATTTCATCCTTGGTTATATTCTGCAATTGGAGCACTGTACATAGCAAGAACACCTTGCAAAAATGCACTGACTTACTTTTCTGGTGTAGACCGTTGGCGCATACGATGTGGTGGTACCGGTGGTGGCACATGGGGTGGCAAAGGGGACGAGACCTTAAAGGCATCAGAGCCACTGTCAGAAGCGCTTTTGGACAGTGGTCTGTACGTCTGTGTCTTTGCAGCTGGGTGTGCCTGAGCAGAGAAGGATGGACTGTAGCTACCTAATATGAAACAAAATCAGAAACAGTTGTAACATGAGAGTAAGTCTTAAAAAACCACAACATGGAATGCCACAAGAACCCACAGTAACTCAATACAGCGGCAAGATTACAAAAATGTGAAAATGAGTTTTAAAAGTACATTGCTGCATATTATGTAGCTCATTAGAGAACTTCTTATATATTTTTACACAAAATTACAAACACACAGATAAAGTGCAGTACAGTTAAGAGAAATTAATTTGATGGAGAAGTTAATGGGTGTATAAATCCATCACATCTGTTAATGACAGCCTGTAATTAATCTCCAGGCTCATCCTGTTGCTCAGTCGTTCCATGTTCAGAAGGTAGAGAAGAGGCAGGAAACACACCTTTTTTCATTGTTTTAATAGCTAGTTGGTTTGTGATGATGAGGCAATAGCCTATCTTGAAGAGGATCACAAGGGTACAAAGAGATGCCAAACCACTGACCCACAACAAATCTTCTGAACAGCACAGAAAAAGGCATGATTGAGAGCATGTTTAATGCACCAAAAACTGAAATAAAAAAAATTCTGAATGGCATTTTTGCAAAAGGCACTGTGGCCTTTTTTGCACAGAGTCTATTCATGCTTTCATTTTTTCTTTTTTTTTTTTGGAAATAATTTTACCATATGGGTATAATCTTCTTAAGACACGATAATTATATATCTTAGATAAATATGCCTTTTCTTGTGTCTAAATAATGTTAACATGAATGCCTATAGCAAAAATGGTCAAGTTTGAAAAACAATCAGTTTTATTAGGCATTCTTGCTGCATATTTTTAAAGTGTATTCAGTACATTCTTTGTATCTTTCCATGTCAGTAATTAGTATTTTCATTTTCACACAGTAGTTCCCTTTCCATTTCTATAAGGAAAGGCTGTGTTACTAACAATCACTAGTGAAAATAAATGCAATGTAATCAAGAAACCAAAGTGCTAAGTATATCCCTCTACAGTAAGAGGTCCACAGCTGCAATTAATTTCTGTAGTAAGAATGAAACTAAAATTAAACTTGTTTCAATTGGGGGAAAAAGGCATGAACAACTGAGATCAAACAAGACAATAAAGAAGTGTGGCTACAAGCTTTATAAAAGCGAGCGTGAAGAGTTAACTACACCATTACTTGCTGACATTAACAAAAGCGTCATTTTGAACATGGAACAATTCCTACCAGTATTGTATGCATATGCAGTATTATACAAGTCTGTGTCGTCATCTACAAAAAGAAATGCATGTGTTACAGTAGTGCCATACATGCCAGTTCATCACAGAAACTGAGCTTTGTTTTTGCAAATACAAATAGCGGACTGATAGGCAATCAAGGACTGTATTTCTTTTCCTTGTCTCATAGGTGCTTTTGGATGACTCCATCTTCCCATTATACTTAGGCTCTATTTACCATCTTACATCTATATTGTATTGTATCTTCTGGTCACATCACTCATATTGCATACTTAATAAATTAGCACTGAACTGCAAATTACTTTTTGTCTGTTCTTTTCTCCTCCCCAAGCTTGATTCCTTCCTTTTGTCAGCTTTTCTCTGCTACAGACTGTTAAGTTGTTGTTCCTATCACAAATCCAGCATATCTACCATATGACTAGTGCTCAAAATAGAGCTTGTAAGCCAATATTCTGCTGCCTACATTTCTTATTCTCCCACTAACATTCTGTGTGACCATACTGAATGTTAGCTCTACCTCAGATGAATAAAGTCTCCCTCCTTCTGGAGGTGCAATGAGAATAATTTCCATTTATACAGTTTTCTGACATCCTTGGGGCAAATCATAAAGGACATTAAAGCTAGCAATGTCACCAAAGCTCTGTTTCAGCAAAACCAAGTAAGATATTCTATGACAACAATGAAATTCAAGCACAGAATTTGTCCTTAAACCTGCCTGTTTACTAGCCCACACTGTTCTAACACTGGAGTTCTCCAAAAGAAAGGCAGTACAGATGGTAGAAGATTTGCAGTAGACAATTTCTCATCCCTCAAACTGGACATGAGGAGACAAAGATAAGAACATACTCACCAGGCTTATGAACCATATGGATTTGCTTGAACATTGTCTTGTACCAATCCTTTGGCCTGTCAACTGTCTAGAAAAATACAGTTTTGACAATTAATGACAAAATAAAAATACCCATGTGTATAGATGGGATCAGACATTTAATGTTATTCTGGACAGAAATATTATACGTTATTACTTATTTATTGTAATAATTTTCATGTATTTTGAATGTATTTATGCATCCCTATAACAAATTCTGGAAGACACTGAAGACTGAGTCAGTCTCCTCCTCCTCCTCCTCCTCTGATCTTGGGAGGGTGTAATGGTTCAGAACATAGGAATTATTGTGAGATCAACAGTTCATCATCTTAGTGCCCCATATCTGACAATGATGAATGCTAGATTCTTCACAGGAAAACAGAAACACCTCGGCAGTTATGATTACAAGCATGTAGCTTCTTTGGACCTCCTGGCAATTTCCAGATTAAAATACTTTCAAAATTGTTAAATAATGCAGAAAAATTTTGTAATACTACTGAGAAAAGAACTAGGACCACACTATATTTCAGAGTTAATGTCTGGATTGTAAACAAAGAGTATTCTTTTAACCAGTTTCAAAAGCCCTTTTCGGATAACTTAATTTTAACTTATTCAATAATCACTCATTAAATTATCCTTATTTTTGCTAACTAAGTAATCCCAAGGCTCCCAAACTCTGCTCATATTGACACCTTTTTGTGCTTCTTTTATCTCTTACCCTTCTGAATTTTCTCTTTTGCTGCTATTTTCTTTGAGGTAGGATGATATTATTTCAGAAAATTATTAACACAAAGGCAAACATGTTTTCAGCATTATCCTTAGATGCTCATATTTTACTTGTCCCACAGAAGTCAGAAAACCAGAAGTTGTAATGCAAAGAATCATGGAATCACAGAATGGTCTGGGTTGAAATGGACCTTAAAGATAATCAAGCTCTAACATCTCTCCCATGGACAAGGACAACTTTCACTAGGCCAGGTCTCTTGGAGCTCCATCCAGAGTGGCCTTGAACACCTCCAGGGATGAGGCATTCACAACTTCTCTGGGCAACCAAAAAACCCACCCTATTAAACCTCATGGTACACAGGGAAATTCAAGGGCCACCTCTTGGAGTGATTATCTTGCACCAGCTAATACCAAATGTGCAATCACTTTGCTTACTCCTCTTTACTACAAAAAGAAAAAATCTACAAATTCTTCCCTACAGACTACTGGACAGATTTGTGTTGTTCACCGCACACTGCCATCTTTACTAAATCACACCTTTGCCATGATTACTTGTTATCTGTACATAACAAATATGTTTTGTTTACAATGGTGAGCTCTTAGTATAAGGGACTAGGCAGAAATGCTACTGTATTCTGAGGACTCATATTGACTTCTCATAAAATTGTTACTAAATAATATTACAGCAATGTTTAAAATAAGAGCTGACAGTCAGTTGAAGAACTTGGGGATCTCCTGGGTAAGAAAACAATTAAATAGAATTATTCTTTTTACCTAGGCCTGTTTGCAAGACAGAGATAAAGGAGATTCACTTTTGTCTTAAGATAAGATGGGTCCCTTCCCCCACCTGCCAATACTGCTGAGTTCTGCCAAGTGTAAGTTATTCAGAAGCAGATTTGAGTAATTTTAATACTGTTTCCCAAAAGGTATTAAATATCCATACTACTGGGACTCTGGTTAGAATATTTTATCTGGAATTGAAACAAGTATGTTGTTTTGTGCTCCAGGGTCATATATACCCAAAAATTTACAATTCCAGGAGGTCTGAGGGAATTCACACTGATGGGCATAACCTCCCTGCTCCTCCTCATTTCCCACAGCAACAGTCACATGATATTGCAACTGCCTGATTGTATTGAACCAAGAAGAGTCTTCCAACAAGTGGTAGGTGAACACATTGCAAATAATGCATAAATACTACTGCTACCTCCCTGTTGTTTGTCAAGCATTGCCTGGTCCTCCACAAAGTCAAAGGAGGCTCCCACATAGAGCTCAGGTATGGAGAAGCTCCCACATGAGTAGAGAAGAATGTTTCCCAACATCTTTCTAGACATTTGAATGTTTCTTTCTCTCATCGTTTCCCCAGCAAACCCTTCCTAGTGGTTTCAAGCCTCAGCCAATAACTTGGATTTAAGTTATAAACCAGATAGGATTAAGAAATAGAATACTCAAAATATTAATTTTGAAATACATTTTCTCAATTTATATTCACTAATCCCACACACCAACATTGTTTGAGGAATTAACAGTATTCACAATGCATGAAGCCATTCAGATGCCATCCTGCTTTGCATATATTATAGCTGATGCAGTTAAACGTTGGAACATGGCATCATCGTATGTGAAAAAAAATCCAATCAGCCAAATAGCACGTAAAGGACATAAGAAGTAACTGCAATTGCTTAGGAGAGCCCATAATCACTGCAGTATTGTAACCATCCACAAGGAAGCACGCAATTAAAGGAGGCCTCTCTGACCCGGAGATTAGCTCAGCTGGTGAGAACAGGGTGCTAATAATGCATAGATCCCCATATGGGCTGTTCACTTTGGAGTTGGACTTGATGATCCTTGTGGGTCCCTTCCAACTTGGAATATTCTGCCACTTTTAGTGGACCTCTGGCTTTTTGGATTTTATTATTTTTTTTGAGCTGAAATATTACACCACTAAGTATGGAAAAGAAACCTAGAAGGACTTGATTTATTTTTTTTTTTTATTTTTACTAAGTAGAGGCCTTTTCAGTCTACAGATTAATTCTAATCATTAGAAATAAAGCAATCATTTTGGATAGACTAAAAGAGTGCAATTTTATTGCTTTTCATGAATCTGGCTTTTCCTTTCCCAGGTCCCCATCGGTGGTAAATGGTGCTGTATTTGACTGAATGCTTTTCTGAGTGAACAGCATTTTACCCTCTCTTTTTCAGAGAGTTCATTTTTAGTGACTTGGAATTTGACCATCTTTGGGGCAGGGCTTGGCACAAAGGCAGAACCTAACAACAATCTGAATTTTCAGACTTGCATTTTCCAGAACTAGAAGGAGCTAAAGTGGCATAGAAAGAACCTGCTAATGTGGGATGGGGGGTCTGAGTGAATAAAAAGCTTTGTATGAGTCCTTCCCTTCTCAGAAGCCTGAGACAGATTGGGTTAGCAGGAATAGAAAGAAAACATCTTTCTGTTTTCCTTCAATAAACAGAGGTGATCTGAGAGTAAAGACAGATTTGGAGGAGACAATCACATTCTGCAAAGCCTCTTTACCCCTGAGAAGCATGCAAAATCTGGAACACAGATACTCCTCAGCTCTGAGTGACATGCTAGACTTTGAGCAGCACAGCATTTTGGAACACAGTCCAATTACCCCTGAATCCTCATTTGCTGCTTTTTTGATAGACTTGCCATTTCTGGAAGAATAAGAAACTTCTAAACTTTACGAGCAATGATAAATTGAACTAATTTGAAAACTTCTCTCTTCAGATGGACTAAGGATGAACCTTCTGGGAGAAGATTCCTATTTGGATTGCTCACTGACCTTGGAGAAGGGGCAGGTGATATACTCTACCTTCTACTATTGAAAAATAGTGCTAGTGAAAAATGCAATTTTAGCACATTTGCAAGGTGCAGCATATTTGAGTCTTTTGCTGGCAACTATACCAACTTTGTTCTTGCTCAGTTGGGGTACATAGGGCTCAAATATACTTGTACCCACTTATAAATTAATCTCAAATAAGTATCTTGAAAACAATTTTACTACCAGCTATGTCTTAAGGAAGCAGAATAAGGATGCAAAATGGCACATCAGAGACACTCTTACACATGCACACACTAGCATAAAGTTTTAACTTATATCTCATTGTGAGAATTATTTCTATAATACTAAGATTACAGGGTGTAAGATTTCTTGAAATTGAAACACAACAAAAAACAGAGCAGAACCATCAGGAAAATGTCCTAATTCAAACTATATTACATTTTAGGAGAAAATCTGAATGATCATACAACCTGAAAGTTAAATATAGTTTGGCAGATTGCCAGCTTCATTAGGCACACTTAAGGGGGATTTCTGTTATAATCTTATATAACTGATATGCACCCTATTAGAACAATCTGCTACTAAAAAAGCACAAAACCAATTACTATATCCAATATAAAGCAAAGGGACTACTTACTAAAAAAGAGGACAGGAACCTAGAGCATTGCTGCAAAGAAATGTCTTAATTTTTAAGAGATTCTGACTGTATTACTTTTTATGTCAAAAATAAAGCAAGAAATGCCAGAGTTTCTCCCCCATTCTTATAAAAATTGTCCCCATCTTACCACTTATCCTGATTTTTTCCTATTGATTTTTTCCTGGTTTCCCCTCTATTTTTTCAGTCCCTTGAAGCAATTCTTGGCAATACAACATAGCCCCATATGTCAGTACTGGCAGACAGGATATATCCAACAGCTGCTACATCCCTGCACCTCACTAGGACTTCACCTGCAAGGGCTCTGCCGCTTTCATCCTGGCTCCCACTCTTCTCACTTTCTCCGTCCAGCACAGCAGTTCTTCTCTGGCTGGGAAGGCCAGTAAGTGCTGCCTTTACAGACCTAGTGCAGCTGCCTCTGTGCTTTCTGGAGCAGCCAGAAGAGGCTGCCCTGACAGCAGAGTGGAAAGAATGCTTCAGCATAGTGAAAACAAAACTCTTCAGTTTGACATCCTGGGACCACTCAAGCAGCGACCAGCAGCAGATGATCAAAACTGGGCTGGTCACAATGAAAGGGCTCCCCAGCTATTTGCTTACGTGTCACTCAAGGGCACAACGATTATTTACTGCACTGCCACGAAAAAGCTGCTCCCTTAGACTGCCATCAAAACAGAATTATGCATTTCTATGCTACCCTGATGACATGGGAATGCTGCCCCAAGAAATGCAGAAGTGTAAGATTTTTACATGTATGCACACACAGACATATACACGAATATTTGCGCACTCACACACACACACACACACACACACACGTATATGTGAATAAACTTTATTTCAGAGATAAACCAAATGCAATTACTGTGCATCTCCAAAAGGCAAGAACTACAAGAGACACAAGAAAGACACAAAATTTTGGCTACTTCTAATTAAAACTAGAAACATGAGGTTGCCCAATTATGCTCCCATCAGCATTCTCCTTTTCGTCAACACACAATATTATATTCACAAGGCCGCTGATTACGCACGCTCTATTCCAAATTATATAAGAGTAGAAGAATGTGAAAAACCCATTACCAACAATCAGTTCATTGTATGAGTTCATACACAGATTTCCCAGAATTTCCTACCGTTCTAATTGCTGTAGGGATTCCAGATTCATCTACCGGGCCAATCCCTGCATAATGTGGAGCTTTAATTACTGTAATTTTTTTTTCTTCTTCTGAGGATCTACAGATTGGTATTGTACTGGTGGTGGTGGTGCTGCCAACATTCTGAACATGCTGTGAGTATGTCTCTGTGGACTCTGTAAAGATAACATGACAGAAAATTGTGTAATGACACAATAATCATACTTGGCAGTTAAAACACACTTCCCTATTTCACTACACTGTACAAAGGCTGACAATCTTAATCATATACATATACATTATTTTAAAGAAATATCTTAACTAGGGATTTGCCCTACTTAATGTTACATTATCAGAATTATAAACTTATTTAAGGACCAGACAAGCTATTGAAGTCAGAATTAGAGTAGAAGTACTTTTTCACAACTCCTTGCTCAATAAAAAGAGAAAAAACTTCACAAACATAGCAAAATCTATTGAGAAAGGGGTATCAGCCTTTCTCCTATAAATCAAATTTTTGCACCTTTTCTACCCATTCCTTGGAAACCAGTGACATAATTTCAAATCTTGCACCCACTTGGCAAGTCTAGCAAACTATAGAAAATTGCTGTTCTGTAAGCACAGCAAACAGCCTTGCATAAAAACTTATGTCATATATGCCAAGAAACATGAAGTTTTGATGTATGAATATTTTTAAGAAAAAAATTCTAACATACAGTGTTCTTCCCTTAACATGTGTTGATCTGTTTATATGACTCCACATATAATCCATAAAAATGATTTTTGGTAACCTGGCACCTGCAGAGCAACCTGATGACCTACCTACAGTAACTCAGGTGAAGTGTGTAAGCTGCTACTGTTTTGTAGTGACTTGCAATATTTCTATCCTTCCTCCTCAAATCTTCCTTTATAATTAATGAAATTAATACATCACCATTTCCTTCTAAAATGCAGACTATTTTACTTAACACAAAACACCTCAGTGCTGGGATGTGACATGAAAACTTTTATTTCTGCAGACAATACACTCTTTCCTGTATAAAGGAAAAAGAGCCCTACTCCTTCAGCAGCAGGTTTCAGTAAATTAGTGGGCTGTTATTACAAAGCAACTATTTAAGTGCAGGTACAGTGAAACAGTTCCACTGCAGGATAAATGAATGCAGGGAGTGAAAATATATGTTTTAACAGTGATGGTGACAATTACAATTGACTTTCATGTGGCGTTAACATCCAGTGATTATTCTGAAGAAAAATACGAGTTGTAATATGAGCCTGCAAAAGGAGCTCCAGTGACTGAAAGCTCTAATTTTGAGTATTTCTGCTCACTCTCATTGCAGTGCTGGATTTGGCATGGCTGTTTCAGCTGTTTACTCAAGTCTGAAGTCCTGTAAATAATTCAGTGCTACACATATATGGCGAGGGGCAACTCTGTGTGGCAAATGTCTGAATATTTGGAACTTTTTCCCAAAATGCGTGATGTTAAATTTAGAAAACATTTTGGATTTGATCCTTCATTCTTCATAGACCTCAAACTGAGGCCACCAGGGGGATTTCTACATGAGTAAAGAGAATTAAATCAGGCTGTTACTGTGGAACACTGAACTTCAGCATCATACAAGAGTGAAAGTCATGGGAAAATACATATTTTAGGTATATCCAAACCAGTATTGATAGATCTTTAGATCACCAAGCTGAAAGCAATCAAAAAACCTAGAATTCTGGGATGTGGAGTAATCCATGTATACAGGTTTTGTTCTTATCATTATGATGACAGCAGCATTTGTCTAAGATGTTTCAGAGCAAGAACTGTTGCCTAATTTCCTTGCAAGCACAACAAAAATATAAACTGTGGGACCACATTCAAGTTACTTTGAATGTATAATCTTTTCTAAATATGCACTACACTGGTGGAAAAAGCAGCAAGTAAATTATTCTCTTGGCAAAACTGGATTATACTGGCAAAGAGCCTAAGGCTGATAGTATTTGCTTTGTGTTTAATTTTTAAATTAAAGATGCCCCAAAAAAATACATGAACAAATTTTAGATTGATATGGCTTTAGGTTTTTAAAAGCCCAGAGCCTCTCCCTTTGTTGACAGTATTTCTGCTGAAGAATTACAGAAGTTGTAGGGAGGAGAAAAGTACAAAGTGGGCCCTTGGTTTCTTAAGGCAAAATCCGAAAGGGCTGGACAGGTTGAGCTATTTTGATAGATGCCCTTTCCTTGGTAAAGCCAGTAGAAAACTGGCAAGAGGTTGGCTCACACACCTAGGTTATAAAACTTAATATTACCTCCAGTTTGGGATCCCTACTGTACCTAACAATAAATGCTATTATTATTTTTTTCATTTACTTCCAAAGGTAGATGAATAGACAATACCTTCATTATGGGCGTGGAGCACTCTGAAATTGTTTGCAGTCTTTGCCACATGTATCAAAATATGTTGTGTAATGTATAAAGCAAACATTCTGTGTGAGGCTTACCCATCATCCTGCCATGCTGCATGATAACAATGTTGGAATTGAGTGAAGCTGGTGGAGGGTAAGCTGAAGAAGGGGAAAAAGGCCTTTGAAAGTGACTCACTGGGCTGGCAGCAGTGCCAGAATTCCCATTCACTGTGATCTGAGCCTGAGAGAGACAAAACAATATCCCATTAAACTACACACAAAGCTCTCCGACTGCTGTCCCAAAGAAAGAGTGATGCAAGACTGTCATCCACACAACAATTACCAGTTGTCAGGTACACAGCCATAATGGCATCTGCATTCACTGAAACACAAAACTTATCACAAAGGGAGCAGAGCGTGTTCCTTATATTCCTTGTACCTCCCCTCCTCTCTCCTTGCGTGTGCTGTCTGTGACGCCTGCTGTCATGGGAAGGTGACAGAGAGATCACGGTCAGGGCAATGAAGATGGCACAAACAAGGTCTGCAGATGTCTGACAGCGATATAAAATGAAGATGGCAGTAAAAGCTCCCAACACTGTGTGACAAAGGCTGTCTGCCACAGATCCCTCACACCAAGAGACATATTCCCTTAGTGCACATGCTCAAGCACTATGGATATTAGTGGGAACTTCTGTGCAGACTGAAAGGAAAAGTCTCATTAGGACTAGCTGAAAAGAGTGACAAAAATTTCTTTAAAAAATGGAAGCCAGCTGGAGTGACTGTGGGATGCTGATATGTAATCTATCACATTAAAAATAAATAGCACCAATTAAAAAACCAAAACCCACAACCATAAAATGACAGAACAAAATCAAAAATGGGAGAGGTAAGCAAACTGGAAATTAAGCAGCCAGGACCTGAAGCCATTTAGGTTTTAGTCATTAGAAGTACTGCACAAGAGGAAACTATGTGCAGGGTTTTGAATCCCAGCACTGTGGCTGTATCACTTTCAAGGGGAGTATTGAAAGAAGCAAAACTGAGATACTGAGAAAGCACTGAATGAAAGAAGAGGATAGTGACTATTTCAGCAGAAAAGCAAGGCAAGCTCTCTGCAATATCTCCTTTAATGCACAAGTGTTCTTTAAATCTGAATTAGAAGAACTACAAACTTTGCTCAATTTTATATAACAAATGAAATAAAACATGCTGCAGATGTAAATAAGAGACCACCTGAAACAGCAAAGCATAAATAAAACCAAATTAAAATGCATACTATTTTTATAGATAAAAATTAAATGATTCATGACCTTTTGTATGCATTTGTACTTTGGAGATTACTGAATTGATTTGAAATTTTTAACATCTTGGTCTCCCATAGCTAAGAAAGAAAAACAATTTCTGGGTCCTATGCAGACATCACATAAACTTCTAGATGCATTCAGGGGCTTCTCATTTTGTGGATGCCTGTTTTCAGAAGTGAGCTGAAATGTTTCTGTTGTGGTGATGTCTCCAGTGAAAGTTTTGTGTTTAAATGTCTCCTCTCTTAGTAAACTCTAGGACCAAAAGTAGGTTGGCTTTTCCTACGTGATCCTCTCCTTCAAAAAGAAACCAGGTTCAGAGATGTAAGACTAGAAAAGCTACACAGCTCAAAGACAGCATTTCAAGAAGTATAAAGGCATGTTTTCAGATAAGGTTTCAAAATGAGGCCAGCCATCTCTCCTCTACTTCAGGTGTTCACCCATTCTCTTTTCCTACATATTGTCTTTGTGGGAAAGCTTGTTTCTAGGGAAGGCAGGTGCAACTACATGCAGAGCCTTACACTTTCTTACTCATTTACTATGGCTTTTGTTTTGCTGACAAGAGCTGGTGTGAGTTCTTTGCAGACTGAAAAGGTACTCCTGTGAATTTCTGTAATAAAAATTTGAGATATTCCTGAGAAGGACTTCACCAAATAGCTCAGTTAGATGGTAAGACACTTATACTAAGTAGTATAAAATATAATGAAAACAGGACCCACACAAATAGTTGAAGGACATCAGTCATAAATGTGTGTGTGGCATGTTCATATATGACATTTTTGGGTTTGCTTCTGAAGGTCTTAGGGAGAATCTCAGCTCAGCTGTAATTTCTTAGTTTCTAATGATTTTCTCCTTGAGGAAAGTGTCTGTGGAGGTGGCTGTTTCATTTGTTCATCTGATGCATCTTGCATGGCTTACAGGGTTGGCTATAAAAGACAGTTTTATGAAGTTTCAAAGGTCTTTTTTTCCCTTGGAATCATTAGGTAGTTACTGATATTTCAATCTGAGAATGTGACACTTTAGGTCCAGGCGACAGAGTTTATTCTCAGATTTTACAAGGAAATTATATCCTTTAAGATGTCTATTCATGAATTAGACATCTTGCTTTCCTAGCTCATCTCTGTGGGAAAAGAAGACAATATGGGAAAAAAACCCATTCAATCAAAATGCACCTATTTTCCAATTTACTGGGAAAATAATAATTTTTCATGATGTTCCTTTACCTAGCAGCCTCTATTAATTTTTTTTCTCCGGTATACTTAACCTGTCCTCCACTGCAAGTAGAGCCACTTACTTCTGCAGCAAGATAATCAGGATCTTGTAAAAATTCCTATGAGGTATCAGGTTTAAAATTCTCTAATTTGCCTGAGCATCAGAAAGAGTAGCTCTCAGGATTTCTGAATCAGGACAGAAGGATTTCTGAATCCATCTGGGACCGGAGCTGCTTTCTGACTTTCTCTCTGCTGAGACAGGGAGAAGAATTATGGATGTCTGAGCAGTCCTTTGCAAGAATGCTGCACAGCACACACCTGACCTCAAGACACTGAAATACATTAAAATACCCAGAATCAACTGAAGCTCAAGACAGTCATGGAACTTGGGAAAAAGCAAAAATCTAGTGTGTACTTCCATTTCCAAGTTTCCATTAGATTCCACAATTTCAAATTACATAAAAAAGAAACACCCTCCCCTCAAATTATTTTATAGGGAAAATGTTCATAGCTGAAATACAATCAGAAAAAAACAGTTTCCAAAACCAGCTGTTCTCTAATTTTAACTCAAATTTTAAGCATAAGCCCAAATAAGAACTGCAACTCTCATACTTTAGGTTTTCAAAGAATCTGTAATGTGTGATTAAAGGTAAAGAAAACTGACCACAGCTTTACCTTTAGGTCTGCCTTTTGCCTCAAATATTTGTCAGTTTTGCTTACTCAGCTCTTGCTGATGCTTCTTATAATTAGTTTTACAACTTTTTTGTCTAGTCTTATTAAGTCCCTCAAAAATAAACAAACATCCCCAGTATGGACTTTAAAGCATGGTTATATCTTAGGCAGGTAGAGTGGTGGATGGCCCAATCCTACATTACTTTTATCATTCTCCCAGTGGTTTTCACTGACAAAATCAACAGCAATCTGAGAATGAAGATCATTCCAGGATTAGAACCACTAACAACACGTGTGTGCATCACCAGCTTCCCCATCATTTTGTCATTTCACGGATGCATTTTAGCCATCTGGCTCTTCTCTGCAGAGAGTGGGAGACGATGACTTTTCTATACTGCAGAGCTGGGTTTTGCCAGCAGTTTAATTTCTGTGGGGCTCTTAGGACTCCTTGGGGACTTTGTCCTTAGGTGAGTGTCTCTTCATTTTGCTTTGTTCATTAATGGTGAACAAATGTTATGCTAATCCCTGCTATGTCTAAAAGAGAAAGTGGTGGTCAGACTTGACTATTACATAGCCTTCTACTGGGACACTAGCCCAAAAATAGGAAAGACTAACTGTTCACTTTAGCTTGCAAAAAATGGTGCCCAAAGAAAACAAATACACTTAGCTGACAATTTTAGAAGTAGGCTACAAGAAAATAGAAATATTCCATGCTTCCCATAGCTAGCAAATGGTCAGGTAGTGACTCTGTCTGACTAGTCTGTACTGATTATAGTATCTTTGGCTACAAGTACTGTGTTGTATACAGATTCACATTTAAAGAAATGATTCTTTAAAAAAACCCAAAACTTTCCGAGCTGTGTGACAGAAGTTAAGAATTACAGCTTTTACATGCCCGCTATTAATATTATTTTTTAGCAGCATCCAGAGCAATGACAGCCAATCATTGTCTTTTCAAGGTGACTATGAGCAAGGTTGGACTCAAAATACCTTTGATAAATTATACACAAAACTTAAAAAATATATATGCAGTTTGTTTTTTTCAGGCTTGAAAATTACTGTATGCTAAAGTATTTGTATAAAGTTAGAACACTCCTGTGACCCAGTAAAACTTTGGATTCAGAACATCTCTCTGTTTTGCAATTCAGCAATGAATTGCTCAATTTAAATGAAGGCTTTGTTCTGACTCATTTTAATCATGTGGATAATCTCAAAAGAAATCAGAAGTGATCTGGGTTTGACCCAGATTCCATACCTTCTTTCTCCCCATATATAAGTAAACTAAGGTATTGAAAAATGGATGTATGTAGAAAGTGTCTAACTGCATACTGGTTTTTCCCTTGACTTCACTAAGAGAAAAGTAATGGGACACTTGAATAATTCAAGATTATTTATGCAGTTCAGTCCTATAAGAAACTGTGCTTAGGAGAGGAAAAGGTTAATTAGAGGAGAGAAAACCAGTTTTGTGCAGTCAATCGTCATGGCTGGGGGAAAAAACTGCATTAAATACTGCCAACATTTACTGTGCATTTACAAATTACATTATTGAAATCTGCATCTCAGTGAAATCAAAAATGGTGGTAGTCCAGACTCCAAAAACCTGCAAACTGTTAACAATATCTTTAAAAAGTCTCTTCAAACTCCATGAAATGCCTGCTTTTAATACATTTCGAACAAGTATTTCTTGAATTTATTTTCTTTTAAGCAAAGTGTTTGATACACCTTAGCTGACCAAGCGGTGCAACTGTGCAACAAACATTCCCTACTCCCAAATCTGCCATGTCAATGATATTTTTTTTTAACAACTGTTACAAAATACTGTCAGACCATGACCATGGAAAATGACTAATAAAATACTTGTCTGTGTAATGGGATAACAGAACGGGTCGAATTCTGTTCCCCTTTGACAACCTGTTTGAACAAAATGGAGGAGGAAAAAAGGAAGCATAATTACATGAGAAGTGGCAGCAGTGTTGGTTAAGGTGGTGCCATCTGACACAGCAGACATCTGGCTCAAGGTTGGGGAAGGTGTTTCAGAGCGGTCAGTAGTATCATAGCTACAAGTCTGCAGCTCATCTAGAATGGCTGTGGAGGACTCACTCACTGTGCGGGAGGAGCACTCGCTCATGGCAGAGTCTGTGCTCACAGAGGCTGCTTCGTTCCTGTGGATAGCACTGTCAGGAGCTAGGAATGGGCATTTGTATGGAAACTGTGAGAGGGATGGGGGTTTATAAAAGTGTGAAGGCAAAAAATCATCAAGCGTTGGCAAAGAATATGGTACTAGATGGGTGCCACTGTCTGGTGAGAAAGAGGCTCTGTTAACTGGTACCACAGGAGAAGGAAGAGGCAGTGGAGAAGCTTCTGTTGCTGTTTGTCTGTGTGTCTGTGAAGCATTTACCTCCATCACAGGGGCAGTTACTTTCTGGTTTCCAAGCTGAGATTTGAGGAAAAAAAAAAATAAGAAAAGAAACAGATTACTTAATGAATAAAGAACTTTTCCCTTTGCCTCTTGCTGGGTGTAGGGGAATTACAGAAGTATAAGTTTTTCAGCCACCCGAGGAAGTTCACATTCACAAAGATTAGGAAATAAATCAACCATGCTCTATATTAGAGTAGGACAACATGAAAGAAATGAGTGCATAGAATACTAGTGGAAGCAATGCCAGAAACCATAGTGTGCTGAGGATGAATATTCATCATGTACTGCATATATTAATGATCTCCATTGTGCATTGAGAGGGTTCACACTATTTTATACTTCACATAAACATGAGGCTAGAGAATGTCACGTTCATGTAGTTTTCAAAGCAAAAATGTATCTGCAAATCTGATCTTGGTAAATGTTACATTTTTTTCTGTGAAGGACAGGTATGACTTTGAAATTAACTGTAATATAAAGATGAGCAGGACTGCCATCTATACAGAAACATTATTGATAAATGTTCATATGGTCTACAAGTAATAGGTGGTGGAATTTTTTGCCTCTTGTGACCGAATACCTCTTCTCCACTGCCTCTCTAATAAAAATATTCGGATGATCTTAAAATTTCCAAGCACCCTGGAAGCACCCTGTCAACCTACTCTATAAGGTGTATGCATAGAAGTCTTTTCAACATTAGAGGACATAAGGATTGTTAGGGTAACTGGTATAAATCTGAGGAATAAAGACTGGGAGCACAAGAACAGGACATACTGAAACAAAACATGCCAGTTTTTTGGATTCAGCCCAGTTCCTTAAAAGTAGAAGGGAACAGTCTCATGAGAGTGCTTCTGAAAATGGCCACACAATGTATGAGCTTTATGTTCTGTCATTTCAAATCAGTCACAGGGCACTCGGTTTAAATTAGTCCTGCAACTAGCTTTTAGCATCTGCAACTTCTTTTTGAACTAAAACATGTTGGCATCTAATATTTGTTAGACAGCTGCACAAATCCTTCTTTACTGCCTATTAACCACAGGCTTTCCATCAATTCCTAAGTATTCAAAATACTGCCTACTTCAGCACTAATGGTTTCATTGTTGATAGGGCTAAGGACATCTGGAATAGCTACTGGGAAAGAGTGTTTGGGATTTTAAATTTATGTAAAACAGAGGACAGTAAGACACTATATGCAGTAAATAATATTTTAAAAAGCAGCATTCAGTCATACATATCACATTGTTATCAGAAATATGGTTATTTCCTATGCTTAGACTAGGCAGATGTCTTTAATCATTCAAAAAATGTTTCAAGCCATCAGATTAAAATGCCATTTTGGCATTTTAATCCAAAATCTGAAAATATCTTCTAAAGCCCTTATGGAAGACTTGGAACACAACCCAGATTATGCTACTTACAAGAGGTCACTAGGGTTCCAGTTGCATAATTCTTGTTGAGATCAACTAGAATTTACACAAATAACCTTACTGAGGTCAATGTGACCATCACAATGAATAAGCATTACAGAAAAGAATCTTAAGTATGTGAATAGATATATATTATTTTTTCCAATTGATTCAAAATAAATCTTTGGCATCACTGGATCTCTAGGGTACATAAAAATAGGCAAAATCTGCTGTTAAAATCTGCAGTTAAAACAGTGAAGAAGCTTAGTCAAACAGCTTAAAATCCAAGTCTTATTCACAGTAATGTTTCAAATCTACACTTGAACACCACCCTCCTCCCCCCATCTTAATCTTTTCATAGAGGAAATCTGAACAGACTACCCCTCAATTAAAATAATCCATAACTGAATGTATCCTGTAACAGGACATAGTGTTTTCATAGAAATCTAATTTGCCAAAGGAAACTTCAAAAGAAGAATGGAATATTATTAAAAATAATGTAATGAAAAAATAGGATGGTTATACAGCATAATATATCAGGGATTTAAGATGTGTGCATTTACATACACATATAAGAAACTGTAATTTCACTTCTCAGGCACATAAAGGGGAGACAGTCATCATTCATGATGATTTTCATCATCTGCGTCAACAGATGATCGTATCAACATCTTCAGCAAAAGACAGGAACCAGGAGATTATGCTGTAAATATGAGGCAGAGCCAAAAAGAAGCTCTGAAGTTCTTGAGACCACTTATCCTCTCAGCATCCCCAAAAGAAAAGATACGTATGACTGAGCCAAAATGTGTAAATTAATCTCTATATCGTTAAAATAACAGGAAATTTTGGGGAGTTGAGAAATCTAGTAAAACTTCTGGCCCTGAACTGAGATTTCTTGCATGCTTGAGAAAAGGAGGGAGTGACAACACAAGGACAGATATTCAGGGTGCATCCAGAGAGCTACTGAATGATTTAAAAAAATTTAATTCACTGTGTTTGGAAAATAATAGCTGATTTCATCAAGCCAAATTCTTAAAAAGAATATAAAGTTATTATTCTTACAACACAGACATAGAATGCAGCAATTCTATGTACTGATTCCCAACATGGAGCTTATTGGCTTTGTAGAGTAGAACTTCTCTTTTGCCTGGCTCTAGAATACTTTTGTATGTACAATCATCTTTCTGGGAAAGAGTGGCTGAAATTGTGATATAAAACAGCATTGTTTTTGAAAACTGATTTACACCACTTAAAAGACATGGAATGTTGGTAATCTAAAACACATGCAACAAAAAAAATCCATATTTTTCACTGTGCATGCAATCTCATGTATGAATCATACTTTCTTATATTTTTCACTGTGAAAAATATGAGAAAGACAAGGCTGAATGCATTCCAGAAAAATTTTAATACTGGTTCCATTCAGCATGTTTCAGATTAGGTTTGTTACTGATATAGCACAAGAAATGCTAGCAGAAGTCAGGCAGATTAAATGCCAAACAAGTACTTAATGAATTAGATTGATGAAAAACTAGCTAGACTGTGTGTCTGTCTTGGGTTGTGCAGCAACACATGAGAGATAAATGTCATTATTCTTGATGTGAATTGGAGGTCTGAAGAGCAGCCTTCTGCTGCAGCTTTCTGCTGGTCCTTTGAAATCCTTCTCTTCCATCAAATAGTAAAATGTGGGGCCTGAAGAACACAGTTGGTATCAAAATTATATAAAGTAGATAGGTGACCCTAGTATGGATTTCAAAATCAGTCATCTATTGTTTTAATTCAAGATATGCAGGGGGTGGTGTGAGATTACTAATGACACCAGAGTACTGGCCTTGCTTCAACAGTCAAGACACAGATAAGGAGACTCAGAGATAAGTGAATAAATTCATTGTGTTAATACATAGCAGAGTTTAGTAATCAACAATCAAATTACACCCATACATTTGCATAAATGGGTAAAAATACCTCTATTTTTAATTATTAAAAGCTGATTTCAAAATGTCCAAACTAATGCTGCAAATTATATTCCAATGGCCATTTTTCTACCCAGCCGTCTTATTCTAAACTCAGTATAAGGAGGTGGAGTTTAGCCCTTGTCTAAAGTGATGCAGAACTTAAAATGAAAAATATATACTCAATTTTCTTTGCTTCACGTCTGCCCCCAGAATGCTGAAACTGGTTTTCTCTTTCTTCCATATGACTCTACATATTGCCAATATCTAGAACTCAGAAATGTACTAGATGAATTGATTTAATTGATTTAGATTTTTTTTTTTTTAATTCCAGGTTTATTTTCCTTGATGCACATTTCTACAGCTATAAGGTTGTCCATAGAATCACTTTCATAAACATCTGCTATAGAAGTTTTACTCCTCCAGGACATTGGGACTAAACCAAGTGTTCAACTCATCTGAGGAATTTAAATAACAAAATAAATGCTTTGCAAGTTCAGTTTCAGAGAGTGTATCTAGAACAATAGGACACTTAGGAACCCAGGAAGAAAACAATCAAAAAAATATGTGATTATTTCCAAAGAAGCAGTTCATAATTCTTCATCAGTTTATAACTTATAAGAAACTTATACGAACAAGAAAATTTAGCTCCACTGGTTTCATACTAACAAATAAAAATTTCTCTGTTGACATAGACACAGTTATTTCTCCTGTATCTGCAGTATGGTAGAAAGAAGCAGCATCTCTTGAGAGTGTAATAATGTAAAAAACCTTAATACTGAGTAACCTGAATGCTTCTATTTTCATATATATTTTTAAGGGGTTTAACCTTTCTCTGAGTAGGAGTGTTTACAAAATGTCACTCAGTGAGTCAGAGCACACTTCTGCTTGCTCCTGAAGTTTCAACAGATGAGCACTGAAATTAAGTGCAAATAGGAGCACAAACATAGCAAGATACATTAAAGTGGACCACACAAGCTCCCTCTTGGCTGTGTATTTCCATACTTTGTGAACAGAATACAGTTGTACATGTTGGCTGGACACAGATACCCCCACACGCACAGTATTTCTTCTTTACTACTTCTTAAGAAGTGATGATTACCTGATTTTACCTTATTTTCCTTCACATACATAAACCCAGATGCAGAGGGAGAGCTGCACCTTTCTAAATATATTTGCTTTTTGAGCGTTTCTCTGGCAGCTTTAAACACTGCTGGCAGGCCTAATTTACAGTCAGAGAGCCTCCTCTGAGGACACAGCTTGACATACAACCTATAAGATTCATGTAGAAAAGTATTTTAACCCCTATACAAAGTCCTGTAGAGCTTGCAGATCTGAAACAATTTTAAAAATTAAAATACTATCATGCATAGTACACTGAAAGTTAATTTTCTATGTGAGAGAAATCGTGAACTTTGCAAATACTATGATATATAGCACTAAAGGGATCATAATATTTGGCCATTAGCTGGAACAGTTTCAAGGTTTTAAACTGAGATCTGAGTCAGAAAACAAATAATTTTAAACACATAGCTGTAGCCTGTATTTCTAATTTTAGCTCATGGCATCTTCATTTTGGGAACTCACCTGATGCAGAATTTTACACCACCTCACATGCTGACTTGTACTCTAGTTTTAGGTATGTATTTTAACAAGGAGCTACAAAACCCACTTGCTTCATGACTCAATTGTGATGCCAAATACACCCCTTCATTAGAATTTATTTCAATGTTGAACATCACAGAAAATGTCAGATGAATTTTGCAGATAAGAGATCCATAAAAGGATACAGCTAGAAAAGATGGCTACATGCCTTAATGATCTATGTGATCAACTGAAATTTTTCTCATTTTATTCAGAGCAACCCAGTTGCCAAATTTCTGATAGTACTTCCCACATACTGAAACCAAGGAGAAGGCAGAAAACTAAGTGCAGAACTTCCAAATAAGCCACAGATACTTTTCTGATTTTTTTCAGCTCGAAGTGAAACTAAAAAAATTCTAAATTAAAAAGAAAATGAAAAATGTGTTTTGACTTTTAAAATTCTAAAAACAAGCAGCTAGAAGATTAATTGTTTTTAGTTCTTCTGATTAGACTTTCAGTATTACTCTTGATCATGAAAAGGTATTTCCCCTAATGCTTGTTAGCTATCATACTCTAGGAAGAGCCACCTGAGCAGATGCATCACCTACAGTACACTAATTTCCTATGGTGCATTTGCACTCCATGAAGTCCTCACAGAGGAACAAAGAAGTCTGCCTTCCATCTCAGCTAGGTTTTGTTTTTTTTTTTCAATAACCTTCCAAAACCTTCAGTTATTACTCATTTAATTTTGTTCATTTTTTGATCCATGTGACAGGTAGTTTTACCCAGAAAACAGAGATCTAACTTTGGTAATGTAAGTATAACTAAACAGATGGTTATTAAGTGATTCATGAAGATCTAAAATAAAAGATGGAAAAATTAAATATACCACATGGCATTCTGCAGCCTGTGAAGAAGGAAGAACTGTAGACTTTTGTCCCAAATCCTTTGAAGACATCTTTGAAGTGTCTGGAGAAATACTAGGTGGATGATCTTGGATTTCAGGCTCTGCTTTATTGTCAGGGGTGGGAACTATTTGAACGGAAAGAGATGCTGTGTGTATCTCAGGCATGGGGGTACAGGCAGGTGAGATAGGCCTTTGTGAAAATACTGGCTCTTCAACAGGCTTGAGCTGTTGCTGTGCATTACAAGGAATGCTACTTGCCGGGTCACGTGTCCGGGTTAATTTCAGGGTAGATATCTTACGTTTTTGAGACTGTTGCCTTTGGCCTTGATGGAGAGTAGCACTAATGCCAGCTACTGTGCTTTTGTCTGCACTGGAGACTGAGGTCAGTGGTTTAATGATTTTTTGTGCATAGGACACACTTGTGTTAGATATCTCAGAAGACATTGTCTCCTGAACAGACGTCTCGCAAGAGTAATAGGCAGTATCTGTGGGGAGGTGTTTAGCTGGACCAGCAGTTACTGCCTGGAGATTAATTTCGTTCTCGTGATTAGTTACTCTTCCTTTCCGAAAGCTTTCTTTTCTAGGAGGTGGCAGAGGTGCCTTATTTGCCAAAAGCATCCACACATAGCAAAATAACATTGAAGAAGAAACAGAAAGAAAGTAAATGTTAGTAGGAGATATAGTTCAGTTTTACTTTCATATTTAAGTAGAGGAATTAGCAAATTAAAAGGCTTCATCTCAATATTGCTAAATTCAATGGACAACTAAATTGGATCCCACCACCATTTCCTGTGCGACTTCTGTTTAATAAGCCAGATGTTCCATTTGCTCAGACCAAAGTGGGATCAGAAAGGATCAGAAGGGAGCCCACAATCATTTGTTTTCTTTTAAAAAAACAATTATTACACTGAAAAAGAATTGTTGCTGTGAAAGCATTCGGGTATGTAAGTACTCCATGATCTTAGATAGCAAACAATTATTCACAGATAACACACATATATGAAACACTGAGCCTCTTTAACTTTTGAATTAAAATAGTAACAGAGTATTAAAATGGTGTGTTGATATTTTTTTGACAGATAAAGATGTTTCCAAGTGTGGGGGTGGTTTTTTTTGTTTATGTTGTGCATGTTTTGCTTGATTTGTTGTTGTTTGTTTCTGTTTTTAGTGTGCTGTAATTACATTTTTCCGCAAAACAGGCAGAAGCATTTTCTACCATATAATTAATACATTTTAATTCTCAGATATTTTGATGACTGGTGCGTTTTTCCGAGTGTAATCTATTAATAAATACTCTTTGAAGTCTGTGAACACTCCTGGAAAGCTTTTACTGGTATGACCTCGTTTTATTTAGCTGTCTGTCTCGCTCATTGAAAGCAATTTCTGGTAATTAACCCGGGGGCATACAGCCTGTGTGGAGTATGCTTAATCTGTGCAGCAAACCAGTCCGTAGTGACCCATATGAACAGGTGATTCACACTATCTGCAAGACATCAGCACAATGTTTCATAGAGTTATCCCATCTATACATGCTAACGCCCCCAACAGTGGCATAGCATTAAATGTGTCTGGTTTTACCTGAGTTGGTGATTTTTTATCCTGTAGATTTGGCCGCACGCTCCTAAAACCTTTTGCTGAAAGAGATGAACTGCTAGCGTCTCCATTCAGTGTCTCTCTACTGCCATTATTGTAAGATCGCCAAGCTTTTGTAAATGGAAAAGAATGAAACAATTTTTTTGGTGTGATTAGTACAGCTCCACTGCTCTCCACACAGCAACCCAGCCATTAAACAAGCTACACAACTGACAATGATGCTGTTTTACCATGGAAGTTAAGAGCATGGCTAAATATTCATCTATAAAATTTAGAAAATTCAAGCATTGACAACAGTCCTGGTATTGGGCAGTTCTAGACATCTACAATGTTCATGCAGACTATGGATTTTAACCTTGAGTGTCCTTTTGAGATGCTGGTGCATCAGCCCCTCTATAAATCAGGCTCAAGTTTTTTCCCTTTCAGATTATGTTCTTGAACTTCACGGCTGCATTGGATTTTGAAAAACATCCCAGCTCATGTAAAATTAGCTGGTCATGGCAGTTTCACACAAAATTTCACTGCAGTACCCAATTAGTTGTTCCACCAGTGTACTTTATTGCCAAATCTGAACGACACCTCTATTTTCCAACCAACCAAACATGTTTTTTTCTCTATCCTCAGACCTGGAATGCCCTCAAAGCGTTGGCCAAACATAGAGGGAGATGTTGAAGACAAAATACTGTCAGAGGCTGGGAAAAGTACCACATTATGTGAGCAGGCTGCTAAGTGAAGGTGGGCAGAATTTGCAATCCTGGGTAAGGCTCTAAAAAGGAAATAGCAAGTACCACTGAATGGTGCCACAGAGATAAAGCTAAAGGTGGCAAATTAGCAGTCTGTTTTTTCCCACACAATTCATTCTTCTGACAACATATTCTGTGCTACAGGAAATAACTGCTTTCAAATGAGACCTGGATTTGAGGGCTTAAGCATTAACAATTAGGATTACAATTTCAGTGGTGCTTTCCTTGAAGAATGAGGAAGTATGGAGTAATGAAATCAAATAAATGGCTGATTGTTGTAATTCATCCACTTACATGGTATAAATATATACATAAATAATACAGTGTTTTATTTACCTGAATCTGGAGACTGAGAATCAGACCCTGAAAAAGAAATATCCAATATTAACTTGTGTTAGAAATAAACTAATTTTGTAAAAAACACACAGGAGTATTGATAAGAAGCAGTTCTGCCTGTCTAATGAATATTTAGTATGTTTTAATTTTTATGAATATTTTTAGGTAAACGATCTTCATAAATGATTTTTTAAAGTTAATCTGGCTTCTGACAATCAGTTTACAACAACACTCAGAATCCTTTCCTCAAGAAGAGTTTTTAAATAAAACTTTTCTTAAAAAAAAGGTTTGTAATAAACCAAACCTCTTTTTCATGCTTTGTTATCTTGAAAAAAATACAGATGTGAGACCCAAAACACATATCAAGGGCAAAATTAATATATTAATTTACTAATTTACAAATACAATTATTTTTTTCCTAAGTAGTCTTGGTTTTTTCTTTCATGAATGGCTACTAAACATAGGCAGAGAG
Source organism: Cyanistes caeruleus (assembly GCF_971803275.1). Classification (NCBI taxonomy): domain Eukaryota; kingdom Metazoa; phylum Chordata; class Aves; order Passeriformes; family Paridae; genus Cyanistes; species Cyanistes caeruleus. The sequence continues at coordinate 31,612,065 of NC_141705.1, read as the reverse complement.
AAATTCAGACCACTTTTTAAAAAGCATTGTAAAAGTAATACATCTGTCAGTGTAATAGAAAATAGTGCTACCCTTCTTCTTGCAAAGTAATATGGCAGGAATGCATAACAGTATAAAAAAGCCATTCAGAAGTTGCATCTCAGTGTTAGTGGTTATACCTGAGGCCAATAGGTTTGGAGAACTCTGAACCCTCTTCACAGCTGTTAATGTGACAGACATTGCAGCACGTTTGCGAGCACACCCACCGCTATCTGGAAGCACAAAACAATACAGACAGCAGCCCCAGACAAAGGGAGCAAGCACATGCAACATATCAGTGTGAGGTATGCCAAACACATATGAAAATAAGCATGCAGTTAGGGAACTGCTGCAGAAATGTGTGAATTCAAAGGTTTGGCAGATAAGCAGAATACATAAAATTTCACAGGCTTTAAACAACAATAAACCTCATAGAGAATAAGTGAAGAAAGCTTTATTTAATACTTAATCCACTAGGGAAATATATACACTCTGTTACCTGAAAGACTGCTTAATTACAGCTAATTAGTAAAAGCAAACAAGTAATCAAGAAAAAGGCTTAAGCATTCCAGAATAATATTAATCAATAATCTGCACTGTAAAATAATTTCATTGTATGCATTAAAAGGACACCATTCATAAACTAAGCTCATGTTTGATCAGCTGACAAAGTACTTTTGTTCAGTCTTTTGGATCCTTTATGCTCACAAAACGAAATTACTGGTGAAGGCATACATTTATTTTTCATTTGATGGAAAGAAATTGGCTGTCCTTCTTTCCATTTTTTACCTAATGCAAGTTACAAAATGAAAAAAAATGTATATCTGGAACTGAATAACATTCTGAGGAAATGACTAGAAATCTAAAATTATTAAAAAAAATTAGGTATAGGAAAAAACCTTCCTTCTGGATCTTGCCCAACTCCTTTCTTTATTCTACTTCTCTCTCACTGGAGCTGCCATTAGATTTTATAAATACTTTCTTATTATTAGAAGACAGCTTTCCCACAACTTAGCTTTTTAGCAACTCTAGCATAGTTGTAAAAGAAAGTTAAAAAATATTCTTACCAATTATATTTAACTAAAATATTTTTCTGCTCTTCACTAAAATAATTATTTTAATTTTAGTATTTGATGCTACTGAAATTTCTTTTAGTACTTCAGTGAAGTCAAGACCTACAAGTATGATAAATATCTTTTTTATTTCTGCAACCTATGACATGGAGTTTTATAAAATTAAGGTCTTAATGAAGACCTGCAAACTATTTGCAGAAAATATTTTCTATAATAGCAGTAATTTGAGCCACAGAGTCATCTTAAACCCAAGTCTGCAAGAGAAGTGGGCTTGTGATATTTCTTTGCTCATTCCAATATTCCCCTGCTACTTCAATATTTCCAATAGTCCCCTGGCCACAGGCCCTGAAGGAAATGCATTAAGTAGTTGTTAACACTGGCAAACATCAGAGCCACTGCCTTAGATGTAATTGGTACCAAAGACTCATTGTCAATTCCAAGGCTCAAGGCAAAAGGCCAACTTATTTCAGCCAGCAGTAGTTGAAAGCAATACATTACCTGCCATTAATTATTGGCATTGTACATGTGAAACAAAGGCAGTGGCTATCAAATCTGCACATGTGTTTTGGCTTGCTTACATCAACATGGAATGGAAATGGTAATTAAAGTTACATTTTCCATTCTTGTGTTCCTTTTCCCCCACCATCGACATACATCAGAGGTAATTCCAATGAGATTTGATGATGTGTTGATACTGAGGTTCTGTTCTAATCTGAATATTGGCAGACTTTGAAAGCATACTACATTTAATATAAGCTAACAGGCAAAAAAATTTGTTATACTGTCACAGTTCTTATTCAAACAAAGTGGTAATTTATTTGCAATTTTTCAAGAGCTACCTTCCTGAATTTCATAATAGAGAAAGTGAAGACAACGAGAAACTGATTACAAACATTTAATTATTTTAACTTCAGGAAATTCTGCTTCAGTTTAGTTTTTAATGTAACTCAGCTGAGTCAGAGTTTTACGCTTTGTGGACCCATAATCTAGAAAAGTGTTTTGGCTTCATAAGAGAAATAAAACAGATTGCAACCGACTACATACAATATTCACCCCTATATATATAATTTATATATATTCACAAGTCTGTACCTGCATTATTTATCAGTATCTGTACAAAATAATGAGATATAATCAGAATTCAGCTAAGACATAACCTCACATTTATATAATACTGAGTTGTGCAAAATTTCTAGTAGAATAGAAATGTGTGTGGGTAAGCACATATTGATGCATGATGGATTCCATCCTCTCATCTATGTTCAGGCCAGGCTCCCAGTAAGTGGAGAATTAAGAAACTGTAAGGGAGACTGAATTAATGATCTTCTGCTCATTTCAAACAAATGAGCAAACTATAAGCAATTAATATTACACAGCTGTTTCTTCAGGAACAAATGAGATTATATGAAACAATCTATACAAAATGTTTGTGTATATAAAAGATACGTGTGCGAATATGTACACACACACACACACTTACAATTCCTTTGACCTGAAAAATTCTTCAGGAAGGAGTCCTGTCTTCACTAGGAATTGCTTTAACATTGAAGAAAAGGAGACCCAAATCAGCTAAGTTCTGCAGGCAGTGCTAGAATATGAAGTCGGGCAATAACTCACTAAACAGCTGCCTAAAATGTAATTGCAGCTTCTTTTTCTCTCCCTCTCTTAATTCATTCCACATTTAACCCTTTCTCCTAAGTTCATAGCCCTAAGAGGTGCTTCCACTAGTGACAGCATCACTCTAAGTGAGCTGTATCTGTATTTGACAAATAATCTACTGGTTGGGTCCTGCCCCAAAGCAAGATGGAGATGATACAAAACACCATAATTTCATTTCTTCTTAAAAACACTGTTTCAGAGAGTCAGTACAAGCAGTGGCATAAACAAAGGGAAAAAAGAAGAAAGGATGGTGACCTTGTGTGAAGAGGTGAGAGACAGGAGCCAGGGGCAAGAAATTTTTAGAAAGCTCTTAAAGCTTACTAAAGAAAAGAGAAATTACATCCAAACATCAGGTTTGCTGATTGTTATTAAATTCGCTGTACTTGTGAATGGTATCATTTTTCCTTTTGTCTGCACAGTGAATTCAATTCTAGAAGTCTTTAGACCAGAGCTTCTTACTCCTCATTTGCATTCTGACCTTTTGAGCAAATATATAGTGCTGGGTCCAACCGTCCAAGACAGACAAAGCTGCTGCCTCTCTATGTCCCCAGGTCCAGCCAGGAGGGGGACTGGAAATGCATCCCCAGCAGACAGATGTCAACACCACAGCCATACATGGCTGGACACACAGCTCCAAACACACTAACACGGCACAATGGCCTCACCACCCTCCCCTCCCTGGCTGAAGTTCCACTAGGGAGAATTGCACATGTGGACAGAGAGGATCCTTCTAGCAACTGGGCTCAAACATCGAGTCTGCCACTCATTCCATGCCAGGCTCTCCTGTGACAGCCCTGGGAGGGCCCTGGACAAGGAAGACCCTTTGTTCCTTGTGTCTCCTCAATTTGTGCTCTTGTCTCCCTTGTGTCCCTGTGCTCTTCCAGGCTTACAGAGATAGAAAGGCCTTTGATGGCTCCTGTGATGGGCCTGCGAGCATCCTGGCATGGCAGGCTATTACCTGGGCTTCCTCTCCTTCCACTCTTTCTCTGAATTCTTTTTTGGATGTGCTGACCAGTTATTTACCACATAATCTACACTGACAGGTAAACCTATTATTTGGTTCTTTCATGCTGCTAAAAAGTAAACTTTTAGTAGAATGCCTGGAGCTCAAGCCCACCTAATTTACTTCAGTGATCTAAAAGTGGCTTAACAATCTGTTCAGGAACTCTGCACTGACCCAAGAAATTATGTTCTTGTCTCCCAGAAAAAAATGTAAGGGAATAGTTCATGTAATGACTTCCATTAATAATTTTAACAAACAGATAATATTTGCAGTCTTCCAGAACTGCATACTTTTCACTCTTGGCTGTTCTTTATGTGCTTCATCTAATGCAAACAGCTAACTTGTTTAATAACTTTAAAATCAGATGCATTTATCAAGAATGATCTGTGTGAAATTCAGCCAAAATATTTACAGATGGACACTAAGAATCAGTTTTAACCACTAACTTAAATCCATTTATTATTCTCAATGCAATTAGCTCTCCTCTGACATGACCTATGCATGCACATATGTATAATTAACAATAAGGACATTTATCCTATGTTTTAATCTGATGTGAGTTTCAGGGCAGCTCATGTTTTCTGTAAGTTAGTTAATCAAGCAACCAAGTTAATGATGTTCATCAATCTGTAAAATACCTGAAGACTTATTGAAGAAACCCCCTAAATATAGCTTAAAATATTATTCTGTTGATGATTGCTTAGTCTGGGTTTAAAAACACACACACATTCTATGAGACTACTATTTTAAAATTATGACAACATTTGAACTCCAAAAGGAAGCATGAGCCAAAGTACCCTTGATACTTCTGAAAAACCTCCTCTATATCTTACCTCTGTTTCTTTGCTTTCACAAAAATGTTTCATTGCCTTATGCTGCTGAATATTCCCTCCTAACATGTGGTACAGAATTAACATCAAATGCTGAAAAATCCCTCCCATATATGGTAGAGTACTGCAAACCAAAGCTCCTCAAAACATTTTCTCTGTAGACAAAAATATCTTCCGGAGGGTTTGCTGAGACAGACTGCCAAGTCTGCAGCCACAGGGAACGCTGGATTAGAGGAGCCCAGTCTTAGCAGTAGATTAACTTTTTATTTATAAAGCAGTATATACATTAGCTTTGCCACTCCACCAGTTACTGGCATCAAACTACAGAGCTCATTTATCTACAGGACTCATTAATGAAACACATAGTTTAAAAACAAACTAGTGGCGAACCAATAGCATCTGATAACCTTCAATTGCACCATGTACAAATTTCTGTTATAAAGCAGTGAAATAAAAACCAACACCAACCCAAAACAAAGCTGTAGCACTCATGTTTGAAAGACAGTGTAGTGCAGAAAGAAAAAATAAAAAAAAAAGAAAAAAGGGGAAAGAAGGATATAGCTAGACCAGAACAGCACACAGAACATCTTCCAGCTGAGTCACTCTCTCTTAATGAAGTAATGCTTTAGATGGGTGCAAGGATAGGTGCAAGATGTCCACTTTTACACCCTACTCACAGGTTTTTAATGGTTTTTTACAGTCAGAAAACAATCTATATTAATAGAACTGATAAGAAATGCCACATTTTTGGTCAATGCCTTCCCTTCATTGCAGCTGATAACATGCACATAAACATCAAGTATAAAGAAGATGAAAAAATGTTTTCACTGTCCAAGTGCAGAATAGATTAAAGTTCAACCTAAAATCATGGACTCTTTAAGGAACTGGAGAGGATTTCAGGTGTGTTCATGTCTTTAAGGTCTATTTTTAAGACTCTTGTGATCAGAAGATTCTAAATCCCCAAGAGAAGTCATTCAGTTGCAGATTATTTAAATCTTATGTCTTCTCTCTTGAGAATTCATAACTTACAACAAAAATCTTAGTACAACATCAAATACAGTCATACTTCAGGGCTCTGGTAGCACAAACTGGAAATTTACCTCTTTATTCACATTTTTTGAAGCAGGAGCTATAAAATTACCTCTGTCATATGATTTTGATTTATATGATGGCAATGCACAATGTAATTATAGTATGATGATTAGCAAAGTTATGTCTGAAATTACAGTTCTATGAAATAAGTAATATTTTAGTACTACTTTAATTATGCAGACTAATACGTTTAGGAAAGACATCATTAAAAATTAGAGAGGATGGGACAAATTTAAAATAGTACTTTTATAAATGAAAAATACACACACCACCTTGGTCAGCATTTGAAAAACAATTAAGAACAACCAAAACTTTGGGGAACAAAAGTACACACTCAAATGAGGAAGTTAATTTCTCCTGCTTATTCTATTTACAAACGTAGTGGTTCAAGTGAGCCAATATATTTTAACTTTGTACTAAAAGATATGCTTAAAATATGGATCCTACTGAGTTCCAGTTGTCTGAGACAACAGGAAGCCATGAAGCTGGATTAATACAGTGATCTAGATAATGGCACCTATAGCACAGAAAAGTTAATCCCTTTGATTTAGAGCATGCTGCTGAAATTCAGACTTCAAAGGTAGTTCTGGTCCTCGGGTCCCACATATCATGTCATAGTGAAACACTGAGGTCAATGATAAAGCCACTGCTTTGGAAAGGATGGATAAGTCTATCTTTGCACCACAGTTAATCTGCAAACCAGACAGTTCACCTATGGAGTCTAAAAGAGCTGTCTGCAACTGAAAATTTACACCTGAGTGAAGCCAGGATTTCAGCAGTCTGTTTTCAAGGGCCTATTCCCTCTCCCAGCACAAAGAGCAGCACTGTCTTATTGGCTTCAGAAGTTCAGGAGCAAATATTAGTACCCTACCATAGATCTTGAAGATAACTTTCTATAGAGTACTTAATTTGGTCAATAAATCTGTTACAGCAACTTGAGAGAAAACACAAAGCACTGTAAGTAGAACATATCCTCAAGAATATCCTCAGCTGATATGCAAGTGCAACTTATAATACAGGGCAGTGTTTATATGCCCCCTAATTTAGTGACAGTAAAGAATGGAAATAAAGGATTTTTAAAGCATGTGCATTTTCTTAGGAAAATGTGATGCTTTAACAACACTTTTCCATCACTGTTATATCCTCATACTATGTATTTTCACATAAAACATACACACACACAAAACTGATACTATTAAATTAAGCACAGAAGGCTAAACATGCACTTTTATTTTGTGTATCCATATATGTCCATACATAGAAAAACATGTATGTAAATTTTATATATGGAATACAGATGAACATAAGCAGGCATACTATTAAAGTATCTTGCTTATTTTGAGTTCAGCACCAACTAAAGTACAATTTGTTTATGAAAATTCTAGTAAGTTTGGGATCTTCTCTGCTCACAAAACAACACATAAAAAAATCTCACAGATGCAGCATACCTGTGTTCATTTTGACACTGGAGGTTTTGCTATAAAAGTCTTCAGATTTCCTGCGGAAAATAAAATGATCTATTAATTTGCACAGGACAAGTATGTGTGGTACAAAATGGCAGCAGGACTTTTTGGAGGGGTGGAGAATCACTGTGATACAAATGGCAGTCCTATTTTAACACTGCTTTAATTAAACTGGTATTGCTTGTCCTTCCAAAGTTAAAGATGAGCTGTCACTTCCATTATAAGTCACCTTATCTTCAAGTATTTAGTAGTTTTCTTGTAAATATTTGCTCTAGGATAAAAAAAACTAGAGATTAACTTCTGGTCCTGAAACTATAAACTAAGAATATTTTCCATACAGGAATGTGGAAATATTTTTAAAAGCTGCTTATAAGGTTTATTCACTCCTTTGCGCAAACTAGAAGATGTAAAGAGTAGTTCTCTCCAAATATTTTCTAAGCAGCCTAAGTTACCAAGTCTTTTTTAGTGTTTTATAAGCAGATTGGTTGTTTTCATCCAGTGATTTAATATGTCTCCCCAGACAACACTGACATTCTTAATGTTGCTTGATGTATTTCCATGCACAGAATCAGGCCGTGTCTTGGCACTCACAGGAATCCTTACCAAAACTCCTAATATAACCACTAGGTAGCAAATCAGGTCACTATACAGCAACACACTTTTTAAAGATAGTAACTTGCACCAAAATAATGTAAAGCGCACACGAAGGTTGATTCTATTTAGATATCCCACCTCTATACAGCACTTACAAACAAACAAATAGTAAAATGAAACAAGTCAAACCACAGCTGCAGAAAACTCCAAACATGCTAGATTAACAGCCAATTTTAACCTGATGCCATGGGACAAAGCAGATGCTGTTTTTCCACCTACTGACAGTTTATGCCACAGCTTTATCTCAGAATAAAGTGGCATCTGTATCCTAGCCAGTCTTCGCTGTATTGTTACATATACACTGTCCAATATAATCTGCTTTAGCAAATGGGCAGACACACTAGAGGCCAAAATACTGAGGGCTGAAAAAAAAAAAAAGAAAAAAATTCATTCTCCCACTGCATTATTCCCACATCAAGTCCAAGATGAAACAAAGGGAAAATCAGATTTTGTAATGTAATACAGCTTCAAAAAAATTAATTAAAAATATAAATTGCCTGGCTATGTTGGAGTAAGCTGGAAGGTACACATGAGGGATCATTTTTATGATGGGAGACTAAAGGCACTAATTAACACAAGTAAACAAAATATCAAAACAGAATTCCAGTTTCAGTTCAACTCAACAGGAACCCTGAATTAAAGGTACCTCTGAGGTAACATGTATAGTTCCATATTCCCTTGTATTCATAACAAGGCCAGACGTTCCACTGCTCAAAAAAATTACTGTTTTTCAGAAACTATCTGATCACTGCTGCTATTATTCAGTCAGTTTTGTGACAAATAAAGACATATGTTAAATTTCTTGAGAACAATGGAAATAAATAACTGGCAGTGAATGAAGTTTTACAATAATATTTTTATGCTGCAGCTATCAGCAAACTACTGCTGTGAATTTTAAAAAGATCTTATAAAAATTAAGACTTTTTTTTTTTTTTGTATATATGGTCTCTGACTGAAATTTTGCATTTCTTTAACTGCTACAGAATGTTCTTACAGCCTCAAATTCCCACTGCATTTTCAGACTGCTAGAGGAGACACCATTTCCAAGCCTTCTTTTAGCTTGGAACTGAATCACTGACTGTATCACATATAAGATACGAAATGCAACATGATATTTATCTTCAGACCGAACAAGTACAGGACTCTTGGAACATTACAGAGCCAAAATGATTTCTAGCAGGTGGCTTTGATATATTTACCCAAAGCATGAGTAACTCTTAATCTAAGTTTTAACAGACAAAACTCAGTTTCAGCACTACAGCTTTGTACTTCTAACAACTTTAATCTGAACAGTTTAGGCTACACTGCTGATCATACTCATACGAATCACTAACGTTTCCACTTTAATCTAATTTTGCTGAAAAACAACTTAATCTTGCATACCTAAAAGATATGCTTGTAAATAAGGTAAATTCTAAAATTATTTTGAATTCTGTGCTTCTAAGGAGCTAAAGCACCATTCAAATACTTAATGATACTGGGGTAGAAGCCAAATGAATGCAATGAAATTAAATGCCATATGGCTGAAATTATTTTATTCAACATTGTTTCAATCAGTCTTTAAGATCCTTGCTTCAAGAAGGAAGTGGTGGAGGGGAAGAACAGGGAGCAAAGGGCTGGTTTTGTTTTGCACTTCAGCTCCTTCTTAATTTCCTCCTGAAAATTGTTCTTTGGTAATGGGTTTGCCCCTGACAGAGGCGAGATGAAGGTTCCAAAATGTCCACCCAGTGATCAGCTGAGATACTCAGCTCTCAGACAGCTAATGCTGTGACAGAACAAAGGCCCGCAAGGATCGTGCGAACACAAAGCACCGCTGCGATGCATGAGTTTTCAAAATCAGTCCCCTAGATCGGGCAAGTCTTCCTCTCAGCTCACACCTGATCTTTGATGCTGAGGTAGAAGAACACTAAGTTTAAGCACAGTAGCAGTCCTAACTTTTGCAGAGGGAAATCCTGGATTAATTTTCATGGCATTCCTCTATAGTTAGCTTCATCTGGAAGAGCTAATGCAGCAGGAAATGAATGACTGTGCTAATGCACAAAAATGGGTCTGTTGGGTTGCATACACCATTGCTACACTCAGTTTCACTAAATACATATCCTTCATTAACAGTTCAGAAATTCTTTGCATTGCAAGAGGTTACTGAACAGACTTGTGGGAATCTCATTGACATCTGCCCTATTTTATCCAAGAGACCCTGATATCTACTTGTAGTCACTTCTGTTCCTGGTAAGTACTGAAGTGTGGGGTGCTGAAAGAAAACATTCTGTCACCCCTTCTGTTCCACATTCATATGGAGCTATAAAAAGGGTTAGTGAGAAGTCAAGGAAGGTTTCCCCACCCTCAGTTTATTCATGAATCAAGATGCATGACTTTACTGTTAGGGATTTAATTCCATTCTTTATCAGATCTTCAAGCACCTACAGACATTAAGGCAGAAGAACCATTTAGACACAGTTCTGCACAGTGTGCTCTCAGATGACCTTCCCTGAGCAGGAAGGTTAGACCAGGCAACACAACGTGGTCCTTTTCAACCTTAGCAATTCTGTGATTCTAAATTACCTGTTATTTATTCTTTGCCATTTCACAAAAGATATTATAAAAAGCAGATATCTGATGGAGTATTTATATTAATTCTAAATCTAATATTTGCTCTTTATAGTTACTATCCTTTGTATTGAATTCTACTCCAAGGACCTTTGGTGAGATGAGAAGTTGATTTAGAACATGGAGTGCAGATGGATCAACAGCAGGATAGCTGTGTGTATCTGGCTGGAAAATTACAGATTTTCATTTTCTTAGGTAGAGAGCAGTTCCCAGATATTTGGAGAGGACAGGAACTTTCCTGACTTACATTAGAAGGAGTGTCAAACTTTCATTAATGTTGTTTGCCAGTTTCACAGTTTGAGCTTGAGAGAGTAATCTACTCAAGAAAATATCTGCAAAGTTAAGAAACCAAATCAGTGTTGAGTTTACTACAAGGATTGTTTATTCAGTCAGTTTAAACATTGCAGTTGATCTACAAACATGCATTTATTACCAGGCAGGATCTTATTTTGCATGTGGCAGTATATTCTTTTAAGGCACATCATCAAGACTCTGCACAGCATTCCTGCTCTGCAACAAGTCACTATACTTCATATACCAACTCATACATGCAGTGATGGAGGGTAAAAAAAAGTATGAAGCATTAGTTCTGAAAGTACAGTGAAACTGACTATTTTATTTCTCTCCCTATTTAAAAGAAATTCTTTCAGATGTTTACTGTTAGCAGGAAAACTATGGCAATGAGAATGCAATGAAAACTTGATAAACCCCAAATGTTTAGATTGTGACAACAATACTTGCATAAAGAAACAGTTGTCCTGAAACTTCCTTGCCAGAACAAGTCTCTCCTGCTGAGCCTATTAGCAGGTAGAAAGCTTATATGCAAATATATTGTTTGTATGAAAAAAATTTTGATGGAGCACAGGTAGATAGATGATGCTTATAATGAAAATGGTTGCCCCATGTTTCAGCTTTGTTAACATGCAACAAGAAGTCCCCAAAATGGCAGGGGATCTTTACTAAAATCCAACACAGTAAAGCATATGCTGAGCATGTGCTTTAGTATATGCTTTGAGAAAGCCCCATAGAACTATTTCTATGCTTTATGTTAAATACAAACATAAATATTCTTTTCCCCAGTTCACACTGCCTCAACCCTATAAGCAGCTGAATACTCAGAAGCTAGAACTCTAGTTCTAATTAAAGTGTTTTCAGATAGATAATCAAAGAGAAAAACATAGACAATTGACATCACAGTTTCTGTAATTTTAAGTTTTTCTTAAAAGAAGAGATCCTCACTCTAAGTGAAACACCATTGTATGTATTACTCATGTACATTATCTGAAATGTACTGATTAGTCATTAAACAACTGGGATGGTGAATAATTTGTACTTGGTCATAAACTTCTATTGGAACACAATAGATAAGTCACACTGTACTCAGCAGCAGTAAGTGCGTGACCAGAGAGATCTCTACACACAAAAGCTCTGTTTCCTGGATCATCTGCAGTACTACGAAAACTATCTTACAATGATATCTAACTTACAGCAGATCAGATATTTGAGCCTATTTCCTCAGCAAATACAATACTAACATTGTTATTCAGTGTACTGCTAAGACTTGTCAGAAAATCACAGTGGTTCTAGCTCCCATGTACAAATGTTCAGAGTACCAGATATGGGGAAAACAACCACAGGAATCTATGGCTGTTCATTCTCTATAAGCACATCAAGAGATTGGATGGAAGAGGAGGAAATAAAAGCACTATTAACCATTTTGTGTATCTTAAATGTGAGTTGAACATTGTAAGGTAATTTCTATTAATGAGACTCATTAAGGTCTGAAGCACTTGCCATGAGTCCTATGGTCAGACTCGACTGAACCTGACAAGCATATGTGAAAAACGTGACTGTCTGAATGTAGGGGGATAAATCTGATGATACAGAAACTTCTTTCCATACACTTTTCCTCATGTTATTTCTCTGAGAATGCTATAAATTCAAGATTAAGAGAAACTAGTATCATCCTTTCCCATGTTTCTTCATGAAACAAAGAAAATTTACTAATTGTCTGATAGGAAAAGCAAAGACTACATGTTTCTAAATTGTCAGTTTCTAACAGCAGTCTTTGTTCTTGCACATAGCATCAGCAGAAAAAGTTCAAACACTTGCATTTAAATTGTTACCAACATAAGTCTCTCTCTCTCTAGAGAAAACATATGAAGCTTAAAATTTGGTCTGTTTGTAGCATGATTTGTATTAGATGCTTATTTTGACTTGGTATGTAGTGAAAAACAAACAAAATTTCAGCATTTGGTTCTAAATAGATACTTTCTGTCATGTCAAAATACTTCCCAGATACTTCAGTAGCAGAACATTTTCCTAAAATGATACTGCAAGTATAAGAGGATACCAAGAAAGTTATTCAAGCCCACAACATTTTACTGGTTATTTTTACAGCTGCAAAAGGAACGAGGACGACAAACTGCTGCTCTTACATTCTGCATCTCCTCCTCTACCACTAGAGAAAATTTTATTAATAATTCCAGTCATGCTTGTGGTGTTTGTGATTTTTTTTACTACTTCAATATAAATAACAAAGGAGAAAAGTTCCATTAACTGAACAAAGGTTAAAAGAAAAGTTCCATCAACTTGTTAACTCCACATTTCTTACCCTTTTATCCAGGCACCTACTACTGCTTTTAATACCACCAAATTTTAAATTTCTACCCTTTAGTGGTGGTTATTTTTGTTCCTTGCTTTTGTCTTCCACCTTTGCTGTTGTTTTACAGGAACTGTATTTGTTCAAATAGACTCATTCCATAAGCTGGAAATTATTTAAGATTACTGTATGGAAGCATGTCACTGAATTAATATGCAATAGATTGGTGTGCACAGACATAATTACAAAAAACTCCACTGTAAGACAGAACCCCTTGAAGGTATTCTGCATGTTCTTAGTACTTCTGAAAGTTTTCATTTAGCATGATGAAGTATTTGTCTTCTAGGAATTACAATTTTAAAATTATTGTACTTAGAATTCACCTGTCAAATCTTTTAGACATTCTTTAAAATTTTATTTTAAAGTTTCATTTCCAATAAGATCCAAATATTCACAGAATATCCATCTATTTTTCCATCTTTCTCAAGATTATTAAAACTATGTTCCTGTTAAAAATTCATCATTGAAGGGTTAAATCTGGATTCTTTAGATTACAGTAACTAGCAAAGTTATCAGGAACATAAGACAGTTTTAGTTTCATTTCCAGAACTTTGCAAGTTACTTGTTGCTTGAATGCTTCAAGTATTGTCTTATTTTCTGTTTCTATACATAATGACAAACAATGCATTCTTGTTCTTTTCTATTAGGTACGTAATATGTATCAATTTCAGACTAAACATACATAAATCTCCAGCTAAATTATAACTCCTTCAAATAGGGCTTCCCCCACCATGAGTCAATACCACTCCCTATAGAATCAATGGGAATACTGTTAATTCATGGAAGAAAAGTCCATTTTTGTTTGCCTCTGTTGGTTTTGTCTTAAATATAAAAATATGCTTCCTGAACTACTGGGTAATGCTACATTTAGCTAAGAGATTGGACCAATAGGTGAGGTGATATGACTCCTTACTATATTAAGTTTGCTGAAGGAGCTTTAATATTTTTGTAACACCTGCATAAAACCAGAAAGAATAACTATAACTTAAAAGACTAATCAGGAAGATACCAAGTGAAAGATTTTAATCCTTATTATTTTCTAAGAAATTATTTTGAAGGGATTGTTCAGGGAAACTTTCAGTACCCCTATTGACTACTTAAAACCTGTGACCAATCTTGGCTAAGTTTTACAGAGATGCAGACATTGAAGGCTTTCAAGTTCCATAAGGAATTCTCATAGAGAATACAGACCTTACCATAGCCAAGTGGGCAATATAGACTAGCATTATTAGATAAATGTGAATTCATACAGGAAGGAAGACTTAGGAGCTGTATATGGATAAATGCATGGACCTTATAAACCCAGCCATAAAACTCTCTGTCACACCGCATCCAGTTTAATTTGCCTTGTTAGGCAGGAGGAAGACAACAAAAACAACCAAAATATTTCTGCTGTCTAAAAAGGTGAAGAGTTGAACCCAAGATTTTTCCATTACATTCATTCCGAGCTCTGCATGGATTGATGACTAATACAGTTGGAACTCCCTGAACTGCCTTGGTGTGATTCAGTTCCAAAGGGTGTTTCAGCATTTGCAAGTAGAAGTAACTTTCTCCAGCAAAGGGCGTCAAAGCCTGACATCCACACAGGATTTGACTTCAAATCAGTTCTATTCTGGCCTTGCAGACCAGAATACTACTGACACACCTACTTCAGTGACCTCATGGCACAGGGAGCATGTGAGGCTCATTCCTTCAGCCACATCTACCAATTCAGGTTTGTTGGTACATCTGCCGATCTACTCTGTGAACCCAAAATGACAAGAACCAAAGAGCAATAAAATGGGGAAAAATCATAAGATTTTAATTTAGATTAAAGAGTTGTGAAGCAAAACCTAGAGTACATTTATTCACTGTTGGTCTGAACTGACATATGCTTTCTTCAGTTCTGCTGCACAAGAAATACTTCTGGCCTTTCAGTCTTCATGCTGACTTATAATGCCTCAATACCTAAACGACTCATCAGTGACAGCAAGTCAAATGCTATAAACTTCTACCTCTGCTATAAAGCTTGCCTTATACCATGCATTGCATCTTGTTAACTCCTAGCCCAGTTTTCCATTTCCAAAGAATCATAGCACTGCTTTGCATAGCTGCAGTCCCATTACAGACTTAACTGTTTACAGGAAAGAAGATGTTTAACAGCAGGAATACTATGTGCTCTCAAATCAAAGGAAAACTCCGTATGTGCAACACATGAAAACCAAAATAATCAGCCTTGCAAGCTTGAGTTTGAATGTTTTGCTGATACTGTATTTTGCCTTTTCCCATAGGGCACAATCATCTGTTTTCATTTCATAGAGCTTCACTCCTTCAGATAATAGACATCAAAATAATGCCATTACCACTGTTTACAAGAGTATGTGCACTGTACTGTCAGCTCATTTTAGACCTCATGAAATCCAATATGCCTCAATGCTATACAGAACAACAACAAAAAAGTTACAATTCTTCCTAATATAAATAGCCAAAGAAAGAACTACCAACCATTATGGTTGGGAGCATAGTCAGCTCATGTAAATGAGTATTAAGACTAACTACCTGTACCTGATAACTGAATTTCAGAAGATCTAGACATGTAGTAATTTTCAAATGGTAAGCTTATCCTTCTCTCTTCCTCTCAATACCTTATGCTTCACCAGCACATTTAAGATTTCTGCTAATGAGCACACCCTTTACTGATTCTAGAGCAAGTTAGAAACGGTCTAAAGGTAAAACTCACAATGATTAAGCAGAATGGTATTGGAACAACTGTGAGATGGTACACAAAAAAGGCTCAGTCTTCACAGAAATGTTGTAAGAAAACATCAGAGGTTTGTGCCAGGCTTGCAGCAAACATGGGGCAAGGTTAGGGATCATCTGAGAGGTGACTGGGTGCCTGTACAGCACTGCCTTGCGTGGCTGTGCAGTGCACTGGAATCTGCCTTCCAGCCACCCACAGAGCTTTTCGTGCTCTTCCACAATAATGTACAGGACCCACTACCACAGGAATGGAAGAGGGAGGGGCACAAATCAGTGTGAGATTTCACTCTTAGTTCAATAATACCAAAGCAAACTGTGCCAGCAAATGGAAGAAGTGCCCTAAATCATCTACTACTGACTACATTCCTTACCCAAACCTACTCCCACAGCCCATGAGGAGATCCAGTTTGTGTTCCTCCAGTTTTCTGTTCTGTGAGGCCACAGCTCTGCAGAAACAAGTGATTACAAAACTATTGCAATAACTAAATCCATATAGAGGGAACAAGCTGAAGCAGTAGAGGTAGCATTAGCTGGCATTTCCTACGGCAGCCTTCACAACATGAAGGTAATTCCTTTGCCCGTCACCTTCCAGATTTCCCTTCCTTCTGAAAGGAAGGGCAAGTACTTAAGTCTCATTATCTGGCACCACAGGGACACCGAAATCACTTTTCTAGAGCCATTAGATAAACATCTGCCTTCTAAGCTCTCAGCCCCAGATCCCTTCCTAGCCAGTCTTATCTCTCTTAATTCCCAGGTTTTTTGCCACCACTCTCTAAAACAAACTCCTCCTTCTCCTGCCAAAGGCAATTTGTCACAGTCTACTGCTCTTATTCCCCCAGTCTTCAAGCCAGGCAGCCTTTTCCTCCACAAAGATTGGTCTATAGTGGGTCTGGAAGAATAGCAACCCCCAGCACCTCATTTTCAGATTGCTCTAGCATTGATTGCAGTACCACATTCATGCAGACTACATGAATAGTCCCACTCATTCCCTATACTAGCCCTGGCACTTAGAAGCATTCAAGTACTCAATTCTAATTTTCCATTCATGTGCAATGGGAATAGGTTTTCACATTTTGCTTTCGCCAAATCTCTACTGAGCACCTGCAAACAGATTTTTTGGTAAATTTTTCTAATGAGAAAATTAATTTTTCTAATGAGAGGGAAAAGTCACATTCCTATCAAAGATGTGTTAAAGTTTTTCACTGTATTCCAGACAGTGAGTCCTAATTTAGCTAAACTATAGGTGACCAGAATTTTTAATGTAAACAAAATTTTTATATTGTAGAACCATGACCTCCAGGTTTTGACAAGAAACTTGAAACAGAATCTTAAACGAGGAAATTATGGTAACAGTTAAACAGATAATGGATCTGCTGCAGCTAGTCAACAGAGGCTAATAGTGCAGCTCTAAAGAAAATGATTGAATATTTTAGTTTTAAGACAAGGTTTGTTTCAGTGATCTATGATAGTACATAAAGCCTGTTCTGCTTTCTAACCATCCAGAGACATTTTGCCAAGGGTACGTTCCCAGGAGCACCGATGCCAGCAGGACTGAGTGGGTTTAGCACTCGTTCCAAATGCAGTGTGTTACACTGAGGTTATCAGATTAGTGCAAATGTACCTGCAGCAGCCCCAGTTCTGACGCCACCACAAGTGCTATTTAGGGCTCATTGTTCTGCTTGGTAAGTGTCACTCAACTAACTCATGGAGTGCCTCCACATGGGATAGTATCTGTTTCAGGAAAACACATAGATCAGTTACATGCCTTGCTGTAATACCAGCTGTTCAACCTCATCAACTGCAGTATGAGTAACAAAAAAGGGGATAGATGATGTAATGCAGCATGACAGAATATCTTCCTTCACTTACTACCCCTCAGATTACTTAATATAATTATTAAAATTATGTCCTCAGCTTAATCTGTTGTACCCAGTATCTTAATGTCAGTTTTACAGCACTAGGCCTTTTCATGTATTTATTTATTTTAAATTGGCAACAGTAAGTGCCATTCCCTTAGCAGATGTTCTCAGTTCCCACACTCTTAATTATAGTTTTATAACTACAGCCACCTCCCTTACAGTGCACTGCAGCAGTGTGTCATTTCGAAAGCCACTGTTACTTGCTCATTAAATTCCTTTGCTTTGTAGAGCACAACTGATTTCAGCTGTATGCCAACCCACATGCATGTAACAAAGACACAGGCTTCAACTCCAGCACATGGATTTCACATGAATGTGTACAAGTTAACATGGAGGCATGCTGACTTTGTTTAGGAGTGTTCAGAAGAAGAAAATATCATTAAGGTAAATGCATTTTATGATTTTAATTAATACATGACACTGATTGTTAAGTGGCATAACAAGTTACAGTAATTTTTCCTCTGAAGAGCTATTTAAAATAACTTAAAAAATGGGAATTTAATTGTAAACAAATCTTACTATCAACAAACTAGGCAGAAAAACAGTTACCTTTCTATAGCTTTCACTCACCACTGTATGAAAAACTAAAACTTTAAACAGCATTCTGACCTCATACTGAACAGCGAATGCTCCAATACTGTCATGGCAGCCTGTCACCTTCTCCTTTCAGCTTGGCCATATGAAAACCCACAAGATTTTTGTCAGGAAGAAGTGTCAGGGTCCTCTGTCAGTTCTTGGTTTTCTCAGCAGCTTTCTGGGATGTTTCTCAGCACTTAAAAGTGACTTACAAACTACCAGGCAGCAGCCCAGCAATCCTCACAAAGGAGTACAGCATCTTTAAAGTTACCATTTCCAGGTTTTTCTGAAGACAGAAGAGTTTGCAGAGGCACTTGGTAAATTTTAATTATCTTACAAATTGTGGTCCTACATAGGAGATTGGTAAAATTTTTAAATCTTTAAAAAGTCATGGGGCTATAGGTCTGAAAATATACTAACTGTGGAATTCATCAGTACCCGCTTCGTAAAGAATTTTTATACTTAATAGTCTGGGTAATAGCAATATTATTTAGAACTTGTTATTTCACAATCATTCAGATCCAAAAATATGTAATTGCTTACATGAAGAGAGAGAGCATATGGCAGATAAGTAGACAAGTGTCTCCTTTTTTAAAGGATTCAACATTTAACATTTAAAGGACCAGCATTAAATCAGATTTAAGAATTTTAGAGTTACTCAAATTATTGATATTTTACCTGAATTTCATGAATGAAAAGGAAAAAGGTTTAAACTCACACTACATTTTTAAACATGCATCTTCTTCATCCAATAAAGAAGTTATGCTAACTAGTCTTGAAATTTCCTGAAGTCATGAAATGGCTATCTGTGAAAAGCTGTCAAATTAATAAAGTTAATGAACTGAAAACACAATTGCTTTTTCATTCCTTACAGCAGTTACTGGTGCTGCTTACAAAACACACTGTACAAGAAATCAGAAACCTAAAAGAAGGAATACTTTTTAAAATGTAAAAAGCTTGTTTAATACCTCCACAAAGCCATCGCCTTAAGTTGGTCCCTGGAGATGTAAATACATCCCCTGAAGACCAGTAACATTTGAAGCAGTAAGATGTTCTTTCTCCCATCTAAATGAAATGGTATCAGAGTACTTCTGATGAAAAATGAGCTAATTCTGAAAGTCTATGCATAAACAAAGGAATGCATATAGGAACCAATTTGCCTTTGAAAGGAAATTTTAGAGCAAGACAGATTAGTGCTATGATTCTATTTCAAATAATTAAAACTCATATACTTCCTGAGAAACTAACAGTTTTAGAGAATAAATGACCTGTATTATTGCTGATGTATTATTGCTAGTTTTTTCTTTCTGTTCTACAGTCTTGCTGAAATTCTCTACTTCCCTTCTTTCATAATGTATTTCTTTTCATACACAGTGTTCACCTGTGTTTCTAACTCCACAGTCTCACATTCCTGACATCTTTCCCTTATTTCTGAAAGTGATCTGAGATAATTTTTCGCCTTTCAATTTTTTTTTGATGATGATGATGATGATGATGATGATAATGGTGATGATGCCATTATCAATGGCATAGGTCCAGAAGTTCCTAAACTAAGTCCTTTTGTTTCAAAGGCTGTGAACATCTCTGCTTTCTGGTATTTTGGCTATAGTTTCATCCCATTCTGTCTTACCTCTTGGAAGTCTCCCTCTCACTTAAAATCCCATTCTTAAGCATCACATCTGCTGATGACAAATGTGCACTTCTTTGTGGGATAGTTGTAATGAACACTATGTATATCTCCCTTGTGAAATTGGTAAGGTCAAAATTACCATCCAAACACAACATTTTGTAGGAAAACACTTTCTCAAAGAAAAATGTGCATAGAAAAGAGTAGCAATTATGGAAAATGTGCATAAGTTGCAAAATTGTTAAGAGGTCCTGTTTTGACTTTATTTATTTGTTATCTTGTTTTCAAATTACATGTTTGATTTTTTTGGCTTGTCTAAGCTTTTATTTAGATATAAATTAGTTCACTGTAAATTGGCTCTGAAGAGCAACACAAACTAAATGTTTCAAAAAAATTATCTTAATCTGGTCTTTCCACTCACAGAAATTTGACATTGATGTTCAGGTTTTCATTTGCCAAAAATGTCTGGAATACTTTCTGTAATTTCAAAACAATTTCTGTAAAGCAAAGCAACAGTTTTCCATGAACCTCCACTCAGGTCTTTAGTTCTGCCCTATGATTCACCTCAATTTAACTACTGACACAACAACAGTGTCTTGCCTTCAAGCATATTTTAATGTAGTATTAGTTACCTTAAAGAAACCACAAGGCAAACACCAGATTTAAATGAAGATAAGTTTTGTATTTTTCTCCTACTACCTTCTGCTATATAGCTATAATATATAACTTTTGCTTTTATTTAGAATAATTTATACCTCCTTGAAACCAGCTGCCTCAGGTTATCATGTTCATAGTTCCTCTTTAAAAACCTTCTATACTGCTCCTACCTGATACATTGTTTAGAAGATTTTTTGATGTAGCACAGTCATCTAATAAAACTCATTATTTGCTTAGGTAAGAGATGCCCGCTTAGCTGTACTTTCCAACTAATTTCTAAGTGTCTGTCATGCTGTTTTTCAATATAATTATTTTATTATTTCTTACTAAAGAACACATGTTCTCACTACTTTACAAAATTGGCGGTTTCAACACAAACACTACCATGAAAGACTGTACAACAGATAAATCACTCTTGCTAGGAATTTTTATATCACTTGGTAAGACAATGCTAATACCAAAAAACATTGAGCATTTTGAAAATTAACACTGTCACTCAGTGGTTCTGTGATTCTGTCTTCCCAAGTCACTGTTAATGTGAAGAGACCCTGCTCTCCTGTAGATGGCTGAACACCTGCCTGCCCATGGGAAGCAGTGAACGAATTCCTTGCTTTGCTTGAGTGTGCAGCTTTTGCCTTCTCTATTAGATTGCCTCTATATCAACCCACAAGTTTTTTATCTTTTACCATTCCAATTCTCTCCCCAGTCCTGCTTGGTGGGAGAGTGAGGGAGCAGTTGCGTGGGGCTTGGCTGCTGCCTGGGGGTAAACCACGACACACATTCTCAGTTTTCTTTGACAACAGCCATCATATTTGATCCATTAGTAAAAGCAATAAACACTGTTGCATAAAATTCTTAATGAGGGGTGAAGCCTTTGTATTTTAAAATATTTATCCTATCTTATCAAAGCCAGTAGAATATGTACCAAATAAAGAGAAACAAACACTTTGCAATTTTTCAGTAAGCAATCATGGTGGTAAAGAAGTATACTGTACAATCAGTGTCTAGCAATAGAGGTTCTTGAATATGACTTTTATTTGAGAACTGCAGGGTAGCTTGCTGGGAGAAAATGCCAAAAACTGTATTATTAGACATGGTAACAGATGTGATTACAGGCCTTGTGGATGTCTAAAGAAACATACAAGCTGCATCTGTGCTCTAGTGCAGACCGTGCTGCATTGTCTTCAGCTGACTGAAATTCCATAAACAAAACTCAGAGTAGAAGATAAGGCCCTGTGAATGTATCAGCAGCAAACTAGTAACTAAGGCCATGCCATCCAAAAACCACTGAATTTTTATGAAATGCAGAAACTTAAAACAGCAAATGCTTCTGAACATTAAGTGAAGCAGAACTGTAAGTTTCAAAAATTATTAACTGTTCCCTTGTGTCCTTGGAACTCTTACTTTACATTGAATGTCCCATTGTCTCTTACGGCCTCTGTGCTAGCTGGCAAATACAATCCATCCTTCCACTCCACCCTGCATTTTTATAAACTGGATCATTTGCTTCAGTTTAGTAGATTTTAGAAATAGTGATACCAGATGAAGCTATGGCCTGAGCTAAAGAGCAAGAAAGACACAAATTCATACCTCATCCTCTACCACAATTCAGTGATGGTAGACGGCTGCTCTTATGCACCCCATTTCTAGTGGATGTCAGGCACAAATCTTCCAAACACCTGACCTTGTACAAAAGCTGCCCGTGTGTGTATAAAGCCTCTTTATTTCCATAAGCATCCAGAACTAAATTCTGCATGTTATAGCCCTCCAAGAAGAAACCTTGCACTTAGTATAAGAATGCATTCCTCTACATTTCTGCTAAGAGCAAGGAAACTGTGCTTAAACTTGATGACCTCTGAAGTTTTGCACAAGTAGGGTATCAGCTTCATTTAAATTATACCAAATCACTACATAAATTAACTGAAAAAGTGAGTCATCAGAGTTAATAAATACCAATTTGCATAGTATTAGCAATAAAAGAGAGTCCTACTCCAAACTAAAATGTTCATTTTCTGGAACACACCATATTTTTTTTCTGTTTGCTCTCTGGTCAGCACTCTTCTCTCTTCCAGTCTTAGAAATAGTAAAGAATGCAAATACTTCCTGCTATTTCCTCAGCTGTTATAAACCAGTGAAGTTCAACTGAGGCCAATGGTGCCCTTTTACTCTAGTTTAGGACCCAACCCCTTATTATCTCACATTTACGAAAACCTGTTTCACACAAGGAAGTTCTATGTAAATAGACATTACAGACTATGGGATTTCTTCCACCACTTACAACATAAATCCAATACAGACTTTTTTTGTTTGTTAGAGACTACCTAAATACAAACTACTACTACACATTAATAAGTCACTCTCAAGTAACCACCACAATGCTACACTTAATGTCCAATAAATCACAATTTGTAGTGGCCTGTCAACATTAATGGACAGCAATATGTATTGTTTTATTACCATACAGCAAATAGAAGGGGACAGAACAACTACTACAATACAGAAGTTTTACATTTTTCCTCTAGAAAGCAGATACAGCAGAATCAGAACTGTATATCTGATATTCAGAATGCTGCCATATGAGGACTTGCTTGCAGAAGCACCACAAAGCAGATCTGTTCAGTGGCTCTGATGAAATTTTTGGGCTTTTTCATTTCAGATAATTCACAATTTTTGTTTTGTGATAGATGCACTTACAAGTGACCAGAATTTGTCTTAAATTCTCGTACACAATTTGTGCTCAGTGTTTTAATACAAATTCTATAGTAACTTCTATGCAAGAGTCTCCGAAGTATCAGATTATTATAAAATTCAAATGACCTTTGTCAAAAATGGTGTAACTATCAAAAGGCAATTCTGTCACCTTTTATCCCCTATGCATCACTTCAGTTTTTAGTATATTTTATAAGAGCAAAATTCATTGTACATATTAATGATTATCAAATCAATGAAAATTTCTTATGCTGGTTTTACATTTTTCCATTACAGAAGGCCTATTTCCATACCTCCAAGGACATCTAATACCTTTCTGACTTCACAGCATTAAGACAGCCTGATTCAGGGGCAAAACATTTCTGTGCTATCTCAAAGGAACAAAACCTGACACTCCTTTTTCCCCATGAAATATATAATTACACCATTAAAGATTTCTATTCTAAAAGAGCACACATAGTGAACACTGTTGTAGAAATAGGTACTTGAAGCAAATGAGCAAGATTCCTGCATTGCTGTACTCCAGCAACATCTGTGCTTTGAAAACCTAACCACAGCAGCTCATGTTAAGAATTTCATCTTCATGTTTAACCATTTTCAGCATATTTGAAGCAGGTCTTGAGGACTTCACCAGTACAAACACTTTATCGAAGTAACCAAGATCAATGTTGTAACCTGTTACATAAATATCACCACATACACAAGTAATTTTTTTAAACTTTTTTTTTTTTTTTTTCCCAAGCCTTGTTTCCAAGACATGGGAGGATGAGGAAGCCTCTTCTCCACTGATCTTGGTTTTTCATCTGAGAATTTTTGTACTGTATATGAGCTGATGTGTTATTCAAGAAACTTGATGTCAAAAAGCCATACACTATCTACCAAGCTAGATAAGAGATTCACAGAAAAGCAGCCCCGCCTTTACTAAAATGATACTTTTGAAATTTGTTTGATGAGAAATTATTCAGAACAGGACTTTAGTTTGTAATTCATGGCCAAATTGTGTCCAGAAGGTTACCAAACCATTAGCTTCTTTCTCCAAGAATGCCAGGCTAAGTGAATATAAACCTTAATTATAGTGAACTGCTGCTCTCCAACATGTCTCAGCTAATTATGTTTAGCAACTATTTCATTTCACAGAGTTTTGCACATATGGCTTACACATGAAGACAAAGGGCATTAACACCAGTAAGTAGTGTTGTTTTCAGCCGCTACTGTTCGGCTGCTGTAGAACATTTTATACAACCCTGTCCCACACAGACTTCCTTGAAGACTTCCTGAAGACAGCAGGAAACAAATGTGGGTGTAGCTGGACAGGCTGTAATTGTTTTGAGCTTCCACTGGATGTAGAGTTAGCAAGTCACTCAGAGGTCAGAGCTGTCACAGTGTCCCACCAGCTGAGCAGTGCTACTCCATTGCCTGTTTGTCTCATCTTTGGAGATCTTGTAGCTGCTTCCAGGCAGGCAGACATGGGAAGAGCTTAATAACAGAGAAAGCAAGCAGTGGTTTTGTAAGAGTAATTTTCTCTGCACTGCTTTTGACAAGTCTTTTTAAAAGGCATTTGAGAGGAGCCTGGAGATTTCTTCCCAGGAGCAAAAGGTGGCCATTTTGAGATGTGAACTAACTCACAGCAGTAGCCACAATGGACACTGCGGAGCACATGCTAATGAACTTTTTGCTATATTAACTTAGACTGTTACGGTTTCCTTTAAACAAATTATCTGTAAATGATCTCAGAGTAAATTAACCATATGGTTTTAGGTACTTGACTGCACCTCAGGGTACCTGGACTAATTTCTCAATGTGAGAACAAAGAAACAATATGAACTCTGGCAGTATCATTCTGTTAAATAAATGAAACAAAATATTCTGTGAAGGAGCAAGAAAAAATGCCTGCCAGGAATTTTTGTATTGAACTTTCTGGAATTTCATGTACATTTGGCACAAAGAGACAGGTTACCAGATTTATAAGTTTGGCTCCTTATTAAAAAAGTAAACATTCATTGAAACAGCACAACTGTTCTTTTATGGGTCATTAGCACCAAGCAAATTCAAGTTCATGGAGATCACCAGCCTTGGAAAGCTTCTGTTACGATGGAGGGACCCCTCAAATGCTGGAGGAACAGGCTGATAGGACACATGAAATTCACCAGTCCTGCACCGGGATAACTGCAGGCAGCACTTACAGTCCAAGGAGCAGCTCCCCAAAAGAGGACCCGTGAACGTCCCCAGAGGAACAGAAGTGGATTGCATGCCTTTAGAGCAATGACAGCCACCTGCACAGGAGCTAAACTAGCTATTACAGGTATGTCAGGGGTAGTTACAGGTTGGCTCTGCAGCCCCATTTTAACTCTTCCACACGTTCCATTTTTGTGCTCTGGAAATAGCAGTGAACAGCCTGTTTAAACTCAGACAGTTCCAGAGTTTCGAGTTTGAATGCCATTACTTTGCACATCAAGAAAAAATATGCAGTGGTGAAAAGGGGCTCTTTTGCCCTGTATAAAAAAACCCCAAGACCATAACAAAACAAAGAAAAAAATAAACCAAGCTGAAAATCCAACAGATGGCAGTAGAAGAGGAAATTACATAAAATGACCTTGATGATCTCACCAAGAAAATGACGGTCAGAAATAAACAAGCCTGGGAAGATGAATGTATTTAGCCATTCTCCAGAGTGCATCCTGAGCAACTGCAAATTGTGTATCAACAGTAAAGTGAGTGAACATTGCAGAGGTAAGGGAGAATTGCATTTTCTGTAGCTCAGCTTTAGAATAAAAAAAGTACATGTTTAATCTACAATAAACTGTTCTGGGTTCTGTTTATAGCGTGTTGGCACAATTTTATTATGCACAAGCTCATTTTTGGCGCAAGCTTAAGCTTACTGTAGGTAAAATGGTGGGGTTTTTTAGAGCTGTTTTTGCAATAGCCAATAAAAGTTCCTAAAGAGATGTCCATGAAAAATCATTACACAAGAGACTCAAAATCTACAATTACAGGCTAACCTTTTGATAAATTATTTCTGGCCTCTGCCACCAGGAGCAGTCTAAGCATTATAGGAATTTCATATCTTAGCTTTTTAGCAGAAAGGTCAAAGATGTATATACATAATGTATCCATTATTCAGAGTAAATTCAAAAAGATTCTCATTTTACCCTGTAAAGAAACATAAATGCATTGGCCATGCTAACACATTGGCAAATAGCTTTTGAGACTCATGCTCAACAGCTAAAGCTAACTTATTACCTGCCAAATCTATCCCATAATGTAAACAACTCACAATGCAAATAGTAATACAGAGAGGCAAATGGCCAAGGATATGAAAACTGTCTTAGCTATCTTTTCACTATACATTTTCACTAGACATTTGTGATGAAAGTAGTTTGGTTGATTTTTTCATAGTGACTATTTTATTATTTTCTTAAAATTAGTTATGAAAAAACCCCATCACCTAACCACCATCTGGTAGCTGAAAACAGATACAAGGCTTGAGTCAAGGCCAAACATGGCTAAAACACAGGCCTGAAGAGGTTCTTTTCATTTCCATAAACATATCTAAAGAACTTATTTATTATGAAGTAAATTTTGTCTCTTTTGAAAGAACCTGGTTTTTATGGAAGATATGTGTGCATCACATTTTTACAACCTGTTAAATAACATTTCAAAAAATACTATGGGATAACCCAACACATCAGAGGTTACTGCGAACATTTGAAAGCATCACAGACAAATAGAGGTAGTTTACCTATTTTTACTTTTCCTCAGTAGAACTGTCCAATGCTTTAACTCACAGTTCTTCACCCCCCACCCCCCAAGCTGGGATCAGTTTTTGCATCAATGTTTGACTTAATTTGGAGTTTTTATGGGACCTATTTGCTATTTGCCATTTTGTGCTCAGTCTTTATATTCGTGTTCTTCTGTTGTGGCTGTCGCTTTTCTGAGAGAAAAATTAGCATCCAAAGGCCATTCCAAATCTTCCTGATATCTTTATTTTTACACCTATATTTTGCTAAAAATTGGTGGAAGAGCCAACAATTGCAAGGACTTGCATTCCAAGAAGGAATGTATGTAAAAATTATATATATGCATATTAATTTTCTTCTTGTAGTGTAAAGTTTACACAAATACCCTCCTAGGATTTTCCAAAGCTCATGAAAATTGACATGAATGGCAGCTAGAAGGGCAGGCACCTTCAGGACATCTCGTGTGCTTATATGACTTTTTAGCTAATTACAGATCTTGAAATAGTAGTCCTTGTGCATTTATACCATTTCAGAATAAACCTTTGTGAAATTGCAAACACAGCACAGACGACTATCAATAATTCTCAACATTTTCATTCTGTTCTTGGGCTGTCTTCTCAATTTGCCTTCCTAACAAGCACAAACTCATGCTTGACGTGAGTGCGCTGACCTTTGTACAAGAACGTGGACGTGGCAGGAATCATCAGCTGTCAGCTATTCCCTGTGAAAGGACCAGGATTTCCCAGGTCTAGACACTGTCCTTGCAATTTCCCAAACCCAGTCCAAGGAGTACAGTACTGTTTCAGTGACTTTCCATTTTTGTACTGGCAAGAGATGTGAGAATCGCGTATCTTTGCGAGGCCCAACCTGCAATAACCATTTGACTGAGAACCTCTATAAACCACAAGACATGTACTTTTTTTTTTTTTTTCTCCTCTAGCCCTTGCTAAGACCTTGAGAAGATTTAGTGTCCATCCTACAATTTTGCTGAACATTGAGATCCATTGTCACTCCGCAATGTGGAGGTGCCCATTAAAAATTATTTCAGTAAGCATGCTACACACTAAGCAGGAAGACAAAAAGAGCTCAAACATATTTAACACCATCCTTTAAAACTTCTTTCTTCTTCATGGTATTATTATGTGTTGCAAATATCATCTCACAACAGGTAATGTTTGTAACCAAACACCTTCATCTCTGCACACCATCTTTATCTCATTCTCTTTATAACCAGATTACAGCTAAGACTTTACATCTCTTTCTTCTTCATGCTGACCAAGAATAAGAGATTATTTCAATGCAGCCTATAGCCCTTACACTGAGCCCCCTGACTTAGCTGAAATTCACCATACTACTTTTAGGTTCCATCTAAATTTCACGGTACAAGTACCCCAGTAATCATTCTGTTCATTGCTCTCCAATTCTGACTGAAAATGTGCAAACACCTCCTTACTTATTTATCCAGTTTTAGTAACTCACACTGATGTTACCAGTGAAAACAACTTTTTAATTAATTCAACAGCATTTTTCACAGTAATTGATGGTTAGCCTGTGCTGGTTTTTTTATTATTTATTTTATTATTTATTTATTTTATTTTTAAAGAAATCACATTACCTCCACCTAACACACAATCCAGGCTTTTTTTTTTTATCATTTCCTGTTAAGGGGCATGCCAGAGGGGCCTGGTGTTCTCTGCCTTCATCAGCTTTTCACACAGTTGAATCCAATAGGCTGATGGTGGAGAATAAAAACTCTTACAAACCTCATCTTAAGAAAAAATAATATTTGGATCCTCCTGGTAGTGGTAGCACACACCTAGGTACTCTAATGATTAACTAACCAGAGGTAATCTGTCATGATGCATGAAAAATGTGAAAGAATTTATCTGTGTATACACCAAACACTCATTTCTGCCAGGAAGACCAGAGCAAAACACTCATTTGAATCTTTCACAATTCCATGGTCACTGCTGGCATGATTAATTCTACTACCTACAAAAGTAAATAATTTTTCTATTTTCAGTCAATTTAGATCTAGAACTCAGAACCTAATTAAAAACAGGAAAAAATTTAAGCAAAGGTTTTAGAAAGACCTTGTGCCATGCAATTATCTTTTTAATGGGAATTTTCAGCAGGGATCCCTTGTCCTTGGACTAGTCCTGTGAGTACTACGAATGCCTTCTAACACCATGAGTGTCTAATTAGATGACTGTGGGTCCTATTTAGAAACATCCCCAGCCCATATATGTGTAAATAGCTTTTTGTATATAAACAATTGTTTCATGAGATTCACTAAACCCATTCATTAATGTTACCATCCTGCTTGCACTAAAAGGAAATGTTCAGTTCATACTCAGGAAAGGTGTATCAGAAAGTATGAGTCCTACATAATATTGTAAGTCCATTTAAAATAAAAAAGCATGGAAGCGTATTTTGAATTTTTACTTTCTCATGAAAGAAGAAACTAAATCAATATAGGGGAAGGACACAAGGCAACAGAAGCAAAATTAGTAGCCATGATAAGGTATGTAGTCATATTTTATAACTTGCTTTCCTTCCTAGAGTAAATACTTAATCACAGAAAAGGTATTAAATTCCAAGTCCTACAGAAACTATGCAGACACACCTGACCTTGCCTCAAATAATGGAATAATTTACAACTATTGTAGCAATTTCCAGACCTTTATGTTTCACGGCATGCAAAGGCTTTCAGCAACACACTGCTCCTCCCTTTCCTCAAGCCTGCATGGCTCAGGCAGCTTAGCAGCCCAAGAACTGCCATGATACAAGAGTTTTCTGACATGAGACAATCTGCAAATTGAGAAATGATGGAAATCAAGGCAAAGGAAAACTGCTGCCATCAGATAATTTTTTTCTACTGACAGCAGTGTTGATGTATTCCCTGTAACAGACATTGCTATGGTGTATTTCATAGACACAAATCTGTGCATGCTGTGGAGAAATTAAGCTTTCTGATTTGAATATCTGAAGCTGTAATTATGGCTAATACCAGGCTTGTAGCTGGATTCCACTCCTAGCTTTCCCATTTAAAAATATTAGGGCTCTGAGTCAAAAGGCTTTAATATATGCTCATAGAATCCATAGAGTCTTCTTTGAGATCTAAAAACAGGCATTTCTGTATAAGGATGGGATTATTCCCAAGATACAACTAACCATGTACCGTAGAAAACATACATTTTCTACTTGCACACAGTTAACTGACCTCAGTTAACTTATATTAAAAGAAGCCTAAACAATTTTTTGGCTACTATAAGAACTGGAAAAGCAGCTTTAACTCTGCAGTTTTGCAATGCAGCAAGTTCAGGGATATTTTTGTGCTTTCTGCTTTGTCAAACTTTTTATAGACTATTTCTTTTCTTTAATTCATTCCAAAAATGTCCCCTCCAAATATTTTTTCCATATCTAGACACAAGATGTTGTTTCTTTTCTAAGAATACACAATACTTCAGTTTACAAAACTGTCAGTCAAACTCCTTGACGTGAACATATCTTTATATAGTAAAAGCATCCAAAGCCTTCTTGTGTGCTACGTGGTTACAAAGGGGCAGCCCTGTGAGGTGGGAACCTAGAAAGTCAGATTTCCCTACCTACCTGATTGGTCATACTCACAGAAATTTCCAGTGGAAACCAGAAGAATAATTGTCTTTTGCTTCTTTTCTCTGTTTTGCCTGTTTGCATTAAATGAGAAGTCATCTATATCTTTGGCCTTTAATATACTGAATATGGTTGCTCATGTAAAAGAATCCTGATCATACTGTGTTAAAATTTGCATTTCCAGCTGGAGTCAGAGGATTCATCCATGCTAAAAGTTATAGCATCACATGTGGTAGGGGGAGGGGGCTTGCAAATTAGCTGTCAAGTTGAATACTAATATGAAGAATTTAAGAAGCTGACAGTTACCATTTGATACTGCATTACTGATCATGCCTTACGGTAAAGATTAAATTATGTTCATATTGAAAAAACTGCAGCTACTGCAAAATTGAGCAACTAAAAAACCTAAACCAAATCTATTCACCTCTGAATTCAGAAGTCCTTCTCTCAGAATAATAAAAATGTCACACATTAAGAAATTATTGATTTATTTTAATGCTATCAAACATTTGACACAAGGAACAGCCTAATAAATGGTTTCTAAAGTCAGATTATTTATGTGTTTATAGCAATTCTCCACTGACAAACTATTAGTAGTAGTTTCAGAGATTAATCATTTAACATACATAGTGAAATAAAGAAAAATTATACTAAATATTGTAGACTCTTATTAATGTATTTTCCCCAGCACCTTTCAAACACAAAGCCCTTTGTTACTGGTTTGCATGGTTTTGGCTCACTTCTGCATTATAAAGTATATGAAACATTGTATTTATGGTAATAGGAAAAGAAGACAGCAGGTCTAGATAACAGTGCCTCGCTTACTTGAAGAGCTGACAAAAAATCCCCGATCATTTTCTTCAGAACCTACCCCCACCTTATTTCACACACAAAGTATCTGCAATACCAAGAAACTCACAACATCAGTGACAGGGTGACAGAACCTTAGGGCTGAAGTCACAGCTTGCTAAGATTTAATATTCTCTGCCTTTGATAAATTCCAAATGCCAGATTTTGTTGATACAGTCGCTCTAATCCAGCCTCTTAATTTGTCCTACCTATCCTACATATAGGAATTTCTCATTGTACATTTAAATGCCATTAACTTTATGTTGACTGCTATTTCGAATTACAAAATGTTGGCAATAAACATTTCATGGGAGGAGAAAGCATCTTGACGGCTACAAGAACAGACGCCTTCCCATCCCCCTCCTTACCCTCTGCAATGGGTTAAGTAACAACACTAATAAAATATAGATGATGGAAAACTCAGCCCTTAAGAGAACAAGATGAAGGCATAATATATTTGTGGGAATAATGCACATAAACAAAGCTCATTCTATATATTTAGTATTTTTACATTGCAAACAAGTATTTCACCAGCTGCACAAAGAAGAAAAATTAAACTGAAAATGATTATTAATTTGAAAAAATGAAATACCTATAAAGGTAAGAAATAAACATGTTCTTGTGTGTCAGCTTTTAAAACAATGGGATGTATGACTTGAGCTTTTATATATCTGCTTTTGGTGCTGCTTTCTATAACTGATGAATGTAATGAACAGCAGATATGCTTGACAGAGAAAACAAGGGGAACAAATACACAGACAATACAAATCTCTTTTCTGAGTAAAATCAAATTCAGAACACAACTGCCAATAATAATTAACAGACAAATATTTCACTTAAACTTTTACTAATAGTAACAGAGGTACAGTGCTATCTGTTAATGAGACAGAGCATGCAGAAGTAAATTCTCCTTAACAAGAGATGCATGTGTGAGTGACAACACCTGCTATCCAATTTCTTGCAGAATTCCCAGGGAGGCCATGCATGTAAATACAGGAACACAGAATTAGGATACAATTTTTAGATTGAGATACCAAGCCAATTGAAGAACCCAGATAAATAATAATCATACTGCTGAGCTTAGCATATCCAGCTTTCTAAGCATATGTTTTTAAAATTCAATTGCCATTGCTTCAAGATCCCAAGCTGGCATCATTCCAAATTCCCAGGTATCTAAGCACAAAAGATCATTTACTCCTAAGAGCAGCAAGAGTCCATATTTTCCCAAACACGTCTTACTAGCTCAGGTATGGTGCCACGTTTACATGCCTTTTCTAGAACTAGCACAATTCTGCGCTGCTTGTTTGGGTTATCTGAATCCTCACTGCACATATACTTTTCTTCCACAGGCCCCAAAGGAATTCCAGAGATTTCAAGCTCACTGTCCTATCTAGGTTCCCTATACAATACAGAGGAGTTTGAATTTCTAAACTGAAGTAAATTCTAACTTGGACCCTGGCTGTATGATGTTTTGGAAGCAGTTTGTCCTACGTCATTCAGGGAGGAGTGTCTCTGTACCCTAAACAGTCAGAGTAACCTAAGAGGAGAAAGCATGCAAATGTGTCACAGCTAAATTGTAGAGCTCCTTTTTCTCTCCATTTACATTTTTTCTTAAAGCTAATGATGCAGATGTTCAACATCTAGCCAAATGTTCTATTAAGCTTGTAGCATCAAAGGCGAAACTATGAACTTGGACAAGTGTTTCTAAAACAATCAAAATCTGCAGCTCATTCATCTCACGATGCATGACTTCGTGAAGCAAGTAAAAATTATGCATCTCTCTGCATAAAGCAGAAGCACCAAAATATGTGACAATGTAAACAAACTCTGTTGGATGATTCAACGGATTTGTAACAGCAGGATCTCATCTTAGATTTTTTAATTTGGACTCCTTTGAAAGTATAAATGAAACCAGTTTGTGTTTAACTAAAGTAATATTCACTGTAGTTAACTATATGACTACTGTCTCTACATGAACCCTGCAACTACAAGTATATACAACATTTATAAACATTTTACAAAAGAAATGTGCATATAAACAGTGCAATAAATTGACACACAGTGTACCAACATCAGACTAGCAGGAAAGATCAGGGCCAAGGTCAGGATTTACCTACTACAGTGTACCTGGTGTTCAGAAGACAAAGAAGCCACACATACCACAGTACTGGAGCAAAGAATCTAAAGTCTCCAGTTTCCTTCAGGAAATCTCTGGACACAATTATGAACTCTGAATCAGCTTTTAACACTTTTACAGTACAGAATGAATTGACACATTTCCTATGTTCCAGAACAGGAACAACATGCAATCACTAGCACCTCATGGCTTCCACTTATGCCAGAGCATAAAAATCTCCTGGTATGGGTTAAACCCAGGACTAACCTCACTTTGCTTCTAAAATGCTAAGAGTGATGAATAATGTGGTGAATGATGTCAAAGTAACAGATCACCTAATGAACTGGTGAAAAGAGTAAGACGCACTTTCCATTGCCTTTTTCAGAAAATGTGATCTCAGAAAGATGAATAGGAGCAGGAGTGAAAAAGTTTGCTAAAGAATAAAAGGAATCAGCACCTGGAAAAGACAGTTAGAAAAGGGCAATGAATCCATAAGACAAAAAGATGACTAGGGAAAGAGCTGATGAAGAGGCCAGGCCTGCAGAAAGGCCCGATTGGTATATTTTTAGGCTACCTGTGCACACTACTGAGATCAGGAAACATTTAAGAGCTTCACTTCAGATAACAGGATGTAAAAAGAGTAGCATAATATAAGTCTTGGTGGAGCTCTGCTGCAGGAGCACTCTCTTGGAAAATGACAGAAGCCTAAACATGCTCAACAGTCGTCCCTGACCACTTCTCATGTGCACCCAGCTAGGCAGAAGAGTTAAAGCCAAGATCTGCCAAGAAAAAGTAGACCTAAAGCTTATATCCAGAAGGCAGTGAGAAATTAAATTAAAAAAAAAAAATACAGCAGCAAAACCAACAGACATTACTATAACAAGCTCTACAATCTCAACATCACAGCTGCTCAAAGTACACATCCAATTCTGAAAATGGGAACAAGAAATGCATAGAGAAAAACAATGGCTGGATTTTTCTTTTTAATTGATCTAGATTGAAAAGGAGATATGAATCAAAGTCATTAACACAAAGTGAAGGGAGGCATATAAATGGAGGCAAGTTTTTTTTTTTAAAAATTTCATTGCTTGTAACTTCTTGAACTATGTATATATTTTTATGTATTATATTTATATTTTTATAAATATATGTATATATATGTAAAAATATGTATATATTTATATGTACATGAATTTCACCTTATTTCAACTATAAACTGTAGTGTGGTGTCAAGAATTTTATTTAAAATGACAAATTTCCACCATAATTAATGTATTAAATCCTTATCATTCTAGGAATAGAGGCATACTGAAGAATTCAATACATTCTATTTTAAAACTATCTATATAATTTGCAAGATTGTCTTGGAATTGAACTTGGAAAAAGATCATTTCAGATTTAAAGTTTTATAATGAGTCAGCAATTTCTCATGGAAAAAGAGAAATGAAAAGTTAATGCACTACTCCAGAGTTGCTCCCTTTGTTTACTGTAGTTATGAACATAAGCATGACACACATTAGGCTTCAATTTTTAACAACTAAATTTCAATTCAATTTTTCGCCCAAAATTGAAGCAACCTTCTTTGAGATGGCCAGGAAGTTATCCCATAAGGGTAAAAGGCATTTCAATGAACTGTCAGAATCATGTCTTGCTAGAATACCTAGCATATGATTGTATCTGTTCCACTAATCACTTGAAAAGAGTGCCTGATCACCTCAATGTAAACACAGCTTGTCAACAAAGAATATTTTGTACAATAGGAAATGAAACTGTACAGTTTCCTTGGACGTATTAAGAGTGGTAAGTCACATTCCTCTCCAGCTTTTACTTCTCTTTGTGTTTGGGAACATAATGTGTGTTTACTCTCCATCTATATAGGATAACAAACTGTAGTCATTTCCTATCGACCAGTTCATTGTGCAGCTCAAAGAATGTCAAGGTCATATTTTTATTCCAATCCATAGTTATAGCCCTGAAGGTAGCATGCAATGCTTCATTAGCCACATTGAATTGTACAGAGCATTACTAATACCTAGATGAACAATCTACTTTAAATCAATGCAGCATCTGACATACTCTTTGTAGAATACAAAAGAGCTGAAAAACCACAGTAATTTAAAAACCTGCGATTTGATCACACTAAATATTTTTCCCAATAATTTCTTTCATAACCAAAATACATATTTTTTCCAGGCTGGAAGTGTTGGGTATGATTTTGGGCCAGCCTTGACTCAGCCCACAGATGAGTACACCCTGGTGCGTACAGCAGTGTGTCCTCATCTTTTCAGATGACTGCATGTGAAGATAAGTGATAAAATTTGCATATGCATAAAGAAAAGTCACATGTAAATTCCATAGCTGGGTAAACATGAGGACCAGTGTGCCAGAAATTATGTATGCAATTAGTATCACATACATGAAATGGTGCGTATAATTATAGACTCTATTTGAAAATGCATCCTGTGTCTTCTGTACCCTTCCATGCTCCCTCTCTACTCACCAGGACCTCAAGTGCTGGTCTGTGCACAACACTAAGCATGAGTATCTATATTCACTGGTCCAGCTGTCATGAGTGTTGCCTTCCAGCTATCTTTCTCAGATGCTCATCAGACATGCTTATTCCAGTCAACAGAATGAGTGGTTCAGCTGCTGTCAGCAGAGTGGAGTTTTTAAACAGCAGCTGTTGGGTAGTCATGATATTAAGTCCATATTTCTAATGGACAAGATATTCTTGCAGAAAAAATTGACACATCTGCTTTTGGTTTTACAGAGGTCTTAGTTCTCACATTTTTCTGGTACTAGAGCTGCAATGCCAGGAACTGATCCATGCACTTCCCACAAAGGAGGCAGAAAAGTACGTTCACAAACATGGAAAAGACTATTTCCTCTTGATTTTAAACAGGCATATAGTATTTGTTTGACAAACTATGCAGTTCCAGTATGTAATTTATATTCTCTTAATGATTAAAAAAATACTTCTTACTATTATCTACTAAAGGGCACTTTCACCATAATAACAGTCTCAATGTTACCCACGTTATAATTCTATAATTATAGTTATAATTCTATAGAAAAATAATTCTATAGTTATAATTCTGCATAAAGGTACTCAAGTACTCTTCTGACACTATTTTGTGATTTTTTTTTCTCCTTGGTAAAAACTACAGATTACTCACATTCTCTTTAAAGATCAATACAATTAAATTTAATTATAGGATGCCATATAGTAAGTGTCTGTAATAAGTCTGTAACTAAAGTGCCTTCTGAATTACTGTCCTAGAGATCATCTCTCTGATCACAGCACTTGCCACTCTGCTAAAAAGAAAGTAAATTTCAACTGAAAGCTTGATTAGACATAAACTGTTTCCAAAACCATTGGCCAGAGAATTGGAGGCCTCATAACCAAGTATTCACTAGAAGAAATTAGAAAACTGTTAACCAACATAATTGATGCAGAAAAACTCTTATTAGACTCACTCTGGTAAACATAAAACAGAAAGTAAATCTGGCTGCAGATAGCACTGGGCAGGCAACAACCCCAACAGGAGGACATTCCAGATACACAAAGAAAATTCTAAGATTTGAGGTATCACCTTCATCCCAAAACCAAAGATGATAGACAGGCCACAGGAAACTTCAAACTTCTATGCTTCTGTTGCCAAGTCCAGAATAGCCCAGTAAATGGAATCCTTACCATTACCAGTAAAAAGTAACAGGCTTTATACTGGTGTGTTTTGACTGAACTTATAGCATTGACAGACAATAAATTCCTGTTTCTGTACACTTATATGCTTTTTGGCTGTTAAAATGGATCCTGAGTATGACACCAGGAACCATGAAGTATTTGCCTAGGTTTGGAAGAGGTGGCAAGCTTCAGAGTAACTGCTGGTTTGTATTACCCAAATTCTATCCCCCAACACAAATATCTGCCCTTATTACCAGAACTCATGCAGGTTCTGCGTTTTCTTATTTTATCTCCTAGAGAAACTTATAAACCCTGTTTTGAGTTTTAGCACCACTGCTAAGTTACAAAGTATACATCTGCTGTTATCTCAGGTAGAGTTTGCCAAGTAGAATAATATTTGTATAAAACTTAATAAAAACATTCCCATCCTGTGACAGAACACTTTACATCTTTTCCTCAAGAGTCACCAAAAAATTGCCCATTTTTTTTTTTTAGAAAGTACCTTATTTGACCAGGTTTTGCTCTGAGGACATCTTCATGAAACCAACAGAAGTTTACAGAGTTTTCTGAGTTAGAAGAGACCCAGAAGGATCATTGACTCCAGCTCCTAAATGAATGTCCTATATGGGCATTGGACCCACAACCTTGGTGTTCTCTAACCAACTGCACTCATCTCAATAGGAGAAAGTTAATACAATTAACTGGAAAGCACTCAGGAATTGGACAGAACAGGACAAAAGGCACTATGCAAAACACTTGGGTTGGGGTTTCTTGACCATTTGGGAACACCAATTAAAAAAGAATCCTCAGTGGCATAGCACTGCCAAGCACTTTTGCTATGGCTTGTTCACAATCACCTTCAGCAAGCAGTTTGCCTGTCCCTGTGCTGAATCAGTTGCCAGACCCCGTGCATTTGAGGGGTCTGAGTGCAAAGAGCTTGGCTGTTGTCACAGATCGCACAAAACATTTCCTCAGTCAGAATGATCTCAGGGTTCGTGGGCGCTGGTCCATCCAAAGACAGCAATTATGCTACAGTGCCCTTATTAAACCTGAGAAACTGCAGTCTCTTCCCACTTGTTAGTTAAATGCTGAAGAGGGTTGGCTGCTGCTGGGACCACCATTGACCAGTATGGGCTGTTGACAAACAAAGACAGACGCAGAGATCTTAGCCTGGCACTTTGGTGTCCTTCATGTGGGTATCCCCCCCATTTTGAAACTCATCACTCTATTAGCAGGGATAAAACTCCTCCATCACATTTTATAATGACAGCTAAGAGACTGGAACTGAAATGCCATGAACATGCTGCACTCAAAGCCATGAAGCCACTCTCAAACAACCTTCTCCTTCCACTGCTCCTCGACAGTTTTAGAGAGGCAGAAACTACTACTTTCTACAGGAGTATACTAAGCACAATTAGAAAAATATATCCAGAAAATGGTTGACCTAATTCCAACCCTTGCATTTACATTTAAAGCTTTGAAGGAGGTGCCACAGGCTACAGTGCTTAATTTTATCTTCATTAGTTTGCAAAGATAATTTCTTTGGGGTTTTGAGACTAAGTGCAGAAATGAGCTCCCTTTGAGCAGTGCTTCTTGGTTTTTGGAAAAGGTCAGCCCTAATTTTAAAATTTCTTTCTAAAAACAAGTCAGATTACCCTATGATCACTGTTACAAATCTTGATAAACTATTCTAGAATTGGGACTCAAGAAAAAATTGACTGTGATTCTTCCTTCTGAAATCCTGTAACATGGGTAAAGCTTTAGCATCCACCTAGAGGTCATACAGCTGATCAATAAGTCCAGACCACCGCTGGCTGAATTATTTCCTCCATTCAGTTTATCCATACCATCTTATGCATTTACACCTGATTTGCCTATTTGTCGCTACTAAAGACAAAATAAAGCAATGTAGCTTCAAAATGAGACGACTCTGAACTTGAATCATAACTGCAGACCTCAGTAAGAAAATCATTAGTGTGAATGTTTGTTGTAAACATTCAAAGTTGCACCTTGAAGCTACAGAATGAAGTTTCTTATTCTCAATAGTGACTGATTTTCAGTAAATAAACAAGAAATACATCTCATTGACAGGCCCAGAATTTAGCCAACAGGCTGTAATACAAAAAGCCTAGGCTATAATTCATATTCAGTTTCTTACAGGGTTCTTGTTTGTTACATTACCACAGAATAGTATACTCAGAAACTAAAAATGCATTGCACAAACTCTTCATGGGTTTCTCATCATCTCACTTACCAATTTCTCCTACTTGCATTTGCTACAAGTGAAAAATAATACTTAAGAATGTATGAGGAGATATAATACCTTTAGGAATTTTAACCTATTAATTTAACAAGTGAAGGTTCAAAATAGATTTTCATTCAGATATTTAAGAATGATGGAAAAATCACATACTACATAAATAAAAGTGCTGCTCTAAATGCAAAACGATTCACCAAAAAAAAAATCTCTGTGCAGATTTATTCAATCATGCATGCCTCATGTGTTACTACTACAGCAAATTACCCAAAAACAATTTCTCTATTACTGAATAGACTCAATTCATCTACCAGTGCTTAACAAATATTTGATCCTAATTAAACTTAATGATTTTCTCTGGTTCTGAGATGGTGCTGCAGATAAACTTTTTTTTTTAGCACAATACTTGATTTAAAAGCAAAATTCTGACAACCTGGTGTGAATTCTGTTCAAAGATGAGCTAACATGGAAAAACTGTGTCTTCTCTATCAAGAGATTCTAAAAGTGGAAAGTTGGTTATTCAATCTGTGTTGCTTCCCAGATGACTAAATTAGATACATTCCTGTCACCAAAAAACTGCTGATAATGAGAAGCCACTCAGGACCCCAGAGCCAGTGGAAATTGATTCACACATAAAATAAACCCTCAGTATATTCTGTACTTGATTACACATTTACAAATGAAGCTTGTTATTTTAAGGTGTTTTGCCAGTTTGTTTACTTTAAATAAGGAAGAAAAGTTGGAGTTTGCATGTTTATTTTTGTGTTGCAATTTCCAGTGTTCTGTTCTATCAGGATATTTGGGAGGTCATTTTTTGAAAGATTTCTACAACTGCATAAAAAGAATTTTTGAATTTTCTTTAAAACAAGCACATTCCACAACTTTTTTTTGTTTGCTTGCTTGTTTTTTAAATTAAAAACTCTGTTCCAGCCTTGTGAAAATTCACGTGTTATCCCTCAGGTGCAGGAAGGTTACCATTAGGAAGACAAAACTCATTCAGCCAAGCCATGCATACAGGATTTAGCGTGGCCAGCACTGGGGAAAAGAAGGCTTAAAGCTCTTCTGTCAAAAGAAATCTTAAAATATTGCTTTGAACATCTCCCATGAATGGCACTGGTATTCTAAAGTCAAATATATACCAAATGAAGTATTCTGTCATGTATTAAGCTAATTTCACAGTAATTCCTTTGTTGTTATTTTACACCTCACACTCAGGTTCAGAAGTTCTCATTTTGAACACCTACAGTTACCTCTCACTTAAAAGTACTCACAATTTTTCTAAGTGTGGAATGAATCTGTCTGTGCACAACTTATTTTCTAGTTATCAGAAAAACAGAATTGCCACCTTATTTGGCACTGACTGGTGGCCTCAGCACAGAAGGGATTTGCATGCTTGCCTGGACAGAAAGTTTCCCCTGAGACATGCTCCAGAGCTGTGTTCATGCCAAGGGAAATGTAACATATGCTTCTGTAAATTCTGGTGCTGCCCAAGAAAACTTTTATTTTAGGGACTCAGTCTCTTCCAAGAGGATGTATTTCACAGATTTTCCTCCAGCCATGCAAGGAAGAACAGCAGAGGCAAACATTCCTCCCTCAAGCTGAGCCCATAAATGAAAAATAGAATCTAAATCACTCATGTAAAGTAATACTGGCAGGAGTGGGTGCTTAGAACTAGTTTAAACTAAACATTCTAAATTGTTTCATCAGACACCTGCAGGAATCCTAATTTATTTTAATGCATGCAATTTAGCAGTTGCAGAAACACTACATTTCAGCAGTATTGATAGTATCAGCAATTTAGGCCAAGGCACTTAAAAACTTCAAAATAGAAATTTTATAAGGAATTAAAATTAAGTATTGTATCCTCTGTACCTGGAGCTAACCCACTTTCTGATTTGGGGACAACTAGAATGTCTTTTTAAGCTTTGGGTAGGTATTTCAAATTTAAGCAAAGTTGAAATTTTTAGGGGATACAGAAGTGAGACTTCATGACACACAAACACTTGTGCATAAAGTGAGAAGAGATGACAAGAGAGACTAAAGGGCTAGAATCACTGTGTTTACTTAAAGCTGAACAATTTCTTTTGGAACTCCTATTTATGTGTGCAAACCATATGAGCACTTTCAAGGAGTGATTAAACCTAGTCCAAACCAAATTTCCTTCTGACTGAGCTGCTGTTGACTCCATATGGAATCCCAATTCTGGCACATAATGAAGAGCCTGAAGTTCAGTGGGTCCAACCCAAGTCTTGCAGAAATACTGATTTTCAGGTATATAATTTTAAAAGTGTTACTTCACAGGAACTCTCAATTCCTTTCTAAGGAGCATCTTTGCTCATTGTAATGGTTTGAGTTACAGGTTTTAATGCTTTTGAAGTTCTACTGTACATCTGTCCCAAGCCTGAAGACATACTATCATTATGATCTGATTCTTGAAGAGTTTACATTTCTCTGAAGAGTTAATACAACAGGTTTCAAGTTTCTACATGACTTGAGTATTGCCAGATTTCCAGCAGCAGAATTTGAAGTCTTCACCTTAGCTCTCCCTGAACACCTGTACCTTTCTAACTGACAGTAAAAAAATATTTCATAGCACCATCTACCTATTTCACTTTCCTAGACAGACTGTTGATTTTTAGAACAATCTAAATAAGTGCATTGTTGGTTTTGCTGGTAATCTTCTGGCAGAAATTCTGGGCATGGATAAATGTTAGGCTAGCTTGCATAGCATAGGAGAATCCAGATGCATTTGCCTCCTTGTGCACAGGGAATAAGGTTGTTCTGTGCCTAAGCAGCTTGACTACAACAGGAGTACACAAGTAAGATGTAGTACAGCTTTCAGAATTGTGAATTCTGTTAAGAACAAGAACTCAAAACAAAACCACAACCGCTTAAATTCATACAGGAAGGTATTTTGCTAGTAAGTGGAAACAATCTGAAAATGTTTCTCTAATAAAAAGGAATTCATAAGGTAGAAGCTATTATAACATCAGTAGTTCTGCTGTTGACACATGAAATGAGGTATTGAAATTAAAAAAGTAATGACAGTAGTTATTTGTACTTACAAAATCAATATGAAGAAGGGAAGCATGTATTTAATTTTTAGCCCTTAAGACATAAGAACTAACAAAAGATTTATCTAATTTTGTGAGACTTCCTCTAAGCCAGAACACATAAAAAACAGGTCTTGCCTCTAGGATATTCACAAGGTGTCTATACTACAGAGTCCCAATTTTTCTTTTTTCTCCCCAAAACGGAAAATTAAAGCTAGTTTTCAGTACACAAAACCCCCTCCAAAACAACTATTAAAGTACAGATTCTACAGTGATTCTAGAGCCAGTCTATTCACTCTAGCTCGATACAGCTGAGATCCTGATGGGATACAAATCATCATGGATACTGTTCTATGGAGAATTCAAGGAACAAGCTAGAACAAAAGTGGAGGAAATCCCTTATCTTAGAATCCTTATGATCATAGAACCATTATGTTTGAAAAAGACCTCTGAGATTGTTGAGCCAAACCATTAACCTTCTACCACTGTGTTCATCACTAAACCATGACTGCAAAAGACACATTGACACATTTTTTGAATACTTCAGGAATGGTGATTCTAACACTTCACTAGGCAGCCTGTTCTAGCACCTGCCAACTCTTCCTATAAAGGATTTCCTCCTAATATCCAATCTTTAGTGCTGTATTATGATTTAACGTTATTAACACTTCCATCATGTTAAGTCTTTCACCTGCTTGCAGGACCTGACAGATTTCCAACGTACTGCATCAAAAGTTTCTATACTCCCCAGGATTTAAGGCTGCAGCAATATCATATCAATAATCAAATTCCACATGCACAATACAAGTTTTAGAAGTTCTGATTATCAGTATCTGACATTAAAGATGACGTGTGAAGTCAATATATGAAGATACTTTAATGTTTAATGAACAAGGCAAAGTACAGTAAAACTCGAGATGCACCCACTGTAAGGGGTTATGAAAATTCCATGTAAGCTATGAATATTTTATATTCTGGGAACACTCATGATTTTTAAAATTCCAGTGCAAAATTATCAAAACAGTAATTTGCATCTGTTTGTTCTCCAGTTTTTGCTGTATAGTAAAATTTAATTTGGGATTTGAAATGCACTACTGTCTCTGTGGTTTTAAGCTCATATTTAAGTGATTCTGCTTTTTAGGGTGGTAGAAGGCATGTGGGTGAATTTTTTTAAAGAAAGTAATAGCTAACCTTCTACCATGTTAGTGAGCTATATATCAAGAAACTGTACACCTAAAGACTGCTTTTACATAAGTATTTCAGTATTTTACCCAAAATCCAGCTAAATTTTTGTTGTTAAGGAGGCAGCATAAGAACTGTCACATTTACAATTAAACAGAAGCCTTTTAAATAACTTAGTAGCATACAGTTGCCTTGACAGAAGCATAAATGGATTCTTATCTCTGCTCAGGGGACTGGGAAAGCTGACCATCATCTGCTACCTGCTGTGATGAATACGCCTTTGCTTACCACATGTCTACTAATTTTTCAAGTGCACTGATGTAAGATGACTGTCTAGACCAGGTTTTCTTCCATCATATTCACTCATAGTTCACTCACAGTTCACCTGAGCAGCTCAAAAAAGGCACTTCATATTAAACACAATCACTTTGATCACTCTTAAATTACAATTAGAGAATTAAAAACAGGGCACCTCAAGAGTGTGGGAAGATATGGTTTATTTAAGAGATTTCTCTACTTTGGTGTGCTTTTATTGACTTTCTGTAATCCTGTACCTCATGACTGCTTTGGTCCTGCTTGTACTGAGACAGAGAAAGGAGTTGTGTTGGCAGTTTTATTTATGTGTAGGTCAAGCAGTAGAGGTCATCAACACCCAACTAGTTCTTACCTAAAAAGAACAAAGGAATAAATGCACTCAATATGAAACCAACTTACTGTACATGTTAGGTACAGTCCTTTGGGGAAAAAAAATCTTTCCAGCAGAAGAAAAAAACATACAGCTAAATAATTAACTTGTTTCGGCACAAAAACTACTCAAGTGGTGTTTGCCTTCCCAGTCACTCCTATCCACTTCTAGAGTTCATCACCTTATTAACACGTGCAACATAACTTTTTATGAAATCAGGTATAAACCTACCCCTGAAATAAGCTTCATTCGAAGTACTGCACAAGCAGTTACCCTGTGCAAAACCAACCTGATAAATGTTAACCTTAAGAATGATTACTTTTGAAACATAATTGAAAAACATGGAGGAAAGGGAAAGATTTGAATACAGTTTTGGCAAAATGTAGCCTTGTAACAGGCTTTTAATTT
Source organism: Cyanistes caeruleus (assembly GCF_971803275.1). NCBI lineage: Eukaryota > Metazoa > Chordata > Aves > Passeriformes > Paridae > Cyanistes > Cyanistes caeruleus. The sequence goes on along the minus strand of NC_141705.1, from coordinate 31,567,190 downwards.
TTTTTTTTCATGGAACCATTGAATGATTAGGTTTGGAAGGGACCTTAAAGACCATGTTCTTTCATGGACTGGGAACCTCCCTCTAGATCAGGTTACTCAGAGCCCTATTCAGTCTGGTCTTGAACACCTCCAGGGATGGGGAGCCCACAACCTCTCAGGGCAACCTGTGCCAGTGCCCCACAACCCTCAGAGTAAAGAATTTCTCCACAATAACTAACCTAAATCAAGTCTCTTTCAACTTAAGACAACTCCCGCTTGTCCTGTTACAGCCTCATGAAAAGTCCATCTCCAGCCTTCTTGTAGGCCCCATTTAATTATTGGAAGGGGCTGTAAGGTCACACCAGAGCCTTCTCTTCTCCAGGATGAACAGCCCCAACTCTCTAAGCCTGTGTTCATAGGAAACATGTTCCAGCCATTTGTTGAAAAGAAAACCCAAACCAAACCAAATGCCCTAATGGGACTAATTGGAAGTCATTAATGACTTCAGATAAGAGGAATTCCACAGCTCAAGGAAAGTGAAGAGCCCAGCTTCCAAATTAGCATCTCTACAGCACAATGCACATTCTCTATGCAATGCTCCAAGTCCCCAGGTCATCCAGACATGTGCAAGTCCAGACAAGGCAAGGTCCCACCACTATGGCTGCAAATCCATGTGCCAGCTATGAAGCACCTCCTGTAGAACCGTGTCCCACAGTGTAGGAAAAAACCTTGTAGACTGAAGATGTCCAGTTAGTAAAATATGTAAGAAAACTATGCAAGGGAGTTTTATATTACATATTTTAACTTTACATGGTTGCTTGGATCTAGGCAAACCTGGTATTTTCTGCATGGCAGTCATAGTAGCATATACCATGTAACAGTGGTATCTTTGATTCTTCAAGTAATCTGTTCTTTCAGAGGTAAAGAGGAAAGAAATGGTGTGTGTGGGCCATGCAGTGGCATGAAGGTAAAGTAACTCAGGCTAACTTTTAGTGGTGACAGCTTATTTCCCCATGTTTCATCCCTGTCTATTGAAATAGAAACCAACAAAGCTTTCTTCAGAAGGCAGTAACAAGCAAATATCTGAACCTGCCTGGCCCTTTGACAACACTGTTCTGTCACCCATTAAAGCAGTCATGGTGAATGGCCCAAGAAGGTTAGAGTTATCATTTGTTAATACCACCCTTATCTTCTGCTCTAAAAGTTAATGGTATGACTTATTTAAAAATACTACTGGAATCTGATTTTTATTACTCAGGAAGCAGATTCTGTTAAACTGCATGTCTTGGAGGAATCTTAAACACTCATGTCTACTCAGTGTTATATTCAAAGGTAGGACTACTGATCTGAAACTACTAGGGTATATTATAGTTGAAGTTTGTAAACAAACCAGTCATTTTTCTCCGTTTCCTTACAAAGGCTACCTAAGAAAAGTTACATAGTTCGAAAGTTGGCTCAGCTCAACCTGGGATCCTGTCTTCACCAGGAAAGGTGCATCTCCTTTCTCAGTCATTTCTGCTTCCTCCATGTTAGGTCAACTAATCACTTGATGTGGGATAAACAAGAACTAACCCTGCAACAAGGACCAAAAAATTAATGCCTGTTTTTGCATACACATTTTCAGTTAGGTAAGTTATATTGATTTAAACATTATTTTGAAAATGTGAGCATGGATGGTCTGCAGTTCATATGAACTCCATATGCAAGGTGGTTCAGACTAACAGTTCACTGGTCCTTAATTGTACCACTGAAAACAAGCAACTAGTCAGACAAGCTTATCTGAGACCTTGGTATCAGCTGCAAAACCAGTATCTCTGTCTAGGCCAGAAGGACTTCATCATTCCAAAGTTAGCACACTAAGGAAGCTAAGGAATGACAACTGATTAACCACATTAGTTGCATTACATAGTGATCAAGCAGTGAATAATTCTGAAAGACAATTTGTCTTATTATTTCCACTTATACCATCTCCTGCCAGAATATCCTGTATTTTTTTAATACGATAATGCTCTGCAACTTGCAGCTTCAAACAAACAGTAAAAAGAGATTTTGCTCTTAGCTATATAACCTTTACATTGTTCTAGACACTGAGATCAATAACATTCCTTCTACTACATAACAGCAGAAGGAGAAGATTAAGAAACAGCCACAAAGGTGAATGATGGTATTTAAATAAATTCTGACATTAGAAATAGGGGCAAAATAAATTACTCAGAAAATGTCATTTCCAAAGAATGGTCTGTCCATTTGTAACAAACACTATGCTTTGTATCAAAAGGGCAAAGTCCAAAAGAATAACAAGTTTTAAAAACCATTCTCACCATTAGTATTGATTTAAAATGTGTCATTGCTTTATTAAAGCTACTCCCAATCTCTAAAATACAGTAACAGAAAATATAATAAATTACTAAATAATCCAATTTAAAAGGTAATTTGAAATTTAGTTGCTGTGTTAACAGTACAGAAAGAGTTCATGTACTCTGCCTGGTCTAAACAGAGCTAATTTCTCACAAGGACTCTTTTAATTCCTAGTATTAAGCATCTGTCAGTGTGAAAGGGAATACTGTTGAAAAAAAAAAAATTGTAACAGAGGGCCAGGCAGAAAATGGGAATGCTGCACCTGCAAGAACCAAGCAACCAAAAGCTTACACTGACAAAATCTGCTTTGCAACAGCATCTCTATTCACCCGAACATCCCTGAAGCATATGACAAATTCCTTCAGATCGCAAGTCTGAAATCCCCTTATTTTCAGAAAAGTAAATTCAATCGAGACTGAAGCTGTCTTAGGGCTTGTGTTCATATAGAGTTAAATGCCCATTTGACAATCACTGAACTATTTGCAACATTAGAAAAAACTTGTGACAACTTCCTGCTTCCTTCCTTTCCTTCAATTAGGCTTTCCTCACACGTAAGAAACTTTACCCTTTACACCAACTGATGGATTTATAGGAATGGCTATTGGTATTGCTGCAAGGGTATGTGTGAGGATACACCTGTATCCTGACGCACAGCAGCGGCTGCCACACCACAGCCACTGAGCAAGCTGCCCTTCCCTCACCTCTGCAGAGCAGCTTGTAGAGTCCCAGTGCTCTCCAAGACACAGCCCTGGAAAGCCACTCTGAAGCTTTCAAGCTCACAGGCAGAAAACATCAGCAGAAAAAAACAGATGACTGTACCAAAGGTCTTAATGAAGCTTTTGACGTTCTCCACCCCTTCAAGCACTGAAATTGCATCCTGGCAATTAATGAGCAGAATATTTGACTGTACTATGATCTCGGTCTACCACATTTTAAAAAAGCTAGCAGTAATATTTCTGGTAAAATTCTTTATTAAAGCAGTATATTTTTCTTGGTTCCAAAAAAACATTTTTACTGGCATCTTTGTAGGCAGGCATAGCAAATATGAAGAAAGCCTTTAAAAAGGATCAAATGTACAATAACCATGTCCTCACTTGCCATTGGATTGCAGAAAGCAATGTACTTGCAACCCAAAGACTGAAATTGCCACTGAACATTCAGCAATAATGCTGAGAGAATATGATGAAGTAATCCCTAAAGTCAGGGCACTCTGACTTGACTCTAGACTGGAAAATTTATAGATCTAGTTTGACCTATGACAGCCCCTCAGCATGAGCACAGACAAAATATAAAAGTTCCAACATGCATCTCCAATATAGATAAGAAAACACAACATGCAATTGAGTAATAATATTTTAATAGTGAAAATATTTCTCAAGTTCATAATTAGTTACAAAAAATAATTTAGGAAAGGTTTTCTTAATTTTTATATTTCGCCTTCATGACTGACTTTCTATTTCCTCTATTTCTTTAGCTAGGCTATCTGTGGAATGATAAACACCATCCAAACAGCTGAGCCTTTACCACATGCACTCACAAAACTGTGTCTTGTTATGGTTCCAGCTAGGCAAGTTGTTTTCAGCAAAGATATATCAAGTTCTGAAATCCATTAGAAAACAAGAAAAACAAACAAACAAACAAAAAAAAAATCCAGTTTTATATCTATCAAAACCATCAAGGCAGAATTATTCCAAAAAGACAAAATTTGATAAGCAGCCTGATTTAAGTGTTAAGTACCTTACAGAGAAGAAAAAAATTTTATTGTTGTTATAGCTTGTTATTCTTTTCCCATAAATTCATATCCGTAGCTAAGTTGATGATATAATTCAGAAATCAGATAATTCTCATGCAAGTCATTATGTTCAAAAATAAGCCTACTGAAAAAAGCCCTAAGACATCTGGTTCAAAAGGAGGTCTTTTGTACCACAGATTTTGAAGTATGACACATCAGCTTAATTCTTTATACCCTAACTGTACCTGAGCACCTTGCAGTTTAGTGCTAATCTAGTCTGAAGTTTTACCTAGTCACAATTAGTCAAACACATTTCTTGCAAATATGCACTTGAATTCTGAAATGCAATTGTGCCTCATATATTGCCTAAAAAAACCCCAAAACAAACCAACCAGTACTTATTCCACAAAAAATGTTTGGAATTAAGTGCAAAACCATCCTAGCGTCAACTGATAAATATATCTTGGGCTGGCCCTGTAGTGACAGAGAGATAGAGCAGTTTAAATGCCTTGCTCATTACAGGCCAGACTGGAATACACGAGGCCTCATCTCAGGAGATACTGCTTTGCCAGCAGAGAACTGCCTCTGTCAAATGGACTAAAGCATTTCACTGACTCCACGTGGACCAAATTGCTGTGATTGAAAACCATGTGTGAATACAACATGCAAACTCTGTACAGAAACTAGTCACAGTGACTTTTATTGATGCCAGTGTGAAAGGCAATGACACTCTGCCAATAACAGCATAAACTGAAATAGCTGAAGTGACTGAAAGCCTAAGTTTTGACATGTCACAGCTCATGTCAGTAGCACAGCTATATCTGAAGGGCCAAACCAACTACCACGGTCTTAACTCAATGGTCTTATACTGAACTTTGAGGTTGTTTTCTTTATTTCACTTGCCCACAGTGGGACAGTGATTTGCATGGTTACACTACCAATCTTGGCACTGGAGTTTTAGCACAGAGAGGTAGACAGTGCTTGTAGTGCTGAGTAGTCAAGTATTCTGCAAGTGCAGAGCTGTTTGTGACAGTTCAAGAGGCTCAGACACACACGCAAATCTTTTAAAGCCTTAAGAATATGAACAACCTTTGTCCAGGCCACTATGGTTTGTCAGATAATTGACAGATAAGTTAGTAAACTCAATGAAAAAAACATTTTGTAATAAGTAGTTCAACCAGCTGACTCAAAGGTCTTTCAAACTTGCTCTGTTGCGTTTGCTGGTCTGTAAGACTTCCTCAAAGAAGTCCAGATTTCAACTGGAAACAGCTCTCCAACTCTAAACAAATATTCTGGCCAAGAACTTAAATATTATTGCTAAGAGTCGAACAGACCGCAAATATTAGACCACTATTGTTGCACTACTGCTTTTTCTTCCACCTGGCCCCAAAGAATACAAAGATCTGAAAATGTAACAAAAGCATGCTGCTTACCTATGTCACATAATGGTACTTTCAATCTGAAGTAAGATGAATGGTTTTGTTCAAACTCTGATTAGAAGTCAGCACTCTGTTGATTTCAGCTGTTCTACCCATTCCTTATTATTAATATATGTATTTTAATACCTATCCAGAAAAATGTAAATTTTCTTGATGAATAATTAGGTTTTACAACCAAACACTTGGCACATCTCACTACAGAAATCTAAGCACTCTAAGTCATTTGGATCAGACTTCCTAGATCCCAGGAAGACAGATCAACATCACGCTGACCTGCCGCCTGTCACTTAAGTGTTTTGCTAGAAAACCACCATGCAGTCATCTGCTACAAAGCAAGAAACCATACAATTATTTCCAAGTCAGTGGATTTATGCTTATTCTATTTACATAAAGGAGGGAAATTCAGATAAGGGTGGAGAGGTCAGTGTACAGCAACCTTTGTACTAGCATAGTACAAACTACATAGGATATAAAAGTAGTTCAGGCAGCCCATTTGCAGTACATCTATATGCCTTTTAGGAATTCAGATGTTTGCCTACCTGTTTTTCAGCCTTTTAATTAATTTAAAATTTTGGGGTTTTGTTGGGGTTTTGCTTCTTTGGTTGGTCTTGGTTTTGTTTCTAAAAAGAGTATTTGATAATAGCACTTTTCAAAAATTTTTCCCTCAAGTCAAAATTGAATTCCAGTCCAAACAGTAGACTAAACTGTACATCTGCTCAGTTTTAACAAAGATTCTTTCTTTAATGCAAAGTCATTACTGCAGAATGTTTTGTATGAACATACTATTGAGGCATCACCAAGAAGTGGTGATACAGCTTTAAACATTCAGCTGTTGCATTAGAGGTAGGCTTTTAGGAACCAGTCTGCAAATAAAGTTGAGACACACTTTAAGGCAGATTTTCCAAAAACTTTCAACACTAGTTAATTCTGCTTACAGAAGGCTAAGGTAATTTTTAAACAGTTTTTGCCACGGGAAAAAGAAGAATCTTTCAGTACATTAGAATGTCCCCAGACTTTAAGCCATAACATCTAAATTTCTTGTTTATTGCACATACATTTCATATCCTTGCTTTTAACCAAGTCTTACATGAGTTTTATTTTCACATTTAAACTATTACTTTGGGTCTGAGCAGTAACATTCCTGGAATCAGCCATGAACTTCCCTTTTCAGCACTGCAAAGCTCTGTGCAGGACCCAGAAGGGAAGTAAGAATCAAAAGGTGATTTTATACATTTGGAGATCCCAACAGACCTCTAACAGCAAGTTCCAAGTGCCTTTATTTGACTAACCATCACTGTGAAAAGATTAACAGCTAATTCTGTATATTGAAGGCTACGAAAACTCTAGAAAAACTCCATCCATTGTTCAGAATTTGACTGTTCTGAAAGACTAAATCTTACTAAACAGAGGACTTGTTCTCCAAACCAACTGTCCCTTTACATGAGCAACACGGCTTGCCTTCCCAACTCTGCCTCCTTCCCTCCCAGGAATTAAATAAGACAACAGTACATTATTAGATATGTAAACTGTTTATCTCTTTTGTTCTTATTTAAACTTTTTTTGACTTTGGAGAAGAAATCTACTGCTTTCCAGAAGTTCCAGAGGCCTCACAGAGATTCAGGGTCACACATACACTTCCTCTGCATTCAGCTGCACCTCACATCTTAGCTCACTAGATCTGTCAAGATAAACCACACAAGTAAGTGAATCCTATGCAGGTGCCTCAAGGAGCACTTGCAAAGTTGAGAGGCTACTTGCACACAGGAACTTGGTGCTTGGACTTTCAGCTTCAAAAGGCTGGAGCTTCTACTATATTTTTCACCTGTTGCTCTTGCACAGATTAGGGAAGATACACATGCTAAAAGTCTCCTTTGCACCAGGACAGCTCCTTTCTAAATGCATTTTTACTGAATGACTGTGACAGGGAACCTTTCTGGTTTTGTTCCCTTGTTCTTTTGGGAAACAAGTCAAGCAGTCTCAAGTGTGGAAGAAGCCTAGGTGCCCAAGTTATGTCCAGCACTAAAGATGACACAGCATTAAACATTCTAACAGCATTAAACATTTAGGGATGTAAGTCACTAAGGAAACATACCAATTCTTAAGACATTAATATTATGGAAACACATGCAGTCTTACAAGTATAAACAGATAATGCCTTATGTGAGCCACCTTGAAAACAGATTAAAGCATACTTATTAGATTACTTAGGAAGAGAAAGTGCTTAAAAGCATGCTCTTCTCAATAAGGTAAAAGCACACAAGTGGTGGACAATACAAGTTGGACCAGATGACCTCACTGTGCTTTTTTCCAATCTTACCCATTCTGTGGTTCTGTGGCAAAAAAGGTGAATTCTCTGCCATGTACCATGCAACTTTATTCCCAAATCAGTACTTTTCAAACTTATACACAAATTAGAAACAAATGAAACTCAAGGCTTGGGGCAGAAGTGAAAATTATTCATTATTTCATATGCAAAAGTGGCTGCTTTTGACTTGCAGCTATTACTTTTTTTTTTTTCAAAGATGGAAAATGAATACTTTTGAACTTGCAGAACAAGAAAAATGTTTATCTAAAAGACAGTGGTTTTTTTGAGAAAAGTTAAGCAACCAAAAGCTTAGACATTACAGTTAAAATTATTAATTCTGACAAAAGATGCTGACTGCTGTACTTGAGTATTAATAAAGTGATTAATTTTACTCTCTTGCCCCAAACCACAGATTAATGATGATGAGCAGAGGCTACTGTGAGAAGCTGGGAATGCTGCCAGTTCCTGTTTCATTTGGATCAATCGAAAGGTTAAGCACAGCCTAAGCTCCAAAGCCAACAAAGAGGCATTGCAGTTTTGCAGTGCTGCAGACATGAGATAACCAGTATGCCATAAAATTTGCAAGCCACTGAGGCGGGTGGTTACATACAGAATCACAACTCAAACTTCTTCCAGAGCTATGTGCTGCCATCTGAAAACACCACACAGACAGGCAGTCCAGTGCAGACACAACTCACAGGTCTCACACACAAATGTTCTCAGCATCTCCATTTTGGTATAACCCCAGCCTGTGGTTAATGTGAGGAAGAGATGGCTGAATAATGGCCTTTTACTCAGATTAATTTTCTCTACCACCAGATCTTGATTTCAAGTTTTCAAAACACCCTTCCTTCTCCAGCACTATGGCATATTAAATCCATGCAGTTTCATCATATTACTAGGATCTATTACTACGATATGCTTAGATCATAGATGGGAACCCCATACAGAACAGTCCCCATAAAACTCCACTGTCATCAGTAAATGAACAGAAGACCACACCATGGAAGTAACACCATGACTAAACAGCACATTAAATTAAGGTCTTAGTACTAAGCTTTTAACAAGAAATCTAAGATATCATGATCCTTTGTTTCTCAAGGTAACAGCTCAGTAATATCATATTTGTTTAGATAACACATTTGCAAAAAGAAAACATTTTCAGAGATGCTTTGATAAAATAATTCATAAAATGCTTATAGACACACCTGCCTCCTACCCTTCTATTTGAGTTCACAAAGACAGTAAGGAGGGAATACTATTGTGTAACCAACTGTTCTAACAGCCTTTTTTCTACATGCACAAAGAGTTAAAACAATGGTGTTGGGCCATCCCATATTTAATGGGTTCCTTGGGACCATATAATTAGGTAAAATGAAAAATTCAAAAAAGAAAGTTGGGGGTTTTTCCCAATGTATTTGACACCCCTTTTGGGAAGTGAACAAAGACACACTGTCAAAAGCAGAAACTTGCACAAAATGTTACCATTTGTTCCCCATGAATGTGAGGTATACTTATTCAATGAAAGGAATTCCACTGCTCTCCTGAGATTTCCTCTCTTAAGTTGAATTTTGTGCCAAGTTCACTCAGCTAAAGTTTGGGTTGTGTTAGCATGCCAGATATGAGTTCCTCTAAGTCAGCCCTGTTATTCACTCAAAAATTAAGTGTAAAATATATGGTAAATTCAAACTTACATGAATTAAAAAATGACCATTAATAGACCATCACTGGCCCTTACTTTGAACAGTTCAAGCACTGTTTTTAATTGAAAAAAACTGGTACATGTTTTTGCCCATTTTACAGCCTATTTATGTGTCATTTCTCCTCCAGTTATGTTTTGGACAAGTTAAGGGATCACATATTTCTAAATTGCTCAAAAAGTAATTGTAGCATCACATCTGAGGTGTCTTAAGTTCATTCAGAATCTTCAGCTTTTTGAAAAGTAATTCCCAAATGACAAACCCTTTTTATATGAAAACCATCAATGTAAGAAAAGTAAGATTTCTTTATGAAATCTTGACATCCATTTCAGTTTTTCTCTTTTTATCAAAAAATAAGATGGAAAGCTTTTTCCTAAAACTTAAATTAATTGGAAAGCCTCCAAACAGCTTTTATGTAAGAGTCTTGATCTGTTTTGTTTGGGTTTTTTTCTAGGAAAAGATAACTATTGCTTTACATTCAATATTACATTTATTTTAAATATGACATTGGGTTTTTGACATATTTTTTGAAATAAACTGATGTTAGAGCTACAGCAAAGCCTACAAAATGAACTGTGCAGAACTAGAGCATGCAGTATGTAAGTGCACAGTAACTGGTAAGCCAAAGCACTGCAGCACAAGTGATCAGATGGACTGGGTATATATAGGGTGCCATCTAATGCCAGCCAACTGCTTAGAAAAGCCTCAGCAAAAAAATTTCTGCTCTTCCAAGACTTCATTTGATTGTAATAAAGAAAAAAATAGAAGAGAACAATAGAGAACAAACTTGCTTTTGTTTGGGTCAAACTCAGTTCATACTCCATAATCAAAAGAAAAAAAAAAAAAAAAAGTTTCAAGCTGTTCAATCAAAACTCAAAGGAAGTGTAAGACATAAATACCTTTAATAGAACTGTTACAGAATTATATAATCAATTAAAGACTACTGACAAGTATGCTTACTGTCCCATGTTATAGGCACATCACCAAGAAAAAGTAAGCATTTATTGACATCAACCTATTTTATCTACAAGTGGAAAAACCAAAAATCAATGAGACATGAATGAATGTTGGGAAAGTTTATTTTTAAACTCTTGACACAGAATATACTTAACCATAGGCATTCTTAAGTTAATTTATTAAATACTGAACATTCAAACAGGTAAATCCAATCCAAAATCACCACTTTTGCTTTAAAACATTTAATGCCTTCATTACCCTGAGCACAAAGTACTAGGTAAATTATTAAACCCCATGTATAGCAAAGTACCATACAGAATCACAGATACTTTTCTGAAGTTTGTAAAAGCACCACAGTAATGCCTTTGGAGATTAGTCTTCGTACTTCATATACAGAATGCACCAGAACTACCAGGAAGCCGAAGCTGGTTTTCTCTGAACACTAATTAGAAACTCAAACTCAAATCACAGGGGCAGGAAGAAAGACAAATCCTTAAGAAAATTATGACTTACCAGACAGATAAGTTCAGCTGTGTCTCAAATGCAGCAGAAGAAATTTTTGTATATGTAGACCTTGTTTATTTAGCCCTTTATGAAGGTTTCTCTCAATAAATTAATTTAAATCACATGCAAGAGTCTGAAAAAGAAAAAGAGAAAGAGTCTAAGCTGCTGAGTTTTTCTTTTCTAGGAACATTTGAGCTATTTTCAGCAGTAATGGGTATGCCTACTATCAAAATGAAAATGTAATACAGAACAAGCTCCCAACCCAAGCTAAAAAAAAAATCAGGAAATCCATAGAAAAAAAACTTTGTTCATTGTCCAATTTTTTATATAAAGAAACAAAAGGAGCAGGGAACAACCAATGTTGATGAAAAAAACCAAACCAAACTACTGTTAAAAGGAATTCAGGGACCTTGAAGATTATAACTTTTATCTCAGACAATCAACCACCATTGATATTTTTTAATGTGAAGAACACTTTTTGAGTTTGGTTATTTCTGAAGAGGTTTTTCCTTCTCTACACAAGGTTTCATCTGAGATAGGAGTAATTCTATTTGTATAAAGTCCATCATGTCTTACTGGTATACACATCCAAGGACAGGACAAATCAGTATACCAAGACTGAAGCTAGTACTTTGTTTGTAGTTTGCATCTCAAGTTTCCAGTTTCAGCAACAGTACTATTTTGGAAGTCTAGTGACCTGAAGCTGCTGGCACTCCTTTTCTTTTTTTGACCAGGGCCATTCAGTGACATGATAAATATCTCCCTGTCCTCCTGTGTCACACTACCAACCAACTTACCCTCTCATAATGTAAAAATACTGGGAAACAGAAAGTATCAATACAAATTAATGATTCTAGGAAAAGATCCTGAACATCTTGATGGGTAACATAAAAGCTAATTACTTTGAAGTTTAAGAAAACATAGATAAACTTAGTCTGTGAAAAATTATCACTGTTTAATTTTTTGCAGCTTCTTCTGGTAGAGGAGAAAGCTTCCAACATATCCCTCTCTATAACTTCTCTCTGTATATGTCTCAGAAATTCTTGGTTTTGCTTCCTCAGAAAAACTTCTCAAACATCATCAATGAAAATTTTGTTACTTTTTTTCAAGGAAAAGTTATCAGACTTGAAGTTACTCTCACAGCTCAAAACCTACCTGGTGTGGTAAGATTGCAAAATGTTTCAATATCTGCTAAATTTTCAGTCACGTCTACTTAAGTACATTCATTTGATAACATTTTAGAACACCATGGGACACCTTTCTGATTTATTCATGAACAGTAGTTGTTTCGAAGTTACATGGACACATGAAACAGTATGCCAGATACAAGCTATTTAGTAAAGCATATGTTAAAAGAGTAAAGCCATGCTCATTGTTATAAACAAACATGTCAAGCACATTTTCTCCTGAAGACTTGCATAAAAATCATTAGCTGTAAAATACTTAATAACAGAAAAGCTGCTAAATGTAAAAATGTAGCACAAATTCATTCTGTGTTAGCTAAAAAGCATCCTTTCCATTTGATCTCAGCTATTTTTAGTGTTACAGCAGTTAAAAGAAGCTACAACAAAACCCACAAACTCTAAATACCAACCTGTTAAATTAATCATTATTGCTACTTCATTCCTCGTGTCTGGTTTAAGACCATCATTTTACCACAAAACTAGTTCAGCAAAGATAAAAAGCTCAGTTTATATTTGAGATTCAGGAACAAAGATATTCAAGGATTCCAATAGCTTACATTTCAGATAATGTGTGAATTATAGCCAGCTGGAGAGCTGTAATGGTCAGGTGGAACATGCAGTATACTTTGTAAATAAATACAAGACCTGTATCTACCAGACCACTAGTGTCAGACTCTACATGACCTTGCCATCCATAATGCTTTTATCTAGTGGTTACAAGTTAAATCAATAAATATCTGAAACATGCTGAATATTAATGCTACACAAACACAAAACTAGAAGTGTGTGTTAAAGTCATTATTAGCAGTATCAATTTACCACTGACATAATTTAATATGCAACACTTTGCAGCTCAGCATTTCTTTTCAGAGGCATTTTCTCGGAAGACAGATTTACCATTAGCTGAGTCACCATCAGCACTTAACCCATATTGGTACCTTGTTTCTTCACACACTCTCTGCAACTGTATTTGTGTAAATAGTTGACACTTCACCTATTAGTATTTATAGCATTTACTAAACATGACATAAGCACTGTTTTGATATATACTAAGGTGCTTTAGCTACTGCATACAGATCAGATCATCTATATCCACAGGAAACATGAGATGTCAGAAATATCATATATATCATCTAGGTCTCAAAGATAAATGTATATGTATGTTTATTAGTAAAACAGACATATATGTCAGTACTACCAAGACTGTCACCTTATGCTTTTCAGAGACTGACAATCATCTCTTTCATTTTATGGCTATCAGCAATAGTAAAATTATGAATATAATTTCTTTAGTGACCCACTCCAGTCTGATTTAATCCATTTTTAATATTAAAGAATTCAAATATGATCAAGAAGTGTACAGTTCACACTGCTGATGTAGGTACTTGGTGCAAGTCTCCAGGAGCTCTGTGGCCAGACACTACAGGACAGATACTACCAAGACAGATTTGACCAAGATTTTCATAAACCAGAGGAAAGAATTGCAATAGGGGAGAGATACAGAAGGTTGTTCAAAATATTGAGAGACACAATTGGCATACCTGCTTCACTGTACAGATGCATATAAAGGAAATCTTGATTTTTCTAAGCCTAGCATTTCAAACACAGTTGAGTCACTGACTTCATATGGAAATGCTGCAGGAGAATACTCCTTTTGAGAAGTGTCCCTGTACATTTCAGGATATGCAGGTGAACACAGCACAGCCAGGTGTAGTGACTCCTTTTTTTTTTCCTATTCTATACATGATTCTAGCAATATACTTTAATATTAGTGCAATACCTTCGAGTAGTACGATAGTATGTCTAAATGAATTGCATGTTACCTGCCTCAGGAAGAAATGAGGAGTGTGGATATAATTTCTTTTTTTTCTTTTTTTTTTTTTTTTTTTTTAAGTAACAGTATTTCTTGAATTTCATCTGAACTATAAAATTTCATAGTAACAGTAAATGAATTTAATGTTAGAGAATGGAAGCAAAATGGACATACTCTGTTTTCAGAAGTCTCCCTTGGGAGCGTTCATTCACAGAACTGATCATCTCAGTCTCTGAAATGAATATTTTTTAGAGTGCAGGAAAAAAGAAATCTACAGAAGGAAAGCTATGGATCACAAAGGAAAGCTTTGTCCTGGACTTCCCTAGTCTCAAAAGTGTTTTAGACATATATGAACTTGGAGGATCTTTTAAGACTTTTTTTTTCAATATCAGTGTGCTTTCAGTAGCCTCCACCGCTGAAAACCAACGAGCTATGAAGAAGGATGGCCATGCTCCTGGACAGGATAGAACCCTGCTACACATAGGTCATATACACCATTATTTGTGATTAATTGTATATAATTTAACATAACTAAAACTGCATGAACATGGTACTGAACTGAACTTAGTGCCAGGGATGCCTATACTCAAACAAAACATCAAAGCAGCCTTCTGAATTTGTCACAGAAGCATTCTACAGATAACTCATGCATTTGAAAGACATGGATCAAGACAGCAAGTACAGAGAATCACACTCTCATGTTGTTAACATGAACTGGTCTGCAAAATGGCATATGTTTGATGAAGAGTTTAAAAGACACCTAATGCCTTTAGCTATACTGAGTTCTCATTTTTGACTTTAGATTTATGTTAGTCTGAAACCCCTAGCCATTTTTTGGTAAGACATTTTACAGTTATAATAAGCAGCTAGTTTATGATTTTTAGTATGTTTAATAACACCATTATATCATATAGAATCCATTAAAAAATATTGTACCTTTAAATCAGCACCAAATAACTACATTAAAATGTAAGGATACTTTCAACTTTGAAGTGAAATCACAGGCATTTAAACCCCTCCAACTACTGAAAGCATATTATCTAAATATTTAAAGCCTCTTAGTCATCTGTTAGAACCAATTCCAATACTTTAGCCATTTCCATATAACTGGGTGCAAACCATGTAACTGCTCTCGTAATGATGTGAAAAATGACTACAGCCACTGCACTTATCATTCTGAAACTGAACCAACAGGATAATATGCCTGCCTATTTTGCTAGTAAAACTAACTTCCTCTGTTCCAAGAGTAAACAGTTAAAAATGAACAGGAAAATAAATATGAAAAAGCCTTTTCAGGAAATGGGGAACAGAAGCTTATTGTTAATCTCATTCTTAATATACATTGCTAACCCATTGTTTCAAGAACTTTGTACCAAGTTATTTGTCCTTCAGGCCTGTTTTCTGCTAGAATGTGCTTAACTCCTGTGTAAGACTGTGGCTGTTTTTTGGGAGGGTGCTGAGGGCATTAAGGAGCACGGTTTTCCTAAAGGCCTAAACCTCAGTAATGTAAACAAGCTAGGACTCTCAACCTGTGACTTACCAGTGCAAGCAAAAAGGTCTTCTGAGCACAAATGGAAAGTGGTAACTTAAAAAATAATCATTTTATATATATATATATATATATATATATATATATATATATACACACCTATTGGAGTCAGAGGCACAGAGAGTGTGCCAGTGATACCTGGCTCTGACATCCATGAAAGCACTGAATTTCATGACATCCTGAAGACAGCTGTTAAATAGAAAAGCTAGGAATGTAAATGTGTAAATTAGAAAGTTTTCTTAAGTCACTGTGTGAAAAAGTTAAAGTTTGGAGTTTAAGTTAGTTAAGAGAACAGAAGACAAAATGGAGGATTTAGGGCATTGTCTCTTGTCCTTCTTTCTTCTTCATCTTCTTCTAGAGGTTTTTAGGTAGTAATAGGTAATTGGATAGAAGATGCCACAGTGCAGCACAGAGGTGTTGGGTCATTGGGTCATTAAGAAAAATAATTTACTTGGCATCTGTTAATTGGGTAAACAGACATATAAAAGACCTTGAAGAAGATCTTTGTTAGCCATTTTGCACTTTTCTATCTTAGTGCACATAGCTTCTTGTACCTTGTATACATGTAATGCTGATAAGAGAAGAATAAACAACCAAGTCCGAACTAGAGAGAAAAATTGCCTCCCTCACATCTACTTCAGTTCAAGGGGAAAAAGAACCTAATCATGAGTAGCCTATAGAGACATATATCCAAATTTATAAGCATCTGTATGTCTTTTAACAGCTAGCTAAAATTCTCCTCCTGAGCCAATCAAGCAATGCCTTGCCTTAATGAAATGACTTTGGTGACAGCTATCCCGTACAGCCTTATCAATCCTAAATCTGAGGCACAAATATCCAAAAGATGTTCTCAGGTTTTTCCCACTCTTTATCAAAACCATAGAAGATGATGTTATGCTACCACGTTATTTTTAAAAACACTGTACTGATGGACATTAAAACATCTGCCACGGATGTGGAAAACCTGGATTAAACTTCCAGAAGGATTTACAGTCACATCTCCCACTTCCGTGGCACAATACCAAGCATCATGCTATTGTCTGGTCTTTTGAGGACACTGGCCCTCTTTCATAGAGTAATCACATACTTCATGTGGCTCACAGAGCAAGAACTGGACTCTGTTTCATGAGCTTAAGAAAGAAAAAACTTACCTAGGAGAAAGGAAAGTTTGAGCAAGTACCTTCAGTTACTCTGAAATATTTACATCCAAATAATATCCTCTGAAACATTAACAGCTCCCCAGAGTTATCTATGGATAAAATTGTGCTCACTTCTCAAGGGAGAACTGCCATCACCAGGCTCTGGGGCCATGATTCTGTGTGCAGCTGTCACTCTCAAGCTGCTGGTCCATGTAAGGACAAAGAAATCCACAGAAGTTAACACAAGTCCCAAATCCTTCCTTCCGCTTCACAAAGACTTATGTTACAGAGCACACAAGGCCTAACGCCATTCTGCTTTTTCTTAAACCACCAGATTATGGCTAGGCCAGCTTTACACCTCCGCACTCTCCATTGAGCTTCTATTCCAATTACCATGACTAAATCCACAAAGGAATTTAGGCTTCTCAATAATTAACACAATGGTTTTCTGCCAATTTGCTAAGCTGCCAGGCTAGTAATGGAAGAATAAGGGAACTATATGAAAAACAGTCCTTAGCTTTACCAATCAAGTAATTTTAATGTTTTCTGCTACTGATAGCAGAGAGGGTAGGAAACAGCTGAGGTACTGCAATGGAAGCTTTCAGGCACTGAACCCTAGGGTGAACACTTGTCACCTCAAATGAGTACAAAACCTCTCACTACAAGTCAAACAGTATAGAAAACGATCTTTCCACCAGTGTTCCTTTAGTCAGTTTATTAATTTTACTATGATACACCAACTGAAAACACAAACTGAATAGATAACTCTTCCGCATTTTAGAATACAAAGTAATACTACCAGAGCCTTGTATTTTTCTGATATCTTTCTTTTTTTCCCTATTAGTCTGATTTCAAAGGCAACATCTGGTTTTCAGCAACCCACATCTGTATTTATGTTTCCTACCTCTAATGGCAACGTATGATATTGACATAATATAAACAGCTGAAGTCAGACAAAGCACACCGAGACACAATTGCTTTGGCAAACTCTTTCTTTGCTGCTTACAGTTTCACAAAATCATGACAATTATCAGTCCTACAGGCTGCAAAGAAGGTAATACATAAAAATAATAATAATAATAAACTGTTTCAAGAGCTCAGGTACATGACACCAGCAGACTGAACCTACTTGTAGCTACACTGTCTCCACCTTTGTCCACCTTCATGTTGTTTATCAGCAAGAAAAGGTTCTGCCAAAATGCCTGAGCCTACCAAGCCTGCCCCTGCTCCCTACAAAAGAACTCCTTTCTGCAGTATGATGTAGCACACTCAACAGGAAGCTCCTAAAACAGAAAACTGATCCCTCCCTGTTTAAATCTCTGTGTTCCTGAAGATCATAATTTCCCCAAAGATTTGACAAGTCCTCATACTAGTAGCTCAGAGGGAAAGGAACCCCAGGAAAGGTTTCCAGGAAGTTTTAGAGCTCCCAAAGGCTAAGTTAATGCATGATATGAACACCCCCCAGTGGATACTCTATACCCCACTTAGTCCTGGCCCACTAGGAGAATGGCTCAGGAAATCAGTGCTGAGCTTGTGTTTGTTTTGTCTTCTTGCTAACAGAGGCACATTATAATGTAGTCATCTATCATGTATTGCTTCAGCTAAGTTAAAATGAGAGCTCTTTCACAGCTTTTGTTTGCTGTTTGTGTTCCTTACAGGACTGTTAATTGCAGAACAGGCTATTAGTTTGAAACATTTGCTTGAGCTATATTCATGCTTTTCCTAGCTGAAGAAAAACAATTTGATGCTTGCTGTATTCAAGGAAAGGCAGGACATTACAGTTGTGCTGCCAGTTAATTGCTCTGTGTTGAATTATCTGTAGGTCAGAACAAATTTTTCAACTAATAGAATTTGACCCTTGTTTAAGTGGCAAATAACAGAGATGAGAAGAGCATAGTCGCCATGGGTGACAATACTTCAAGGATTTTTAGAAATTTCCTAATTCTTTTCCATCAGTATGCTTCCAGTGCTGATAAGTGAACATCAGTAATAAAGAATTCAAAACTGGAGCCATATTATTTTCCACTGCAAACTTTCTCCCTGAATGGAAAAATTTTTCCACAAGGAAAACAGTCTACAGACACAATTCTAAAACAACACTTCTCTACTGTTTTCAGTAGCCAGTATGACAACACATTTTATGAGATGTAGTGTATACTCCTTAAGAAAATTAAGCCATTAAAGAGACCCCAATTCATATGACAAATGCCATTGCTACCCAGAAAGATAGAGAGAAAAGATCCTTAAAAATATTCTTAAACAGCAACAAACTGAAAGCTGGAACAATATGACTATACATATTTTGCACACTGGGTAGAGAAGAGAGCACAGTGTCACATCCATGAATCTAAGGTGGTTGAAGTTGCACAAAAGAAGGCTGTAATAGGGGTTCTTAAGATAATGTGAGAACGGGAAATCAAAGGGAACATAATCTGAAGTAGATATCCTATTTTGTAACCATGAAGTTTTATGCCTATTAGGTAGTTTCCTCTCTTTGAAAATAAACACATGGAAAGGTGGATTTCCCTTCCTAGAAATTGTTTACTTCCTCAGAACTTCAACATCCTCTGCTTTTCAAATTCATCCGCCTATTAGTAACAACAGCTCAAAAGACCCTTCTTTCCCCTCAAGGCTGTTTACTGTTC
The DNA here is from genome assembly GCF_971803275.1 of Cyanistes caeruleus. Lineage (NCBI taxonomy): Eukaryota > Metazoa > Chordata > Aves > Passeriformes > Paridae > Cyanistes > Cyanistes caeruleus. The sequence goes on along the minus strand of NC_141705.1, from coordinate 31,547,886 downwards.
ATCAGCTTGATGAAATGACTGTTCAAAACATTAAGTTTCAATTTTAACCCTAAGACAATGATCGCTACGAGCAGCAGTAGAGTAGTAACATTTGCACTTGAAAACCTGAAGGATGAAGTCAGTGACTTGTGGTATCCTCTTCTTCTAAAGCAGCTTGAAAGCTTTAAGCTGAAAGGTAAATTTTCTCTACAAAATTTATACAGAATAGCTAATCACACCATTTTCTACCTGACTTCCCAAAAGAGAGTGTAGAGACAAAAAAGTTGTCAAATTACAGCCTTGTATGTAAAGTATTCAAAAATAGACAGCAGACATATCTTAGCAGAAGTTTAATTATTACAAATTCAATGTCCAAAAACATATTAAACAGCTTGTGTTCTGTTTGCCCTACCTTCTGCTTTGAACCCATTGACTTAAAATTTAAGCTCAGGCACATTTGATTCCTACAGCAATTAAACAAATTGCTGGTAAGGAGGACATTAGAAAAACATTTGATGTTATTTTTTTCAGCCTTTACATTCTGATCAACAGGGTGAAAAAAATTACAAATGATTGGCATTTATCTGAACACCAGAGTTTGAAACCAGAGGCCAACAACGGAGAGGGGAATTCACTAATAGTTTTACATAGTGTCTGTACAGCTTTTGGTTATTTATAACAAAATCAGCTTATGATAGATGGGCAGCATGAACTAGAAACACGTGAGTTAAGATCAAAGTCTAAACTTTCCGTGAGTTGAGTAGTTCAAATCACTTTAATAGTATACTTTTAAAAAAATAACTAGCATTGAAATATATATATATATATATATAAAAAAATCAAACCTCTGTGGTAACTTTCATGTCACCCACACCTAAAGAAGTCAACACACAAAATCTTTTTTATGATGCAGTACTGAAACATTGCTGCCTTTGAAATGACAACACAGACATCTCTATTTCCTGATTCCTCCTCCTCCTGAAGCTAGTGACCGCTTACCCTGACTTTGATGGTGACATTTCAAACTCATAGGTGTGTCTGATACAGACTGCACAGAAAGTTAAAGATGAAAAACATCGCAATTGCACTGACCTTAGTTTGCAAATCCGGTTACCATTTGTAGGATTCCTAGTTTAAATGCACAGCATAATTTGAACATCACTTCTGATGTTCATCAAGTTTTAAGAGGCAGGACTATTTGTATAACAGAACATCCCCAAAATATGGTAAAATTTGTGTATATAAACATGTGAAGCTATTGCCAGTAATAAATAAACTGTAAATAAGGTTAGCAGATTCATTCAAGGTGATGCCAACCTTTTCAGCCCAGATCTTACTAATGATAGTAAGATTTAAATGCCTATGTAAGTAATGACAATCAGAAAATCATTATATCATGGACACAAACACAAGTGCAACGCTTTTTTTCAACTTTAGCTAAATCTTTCCAATATTCTTCAAAAGAAATTTACAGCCACTTTGAGATGAACCTAAAGCTAGAATAGCAAAAAGCTGGACTCTAAGGCCTTTTCAATGATATTTTAAAAGCACACAGAACTACTGTAACTACTTTTAATTAATTCAGGGAGGATTCCTATCATTGCTTTTGAAGAGAAAAAACATCAATAAGAGCTTTCAAAAACACCAATGTCTATAATAATTTCATTTGTAAGTGTCATTTTGCTAAATTCCTCTCTGCCCTCTTCCAATAAACCTTTAAATAAATTCTAAGTTCCTTGTTTACAATGTGTCTTGGTAAAGAAAACACTCAGGTTTGAGGTGTGTCAAAGACGGAACAACTGCCTTGAAGTCATGCCCTTGCTTTTAAAAATATTATTCAGATTGGATTCTTACAAGGCCAAACTTGAATCATCATTTCAGCACTTAACAGCTTAAGATACTAATTTAGGATTATGAGAAACAAGAAGTTAGGTTTCACAGTTTTGCAAATGTAAGGGTAAAAATTCTACTATTATTTCTTGTACCCACCAAAAAGGGTAGAGGCCTCAGAGTATAGTTCCAAACCTAGCCCTAAAAAAGTTAATTAAAAAAATTATCTGCTTCTGGGCAAAGCTAAAAATCCTTTTAGCTCTTTAAGGAAGTGCTTAGTAAAAACTATACACATGTCATCACTAGAGAAAATAAGTCCAGAATTCAAAAGAAGTGTTTTTTATTTTTTTTTAATGAAGATTTAAATTACATATATTGTTAGCTTGTTTTGACAATTTTAGGTATTGAATGTGAAATTTTCACAGCATTATCTACAATTAGTTCAGAAAAAAATCCACACTTTTAATGAATATAAAGAGAAGCTGTTCCTAAACATACTGGAAGATAAAGACTATAGAAGTCAAACTACAATATATACAATACTGAAGATGACAGTAGAATTACATAGATTTGACAGAGATCTTGCAGTATAATTATTCTTTCAAGCCATGTTTGAACTCAAGCCACCTCCAAGCTCCAGCTCACAATTTTAAAATCAAGTAATACACTGAGAAATGGACATTTTCCATAAAGAAATTTGCAGCCCTAATACACTTGTGTATAAAGCAAAACACATGAAATATCCCACCATCATTCTAACCGAATTTGTCCCAGTTAAAACAATTTGGTGCAAAACCAAGGGACGGAAATTAGAGCTCCTTACCACCTGATCTCACTCCCAGAACTGCATTATTCCACTGCTGGTGCAGGACAGCTAGAGAGAATCCCTTCTTCATAATGGGTAATCACATTGAAAATGTAGACTTCTAATGCTTCATCTAAAGTGCTTGTGAAGAGACAGGACTTGATCATTTAGGTCTCCCACGAACAAAATACAACATAAGGAATAAAACCACAGAAGGACATAAATTTGTTTTCAAATCTGAAAATTTCAATTGGAATTACTATGTGTGCATATGAAGACTAAAAACAATTTAAAAAGTTAAATCTATAGCTTTTCCTGGCACACTGTGTATAGGTTGGAAATTTGAACAGAATGCAAACATGACTTTTTGGGTTTCTTTTAAAAATAAAAACCCCCAAAAAACCCTTGAATGCTCAAGTATGTGAACTCCTCACTGGCTTATGTTTCTTCACACCCGTTTCCCCTTCACTCTAAGCATGTTTTGTAGCTTTTCCTGAGAGGACTGATTTCTCCACAGCACTTTTAAAATCAGATTTCTAATTTTTTTTTGGTCCCCCATGAGGAATGCTATTGTTTAGGCCTCTTGTCAACACACAATTTAACTACAGCATCTGAACCCATGGTTTTAAGTAACGCATTCTGCTGTATGCAAAATACACCCCATGAGACCAGTGTAATTCTTTTATCTTTGAAGCCACTGTAGCTGTCCTTGCCCCAGAATAGAGGGCACATATAGATGGCTCCTTGTCTTGTCACTGCAGCAATTATATCTATCTTTCTCCTTTTCCCTTTCAAGTACTTTTGTAATTCTCTTCCTGTCTCCTCTTGCAACTCCCAAAAGTCTCTTCACAGTATCTGCTCAAATTTTCCCACATACATTTCATCCATTCATAAGAAGCAGTAATCTTTTATCATAAGAACATTTCCCAAGTTCATCTACAAAGCTACTATTTTCTTCTTCCTCAGACACCTTTTACATTTTCATTTCTGCATTTTCATCTCAGGAAATCCAGAAACCACTTGTATTGTAGTCAAGCAGTGGTCAAGGCCATCTGTTAATAAACCTGCTTTTCAGTTTACCTTTGCATCAAGCCTGTTCTATACTTTATGTTCAGCACCTATTGCAAAGAGAAATTGACCCTTCTGTACTTTCTGTAGCTCTTACTGGCATGTTTATTTTCATTTCTGTTTTTTTTTTATTTAAGCAATGACTGATTTTAGAGAATTATGTTTAAGAACTTATGCTTAAGAACCACTAAATAAAACAAAAACCAAATTCATACCTGAATTAATTTAGCATACCATCACTGCAATTATCATTGCCTTGCTCATAAAAGAAGTATTTCCTCAAGCTGGAAGGCATCCTCCTACTGCTTTGTATGTATTAATTACAACAGGTGCTGGCTTTCAAACAATTTTTGTAGAGTTTGCAGTCCTGACAGTTAAAAGTGTGTCCTGAATTTGGCCTTTGCTCAAGACCATAAATCAGTCATTTGTGAATCAAATGCCAGTGGCAAAACCATGTGAATGTGTAAATCTACAGCTATGCAAATAAGGAATTAAAAACCTCTCTCTTGTACTTGTTTAAAAGTAGAATGATAATCTGCAAGGCTCAGATTACATGATCCGTATCTGTAAAGTGACCCTTATAGAAGAGGTCTCCTAAAAGACTTGAATTTGCCTGATTATCTGCATGTATGTCAAAACAAAGCCTTTGATTTGGTCTTTATTCTACTGTCAAACCTGTCAGCCTTTCGTTTTGCTCTCATACAGTAGCACTTCATTTGATTAGCCTCTTTTATATTTTACTTATTCAAAGTAAACCATTTGATTGCATCAGTCACACTGAAATAATTATTTCCTTCAGATTTCTAACAAATACAGATTTCTCGAAAAGAAAAACTACAATTACCATGAATTTGATTATCTGGAGAATGTCACTGCTTAGAGTTCCCTGTTCATTAGAAATTCACTAGAAACGAAATTAAATTAAATTTGTGCTGGCAGCTGCTGTCTTCTGTCAGAATTTGCTTATTAAAATATGTAACTGGCTAGAAGGAGCAGTGTGACGTACCTGATCAATATATGAATTAAATTAAACATAACCAGTGTTTTGCACTGGCACACCTTTGGGTTTCTACCACTTGCTTTTCTTTAAAATCTTTACTATTAGTGGGAAGAAAGAAAATACAAGGTTGATGCCTTAATCAGACAATAACTGTGTAAGAGTTTAACAAGTGCAAAGCACAAAATACACAAGTCAGTAGTGTGACCTGAATGTTCTTGTATACATCACATAGGCCAATCCCTAACATTTAGGACTGTCTCACAAGCTGAAACAGTCTGAAATTCAAAAATCACATGATGTTTACAAACAGCACTTGAAATACCAAGACAAACTTGGGCCATCTGATCATTAACCCACGCCTTATGAAGGTCCATGATGGCTGTTTTATTGGAGAGAGAAAAACATCCTGTGCCAGAGATTTACTAAATAACCTTCCTGAAATACAATTTTTGTATTCTCACCAATCAATAATTGCTTCATACCAGTTATTTACTCTTCCTTATTTATCATAGCCCAATGTACTACAAAAGCTCTCATATCAACAAATAAGAGAATTTGAGTTCTCAAATGAACACAAAATTCAGTGAGAAACAGGCTTTTAGTACCTTACAAATGTAATTTTTCTTGATGCCTACATGTTGGATTATATTTCTGTTTACATAAATGTTTATATATATACATTTATGTTTAAAAAAGGAAGATTATTTATATTTTATAATCTTGTCTAATGTTTTATTATTAAGAAAAAGGAACATTAAAAGAAAAAACAACAGTCAAAACACTCAATTTATCTAACCCATTCTTTGTTCTATTGCCTGAACCACTACTTTTCACTCCTCTGTAATAACATGTAATTTCTAGTTCATGCATTTTTCAGACATCAGCATTGATCCAGATAATTGAACATTGGGCTCCCCCACCCCACCATTTGCTAAACCTAAACTTTGAGAACGAATTAGTTTTCAGCAAGCCAATTCCACTGAGAGATGTGGATTCATTAACCACGATACAGGGCACACTATGGTGATGAAGCTGTGCATTCAGGCACATGGCATCATGCTGACAAGAACACTCTGTGGCTGTCCTGCTCTTGACATGGTCCCTACCCCTTCTAATCACAGGCTACACCATCCAACTCCAAGCCTCTTAGGAAGGGCTACAGTCACCTTTCAGCCTTGCTGCAGCTGAACTGGGATTTCACCTATTGGTGCTGCTCAGGAAAAGAAAAAACACTTAAAAAACAACAAAAACCCAAACTGAAAAATAAAAACAACAATACATTAAGGAACCAGATATATTGCTTTTAAACTGTTTGAAAAAACACAAAGATCCTTCCACTTCTTTTGACCTTCATTCACAACTACCGATTTCTGATTAGCGTAACTCATGATCCTACAACCAAATGCAACCCTTAGAAATCAATGCATTTTACTGTTTTTATAAACTTCAATTAATCTGATTTTCAGCTGTGAGAACTGCAGTTACTGATTCCATTTCCATGTGGTTTCATGATGCATTCCTGCATACTCCTTTGGGTCTTGAAGATGCAAGCAAAAATATAAAGCTGCTATGCTTATGGACAAATTTAGTTGATAAACCACTGCTGCTAAACTAAGGATAGCTTTAGGTAGCCATCAAACAGTGCAGCTGTACACTGCTTTAATATTTGGACATAAAATGCAAGAAACGTACCCTTAAAAGAAGTATAACTTATCTCTCTGAATTATTTAGCAGCTGTTTTATGAAAAGCCTAATGAAAAAGTTTGGTGTCTATAGTAATGATTGAGAGGTAGAATGTTTGCTTATCCTTTTAGTGTATTTTTCCCACTGTTCTTTGAGACTCAGGACCTTCAGCATCACCTCTTCAAAAGTGAACTATGTTACTCAAGTTACTTAAGAACACAGAACCACATCTGTGCTATTCAACCCCCTGATGGTGGTTGGTAAGGTTTTTAAGGGTGGATGAGTCAGAACACTATCTGTATTCAGTACAGAAAGACCAAAAAAATCAATCTATTTAGGGAAAGAAGTTAGAAATAACAGAAGAAACGGGTCCGCCTTTGGAATTTCCTACTTTACAGCAGCATTAGCTATGATGTATCACTGTTATGGAACAAAACATCTGAAGAGAAAAATACATTACATGCTTCAAAAACACTGAAAGCAGGAGTAGACTTAAAATGTCGTCATCTAGCATGTCTTTACTCAAAGTTACATGCTGCCCTTTTAAGTACTTCTTTCCCTTTTCCCTCCCATACATGAACTTTTCCATTACATCAGTGCCTTTGAAAATCTTTTTAGCTTTTGTTTTAGCTTTTAAATGTTAAGAAGCTTCATAATTTCAGAAAGGTCAGCTTATGTCAAAACACTTTCACGAAAAGGCACCAGATTATTTGAATAAAAAATGAACACAGAGCATCTATGTCACAGTCTTCTCTCAAATAGGAAGCTACATACTACATACAACAGGAAATTCACACTGGCAACAGTAACATGCTTAATCAAATAGGAAATAATGACATGAGAAAGGACTGATATCAGAGCAGTAGGACTCAAAGTATACATTTCTACAATTCTAGTTTACAAATAAGTAGAAATTGACAATTTCTGTTTTTCTAATTTTGTGGAGATAGCCTCACCGGAGAAGAAATACTGTTCCAAGGTCACATCTGATGGAGGTTGTGCACTCCAGACACAACCCCATAATTGATGTATTACATTCACTACCTGATCCTTCCGGTGCAGAAGTGACATCCAGCCATTCCACGGTGTAACATCACACAAGGTACCCTAACTCGATACCTGAGTGTCTTCCCCAGGCACATCCCATCTGTATTGCTGCTCACAGGTTGGCCATGTATGTAAGTACACTGAAAAGAGTCCACAGGCCCAGGGTAGAAAGCACATTTCCACACCAGCTCTTTTAAGGTTACTGTGCTCCACACACCCCATGATTGGTCGATACTTATCATTGTTTGCTCAAACCTGATTATTTTAAACAAATAGCAAACCAAATAAGCTGATACACCACTTCATTTTACCTCCTTTGGTCATCCTCGTCTCTTATTTATATTATTATTTGCACCTGCTATTATGACACTGCATTTTAGGATTAATGTGCTTGCTTTTGCTTTGTTGGTACTCTAAGAGCTACACATAGACTCAGGGTCACCTTCTAAGGTCATCTGTCTAAAAAATGCTTGAAGTGACTGTAATGTTAAAGCATGGCACCTGATGTTACTTACATCTCTGCTGACCAAGAGAGAGCCTGACTTTGGACAACCTAGAGGCTGTCCAATACTGCATAATCATCTCTTAATAAAAATCATGGCTCCACTGAAACCTAAAAAACTTCTAGACTTCAACTAGAATTCTATGCTCCCTTTTCTAATACAAAACTTTCCAATTTGTCCTGTGTCATATTATTGTCAAGGTCTTCTTGTAAACCTGTTTATAACTACAATTCATCATGAGAGGAAAAATGTCCCTCTTCATGCATGCCTATTTGATTTCTACATCAGTGACCCAATTCTAGGCTTCTAAAACTTACATGATGTGGAATTAGTTCGCACTGGATACGCTCGTTACTTGGTTGCTGTTTCTTACCTCTAACTCATTTAAATTCTTCCTCCACATCAGATTCTATTGCAGCACCTCCATGACCACTACTGACAGTCACCGATTTGATTTACAAATAGCTCTGATGGGATCAGATGTTGCCAAAGAGACAGTAAGGAAGCAGAAAGAAGCTAGGAATCAATATGAGAAAAATAACAAAAGGAAAAAGCAGAATGGGAAGAGCACAGAATATTGGTTTAAATAGTACTGACTAATAAGATGTATCTATCAGCACCTAATGGGTGCACACTGTTTAGTGATTAGTCATTGCTAGTCTTCACTTGTTTTCTTCAAACCATAAATTCTTCACAGTGAGAAGAACCCACAGTGAGAATCGATTCACCTTGAACTGCAAGGTCCTTTACTTTGTATACTGCTACATCCATGTTTCTTATTGTTGTAACAAAAGCTCCCCCTTTGTTAAAGACTTACCAACATCTTAAATACTAGCTCTGCTAGTTTATAATTTTCATCATAATTACAGACTCAATCATAAATATTCATGCAGCACCACACTGTAAAGGCACATTCCACTTTCTAGATCACAGATGCAGGCAGTTTTCTAAACCACTTACTGTGTGACCCCCTACACAGAGGCATAGAGAAAGAAGCTGATGTGTGTGCATTCACCAAAAAACAAAATCCTGAAATGGTTCAAGTAAGATGGAGCTTTTCTAATGAGGAGAATGCATAGTAGCAATTAAATCATATACTGCTGTTTCCAAATGCAATGTCTCACTTGGGGGATAGTTGCTGAACATGCTTGTTCAAATGCCTTTGCAGGATATATACAGAAACAACACTGGAATTTGGCTCCTAGTTACAGAGTGCTGGTTACTAATTTAACTATAAAGATACCAGACCTCAAATTCTTGATTTCATGCCCACTCAACTGTCCAAACACATGGCTCATCTCAGTGGGATTTAAATCCACATAATTATTAAAAGAAGGCTTAAGACCAAAATATCATCTTACTTTCTATAGGTGTAAAGTGAATCAGAATATTTGGATCAGTTGTCAGAATAATTTAATGCATTTCATTATTAGGAAATTCAGAAATTGTACGAATGCATAACAATACAGTTGGTAGTTTGAAAAATGCTATTTTAAATAGAAATGCTATCTGTCCTGAGGGCTTGAGGTTTTATTGACCTAGGTTTAACTACAGCAAATGAGTTGTGATTAATAACTCTCAGAACAATTCCTTTTGCACTGCAAATCTACAGCATTAACACACAGTCCCTATCAGAAAACCTCTCCCATTCCAGTTAGTTCCTTACATACGTCTCAGTGTTTTTATTGTCTCTACCTTCAGTTGATTATCTCAGAATCACTGGGATTGTTCAATAAAAGTTTAACCGTCTTGCGCTATTAATGTGCCGGTGCTCCATGTGGAGTGCTCGTTTCCTTCCTTTTATTGAACGCCAAACGGAGGGACACAATGGGTGTGTTGTGCTCTGTCTAGCACGGAACGTGCGATATCTTTAAAAAGGAGGTGTGAGCTGGCTTTAATACCACTACTCTTAACAGCACAAGTACCACAAACTAATCAACCACAGCACTGGGGCATGCAGTCCATTGAAAGCTGGTGAAAAAGCTGCTTTTTATTATGACCTACATACTGCACAGCAGCAGTTGGACAATTTAAATCTAACGCTGAGGCTGAACACAATGCAAGGAATCCACTAGTGATGAACTCCGTGATGTAAGGCAAACATGCTCACGAGTACTATAATATTCTATTTCACCCACGCTATCCTGATAATAAAAAACACAATGACAATCCAAACAGAAAAAAAAAAAATAATCCTTGCCTTTTAGCAGAATTATCTGCTAAAAAATTTATCATCTGTTGGAAGCATCCTTCTGAATCAGCAACCATATGGAACACAGCTCACATCGAAACGTTTAAGGACAACGCAGACAGATCAATGAATTCAGCAACCACTCTAAACCAGCCGACCTTCCAAGGCACAGACACCGAGAGAAGCTTGCTTCTTGCCCGAAGTTGTGCCCAGCTGTGCCACAGACCCGCACCAGCCCGTGCCCAGGTACCTCTCCCGCAGCAGCCGAGGCGCACGGCGGCTCCCTTTTGTGGCCGAGTCCAGCGGCAGCAGCTCTCCCTGAGGGAGCAGCCCGGGAGCCGCAGCGGAGCGGGGCCGGGCCGGGCCGGGCCGAGCCGCACACCTGCTCCGGGCAGCGCCCGGCGCCAGCCGCGCTCCGAGCGGCAGCGGCACTCCCTTCCCCGGGATCGCCGGCTGGGCTCCGAGCGGCGGCTAGCGAGCTGCCGAGACAGCAGTGCGGAGGAGCCCTGCCTTCACACGACAAACCCCCGCTCCGCCGCCTGACAGCAGATATGCAGCATTATCGCCCCGCATTCCACCTCCGCCGGGCAGCGGCGGCAGCGCCAGCCTGTCAAAATGGCAGCTCGCGAGCCCGCTCCGCCGCCGGGATTACTCACTAATATGCCCGTTTCTTCTGCGTCCCCCGACGGGATTTTTGTTTATTCCCCGGTACGGCACAGCATAATATGTCACATTGTTTTCCATAAGCAAAATGGCTGGTCCCCTCGGCACCGGCGCAGAGCGCTCATTGGGCTCCCCCGGCTTGCCGGAGCCATGGCAACAGCCAACAGCGGCCCGGCCCGGCCCGGCCCGGCCCGCCCGCCCCGGCACCGCGCCCGCGCTCCCCGAGCCCCCGCGGCCGGCGGCTGAGGGGCCGCGCCGGCAGCCAGCCGGGCCCGGGGCTGCAAGGCGCCGTGTGAACGAGGGAAGCGCCTCGGATGCGCCAAAATTGACAGGGAACTGTATAAGCGCTGAGGGTAAATAATCGTCCTTACTTAGGAAATAGCCGTTAGGGATAAACATGATACAATAGTCACCTGGTTTTCCAGCAGTAAGTCCCCACTCATTCACTAGCTCACTCACGAGCTAACCCCTGACATCACAATTCCTTGTGTGCATAAACACATTGGTTGATCTTAAAGGGTTAATGGTTGCTGCTTGTTAGATGATTTCCAAAGATTGTGCATTGCAATCACCATGTACACCAATTTTATTCTATTTAGAATAACATATTTTTTTTTTCATTTCAGTTAGGAGTAGGAAGAAAAGGAGACATTTGTGAGCAATTTAAAATTGCTCATAAAATTTTCTGCTCTTCAAGACCTGTCACAAACTCGTATCTCAACTGCCTAGAGAGTCAGGAATATAAGCTAGAGAGCACAAGCAGCATCCTTCAGCCTACAGTTCTCAAAAAGTCATTTAGAAGCATTAAATATATCTAAGCAAGCATACTGCATGTCATACACAGGAATTCGGAGCATTGGTCAGAACTTCCCAGTTGTTAGCAGGGATTAATTTAATACATATATGAAATAATGGCCTTTCCTTGTTCAGTTGTGCTTTTCTAGGGCTACAGCAGAATTTTCACTTCTGAATAACAACTTGTAGACAAAGCTCTGCTGCTCCAAGTGAATTTGCTGCTCTCAGGATTCAAGGGCAGCAGTGTCACAGTGGAGACCTGGGCAGAGAACTAAGGTCCACTTGGGTGGATTTTACGCATTTCCTGCCTCAGGATCTTTAGCCTCTTTTCCTTGTCTAAGTTTCTCTGAAAGTCAGTACTGAGCAATGTCAAAGTGAGGTGGGAGGGGCTCACAAGGAAACAAGTAAATTCTGTTTAGATTTCTGAGGTGTTTGAGCTGAAACATTCCAGTATATTTAAACAGGTGTTTCAACACCTGAAATGAAATGAAATGAAAGCTAATTTAGTCTTGTTTATTTGTCTCTTAGCCTTCTTTAAAAAGATGGGTGGATGTCTGTCAAACTGCAGCTGGGGCTAAGGGTCTGTTCTAGCATCCGGTGAAAGTACTCCCTGCTCCTCTGACTCGAACACCTATTTTAGGTGCCAGGACTACTGTTCAACAGTACTTTTTGATCAAAAAGGGATGGTCTGCTGATTTGGCAACCCAATCCTGAAGCTTTTGCCTGGAAAACATTAAACTACTGAAGTAATTATTTACATACTAAGTATTAAAACAAAACCAGCCTGCATTACAAGAACACTATTTCACCATGATTGGTTTACTTTTTTTTTGTTAATGAGCAACATGAGACAGACTGCACATCCAGCCTCTTTCTTTTTAATGCATTGATACAGTCACTGACTTTAAAAAAAAATTAAAAATGCTCTTCAGTAAGGGAAGACACAAACAGGTTTTCTATCTCTTTATTGTACTAAGTGTGGTTACTATCACAATACTCTTCACAGACAGGCTAAAATAGCTTTTGGAAACATAGAGGCCATGAGTTTTTAAACCATATGTTACAGCTTGGAAAGATTTCAGGATGTTTGTCTATACCCAGCACCTGAAAGCACAGTGGAAGTATATCCATTAAAATGTTTTTGATTTTTTTTAAAAATAATAACCTGTTTAAAGATTTCAAGTTCATAATTCAATATTTAGGGATTTAGAACTCAGTCTGTAATGCAGGCACACTCTTATCCAGAAAAGGCCGATGGGGTTTTTCCTGCGGTATCTTATAGGACTTAACAATATACATGTACATGCAACCTTTCCTTCTCTGCAGTTTCATAAGTGATTAGGCAGAAATTAGAAGAGGCTTAACCCAAGTGCAGATTATGGCTCCAATTCAGCAAACAATTAAAGCACAAACTGTGAGAAGCTAACTTAAGTTTATCTAAAAGGTCCTCACAAGGCCTAGAAACAGTTTCTGATGCATGCAGCATCATAACATTTCTTCTGGCAAAACTCACTAAAATCATAATGTCAAAGAATGTGAACTGGACCCGTGGTGAAGCTGTGAGACTGAATAACCTCTGGTAGTCCTCTGAGGCTCAGTTACACTGATACCAGTGTGTTTCTAGGAAAGCTCCAGAACATTCCAGGCAGCTGAAATAGTGACTTCTAGTATACTTCCCTTACATAAAAATTTAAGTGTAAGGCATAGAAGTCATACTGACCCTACAATGAGTATTTAAGTGCTTAAAGATAACCACTTGCCTGCTGTATTAGAACAGAGCTGAAAATAGAACACATCATTTGGTATCTTTGCTCAAATCCTACTCCCACGTTAATTCAAATGAGCTTCCTGATCTCACTTGTAGTACCTGGAGAACAGTTGCTCATACCAGAGCAATAAGAGCTGGAAGAAAACCAGTATTCACCAATTCTTCAGCAGAACACTGCTAACAGTCTTCAGTTTGGGGACAGAAATAACATTCTTCTCAGCCTTATCTATAGATACTTGTGTTAGCATATCATTTACCACTGTAGTTTACCCTGTCCTGCTATTTTCCTTCACAAACTGGTTTCCAGCTTCTCCATACAATATAAAACATATCTCCATTAAAGCAACATTTAACTCTTAAATCGGTTTATGAATAACTAATTTGCATTCTAACACTGTTTTAAAAGCATGAACTGTAACAAATATTAAAAGGCATTGTCACTCTTGGACGGAAATATCAAAAGAGCAGATCCTAACTTAAGAAGTAATTACTGTATTAAAATCATAATTTTATTTATTGCATGCCATTGAAATTATTCCTACATATATTAACTAGCCCAGTGGAAAACACCTAGTGTTCAGCCATCCTGAATGTCATTAACTATAGCCGATCTTTCTGTCCCTCATTCAATTTCTGTAATCACTTGATGATAAATCAAAATGAAAAAGACTTATGAAAGCAAATTGCACTATTATAATCATAAAGAAATCATCATCTATCAAATGTCCCAAATTTTAAAAGACTGGGTTTTTGGTTTTTTTTAATATTGTTTGGTCAACTTGCTTGACTGCAAAGCAGTAGATACACACAATGAATACCTGTATGTGAGCATGCTGAAGTACAGAGCAGTTATTATTGTTTTTCCAAGGTTCCAGCTGATAACAAGCCTATGAAAAAAACCACTGATATCCAATTTCCAAGACATTACTATAACTAAATGCCTGAGACACAAACTGTAGATGAGTAAACTGGAATTCAAAGAGTTAATTTTATCTAAGGTCAAACTTGTTTGTGGCTCCTCCAGCTACTCAACACTGAGTGCAACTCTAATTATTGGCTTTGTATTTTCAGGTTCTCACCAATAACAACTGATGAATTTTCTGTACTGTGGATTCAGTCAGATGATTGGCAAAGATGCTGACAGAGAATTCTATCTAGACTGAATGAAGCAATGAGTGGATTTAAGTATTTAAGGTATGTCATGCATTTAAATAAAAAAGTCACAAGAGCATTGCAGAAACATCTTCTAGATTGTATTGGGGAAATTCTTATCACAGGAAATATATTCTTTTATTCACAGTTGCCCTTTGAGACGCATTCCTCATCGCATGAGTACAGCCATAAAACAGGAGAGAAGAGAGAAGTAACTCTGATTTTTGTAAAAACAAATATTTAAAAATTTTAAAAGGAAACCCTGAAGCCCTTTTGTAATTAATGAGATGAAAGAGTCTTAACCTAATAAGACTAGATCCCTCATGTTTTATACCAGGGTTAAAATTGCTACAGAATTCCTGGAACAATTTCCACACTATTTCCTATCCTACATTTAATGTTTTGCTTTCTGATATAATTTAGTAAAAAGGCAACAGTGAAGGTATAACTGTCTCAAATACAAAATATTACAGAAATTAAATTAAGATGCTTTTTTAGCTGTTTGGACATGCAGTTTTGGATTATTTTCTGCTGCATTTTAAGTAAGATAAAAAAGAATATAAAATAGACTAATTATTTTTCTTTTCTGTTTGCTTGGCTATGAAATTTGATTATTTAATGCATTATATAAGTTAAAAAGTTATACATACATACATACATATGTATATACTATAACACAGATATATATAACTATGTTTTCACTAATCCCAGGAAAAAAATCTCAAATTTTATGGTGTATTAAGCAGATTTTAAATCAGAAGAACTATAGTATGGATAAATATTCCACTTTCAGATCTTTAAGATTTTATTTAAGAGAAGAAATATGAACTTGAGTTTAAAAATACTTAATGTTCAGGGTTCTCCCAAAAATGAATGCTTAAACATGCAGTTTTAAGAGAAAATAGCAAACCTTCAAGACAAAACTAACACACAGAAAGGAAGTGTCTTAAAGTTATACTCAGAATTTTGGAAATAGCACCAAGAGGTCAACTGTGATCTAAAGCAAAACAAAAATTGAGACACTGCTACTGAAATGCACTGGGCTTTCAGAGAATGCCAAGGATATTGTCAAGACAATTAATAGTTTATCTGGTCAATTTGTACTTGAAAGTTTTCCAGTCCTGATTGTGCCATGTACTGACAGTTCCATTAAATAACCACATTAATTCACAGCCTTAAGAAAGAGCTCAGATTAAGTTCTGAAGAACACCCCAGGCCACCTAGTTTCCAGAAACCAAAAAAAAAAAAAAAAAGCAAGTTTTGCCTCTGTTGCTGTGAACATCAAATGCTAGTCTCAGCATAGAGGCCTGAATTTCTGACAGTGCTAGAAATTTTTCGCTTCCCACTGTATTAGAAAACCAAACTTGGCAGCATACATGAAGTCTTATTGCATATTTTACACTTCTGTAGAAAAGTATAAATTTGAGATTGATAGCTACATAATGAAAAGGAACTGTTTTCCCATCTTTTCTCCAAGAGTAGGGCAAACAGAATTCTTAAGTGAAAATTTTATTTACTTCTCAATAAAAGGTTCCTCACATATTGCAATTTATAGAGGAAGCATAATGAACAAATATCCAAGACAAAGGTTATTCCCCTGGCTTAGACACCAACTGCCAGCTCCTCTACGCTAAAAATTTGTGAGTATTTCTCAAACCTCACTTTTAGATATTTAGGAAGATAAGCTGTCAGTCTCCAAACCTCCTCTTTCCTCCATTTTTGATGCATAAATCTGAAACTTTTACCTACTCCTCTATTGTTATCCTTCATCCCCTTCTCCTTACCTAAAACCTAAAGCCAAATCCCTGGGCTATTGCCACTGTCCTGCTGAATTGCACCTTCTCCATTGCCATCACTTCCTTAAATCACTGCTTCAGCTTTTTAACTCCTTGAGAGCAGCTGCCAGAAAGCCTCAGGTCTTTGTATTTCCAATTTGTTGTCCATTTCAAAAGCTTGCTTCACACCACTTCACGGACTGTTTTTTCATAGTCTAGTAATTAGGATATGCATTCCTCTTCTCCATTTTGACAAGCAAACAATCTAATCACTACATTTATGCAGTATCAGTTGTGAGAAACTGTAAAAAAAATGGCAGGAAGAAGAGTTGGTGAATGGAAAAATGGGGCAAGAATATTGATTTTCACATGCTACCCACAATTCTTGCAAATGTTTTGCAAGAGCGTTTTACAACTTACCTAGACCTCCTTATGAATCCTACCTCAGGCCTGCTTAGCACAAAGACCTAAACCAACAAGAATCACTTCAAACTGTTCTATTTCTGTACAATTTGAACTATCTAGAGATAGCTGAGTCATTGCTAATAATTAGGGTGGGGAGTTGTTTTTATTTCTTTAAAAAAAAGAGATTTGTATGTCCGTATCTATATTATTTTTTTCCTTTTAGCCTCAATCTCTTTCAGCCACCTGCATTTTGTTGTATTTTTCTATCTCTTGCACAACTACCCAACAAACAATAAGTATGCTTCTTAATATACTTCTGACCACAATGATCTTGTTCAACCTGACATAGGAAAAACAAAGAAGAAATTAAGTAACAAAATGAACCCCGAATGATCCCTTTCCAACTCCCACACCCATTACTTTCGACATCGCACAATGCTGAGAATCAGCTTACTAAAAATAGAGAGCACTTCCCTAGACATGACCATACTTGTGGCTCTCATCTCAAAAGAGTTGTTCTTGCCTGATTAGATTGGCTTATTAAGTGATAGAGAGCATGTTGGGCTAGTCCAATCTGACTCTTCTCAGAGCTAACCAGAGAACATTTAAAGATCTGCCCTTCATTACAGTGAGACTCCACACACCCTGAACGCAGCATTTTCTTACCTTCACAGTCCCCCTGGAAAAATCACTATTTAAAATCTAAGCTCAAACATATCAGAAAGAAATACCAGTAGCTATGGTATTTCAGATAGCAATAAGATTTGGAAAGAGCAGATGAATGGGAACACCAGCAGCAAATAAGTACAATAAAGGTAGCAAACCACCATCTTTTTCCAAGTTCTTTGAAGAGAGGAAATTTTAAATAAACTTGGAAAGGGGACTTAAATTTTATCAATTCTGAGAACTTGGCAGCATCTCTCTATGCCAGATGAGGTCACAAATCAATCTCAAACACTTCTGACAAAGTATAAATACCATAGCAGGGTATGTCTAAGTCACACTAACATGTCTGGCTGGCATAACTACAATAGCAGAGTTGATAAGGTAGCAACCGGCTTATCCACAGCATTCTTTTCATGAAGAGGTCATTTCTTCTTTTGTGCTAGGAAGTGAAACAATGCCAAAGCATTCCAGAATTGCTTAAACAAATAGCAGCATCTACCTCCACTTAGAGGTCAACAGTTTGTACTTTTTTGGTAGCTTATTTATTTTCTCTAGAGTATAACATAACACATTAGGAACTTTAGCAGACCACCTGCCAGATATACCCTTTATTCTAGGAAGTGAATCAGCTTTTTTGTCACAGTACTTCTGGATTACAATTGCCTTCTCATTTGGTTTCTGGTTTGGCGTCTTAAAATTAATTTAACATTCACTTCCTCCTTTTAGCCTGAAGTGACTTTCAACTCTCCTAAGTTTTGGTCTTGAACAATGTTCAAGCAACAGGTATAAAATTACAAAACATGACTATATGAAAATGTCTCCTGCCAGTTTTCCATCAGGTACCTCACTTACATTAAGAGTTTATCATAGAAACCTCATCTGGACTTTGCACTAGAAAGGGGAAAGGTGAAATATTTAAGTGGGAATGTGATCCTTTTCCTCTATGCAGTGCTGGTGAGGCCACCCCTGCAGAGCTGCAGTATTTTGTGTCTGATTCTGGGCTTCCCTGTAGCCAGTGACACACTGAAGACTCCAGCAAAGGGACACACAGTGGACGAAGAGAGCCATCCCTCCCAGTAGGAACAGCCAAGAGACCTGGGACTGTTTAGCCCAGTGAAAGCTGGGAGAGGATTGGTGGAGGGCAGGGGCCAGCATCTCTACCTGCACACACCAAAGGAGGCTGTGTACACTGACTGCAGGCTGCATGCAGTGGTATCCAGGATTAGAGACAATGGGCACAAGCTGAAATAAAAGGAAAAGTCTGTCCAATATCAGAAAACACTTGTTTAATGTGAGGGTGACTGAGCATTGCCACAAGCTGGCCGGTGGGTGTTGTGATCTCTGTTACAGAAGATATTCAAAATCCTTCTAGATATCAGCCTGGACAATTGACTCTAGAAGGTCTTGCTAAAGCAGGTGGGTTGGGCCAGGCAATCTCCAGAGGTCCCTTCCAACCTCAGCCATTCTGTGATACAAGAAAAAACAGTTGTCCAAGTTTTCATTTTTCAATTACTATAGATATTTATTACTTTCTGGCACAAAAATTTAGATATTTGATTTTCTGCAAATAGAATCAGACTCAGATCAGCAGAAACACAAAAAGTAGTATCAGAATCTCTGATATAAGAATGGTTGGATACGACAGATTCCTAGCATTTAACTTTAAGGAAGCAGCAGTGGAGAGTTTGCTCAGCATCCCTTTCTGAAATAAAGTACAGATTTAGTGTGGGAGGAAAAGAACCACTGTATATAAACAAGAGGAAAG
The DNA here is from genome assembly GCF_971803275.1 of Cyanistes caeruleus. NCBI lineage: Eukaryota > Metazoa > Chordata > Aves > Passeriformes > Paridae > Cyanistes > Cyanistes caeruleus. Next base: position 31,528,791 of record NC_141705.1, on the reverse strand, counting down.
AAAACAAGAGACTCAAATGTATTCAAGATTTAGAAGCTCACAACACTGATTTTGTTTCCATAGCAACCAATATACTTGAAAGCAGGGGAAAAACAGGGTGAGGATTTTAAAGGACAGCACCACATAGAGATTAAAAGCAGATACTGCCCACCCACTGATAATCTGACGTTTGGGTTGATGAAATCACGCAGTTTATAACAAGAAGTATCACTTGTTAAGGGAGTAAAGATCCAATGAAACCACCCCACTAACAAAATTAGAGTGAAAGAATAAAAACAGCACAGTGAAACACTCCTGGTACTTGACAGCCTACCTTCCAACTCTTTAGCAGCTAAAAACAAGATGAACAGTACACTACCAGTTAATAAAGTTGTGCCTTGGGCACTCACCACTCACTGTCAAAGGTGGTGTCCAATGTTATTTCCCTCTGTAGTCACAATAAATGATCTATGTGACTCCAAGGAAATACAGGACAAAGTAGATAAGAAGAAGCATACATTGCACTAAGTTGAATCAGATGACTCAATTGGCTTGCGATGCTTATGTTTTTATAGCTTCTTGCCCATGCAGTTGATGGCATTGGTATAATTACCCTTTCCATAAAAAAAATACAAGCTAAGAAGAGAATTTATACTTTTTGAGCTTAGGGAAGACAATGCCAGTTCTAGAAATACTATGTAGTAGTGGGAAAATGCTTGGTAATAAAGGTAATAAATTATAATTCTTCTGGATCAAGGCCTTAACTGGTCTTTTTCACAGCAAATACTAAAAAAATGCATAAGACTCCTGAAAGAGTAAATCCCTGTATACAATTCTTCCATTTATCACCATTTCTGAGAAATAAAATAGCATAAGCTTGTAAGGTAAGTGCTATCTATGCTCCATAAATGGCTTTTGCACCAATGGCAGAAAAGCCTTATGAACAGTATGTTTCTATTAGTATAGAAAGGCTACATCTGATACATAGCACAACTTCAAAATTTTCCACCATATAAAAGTTACTTGGGAGGCAGAATGCAGTTTCAAGCTAATTAGCCACATTGCATAGCTGTATGCAGTTTCATCGTCACACGTGTCCAGGGACACAAACCAAAGGAATTCCAAATCACAAGTGCCAGACTCCTACCCTTTGTAAGTGACTGTTCAGGAGTAGGATCGCAAAGACATTCTTGCTTATCGTAAAAAGGGAACGTCATGGAAAGATCAGCCTGAGGTTTCAGACGGGTGCTAACAGCACACTTGGGATCTTCAGAGGTACGCAGTTAACATCTATGAAATGAATCAGTTCAGCATACTATTTTCAAATACTTGGTTTGGTGTAATAATAATTTTCAAGTGTTCTGCCAATAATCAACAGGTAAAGTCAACATCTACCCAAGACCACTTCAGTTGATTTGTTCCTCATCTGGAATTTCTTTCAAGTACCTTATCTTTGTAGAGATCACTATCCTAACATCCATACAAGAGGTAGAATACATAACCAAACAAAACCTACAGTAGTTAGTTTCCCAGACTGATCTATTTCAATATTCAAATTTTGCAGAAAGTTCTGGCACTGGATGGCTAAAATTTACTTTTGTTATTAGAACAAAATAAGGAAAAAGCTTGTTGGTTTTTTTTGCCACCACAGTGGTAAAAAGGATGTAGGTGGGGACAATAATTGACACTAATTATTTGTAGGAAAGGTCAGGGTTACCTTTTACCAAGACTGTGAGGCAGCTGATTATCTGTCACATCTCTGGAACACAGTCACGAATTTGTCAGTGACTAAAGGACAAACAGGCCTTGGCCAGCAATCAAACTTGGCAACGTTCAACAACACAGCACAGCAGATGTCTTTTTAAAATAGGTAAATTGTAAGGCACTAGATAGTGTAACGCTAGATATCGGTAATGCTAAAAAAACGCCGATAAAAGCTACTGTTTAAGCACTTAATAGGTGACTTGGCAGTATGAGCTCCTCAGCATTTGAAGAGCTAAAAAGAACAACTATATCACAAAATTCCAACTCAGTTTTGAACTCCCTCAGAAAGTCTTCAGTTTCTACAGGACATGTAATTTAATTTATTTGATACATTAACACCATTTTGAACAAAAACTGCACATAAAAGTTGTGAGACAGATATGTCAAGATATCTGGAAAATAAAGACTAGATTGAGTAGTTTAAAAATATATATTACCTCAAAAATTAGGGAATTTTGTCTCAGAGTCTCAGGAAATACCCCTTTAGAATTTGAAAATTATCATACCATATTATAATTATTATTGTTGCTGAAAAATCCAACCAGAGATCTGATACGTATTGCTCGATAACCAATTTTTTACTGGGATACTCACTACTCCAAGAAAAAGTTGTTTGTTATTTAGTATGTCCCTGGAGAAGTTTACTGTGCATTAAGTGAAATGAAAATTCCACCACTGAGATCCTCTTACTGCTTTTCAGAAAGTGGAGTTTACAGGGATGAGGCAGTTCATTCCCAAGTAGCATTGCCTCAAATTTTAATCTCAGAGCTGTAAGAATGGAAGAAATCCATATGCCCATGTACTCCTGCTTAGCAAGTTAGCTTTTACAAACAAAATCCCTAAATGTAATAAATTCAGTGAGACTTCACTGTGTGCAATTTTGGATATATACAATAGCAAAAACCCCTTGCTTTGCAGTGATTACCAGTCTGTAATTAAAGTTATTCATAAATTTATTTATTTATTTATTTTTTTAATATAAAGAGTTTATTTACAGCTATGTTATGCAGTTCTGCAGCAGCCAGTTTAAATGCCATCAGCTGTGGCTTTTGCCTACATGTACATACATTCAGTAGTCAAACAATGCTGAGAGACTGCAGTGCAGAGTCCTGACACCACCACTCTTCCTGATGCTGAGGAATGCTATATCCAGAGGATTATAGCACCCATCTGGGCATTTCCAGTTCTTTGAAGTTCTTTGAGTAGTACTACAAATTTCATGCCAAAGCAGCAGTTCTGGGGAAAATTTCTGATTTCCTCAGATGTTTCAGGGTGACATTTCTAAGAATGAATTTTGACAGGGAAAGAAATTGATCACTTGGGCTCTCCAGATAACGGTAGTTTTGATTAGTAAGAATTTAGACTAGCAAAACAGGGAGAAAAATAGTTATGCAGTTGTCATGCTATGCTGGTGCATAACAGTTGTCAGCTTTCTTTCCTTTCTTGACCTAGTACACTGCAGAATTGTGCTGTTCAAGCTTCAGAAACCACACTGAATCCTGGCTCCTGGTTTTGCAGAAGTTAGTATGCAGTAGTTTGCAACATGATACTCCCCAAGGGAAACACCAAAACTTTTCTTAGTTCTCCTCAGCAGAGACACAAGGTTATTTGTGAATCAATCCAAACCATTCTGAAGCACAAGTGTTAATAACTGCAACAAGCAAACTGAAAAGAAACCTACCCTGTTTTAAATTTAAAACTGACCACCTTCAGCTGACAGCACTTTGCTTCGTGTAAGCCACAGGACTCTCATGCTTATCGGGTAGAGTAACTACTTTTAATTCCAGTGCAACAACACTAAAGCTTAAAAGCAGAAAGGTTAACAAATCTTTCTGACTGACTACAGGGCAGTGGCCCAGCATGACACCACTGTTTTGTGACAGGCCTATAAATTTACCCATAACTCATTTCAAATGTCATGTTTTCATCTGGTTTATACTGAATGTATCTGAACAAGAAGAATGTTATTACGTTGTTCAAAGGGTGACAAAACCAGACAGGAAATATGAAAATCCTAGTATCCTTTCTGAATAGCTAATCTTTTATTTAGGGATAGCAAGATGTCTCAGTGCCAAAGATTAACAGAAAAACCTGACTTAGAATTGAGAGACGACGATCAGGATGAGGGTGCAAGGTTTCTATAGCTTTTCTGGAACTCTAAAGCCATGCAATTCACCAGTCAGGCTAATCCTAGTAATACGCAATTTACCAAACTAAAATTTACCAAAATAAAGGTTTCAATAGATGCAAAAATGTATGTGTCTACAACATACTTATAGCTATCCAGTGTCTCAAACTCAATTTTAACATTCATTCAAACTTTTTTTGGGTTTAGCTAGCTAATATTAAAACATCTTAACTTCTCTAGAGTTAAAGATTTTCAATGACTTCAAAATGCCTGAAGCTGAAGAAAATCTAAACAATGTTAGAATAATGAGGAAGCTCTTCAAAGACAAAAAAAAAAATAGGTACGTAATCAAGCATAGACAAGCAACTTGCCCTGAATCATCTAAGGAGCCAATGGCTGCAACATCAAGAAATTTCACCTTCCTGCTTTTTCCAGCATTTTCCTCTCCAGCTTCCCAGACATATCCTATGATCTGACATCACACCAGTGCCAACCTCAGGTTCCTCCATCAGTCCACATGGTGAGATACCTGATTTTCACTGTCACTGTCTTTAGTCCTGGTCAAGGCCTTAATCGATTGGCCCAGTTGCTTTCCTCTAAACCATCACTGCTTCCAGTGGCAGCTTTTTGAATTTTAACTTCCTGCTTGAAATCAGTATATAAACAGTCAATAAACTTGACTTCATATTCAACTTGACTAAAGCAAATAGTCAGGAACACACAGGAGAAATCTTACTGCATTTTGGTGTGAAAAGGAATTCCAAATAAGTTCTCTCTTTTTAATGAGTTACCAGAAAACTTAATGACTTGTCACTTTCTCTTTCTCTAGTGGCATATATTTTAAACAGTGAAACTCTGAATACACTATTACGTTTACAAATACCAACTGGTTTTTTTTTTTCATTGGCCAAGGTCAAAACTGAGGAAATGTTCAAACTTCTAAGTGAAACAAGAGCCCAGAGTTTTGAAAATGTGTGAGGAGACAGAACTGGTATTTCTAGTGTACCAGTCCAAAACGAAACAGAATTCCATTCCCCAGTTAGGAGCACATAACCAACTTGCATTTGCTCAGTTGACTGTAAGATGCAATCCTAATTCCAATTCTACTGTGCAAATCCTCACAGTACTGGGTTCTGGCTCTAAATTCAAGGATACAGAAGAAAAAGACAGAGCATGCTCTCTGTCCACCTCTAGCCTGTACAAGTCTTTTATCCATACACAGAAAACAAAAACATTTCTTTTGTGCACCTTGTGTCAGCATTCCATAGCGCGGAAGGAGAGAGGCATCACATGATGAAGGATGCAAATATATTAGAAAATCGGATTCAAGAACAATGAATATTTTATTGCCTATGGAATGAGTCATGGGATTTGAATAAGGACAAATCTCAGTTGTCAGTTTACACACTTTCTTGTTAGACAATTCCTTTTAAGACCTGTAGTATCAAGAAAAGAAGTGGCAGTGAGTCAGTTTTACAACACACCAAAACAAAATAATTTCAGTTTCATCCATTCAATACAGTTTTGGAGATTGCAATGAAAAACACCTTTCACAGCCAACTGTTTCCAGTGTTTCTGTACTGGAACCTTACCTACAGCTTATTATTAATACAAGAATTTGAAGTATACCTTGAGATACATTTGAAGTTTCTGTTCTGACAGTAATCATGGAGTCCCCAAAGAAAATGTAGGCGGAACCAATTATTTTTATTGAAAGAAAAAGAATTCTTTGTTACTAAAAGGATCTGAAAAGCATGATTCACAGAATAGAGAATATTCAAAGTTATAGTATGGTGACTTTTATTTCACTATGAGAAAAGCAATTTCCAAGAGCCTGAGGGAGGTGGAGGTTCACTCTATAAAGCTGAAGATTTCCTTCTTTCAGATTTAGAATTTAGGCAGAGAATTGAGGGGGAAATTAAAAAAAAAAAAAAGATTCCAAAGCTGTGCATTGTTATCAGGTCCTTAGTTTAACTAAGTTTTCCTATAAAACAAAAATTTCAAGCTGCGAAATACTTAAAGGGTACACCTTGGTAAATAATCAGCCAAGCTTGGCTTGGACTTTATTTGTTTTGGTTTCTTTTTCTTTCCTAAATTTTTCATTAAATTTCTTGGGTTTTAGTCATTTGATTTCCTGAACAGTAATAAAATTATCATTTAAAAAGTTCCAAGAAACCCCCATAGAGCATTCAGAGATCACATCAGTAAATTTAAGTGGTAAACTCTTTTACTGCTTCACAGACATTTATTTTCCATGTACCTATGTTGGTGAACAGGTAAATTTATATGTGTATAAGGTAGCACATGAAAAAAAATACTTGGAACAGGTCATGATTTTCAGGATTCTTCTCTCATTTTTTATATTTGCCTTTAGATTTTATATACCTTTATTAATCAGAGCTAGTAGCAGAAATAGGTGAAATCATAGAATTACACTGATTGTCATATCTGATGAAAGTATAAAAATAAATATCAAGATCTAGATATTCCCATAAGGGATCAGGATTTGTGCTCCTAGAGTAATGTAAGTGTGAACTCTGTTCAACAAGAGTAACTGTGTGAACTTTCATAGCTCTCGATAAGAGCTGTTAGTTGTAATTAGGAGCTACAGTAGAATTACTGATAACAACTCTGAACTGAGCAGTTATTCTAATTCTCCACAGTTAACACCTTTCAAGGGAGTACTGGGTGGGTGTATGTGTATTCCCAGGCTCCAAATAAAACTCAGCCTTACTGTTGTTCCATACTGATGAAAGACAATTTTCAAAAAACAGAGAACTGGCACTTCTCTCCTGTGCAGCATTTGAAAACAAGTTTACAAGAGAGTTAACTGCCTTTGCCAGGGGATGCTCTAGACAATTGCAGGAGGGTGAATTATCAGGGAGCTTTCATGACTACCCTGAAGCATGTAAATTGTTTTGGATAAAGCCACATCAAAATGGTTTGTTGTCTATGGATTAGCCATATCTATCCCTTAGGACAGATAAATGACAGGAGAAAGATCTCACATCAAAAAATGAGATAAATTACACTGGAAAGAGATAAATCTTTTCACTCAGATGCACTCATAGGAAGACCAGGGAAGTCACTGTATTTCCTAATATGAGCTCTTTGCTCCTTATTTCCTGAAGAGGAACAGTTAGCATCAGACTTTGCACAAAATGTATGTAGTGTGGATACAGCCATCCCATCTCTCTCTTTCATATTCTACCAATAACTATGCCCTTGGTACCCCCAGCAGGGCCCCAGTGACCAAACCTGCCTACAAACATCTGCTTTGTGGAATTGAAGATTTACACTGCAGTAACGTATACACTTTGAGAACACTGCTAAGAGACAAAAACTTGTGGGAACACAGAATTTAGCTGCCCTTCCAACACTTCCACTGAAAGCTGATAATATCCATTAGCTAGTTTCTTGTCTTTGGGACTACAACAGACATTCAAAAATGAGGAAATAAAATCTGAGTGATTCTGTATGCCTTCTTTGTAAGGAACTCTAAATCTATTACTGTGGTCTGAACAATGCAAAACTAGTGTTTAAATGATAGTAGCATTCAATCTAGTGATAAACATAAGGAATTTCCAGGGAAGCCAAAGTCTAAAGTAAAATCCAACCTTCTGAAGGTCTAACTTAACTGAATAATTTGTTTTCTTATCACTTGCTGTAGCTTGATGCTATTTTAGAACACTAGCTACTTATGAAAAACATCCATTCATTACTAGCCACATCCTGAGGAATATGTGTCCATTACATCAGCTGAGCTAAAACATGTCCCTGCTTTCAAGAACTCAGACCCTAGGGAATAGCTACTTCATTACACAGTTTCCTTTTTTCCAATTTCCTACCTTTTCCTCCGGAAAGCCCAGTGCAGTCAGAACTTAGTTTCAAAACTTTATAGCATTTTTAGTCACCAGAATCAGACATATTCAAAAAACATTAAAGCAGTTTTTGTTTATAATTCTACCCAAAATATGTTAAGCCAAATATTTAGTCTCATCTTTGATATTTAGAATATTACAAATAGAAATCATAGTCAGAAGTATAGTTTTTTTGATTGGTCACCAGTGATGTCACCAGCTTGGGAAGTTATATAATCACATACTGTACATTCCAAACGAATGAGATGACACCTAGTCTTTTTAGCTGAAAAGTTACACTTTCACACTTGCTCAATGAATTAGCATCCATTGAAGGTCTATAAACAGTGATATGTACATTTCTGAGACTCATCAGCTTTAAACTGTCTGTTGAAAGACTGGCTTGCTAAGAGCATACTTTAGAAGAGAACAGAAAAACAACACAGCCTCTTCTACTGCCTGGGCTCCCACCTACAGGAGATGCCAGAATTAGCACTAACAGTTGGTTAAGTGGTAGGTAGGAGCCCTAACTATGTAAGTAGCTAGCTCAGTGTATAGAAAAGTGCATGATGAGAAGTCAGTTTGATATGCTGAACTCAAAAGAACCTATTCTGAATTTTTACAAGTCTTGCACTAGTTTTAGTAGCCTCAAGTTCCACACACTTCAGAGTTGTATTAACTCATGTTTATCATTAAGATCTCACAAGTTTCCTCTTTCATCAAGAGTAATCAGTGTCTCCTTTTACACTTTTCTGCAGGTTTTCCAGATACTCTAAAAGGGCAACATCATATTTTTCTTCCCTAATTTCATGCTGATTTACATATCACTATGAGGATACTTATACCGTAGTAAACAGGTGATGATGTAGTTAAGATTCATTCTGCTAGTTACTAGAAGCTGTTGAAGAGTCTGCACTTCTTAATGGCATCATCCTGAAGGTAAAAAGGAAACATAGGTGCAGAAAGGCATTTTAATAAGAAGCTTAGCCACAACAGTATCTTCTCATAGTGTCCTGTCTATTTTAATGGGAATTTGGTTCCACCAAAATAAAGTGTATAAATTTATATTCACACACTTACATTTCCAGCATTTCAAAGCTTGCAGCAAATACAGAAACATAAGCAGGTCTCTTACCAATCTGACATGTCTTGCCTGTTTGTTTGGGTCGGGACACGAAACAGGAGGGAACAGACGTCAAGCAGTCAACCCGAAGAACTGGTAAGAGCACACTAACCTTTCCCCACCTATGTCAAACTGAGCTAAAGGCATCCAAAGAGAACGGACCTCTAAACTCTAAAACTATTTATCTACTTTGAAGGAGTTATCTACATCTCACTGTACTCATTTTAAAATGTGCCTTTACAGAAAAATTTGTCTTTTCCCTCTCAGGGGAGTTCTGATATCCTTGAAAGCAGCAACGCTTCTCCTGCCTGCACTATATATGGTCTGTAGAGAGATGTGAAAATTCTGATGGTATTTTTGGCCACGTTGTCTGTATTGGATTAGTCTCACTTATTTTTAAGTGTTCTGAAAAACAAAGAAGGCACATTTCTTTCTAAAGAAATTATACACTGCCCTATTATGACACTCTCCAATTAATTTTTTTGTTTGTTTGTTTTTAACCAGACCAACTTATTTAGTTATTTGGTTGTATAAGGTAAGACAAAGCACTGGGTGGCAACTTGCTGCAGTGTGGTTAATTATAACCACCATATCAAATATGAGCTGCCATTCAAGTTAATCAAGGTATTCCATTATTTTTATTATCAGGTTAAAAGAATGAGATCATTAGCACTAGTCAAGCTATAAAAAGCTGTGGCATAACTGAAAGCTGATGCAATCCTAAATTAAACTTAAGAAGTAAACTTATCTATCTTTTTCCAAATAGATAATTTAATTCTCTTAAATATCATTACATACACACTTGAAACAGTTATAGTGTTATTTAAAAAATATCTGGATTGTTAATACAATGAAAAACATTCATTGGATATCCAGCCTTCATAAGGGTAGGAGTTATTTAAGTGCTTGTAAAAGTAACATTGTAAGGTTTCTTTTTTTTCTGGATGACTTCCACCACATTTTACCAGTAAATTTCTTTTCTAAAATGCTAGGTCTCATTTTACAGTGAGATTTGAAACTACAATTATGGTCACACAGATTCACATGACCATAGAAAACATCCTACAGTCCCAGTACCATCCCAGGTCCCATCTGTGCAAAATCTGTGCCCTTAACCAATGCATTTACTCTTTTTTTTTTCCCAATTGTGTGTAATGAGGTACAATTTTAAGTAGTGAGATTGATCTAGGTATTACTGAATTCAAATGAATCAATTGATCTAAGATGCAGAAAAATATTCACTTTCTCACAACACTCATAGCTCAATAACAATTGTCAAATAGGGAGTCTATTTAATATGCATAACAATTGCATATTAACTATTTATTATACAAAAATAGTGTATGACTATATTAGATCTGAAAAATAAATCTAATTGTATTAATAAAGAAATTATGACATTTACAGAAACATCACAAATTAATCACATTAAATCAGTGAGTGAATTTAAATTTGTATTCTTCATCCCTGACCTGCTGCATAAAGCCTCAATGCTTCATTTTTGGGAGAGCTTGCACATTCAGAATGAGATTAAAATAAATATCAAACTTCAGCTGTGAATTTAATTATTCTCTTTCAAGCAATTAACTAAATTTCTTGCTTCTCTGCTCATCCCAAGAGGAGAGGTCCCAAACCTTAAGATAAGACAAATACTTTTAGCTCTATGAAATTACTAAGAATTTGAACTATGTTTATTTTTTTTTTCAAGTTATGGGTCAGCAAACTAAGATGCCACAAAGATTTTGCTATTATGACTTCTAGCACATAAAATAGGTTACCAAGCAACATCAATATATAGCATTTCTTTTGTATGCACTGTACCTCTCTCCATTTCAGGGAAGAGGATATGTCTGGGAAAGACATATCTTTATCCTCTTTGAAAAGCTTTAAGCATAAAAGTAATTCACCCCCTCACTGATTATTTCAACCTAGTTAGTCTTGAATCTAAGCTCAAAAAATACATGTAAAACATCACTAGGGAAAGCCTCAACTGTGCAACTACATGTAGTCCTGCTAAAAAGGAACTGTCCTCCAGAGTTCTGTCTTTCCAGTGTAAAATAATGAAGCAACATTCCCCTGCCATGAGGGGAAAGCTCAGTTCTACTGACTTGAGGTCTTGCTACAGGATTCCCAGTATTATACTAAGAGATACAGCCACACTGGTACAATCCACCACAAAGCTGTTTATTAATGATTTTTCAAGAATAATTATTATTGACAAAAGCCATAAGAAGAAGCTTTTCCTATGCTGGAAACTGCCCTGACCATGTATTCTTATCTTCACTCATGTAATTGGATTACTGAAGGCATAATTTCTGACAGGTAGCTCCAGCCAGTGATTATCATAAATCATGGCCAAGAGTCCTTTGTTTATGGCTTAGCATCATAAACTGTAATACTGACATGGCAGATGTTTGGCAGTTTCCTTATTCAAGATGGATCCTTGTAGGTCTCCTCCACTCATGCTGATATTTTAAGAGCTTTATTTAAGAAGCAATGCTTTAAGAAGCATTTTCTAGTAAACCATAACTGCTATTTGTAAGTTAATCTCATTAACAAACCTTTACACTCACTAACAAGCTTCAGCCTCAGCAAATTTCCAGAGGTGAGTGATGCACATGGAAATGAAGCAATCCTGAAGGCTTCCAGTAATTACTGTAGCACAATGGCATTATACGGTTCAAAACATTTTTAAAAGAATATGGACATTCTAGAACACTGAAACACAAATATCAAATGCACAAAAATCTGTTTGCTTATGCTCAAGCAATCACATATATGAACTCAGAAAGTACTTATTTTTTCTTGGGTAGAACCAGGCTATTTGAATATGGAGGGAAGACACCACTTATAGAGAAAGATAAAATAACTTTGTAAGACTGAAATTTAAATGTGTAGAATCCAAAGGTCCATAATTATATCCAGCCTTTTGACAGAGCAGCTATTTTACACTGTTCTATTTTGACTATTCTAAGTGTGTTGCATTTTCATGTGATAAATGTTTAAGTAAGTAACAGACAACTGGTATTAGATGGCTTACTACAAATTCTTATCTGTGTTAATCTGCATCCCTTAAACACAAAAGAAGCTTTTCTTGGGAGTATATCACTATGCTGGACAAATCAGCATTCCTGGCTGAGCAGCTCATTCCAACCATTCTTACAAGCACAGCTTTTACAGAAGCAGTTCCAAGGATGAAGACAAATTCATGCCAGGTTTCACAGCAGGTGGTCAGTGGCATGGCAGCAACTCCACATATCTACTCCTAATCCTGAAAATACCACTTGTATCTGAAATACCCCAGGTGTATTTCTACATGCAATTGCTTCAGTGATAATGTTAGAAATTGAGCAAAGGTAGTTTGAACAATAGAAGATGCAATGGACTGCATTTCTCAAAAATTAAGAATACTTGTTTTGGCATAGTAAGTCCTAATTCTTCTTACACAGTTATTTGATATGACAGCATTCACTTGCACCAAAACAGTAAGTTAAATTGCAGGGAAAAAATACATGAACACACCAGCACACCCATTTTATGATCTGCTAGGTCCATCTCTGAGGTTTTCTGCAGTGATACAAGTTTTCTGTCTGCTTTTAGGTTTTGGCTGTCATTTTTATACAGGGTGTAATCTCAAAACATATTGTACCCATACCTCCTTGGACATGTTCATTGCAATCTTGCAAACTGTAAAGAACTCACAATTCAGGACCATACCATGAGAATGGAGATTCATGACATGCAAAAGTATCTACCACCTAGAGTCAGCATTAGAAAAGGTAGTAATTGTCCCTAGTATGACAGTAGATGAAGTCCTTAGTCTGCATTACAACACAGGTATTTCTCTCGTAAGAACTGAAAACTGTTAATAGATTTGAAGTATTGCATTATAAAGATGAAGCCTGCATCAATGATATAAAATGGTCAGCTGAGCCTACAAGACAGAAAGCACTGCACTGGGAGTATTTATTCTGTAACTGACCATTAAAATACATAAGTGTATCATGCATGGTTTTGAAAAATAACAAGTTCTAACCTTGTTAAGTATATGGTTGCTTTGCCTTGTCTTAGTGGCATCCAGTGAAACAACAATAAAGGAAAAAGCACAAATTGAAACAAGAAATTCCATTTTAAAACTACTATGAGGAAGTCGCCCAATGAGGTTGTGGAGTCTCCATTCTTGGAGATGTCCAAAATCTGTCCGGACATTGTTCTGAACAACTTGCTGCAGCTTATCCAGATTTGAGCAGAGTGGATTGGAGTAGACAGTCTCCCTAAGTCTTTTTAAACCCCAGTTATGTTGCAAGCCTGCACTTCATCAGGTAAAGTAACTGGAGCATTGACAGAAAACACATTGAATTTACTTTGGCTTGTATTGTACTGATCAAGTTGTATGAAATGCCCACCCCCCTGGAAAGCCCTGAATCACTGGTGTTCCAGTGCAGACCCAGGGGACTGCCTTATTTTCTGGGCCAGTGAGAGGTAAGACAAGGGCTGACAAAAAGCAGAGGGTATATGTGTTTTTGACAGAAAAAAATTTTCAACATTTCCTTTAAAAAACAAGTAAAAAATGAAGTTCAAAACCTATTTTCTGCACAGAAATAAAAGAAACAAACAGAACCTACTAAGCACTCAGAGAGAAGTCCTGAACTTCCAAAACATGAGTACCACTGCTGCATTATTTAGTGTTAAGTATTTCAAGACAAATGTTTTGAGATGTGGCAGAAGATATGCCCCTATATTTAAAGCAGCAGACAGCAGTTTAATCAAACTGTTAATAAACCAAGACAAAACCTAAATTTACTACATCTGTTGCAAACTTTTGTGATTTACAGGTGTTCATCTTAGTTGACAAACCAAGCATATATTGCACAGAAGTAATCCAGGAAGTGTAAGACTGCCTTTGATATTCCACAGGCAGATTTTCCTTTTGTATAACACTCAATACAGCATTAAGCAGTTAAACTGTTCTGTAAAGCCAACAATTTTTACACTTCTATATTTATTTATATTAGAAAGAAAAGCAAATATAGGTCCCTTTCACAGAATGAAATTATGTCAAGATCAACTATAAATCAAATTCAGGGGCAGTTTCAGAAGATGATTCTCTTCTTTCTACTAATCCAGAAACCGTAACTTTAACCAGTTATGCCATTAACTTGTTTTTGTGTCACAAGTCGTTTCAAATACTTCTTGATTGATCTGCCCAGGCATGTTAAAAAACCTTCAGTTTTGTTTGTTTGTTTTTTATAATAATGTTCCTAGCTTAGAAAATAGGATGTGCCTAAGGACAAAGACCAACAATCCACACAAAAAATTACCCAATAAACCCGTAAGGGGTCACTTGATGTCGAAGCACTACCTTTATCTTTTTTTCTAATTCTGAACCTGAAGCACTAAAACAGCAATTTAAAAATTTGTGATCCTATGTCTTGGGTGAAGCTTGATATTCAAACAGGCATTTTTAAAAAATGTAAATTAACTAATTTCACGAGGTAGCAGTATACTTTGAGATGTAATACAAGCAATAGTGCACCAGCCCACTCACTTGTTCAAGAGAAGTAATTCCAAGTAGTTTAGAATAGCAAAGTGGTATTTGTATTATATGCTTGGAGAGCAATTTCTAGCTAGACCTTTTCTGAAATCTTCATCTGGATTAATACAAAGTAGTTTATGAATTGTGACAATGCAGAGAACTCAAATTAGACAGCAAAACCAGAGAGTTGTAGATATCAAGTATCACAAGGGAAGACAGATAAAGTTGTACTGACTGAGTTTTAGGTGCAGATACGGGAAGAGACGTTCAGTGCATTTGAGTAACCACGGTCAAGATCACCTTTCAGGCTAATGGATACCCAGTATAATTACAAAAACCGTAGGAATTTACTTAGTAGAGGATACTTCATTATAGGAATATACTCCAGTTCAGAGTTAAACAGTTAAATAGTTCTTGTAGCTTCTGAGCACAATCTTAATAAATGTTTAAAATGTGAAAATATTATTTTATTCATGCTTATATGGTATGCTCAAATGCTTCTGGAAACTGATAAAATGCCCAATACTACTCACCAGGAATCCCCATTAATAGTAGTGCACCCATGATAAGTGACTCCTGAGTGCAGGATTAGGGCACTTGGAGCACTTTCATCACTTACACCATTCCCGTACTGTCACTATAGAAATAAACCACTCATCTCAACAGAGGATTTGGTGTGGATACCTTAACCCAATTTAGGAAGAAAAAGCAGAGAGTAAAACGAGGATGTCTGAATTCTAGAAACCAGACACAGGAGGGTTGCTTTTTTTTTTCCTAATGGAGCTTGAACAGTTTGTTTTCACTATGTAGAGTTTCTACAGAACTTTAGAATATGACTAAAATGTAAAAAGATTTTGATTTTGAACTTTCAGAGTTCTTTTTATTTCTTTTTTCCCTCCTGGTCTCCTAGATT
This sequence comes from Cyanistes caeruleus, assembly GCF_971803275.1. Classification (NCBI taxonomy): domain Eukaryota; kingdom Metazoa; phylum Chordata; class Aves; order Passeriformes; family Paridae; genus Cyanistes; species Cyanistes caeruleus. Next base: position 31,513,488 of record NC_141705.1, on the reverse strand, counting down.
CAAGCAGATAGTAGGAAATTTCAAAAGGGTCCTGATGCTCTAGAATCAGTTTGCTGTTCACGCATCTTATAAAATATGCAGACTAAATAAGGCAGCTTAGGACAGGTTAGTCTGGCACCAGAGATATCGGTGTCAGCACACAGAATCACTGAATCAAGTTTGGAAGAAACTTAAAATCATGTAGTCCAATTGTCAAGCCATACCAATATAATCACAACCATACTCTTGGGAAAAGTCCTGATATTCTTTGTGGCTACCAGTTTCCCCTGGTCCTTAGTCAGTAGAGAAAATATGTTTAAATTTCATACTGCAAACCAGCATGATTCAAGCTTATGAAAAAAGTGCCTTTGTACTAACATGGTCTGAACCTCAGTTCACCAGGTTCGGTCTCAGTAATTATTTTGGTGAGGCTAGAGATTTATCTGCTTGTCTCACTGATCCTACAAGACATCCTTCAGCTTGTACTACACATCTATCATTCCTCAAGAGCACAATTTGGGATTTATCACAAGTTTGTGAAAAATGCTATATGGAGCTGAAATACAAGACACTGGATAACTAGATGGTTTCACTCAACAGCTTAGTAACATAAAACTGCACATAAACTCAGTTCCTGTGGTAAGTACACTACAGAGTGACAGCCAGCCTGGAAATAGGTGTTCTCTAAGGAATGCCTACTACAAGCAGAACAAAGTTCATTCCAGCCCATGGTCTATGTATCAGAGAGAGTGAGCAGATCCACTTCAGACCAAGAAACTGTCAATCCTCCACGGAGAACAGGGAAACCTTAAAGCACTTAAAAGGCTTCAGTACATATATGGTATCTTTTATTATACAGTTCCTTTCAGTTAAAACAAAATACAGCAAAAAGGACATATAACCTTGGAATTAATTATACTACCAACAACTTTAGCAGAGGAATTCAAAACTCAGTTTTACAAGTGACCTGTTTCATAGGATTTTGTCAGTTTTTCTAGATTCACCACATTTAAGATTCACCACAAAGTACAGAAATGAAAAAAAATCTTCTTTCTACAAAAGTGCTATTAGACTACAAGCATTTATTACAGAAGCTTTGGGGTTTTTGAGTTCAAAACTGAAAACATTAAATTGACATAACTGATTCAAAAGCTGAGGACAGGAATTTTTTTTTTTTTTTTTTTTTTTTTTTAAAAAATAAGCTCAAGTCACTAACATGAATTTCAATTAGCTACACTAATCAGCATGAACAGTAGCAATGAAAGATTCTCTGAATTCTCTGAACTGTGGAAATAAAGCTGCTGCTTCAGGCAAATGACTGTAGAGAAGCACCTCAGGGGAATTGCTGAGTTTGAGCAAGCACCTGCCTACTCCCAGGCTAGGGAGAGCAGAATATGTGCAGTCAATGTTCTCACTTGCGTGTGCAAGTGTGTGCAAAAGCCTGTATGCAATCTGTGCAGGAATATGAGCAAACACAATAGAAGCAGCTGCCTCGCAGGGGAACCATTTCAGCCACTCTCACACAGAAACAACATTTGATAATTACATTTTTAAAGCCTATTACATCCTTGCTAAAGCATTTAGGATTCATGAACTAGAAGCAGAGCTTTTCTAGAAGGAACACAGTGTTATTGAATTCTACAGCCTATAAATTATATTTGTTCAGATGACAAGTACAGAAAATCCCACTTCTAGTAAACCCTGAAGAACTGTTTTCGTCTCATTAGGAGCAGGAATATAGATGGCATGTGGTACGTTTCTATTTTATTTAGAAGTTTTGGAAAATTATCACATTTAAACCAGATTTAGTTTTCATACTTTTAAAGTTGTCACAGCCAAGCAATATAATCAGACCTCATAGATTAGGAGATGCCAGCCTAAGAGAAAAAAAGCAATGACAGGAAAAACCTGGAAGGCATGAGAATACTTATGTCCCTCTGTTTTTCACACATCAGTATTTCCTTCCTAGCTGTTACAGAAACTTAAGAATCTACACAGGAATTACTGCTTGTATGTAAGCTGTTACACTTCATCTTTTGGGAACTGAAATGCTGTTCTTTTAAGGACAGACTATGCAAAAAAAGCAGTTGGGAGTTAAAGTAATTATGCATAATTACTTAGTGGCAGAAATGAGAAATCTAGACTTTATGTCCAGGAGAAAGCATTCCCTAAGTATAGCAGCAGGGCCACCTTAGAGACATCTGTACCCAGCTATGTTTTTTAACATACAAATACCTTTAAAACTGTACTTTGTAAAATTAAGAACTACTTAAAGAGTGCAGTTATTGTGCTGAGCATGTTTGCTGTACAGAAGGTGAATTAAAATTATTTATTTCTATCCTCACAAGTGCTCTAAAATAATTTAAGCTTGAACATAATGCTCTTGCCAACTGTTCTATATGTGAATCCTTAAAGATTATTTAACTTATTGTTTATTCAGATCACCAAGTACTAAAAACACGCTTGTTATTGTACAAAATATATTATTTTTTTGCCTTCCCCAAGAGGCACACAGTGCTATTTAGAAGTACTAACATAATATGTCAAACACATTGTCAAAAATGCGTATTGGTATTACATTTTAAAATCTGTTGCACAAATTCCATAATTGCCTTTGGAAACTGGAGACAACGCAGACAGCATCTGCTTGACGCTCATATGCACTGAAATAGCTAGAAAAAGCTAGACAAGATGATTTGAAGACATGAGCTCGAAGGACTAGAATTCTGAAGAGTGGTTTAATATAGTTTTCTGTTCAATAGCAACAGTTTGAACTGAAAAAAAATTTAGCCAGGAACATACTCTCCTATTAAAACTCAAAAAGTGCATTACATTCCCAAATGTTTTAAGCCTTGACTTTGATATCTTTAAGAGGCAAAATTCCAACATAATATGAAAAGTTGGTGTAGAAATTTTCCAGCAGTACCTACGAGTATTGTAGATACAGTGATGTTTTGTGGTTACACGTGTCAAATATTACCAGGTAATTCATCCCCAGATGAAGATACTGGAGTATTTGCTTTATTCTCACAACAGCTGTACTAATTTTGTTTCTACCACTGGTAAGATTTTGAGCAAAAACAACTACAGGAGTAACTAGATGAAGGAACAGCACTTCTTTAATACGTTGCATTATCATTTTGCATTCCTTCTTCAACCCCAAAGGTTTCTATAACATATTCACGTAATCACAACTACAGTGATATTGGAAGGACTTCAGGAGCTCATCCAGAGCAGCAGCCTGCTCAAGTGGGATCAGCTAGAGCAGATTTTTCTGGTCTGTGCCGGTTGGGTCTAACAGCTACAAGGATGGAGACTGTCAGCCTCTGTGGGTAGTCTTTTCCAGTGTTCAATAACTCTATATAAGTTTTCTTGTGTTCAGACAGAATTACATGCATTATCAGCTTGGGACTAGAGACAGTTGGCTTTCTCTGATACACACAGATGTTCGAGTCCCACAGTGCAGCACAGTAGCACTGCCTTCTGAGATGTCAGCCCATATGGAACAGCTCAGACACAGTCTCTGAGACACTCCTGCTCATTCTCTCAAGTATTCAAGGCTCCAATATACACGCATAGCCCTTCAATCAGAGTGAAACCTGGGACTGGCCCTTCCAGGTAGGTACCCTTGCTCTTGTTCCTTTCCTGGCCTGTGGAAACATGAAAGGACATCTTCCTGAACACAGAAAGGAGAACTTGTCTTGCAGAAGTCAAAACACAACAGAGTATTCTGCAAGATAAAACAGGGAATTAAAACTGAAGGCAAGGGGAGACAGAGACAAGTTCTTTAATTAAGGAAAAAATTAAGGAAAAGTTCTATTATTCAACTGAAATTAGTTAAAGGACCAGTACTAGAAAAACCTGTGTCAACAAACATGGAATTTTTCCCTGCTCAGAAATGCAGGGAATCAAGTAGAGTTGTCCTTTGGGTAGCTCTTCCTCACTGAAGAAAATGACAGGATTCTTTGGCTGCTAAGTATGAATTCTAGCACATGCAGTAGAATTGACTTCCGTATGTGCTTAGAAAGAATTAAGTCATGCTGCTTGCTTGGCTTTCAAGGTCTGTCTTGTTTTGCTGCCCTCCTGATGCACCCCTCATTTGTGTTACAAGCTAAGGAAAGGCTGCCTTTCCTCAGGCCTAGATAGAACAAGGACACAGCAAATGCTTCTATTATTGGCTCTGTTGAGTGAAAACCTGACCTAGAAAGTCTGTTCTCCTTGTGTAGATAATCATATTGATCTGTATGCAGAAGGCAGGACTTGCCTTAATAAAATACAGTTTATCCTAGAAATTAAGGATTGCAATGTCTATGATCAAGAGGTTTGGCAAGTGATTCTTTGTAGAAGTGTAGAAAAAACATTCTTCATTAGAGGAATCACGGCTTCAAGAAAAAATCAGGCTTCAAGAAAAAGCCTGATTTACATCCTTCTTCAGGATATAGTCTTACATATTCAGTATTTTTGAACAGGCACTGAACTAGAAAAGCTGTAATAAAATTTGAAAAATGGTTGTAACATTGGTGGGATTTCTGAAATTACAGTATTGATAAGACAAAGAAAATTTTTGCCCACGTTTTACTGTATTCATAATAGTGTGAAGAACAAATAACAACCTCTAGTTTGATTGATTAAATCAAATATGTCTAATTGGCTGATCAAATAGGTAAAGTTTAGCTGACCTTGTCAATTACAAGCTGTCAAAAGAGTTCTAAGATCCTGGATTTTTGTATCACAGGACCACAATTCTAAACTGCTACATGGTAGGAGAAGCAGTGTGGAGATGTAAAGGTATTTACAAAAGTCTCATGAAATAACTATGATGATGTTTCTTTATTTGTTTTTTAAAATTTTAATATTTAAAATCTAAAGCACAATAAAAAATAATTTTCTCCTCTGATCTGCCCATGTGGAGGATATCTTAAGGATTGTTCTATCTTTATGTAAACATTCTCAATAATATAGCACATTATATCCAGTAGGTGGTACATGTAGAAAAGTATAGAAAAACAGTCAAATATATGCAAGTTTGTGCCTGTTTTAGTCTAATAAAGTTCATTAGATAATACTTGTATAAGCAGCTATGAGTTTTTTTCTTTCAGTTATCAATTGCAAACAAAAGTAAATGGAAGCATAATTTTGCAAATTATAGCCACCTTCAATTTTCATTATGTTTGACACTAAGGTTACATTTCTAATTACTGCAAAGGAAGGATTAAGACATCCCACAGTTTTGCTGACTGTTTCACTTACAATTCTATGTCAGAAGAAAGGAAGCAGAGGTGCGTGCTGCCAAAATATTTAAAAAGGGGAATTTAACCTTCAATTCACTGAATTTTTGCATTAACTCATTATACATGTGATATAAAACAGAAATTGTTGCTATGACAAGAGCCTGTATATATTTAAATAAATCATAATTTAGTCTTGAGTTTAAGTTTCCTCTTGCCAGCAGCATAAACAACTGGTCCACAGCTACTAAAGACATTTAACAATGACATTTAAACATAACATAACACTTTCTTCATGATAATTTGATATCTGCATTTGATATAGAGAATATGATATATGCATTTTTGATGAGGCCATTATCAGGTATTTTCATATTATTTTGGTATGTATATAGGTTCAGAGCCCATATATCCATGCAAATTCCCTGAGGCTATATATTATATGCAGGCTCTGGATAAGACAGAACTTTATCATATTTCTCTGTTTAGCAGTAGACTTAAAAACCCTCTTGGAGGAAAATCTTTTTTTTTTTTTAAATCTTTTGTTTTTAAAGCACGTTAGCTACCTCTTCACACTTCAGTTCTTTCATAAAATGTAGGTCTTTGCAACAAACAAGATGTAAACCCATCTGCTATTATCAGAACTTAAAAGGAGATGAAGCTTTTAACCACAACATTATCCAGGGAGTTCATGTTCTGGTCATTATTCATCAATTATTCATCAAAAGCCCTGATCCTGATGTTTCTAGTCAACCTGTCAAGTGAATATTTTTCTTGATGGTTTTTACAATTTTTCCTCTTCATCTGAGTTTTTTATTTGAGAATTCACCCTCATTTTGTGAGAGAAGTGCTCTCCTCTTGAGTACTATCAGGATAAGAGCCAAATGAATTATTACATTCAACATACAGATGGTTTTCTGTTTCTCCCTATATAACTAAAAGCACAGGGCTATGATATCTGTAAATACATATAATCTGGATATATTTAATATTTATGTTTCAGTCAAATAATTGTTAATTTTACAGAAACCTCAGCGAACAGCACACAAATACCTTGCAACTTATGATGAAGCAAAACAAAACCATTTTATGTAATTACTGGCAATATGACCATCAAAAGTGCAAATAAAATTATGTATAGAATCATAAGATCATTTAGGTTGGAGTATATCTCCAAGATCATCAAATCCAACCTTGGAACAATCTCCACCTCGTCTACCAGGCCATAAGAATAAGTGCCACACCCAGTTGTTCCTTGAACGCTTACAGGGAAGGTGACTCCAGCACCTTCCTGTGTGGTCCATTCCAATGCTTTACAACTCTTTCTGTAAAGGAATTCTTCCTGATGTCTAATCTGAACCTCCCAAGTGCAGCTGGAGGCTGTGTCCTCTTGTCACTTGCTGTCTGGGAGAAAAGGCTGACTCCAACCTCCTTTCAGGTAGTTGTGGTGAACAATAAGGTCTCCTTCTTTTCTCCAGGCTAAAAACCCCAAAGCTCCCTCAGCTCCTTCTCACATGACTCACTCTCTATACTCTTCACCAGCTGCTTTCCCCTTGCCTGGACTTGCTCCATCACCTCAACATCTTTCTTGTAGTGAGAGGCCCAGAACTGGACATGGCACTCGAGGTGTGGCCTCACCAGTGCCCAGTACAGGACAATCACTGCCTTGGTCCTGCTGGCCACAATATTTTTGATATGATCCTGGATGTCATTGACCTTCTTGGCTACCTGGGCCCAGCTGGTTGCTGTTCAGCTGGCTGTCAACCAGCACCTTCAGGCCCCGGCTCTGATGCATCTCTTCCCATCCACTCTGCCCTCAGCCTGTTGTGCTCTAGGGCGTTGTCATCCGAATGCAGGACATTTGGATCATTGGACAAATAAGGCACTTGGCCTCACTCAACCTCATACCATTGGCCACAGCCTGTCCAGATCCCTTTGCAGAGCCTTCACACCTTCCAGCAGATCAACATTCCCACACAACTTAGTGCTGTCTGCAAACTGTCTGAGGGCACACTTGATCCCCTTGTCCAGATCATCAATGTAGTTGCATTTTGGAGGCATTAGAGTTAAAATTCCAAGATACAGAGCAATATAAATACACAGAACTGTAAAGAAGCTAGCATAAGACATGCTTAAAGGCTAGTTTGGTGCATACAGTAATTGCATTATCATTACAGGCAAAAGCTTACTATTTTGTTAATGCTTGAATTTAGTAAAGTTTTGTTCTAAAATCCAAAGCTTTAGAAACTCACAAAATAAACTCTCCTACCACAAAAATCTCTAGTTCACAACCTGTATAAACGTTTCTGTTCTAACACTAACATTCATACTACCCTAAATAAAAACAGCTTTCTCCAGTGTTCAACTGAATCCCTACAAAGGATTGTCTGAACAGAGTGATGTCAGTACTTCCTACCTTCCTGTCAGCATCTTAAGTACAGGGATCTGAGCTGGTCAAATACTGCATATATGTAGATTTCTCTCAAGACCAGGGTCTGTGCTTGTCTTTCCATCACAAAACTTCAATCTACATTGAAGTGGACTGTCGAGAATCAGTCTATACTATTGGCTTAATTAAATATGTAAAAAAAGTTCAGTGCTCTGTTAAGAAAAGTCTCCCCTTCCTGATACTCACAGAGAAGCTACAAAAGCTGTTGTTTTATAATTGTAAGTAGGATAAGGAGATTGGTGTTTTTCATATTTGTATCTTTGTGGGTTTAGATTATTTTGTTTTTAAAGATATTTTTAACAAAAAGAATCAGATTGATAAATATTAGCCTTTTGCTTATATTTGTAGTATGTTTGCTATACTTCACAAAGTACATCAAAATCAATTTTCCAATAGTGCTCTGGTTCCCACTGTTTCCCAGGCTTATTTTAAGAGCTGAGCCACTAACAAGAATCAGCTTTATCAAGAAAGAGTAATTCTCCATTCAGAATGTGACCTCTGGTCTTGGGTATTATCATCCCCACCTCTGAGACAAAAGACTTTTGCTACTACCATTTATACTCTATCTTTTCTAGGATCTGTTCATTCTAGCTAAGAACTATTTGAAATAGTGACCACCCTTGGAAAATCACCTCCAGTATGATTAGACAGGACTATCTCAGCCCACGTGTTCACACACTTAAAATAGCTGCAGATCAAAGTCCTCCTCCTTAGTTTTTCAGAAACTAGACTGTATTTTTGATGTTACAAATTATTATACTGCTCTGCTATGTGAACTCTCATAATTTTGTTCAACTATAGGCATACATATGATGCGAGGCATAGGCATGCTGTAGTTGGAGGCTATAACAACTGTATATGCCCTGGCTTTTCTTCGAGACTAACACAGATTTTCAGAAGCTATAGATAAAATTTTACATGAAAAGAAGTTTCAAAAGCCTTCATTGTTATAGAAGACACCAGCAACAGAAGCTTCTATGCTGACCACCTATACTAGCTTTAAAAAACAGTTGGCATGAACTGTACAATTTATAAAACGCAAATCAGCACTAGGAAAAAGGGCAGTGAACAAGTATTTTACCCAGATACCAGCAGTGCAGTTTTCATACTGCTTTTCCAGAGATTTTAGGACAAATAATAAAAAAAAAGTGATAGCCAAAGAACTGGTGGATAAAAGTTTAGCCTTCTGAAGTTAATTAAAAAAGCCAAAGGGAATATTATAGTAGTGTAGAAACCACAGATGAAAAGAAAGCTCTCCCATGTATTTAAATAAATGGAAGGAGAGAGTACATAGACTATTCAGGCTGGAATAAAAGAGCTACACAGTGCCAGAAGCAGAGATGTTTGATTTATGATAAAGAACAAAGTGTAACTTTGCAAAGTTTAACAAACACACAGAATCAGTTCTTTAGAAAGAAAATTGGGACAAACTATGAAGTTAAAGCTTGTAATGCAACTAGCTAATTGAAATTCAGGGTAGTCAAGCACGTGGCATGATAAAAAGGACACAAGTCATGCTTAATATAACATTTTATGAAGAATTAATATAAGAATACTTTAATCTACATTCTACATTCCAGTACATTTTCCAGTTATTGATGCATATAATGTCCTTCTCTCTTATATTAACCAATTATACTTCATCATACATATTAACCCAGCCAGTACTGTCCCATCCCTCAAAGCTCTAATCACAAGTCTCATGGAAAGGGGACGTATTTTGGATCAAGACAGCTACATCCCAAATTTCTCTCCATAAAATGTCCTTTTAAAATACTTTCTCCCAGTTTTGAATGGGCTCAGTGTTTATTAATCAGCCAGAAATCCTCAGTTTGAAGAATGCAGTAAAATAAAATAGTATTGCACTATTTAAACTTCAAGCCACTTTCTTCAATCCACTTGACATTTAGGTAAATTCTTGTCTAGTAAAGCCTCCTGCCCTACCCTTCCAGGGCAGGATCTACACCTTCACATTTCCTACATTTATATTTTTCATTAGCCAATGAAGGTTATCTAAACCTTCCGTACTAAATCCTTGCTGTAAATTCCTTGTAAAGGGAACACATTAGTCTGACCTGAATCATTATGACATTACAGCACAGAGTTAACTGAAAGGTTCCAAGTCCAGAGTAGCTGAAATATTTTCCTGCAGAAGGCAATATTGCAGAAAACCAGCAGATTTTTTAGCTGTGGAATAGCAATTTCAGATAATGCTATGAAGTAATTCTAGTTGAAAGAAGGATACATTTCTTTATAATGCTGCTTATAATGAATTTTAAGTTACCTACTGAATGTTCAGAGTGCTGAACTCCAGAATTCTATACTGCAGTTTAAGTGACCCTAGCATTGTGGTGCAAAAGAAAACACATTTATACTGTTAAGCACCAGTTGTCAGAATTTGTTAATATTACTAGTTCTTTAATATACCATCAACACAAGGTCTGCTTAGAAACATGAGTGTACTTTGCATAAAGCAAGAAAGCAAATTATCTAAGATCATCTCTCTTTTGAATAATAAGCCCTGAGAGCACATTTCAGGGAAACTCAGTTGCTACAAGTTTTTTAGGGGTAATTTTCATTTCCTTCTCATTGCATCTCATGAGCTTTAAAATTCAAGTACTGTTTTTACAGAATGGCTTCTGGAATACACCCCAAACAAACATAATTTAATATGACACTGTTCTCAAAAAGGCTACACACATTTCCCCATGTCAGCGTGGTAGAATGGACTTACTTACACCTACAATTAAACTGAGACATACACCACTGAGCTACATGCACAGTGGTGGCAATAATTGGGTGAAATCATCTTGTCTCCTGAATGTTTTGATGATAAGACAAGAGTCCTCCCTTTGCATCTTGTGGACCCATATTTCTCAGAAATACTTGAGCTTGGTAAAACTGTCTTTTCCAATTAAAAAACCACCACAATAAGCTTAAACACAACTAGGAAAACTAGAAGCACAGTAGGAATGCAGTGCAATAGTAATGATGTTCAGCCCACATCTATACAGTGACAGATTTAATGCAATATTTGCATGTAAAAAATTTGAATACCTGCTTGAATAAAATCTCTGTGAGAGCCTTATTTTGAAACAAGAACAATTTGTAATTCCTCAGTTATTTCATTTACATTAATAGCAAATTATTTTTAACAATTTCTTGTATGTAAAGTAGGATGTTGAGGGCTTTGCTCTATTTTCTTGCTAAAAACATGCTGATGAATAAATAGCAACATGAGCAGTGGTACCTAGATATACATAATTAGATCTTTCCTTATATGTAGCAGTTGAAAAGTTCATTTATTTGCATTGAAAAAGTCAATGTGCAACCAGCAAAAATGGAAAGGACTACAATTAAAAACTTAAATGAAATTACTGCTGGGAATTTTCCCATTTTTTGAATTTGATTGAACACAGATAGATTTCCCATTCTGCAAAGGGTTTCTCTTCAGTACAAGTGTTATATTCTTTCTAGCTTTCAACATATATGCAAATAAACAAAACTCAACATAGAGAGTAAGCAGAACTCCTTAAGTCTTTACAAAACGGTGATATTTTCTGAGCCTGAAAATGTGCACTGTCTTCCATCTCACACAGAAAACAGGACAACTAACTAAAGTGGAGCAGAAGTCTTCAGTATTAAGAAAGAAAACAAGACCAAAGTATTCTGTATTTTTGTCTGTGGGAGCAGTATTCAAGTTCATCTTGAAAGTTTTGCTTGAAGGGCAACAACTTTTAAGCCAAATGCTCTAGGAGAATCTAGTACAAAACTCCACTGAACTATGTTGTAAGATACAGTCCTGAACATTTTGCACACTGGACATCAGTCCTTATCTGGCTGTCTAATCCAACATTTACTACATCTTCTATTTTAACATCCTTGTTACTCTCACAGCCTTCCCAAATTACTCAATAATAACCAGCTGCAAGTATTGTTCAGGCTGCCTAGTTATTGCATGCCTGGTTTTCCATGCAGAGAATTATAGGGGATTTTTTTCACCAGCATTTTTTGTGTCCCTCAATGCAGCAATGAAAGAACTACCAAAAAAACTCCAGGTAAAATTCTGGAAGGTATTGCTGGATGTCATCTGGTCCCACTCAAGGATACAAATAGGAGTTTCAGTTCTGTAAAGGAAAGGTATATATGGGTGACCAAAGGGCTGTAAAATACCCATAGTAAGAATATCTGACAAGCTTCCTCGTAGCACAACTTCTGTGTCTTCAAGGTAGGCTAGCAGGTAAGTGGATGGTAAAATCAACAGATTATATAAAGAAATTCCCACTGTTCGCAGAGCTGATAGCCCAATGCTGTTGATTTTTATGTGTTTTAAGGTAAATATGTTTTGCAAATTACTTGTTTGTAACATTGATTTTTCAGTCTTTATTTTAATTTGACAGACATTTCTTATTTTCTATCCTTCCCCTACTATTAAGCAAAAGTAAGGTCCTGTGCTTGAGGAGGACTATCTTCTTGTGCTGGTACACACAGGGAGCTGACCAGCTGGAAAGCAGCTCTGCAGAGAACTGCCTTGTGATCCTTGTGGAGAACATGATGAACACAAAACAGCAAGTCATCTTTGCAAATCAGGTCAACAATATCCTTGACTGCAGCAGAAAGAGCACTGTCAATAAGATAAGGGAGGGGAACCTTCCCCTCAGCACTAGTCAGGCCACATCTGAAATCCTGTGTCCAGTCCTGGGTCCCTCATTGGCATAGAAGCTCCTCATTTACTAGAAGAAGCCCTGTAAAGGGCCAGGAAAATGATTAAGGAACTGAAGCATTTTTCATATGAGTGTGAGCTGGGACCACTCAACCTGGAGATAAATTTCATGTTTGGGATCTTATCCCAAGTGGATCTTGTCCCCAGTGGGGTAAAACCAAACACTGAGCCAGGCTGTTCTGAACAGTGTCAAAAAATAGGGCAAGAGACAAAGGGCATGAACTGAAACACAGGAAATTCAATTTGAACATAAGACAAGAACTCCACTCTTCATTCTAGAAGTAATCAGGTACTGGCACAGCACCTGAAGGTACCTACCTAGGAAGATCTTGGAGAGTTTGGTCATGGAAATATTTGAAACCCATCATAACACAGTCCTGGGCAACTTGCATTAGCTGTATGTGCTCAGACAGCAGGGAAGTTGTACCAGAAGATCTCCAGATACCCCTTTCAATGCCAGCCATTCTGTAATTATACTCTATATTTACCTTCTGGACTAAAAAAATACCCCACCTAAACTGAACAAAATAAAAAAAAAAACCCACCCAAAAAACTAATATTTTGTAAAAAACCTCCAGCTACTAAAGATTGCAGGATGCTTTTCCTGCACCTCATTCTGCACCAGACCAACCTAAACAATAGTGATTTGTGTGTTTATCCCATCCAGAAATGGGAAAGGTAAAGGCAAAGGGAGGATGGCAGTATTCATGGTGCTGCTGGGTAGAGACAATATACATTTTGTAGTTCTGTTTTGCTGTTAAATTTCTCTGTGATCCATTGTTTTTTCTTAAAGCTGTAGAAAATACAAAGCAAGGAAGTCCTGATGGATTACTTTCACTCTTAGGACAAAGCTGCTATGACTAAGATTCCTCTCAGGACACACTTTCTTGGGTTTTTAAGTCAGACCTATGACTTTCAGACTTCACTGCATGAGAATAAAAATTAACATAAGAAAACACTGTAAAGTTACTTAGAGATGCTACAGGAACGTTTCCTCACTATTGAATTAGAATATGAAGGAACCCTACTACCATGTCACAGAGCTGTTTTATAGATCTCTCCTCACTTGGTGTAGTGTTCAAACACAGGAAGGGCAAATGCATCAAACTGCCAGTCTGGTCAATCAGTAAGTGTTCTACATGAAACTTCTTTCCTTCCTGGCAATTTTTCTTACTAGCCTTGGTGATCCGTTCTTGCTCCCAGACTCCCAAAAGCTCTTTGTAGCAAATCCACACAGCAACACTTGGTGAACAGGCCTAGATTGGTGTGACTGTTTCCTCAACATGTTTTTATTTAGGAGTTACTTTCATTAACCAAATCACTACTCCTAAATGAGCAGAGCTTTTTATTCATTCATTAAGCAAAACAATTCCTCAAGCATATTGAAAATAAACCACTTACCATATGCTTCACAAACAGCTAATTGCTCAGAAGAAAAATTCAGGCAATTAGCAGTGGTAGTAATAGAGAACACCTCTGCCCCTCAGCAGCAGTTTCCCTTTTTTAAAGACTGTTCCTTATACCCATACTGGGAACTGTGATCTACTTTGCAATGAATTGTGCATTTGCAATTTAGTCATCTTGCTTGAAATGAACTGTTTCCATAAGCTAGCTGATATGATTATTTTCTCCCTTCCAATTTCCACACAAGCTGTAACAGCACACAGCTGGGTCAACATAGCCAAGAACATACTTTGACACACTGATTATAAGAACTGCTGCCAAGTTTAGTGCATATGAAAGAAACAAACAATTTAACTGAAGCTGGAAAATTGTCCTTTCAGCTTCACACTTCAGGTTAAAGTAATTGTGCTCTAAACCCACAGGTACTGAAAGCTTCTTCTATTTCTACTCTGGATAACTCTGAATTCTACAGTAACAGAGATGTAAAAATCTATGTCAAAACTTTTCTAATTGTGAATATTTCATTTTCATTAATGAAAAAAAAGAAAAGAAATCCATGTTTTCATAAAAGTGTTTTCAAAGATTCGACAAAAAGCACTGAATTTTTCCATCAACGCAAGAGCTTCAGTTAAGTGTCTCCAGAAGCTTACCTACACCATTAAATATAATGATCACATGGTGGTGCTGGAGGAGACTAAAAAAACAAAAAACTAAACAAACAAACAAACCCCAAAACCTCCAAAATAAAAACTCCAACCACAAAACAAACAAACAAAAAAAAGCCCCAAGTACGCACACACAGAAAAATCAAGTGGACTAGCTGCTCTAACAATTGCTTTGGTTTAGACCGTTTTGACTGTAAAGCCTGCCTTTTACATGCCATGAACTCTTAACTGTTAGATAGCCTTCATAATCTAGAATGTAACCATAATATAAGCATATATTACATTTCTATTCAAGGATAATAAATGAAGACATGGGATAATGCAGGCAGAAATACACTTCCCATATAGTGAGAGTTCATTTCACCTGTAAAGCCATCAATACCCTATAAATAACAAACCTCAGTTCCTAGAGCAACACAGGGGAAACATTAAGTCTTTTCAGCATTCAACTGAGTTCTAATTTCAGATGCATCCAGCTGTGCTGAAATGAAACTCATTTGAATAAGTAGACAAAATTTCAGTAGAAAGTCATAAGTTGATTTTTGCAAAGAAGCAAATGGAGTTACATTAAAAATTTGACATGATTTTCAACACGAAATTAAATTCTGGACAAATTATAAAAAGATAGTAATAGTAGGAGACATATGATAAAGAGGTCACAGGAAAAATACATGGTTTAAGTCCACTGTTATGCCAGTGGTGAACCAATTTATAAAGATGGTTCTAGCAGCTGTCCAACAGCTATCCAACTCAGGACTAAGCTTTACAGAGTAAGTACTACACAAAGCAACACACAAACTCACAGAAATACAAATGCCAGTACACAAATACAACACACTGACACCCAAGGATCCCTTCAAATAACTGTTTATAAGCAGGTTTTATGAAACTAGAGTGGCTCAAATTTTGCAACATAATTTCTTACTCAAAAAATAGATACCTTAATATTTGGCAATAATATTTTGATTTTGATAAACTTTCTCAGATCAAAGAACTCTGCTTATGTCCTTACCAGCAGCTGTGGAATGCAGATTTCCAGTCACTCCAGACAGCATGAGAGATTGCATTCTACTCATCCGGAAGAAAAGGTTCCAGATGAACCTTTAAGGTCCTAACCACACACAGCTGAGAACCTGGTAACTTGGGAGCTTTCCTTTTAGAGCTTCTAGTTTATCACTCTTTAGGGATTCTTCTTATTTTTGTGAGTCTAAATACAGTTCATTGTTCTTTTGGGAAAGAAGAGCTTTGTTTTCGCTCATATGAAGTATTAAAAAAAAAAATTGTCCTTTTTGAGGGCAATGTAAATGTAGCCCTTTGTTTTGAACTGAGACTACTTAAAATACTTTACAGGTCTCTATCAAGCTTAGGACAATCAGATAATAAGCAAAGAAGTTTTATTTCAGGAAAGGTAAGTCACCTTTCTCCTAAAGGCACACTGATGCAGGAACAAAAAGCTACAGATGAGTTAGCAACAGCAGAACCAATTTAAGCCACTTTATTAGAGCTGTGCAAAAATACAGCAAAAAGTATTTTAGACATTACTGAGATGAGGTCAAAGAAAACTGACAGACATAAAGGACATGCTCCCTGTTAAGCAAGATAGGGTCATAAACATTCAGATCATCCAAGGATGAACAAGGTCACAGAAGACAGCAAAGATGGAACACAGTAATGAAAACATTAAAAAGCAACAAAAAACGAGATTGAGGTTGGTGATAAATTTGAAGATTCAAGAGAAGGACACCAGCTTGGTTATCATTATCAGTTAATATCTGAAATAATGTACTATTGATGAGACATTTTATTTTACAAATACTTATAGATCCCAGTTCACTCATTGCTATGTAAGACAAAATAGAAATCATAAATTTGTTGAAAGATTGAAAGTTTTACAATAAAATAAGGACCCTTCCCTCTCTTTCTCAGTTCATTGTTCTCAGCTTCCCCAGACTGTGCTCTGGGTTTTGTTAATACTGGAAAAATGGGGAACATTTCAACTAATTAGGAAATGTTTGAACTGGGGAGCAGCCTTTCAACTTTTGCCTGACAACTTGTGTTAAAATGACAAGTTCCTCACTTTTCACTAGGAATTTACCTTATGTTGAAAAATCACTGCATGAAAATTTACTGAGGGGGGAAAGGCCATACAGGTGGCTGCCACTGTCTCTATTTGTTTTCACAGATTCTGCTGTATTTTTCATTACAATCAATGTCACAATGATCACAATCCTGACACAATCTTGATCCTGAAATAAGTTACTAATAACATTAAAACTCACTCTGTCTTTAATAGATACATTTTTCAAGTAGGGCGTTTCCAGGATCATCATCACAATCAAGTAGCCATTTGGGAGAGTGCACCCAGGGGAAATAAATCTCATGATGCCATTGATCCCAGCTTTCTTTAAAGCCTATTCCTCCTAATTAGTGCTGAAGAATTCTGAGTTAGCTTCCACTAGATTCATCTTTTGCATGTAATTATGAAGGTACACATGTCCTTGAAATAGAAAAGTAGAAAAACAGAAAGAGTATTTTTGTGTAGACTGACTTATAAATCACAGCTTTCTTGGTGACACACCTGATGCTGAAATTCTGTAATGATTTACAGTATTGTAACTTATATCAACATATGTTCTATTCCTTTGTGCTGTGAAGATAAACAACTGTAGAGATGCCACTTCTGTTTTAAATGTTAAAGCTTAGGTAAGACTTAATTATAGAAGAAATTAGGGTGTGCTGTATTTTCGTACTGAGGTGTGATATTGCACTTAAATGAGTACAGTCATATTATTCAAAAACCTGGAAACAGGTGGTTGCTGCAATGTGCAGATAATTAGTATTGCTGGAATTAAGCTAAGAAAAAGCTACTGAACAGATTTGCCAGGTGTTATTACATATGGAATTACAAAATAGTCAATATTCCTAACATATGACTCACACCAATAAATCTCATGGTAAATACAGCTTTCCTACAGTGATATCCTAATTCTAATTAAAAATTCTAATAAATAATAATAAAAAATAAATTCTAATAAAAAACTTCCTGGCAAAAGCACTTTTAGAGCTAATTTCTAAATTATAGTGATGTTGATAGAGTGAGAACAAAAAAGCAATGCCTCAACTTCTCTATCCAAAGAGTTCTGAAGATTTCACCCTTGCAGAGAAATCTGACTCATAAAAAAATCCATCACATGTAAACAAAGATCTGCTTGAGACAGCAAACTGAGCCTTATACTCTTTGTTTTTACACATACATAGTTTTACCTGTTGGTTTAAATAATTTCAATGAATTCATACAAGT
The DNA here is from genome assembly GCF_971803275.1 of Cyanistes caeruleus. Taxonomy (NCBI): domain Eukaryota; kingdom Metazoa; phylum Chordata; class Aves; order Passeriformes; family Paridae; genus Cyanistes; species Cyanistes caeruleus. Next base: position 31,495,739 of record NC_141705.1, on the reverse strand, counting down.
AGGCTTTGAAACATCATTTATAAAGCTTTCTTTTCATGAAAAAATGGCTCACTTCCTAAAGTATTTAGAAGTTGGTCATGCTCCAAATTTAAAGACTATTAGTCAGCTACAATGACTACTTCTAGTAGTCATCAGCAAGTAAACCTCAATTTCCCACTCTAAGTAGGAGGAAAATAGTTGGGTTTGACCTGATTAATATTGGATTTTAAAGAAAAGCAGAAGATTAACTCAAAACTAGTATCTCCACAGTTATTCACCTGTTTTCTAAGACATACTCCTATTTGAGAAAGGGATACTCGATATCTTTAACCCTTCAATATACATCCTAGGCAGCATATTAAGCTAAAACTGTCTTGAAGCCCTGCCATGCTTCTGGAACAGATGGGCATACTAACCATCTTCTGCAGTTTCCCTGTGTTCTATTAAGGACATAAATGTCAGATTTAAGCAGACATGCATTTTGAAGACTACCAAGCTATTTCAAATAACAACAAAGACAAGTACCACAGTTGGGCAGGCTGCCTACAGGCCTCTGCAAGTTCTGTCCTTTTAAGAAGCATGTCAGGCAGGCAGGATTTTCTCAGGTGCCTACACATTTAAATTCCAGGAAGGGAGCTAGGTTCTGCAGACTTGAGTAGTGGCTAGAGCAGCAGGTGCAGAGAGTCCTTCATAGGCTCAGTGTCACACATGAAGAACCTTCTCATCCAGTCCAGTTCACAGTACTCTTGTATAATGGTGGCATCACCAGTGTATGTCAGTCCGTGCATTACCATGCAAGTTTAGCTGCTCAGATGGCACATGTAGTGCTCTGCATAAACTACATTTCAAAGTGCTGTTCAGTCTGAATGGAATCTTTAAGCCCTTCCTGCTTTTCAGGCAGATCTCTGACTAAACCAACTCCACATCTGCGTTTGTGACACTATTTCAGATTATATAGGCTGACTAAAAAATATTCACACACATCTTTTTTTACAGCTCAGGAATATGATACTCAAACTGAACTGATATTGATATGACTGTTTCTGCAGTGCTTCGGACTTATTTTAATCATGGAGTGACATACAGAACTCCTGGCTCACCTGTCTGGATGCCTATACTAAATGCTGAAATTATTGTGTATAACTAAACTTTCTATGTACAACTTCAGCAGGCCAGGAGTAGACACTAGGTATTTAAAGATTTTTAAAAACTACAGAGCTATTACATACCTGAATCCCAAAGAGTATTTATTATAACCTGAATCCTGAAAAGTAGTTATTTCCATGGAAAGTACCTTGCTCATCCAGCTCCATGAATAGCCTAGTAGTCAGTCCAAACTATGTAGTGTTTGAATTAGTTTCTATGACTTTGATATATAACTGATATTGTGTTTCTATCAAGCCCTCTGCACAGAGACTGTGCTTAAAGAGATATTACTGTGCTGCAACTCTTCTCCTATGCGACACCATTTTGAAAAATTCAGCAGGCTACAATAACAACTGTACTTCTATATGTAGTTATACATGGAAAAAAGTCAGTACAATTGGAATACAGTATCATTAAAGATCCCTTTTGTAATTCTGTTGGCCACTCTATCGATGATACAGGCCAGGATGTCATTTGACTTACTGTAAGTGAATTATTCTCTGGATGGAAATAACTTCATGTCTTGCCTTAAGAATGCTGCATTAAAAAAAGGCCATGCAGAAAAATATCATTAGAAATACCCAGAGCATAATAAAGTGGTTCTCAGAGGTCAGGTGTTCTGGGACTGGACACAGTGTAAGGATGTCAATAAGACTCATTGGTCTAGCACAAACACAGCTAAATGCTGTTTAAGTGCTTCTAGTTCTGTGTTAGATTGTGTGAAGCTAAGTCTGTTCTCTGAGTGCATCTGAATGCTAACGTAAGGCTAGAAGAAGCTTGTGACCACCAGTCTCAAAGACATGTGCATTTTCACTCAATCATCTCAATTCAGAAAATCTTTATTCATGTTTTCATACCTTCTGACTAAACCATTACACTGCATATAAAAGAGTTTCTCCCAATCCACCCCTTTTCACAAAATATGAATAGACCAAAACAGAATCCTAAATGCAAGCCAGTTCCCACAATTTCTGATGTTAGCTCAGGTCTGTTCAGGGGAATAGTTTAATAGAAGCTCAAGAATATCAGTTTACTTCAGCACACAGTATCTCCTATTCTGTGTATTCATTAGCTCTCCACCTTTGCAACATATTACATAGCTACTTAAAGTAACCTGAATCCATCAATTCACAATGAATTGAAAGCAGCAAATTATTTTCAGCCTCAGCTTTCCAATATGATCTTTCTCATTTAATGGGAAACTGCAGAATATTATTTCTGTTGAGTCTTTTAAGGTAAAATACCATAGAAAATTAAAGGAGTTACAACTACTCTAGTTTAAAAAGGCAAGTGTAAAATTTTTGGATGTTCAAAAGATCTCAGAGCAACAGCTAATTGGAAACCGAATCAGTTTTACAGGACATTTAGGGTGTGTTTACATCAACTCATCTGCAGGATACAATAGTTACCTATTTTAAGTAAAACTATATAGTTCTATGGCCTCAAATTCTCCTTTATACACTGTGAATTAAAACCAAGTACAGAGCACTAAATATAATGGCATTAGAGCAAAGACTATGGTGTTCAGTTCTAAGTAACAAAGGCCATTGTAAAATTTTAATCCTAAATGGTTTTAGGAAATTCTGTGGTGAAGGTGGAAGTGAGCTCTCTGTTCTTCTTCAGCATTATTCTAATTATACCTGTCATCTAATGTGATCTCACAGGATGGCCAAGTAGGTAGTTAAGGGTAACTGGCTAACATACATTTCTTCTTCCATCAGAAAAACTGAGCACTACAGCCATATAAATTTGTTTTAAATTATATTTTGTAAGAAAAACTAGCAAATTCTAGTTAAATCATAGTATATCTACAAAGTATATTCTACTTCCTTTATTTTCTGATCTAGCATCTCAGCCAAATTCTTCACTGAAGATATGCAATCATTATTCTGAATGCATCAAACAAGATCTACAAGTGCCGAAACACTCTATACCAAAAGCCATGCTGACATTATGAAAGGGCAAGGACTTAAAATTCTAGTGCCTGTGCACAGCCTGCATGCAGCTATGGCACTCTACATAAAATGTATATGTATGATCTCCAAATTTATGAATGCCACACTGCATCACTCCGATGTCATTATATGCAACAATATGGCTGAGAAGACAGGACATTGCTTCTTAATTTTGTCAGCCTGTATTTCACAACAACTGGTAAGTAGTAGCCCTCAGACACAAACAATTTTTCTATTTTTGAACATACCATAAGGAAAAAATGTCTTCTGGAGAAATGAAAAATAAACAATGTCTTCTGGGGAAATAGAAACAATAAAAGAACTGGTTATTAAAAAAGCATTTCTAATGAATTTTTAATTCATAAAAGCATTTTCCATTAATTTGACAAGATGCGATTATATTCATTTTATGGGAAATGAACTATAAAAAATATTATATGGTATAGGTTCAGTCTGTTTTACCTCCTCTCAGCAATACTGCAAGGGTCATGGCTACTTCAATGAAACACACTTCAGTTGTTTCAAGAGAGTGAGCTAAAAAAGCAAGCTAATTCAAATGACATTTCCTCATTTTAGTGGAGATTAGCAAGAACTGTCTTGTTGCAGAGCAGCGAGGTGTATATAGAGGCAAGACACACCCTCTTCCCCACCACACCTTCCCCCTCAGTCATTGAAGTCCAGTAAAAGCAGCAGTTTTCTTTTTCACCAGGTTATGGCAGCACCTCATTTCACACTTGAGTCATTCTCAACATCACTTATAGCTCAGAATAAACTCATCAGTTTTCACATGGGAAAATTGAAAGCACTGCTGTGCCATTCATCAGGAACACCATTCATTCACTGGTCTTCCCAAATACACTTTTACCTAACTACTCCAACAGAGGAAAGTGATCCAACAATTAAGAAATATTTTTAAAATCCCTTGACACAGATAAATTTCTTACCCATACTGGCAAGATTACTCATAGTTTTACCTCAAGTAGAACACAGCAATTGCATGGATTACTAAAGCAGTTTTGCTTTTCTGGATTTCAGATTATTACATCTAAATTGTCATGATGCACCTAAGTTTTCATCTGTACAGTGATAGTAACATTTCTACATTATTCCTAGTAGTTATTCTAGAAACTTATATTGAAGATTAATTCCTTGATATTTAAATGCTCTTTTGATGCCTACAGCATTACGGTGTCACTGCTGCCAAATGCAAACAGGATTTTATGAAAGGACTCCCTGAAGCACTAGAACTCTAAGTCTATATAAATATTATTCAAATAGTTTTATGAAGTATTTGGTGTGTTTCACAGACTTCCTGGCAAGGGCTTCAAACCTCTTCTTCCCCATGTCTGTTGCTGAGAAACACAGGGCTCAGTTTTCAAGCTTTTATAGCACAGTTGCAAGCATTACCTTTATATAAAACCAGCTTGGCATATCTTGTATGCCATACCCATCAGGCTTGCAAGAAAACACATTTCTACAGAAAGTGAACATGTGTTCAATATCCAAATAAGTATACACAAAATGCCTATATGTCTATAAAAAACACTGCCTGTTTTTAAGTCTAGCAAGCACAAGGAATTAAAATGTAAATTTTATAAAAGACTGGCTTTACTTTATCTGAGGAAACATATTTCTGTGATAGCCCTGAGGCACTGATGATTATGCCAATTCATCCTTCACTGCTCTATATAAAAAATGACCTTTCCCTCCTAACCAGTAATAGTTAAATTGCTTAAAGACTGTGTATTCTCACCGAAGGCATTTAATAGAAATGGTCTGTCCAATAGCTGCCTACTCAAACAGCTAAAATCCAGTAAATATTAAGAGAACAGAATAACTATCTGGTAATTCTTAATGAGCTTTTTAAAATTTGATTACACAGTGACTTTCTAGTACTCCTTTCAGGTGGTATTCTAGTTTTAAGTAGAGTTTACTTTAAGTAATTGACATTATAAACTGATTTTAATCTCTAATACATCAGTTTAGATGTATATATATCAAGGTATGAGTAATAATAAATTTAAAGGCCTACACAAGTAAAAAACATGGAAATCTAAAAAGCCTAACTTTACAGAACTGATTACCTAGTGTGCGATGTGCTCTGAAGTCTGAATTTTATCTTTTATTAGCCATATTGACAAATATCCCTCAAGAACACAAATTACATGTTTTTTTGTGGTAGATATACCATCTTGGTTCACTTAGTCTGGGCTAGTTCTAGCATGATCCTGTGAAGTATTTCCACCCTAAGTGCAGTGTGGTAACAGATCCATGGCATCACATATTTTACAGATCCATCTTGTCTAACTATATTATTTGTTAATGGAAACTCCTGAAGGTCCTCCATAAATGATTTTTTAAGTGCCATTAAGAGAGGGACCTTGAATTTGCATTGATATTAACTAGAACTATAAAGAAACATCTTTAGCATTTACAGATGAAATAGGAACAGCTGCCTTGACTTTCTTTTCTAATGCAGTCTCTTAATAAGAGATTTAATAAAGATATTCCCGTGCTCCTCTCCATCTATGACTGCAGTATTATGGTTCTGTATCTTCTTGTAGAAAAGGAGTCCCTTTTGGTGCCCATTTATCACACTGAAACATCCTATGAGCTGAAGAAGCTGTATCTAGAAAGACACACTCGTAAGATGGCTGTAAAATAATCATTTGCTTTGGAGTCTCCCCGATAAAACTAGTAAAACTTAGTGCCTAAGGTCACCTCTAGTCCGTTAGTCTTTGCAACTTTTCTGGAGCTAACTTCCCATGAACCTTGTCCCCTTGCAAAGAAAAAACATTTGAAGATAAATACAATTGCAAAAATTAAGTGCATTAACTTTTGTAAGTGGTACTGGTACTTTTATTTTCTCCCATTTGTTCTTTTAAAGAACTCATCTTCACCCTTACCCCATTCAGTCCAGGAAATCAGTTTTCACGCACATGCACACCTTTTCTTAATGTTTATTTAAGGTCAGGTTTTCCCTTTTGCAGTGCCAAAGGCACATGATCCTTAGAAAAAGTTGAACACTAAAAAAAATATTAAAAATATATTTAAAGTAAATGCTTTTCTTTCACATAAATATAAAGTTCAAAGTTACTTAACCCCAAGAAATTTTCCTCCAAGCACCGCTTTTATGAGGTGTAAATCATTTATGACTTTTTTAATTTGGCACAAAAAAAGCATTGAGTACTTGCCCAGCTTTCCTGTTATCTGAATATATATATATATATATTTATACACTCATATGTATAGTTATATTCATATACATGAAACAGAAATACTCCAAACTGCCCCAGAACAGCTGAAAAAACACTGAGACCTTTGTTTTTCTTCTTTCCACTTAAAGATGTCTGAAGGAAAGGAATTGATCATCCAGGTTTCACTACCTAGATAATCTAATTCTTAGATATAAGCTATTTGAATTCCTGTCTATATCTAACTCTTCATGCCTTTTAATTACTATAATGACAAGTTGTTGGGTTTTTTGTTGTTGTTTGGGGTTTTTTTCTGCAGAGAATCCACAAATCAAAGTATGTGCAAAGCACAAAGTATTTAAACATGAGGAAATGGATAGGCAGCTAAAGTAAAGCAGGGTAACAAAAATGTATGATCAGAGTATTGACAGGGAAATAAATAAAATTGCATGTGTTTAGCAGTTCATCTGAGAACACATTATCTGAAACTGTACAGCTGTATTAGAGAGTATGTTTTAGTTAATTTGGGAGCCTTTAAAAGTAATTATGGCATCTGGAACTGAAAATCTATCATAATGATTGCTGAACTTTTCACATATAAGGTGTTTGATCAATAACAGAAGATATAACCTGCATCCACTGCACTTCAGATGCGCCAGTGCTTTGGTAAAGATATGAACTTGTTCAAGCTGAGAAAATTACAGACACAATCAGTTAACCAATTTGTTCCTGCATTTCATATCAGGATATAAACATAAATGAGCTTTGAAGATGCAATCCTAGCAAGTTAAAGATCAGAACTCTGATTTGTCCCTATAATTTCAGAACATGCCATCAGTTTCTGTATTAGTCTTAGACATGCCACCCACATGTGGCACACATGGACTGACTCGACATAATTAACCATATGTCACATTTTATTTGTAAATACTTACTTAAATACAATTGTTGCTACTTGCCAGTATTGCAACAACAGAACTATACTAACAAGGAATGCCAGCCTCAGTTTAGAAGTATTTATTCAATACACTACACCTATCGGTGCTGACAGATAGATGCTATAGACAGAAGACAAAAGATGACATTCACTCAGAGTTAAAAAACACCCTGTAGAGTTTCTGATCCATTAAATTTCTCCACATCTTTAGCTTCAGCTTATTGAATTGGCTTTTAAATTGTCCTGGGACCAACAAAAGCATGCAACATACTAATACCAGCCTTTTCATTATAACTCTTAACACCATTACTATGATAGCACTTGCGTCACTAGCCAGTGGTACCATTGAGCATATTTCAAGCAACCCACTTCCACCAAACTTCCATTTCCACTGCGTAGCCATGGTCTGATTCAGTTATTAGTCTGCAGGTTACAGTCTCCTTTCACTATTCCTTAAATATACTCATAGAGATCATCAATAAGATATGCCTTGTCACCCCAGCAGCAGTTTCTCTTCAATTCTGACTGTATTTAAGTACTATTTATTTCACAGCAACACACAAAACGAAGTTACAGAAGCAGAAAAGGCTTCTGTAATTAGCCATCTTTTGCAGCCTATTCTAAATTTCAAGATATAAAATATTCAGTGGCGATCAATTAGCAATACATACAACTTAAACACTTTAAAAAATGATAGCTTACATTATAAAAGTGCTTTCTTACAGTACATCTTTTAACCTAATGCATCAACAGTCCAGCAATCCCAATAAATCTTCTTATTTGAAGGAAATATTCAATTACAATGAAAATATGAATACCTTGAAATGAGAACACTCCAGCAAAAAAAAGGTTGCAGCCTGCTTGCCAGATAATGTGCAGGGTAATAATACAGCATATTCCTGTACCCTTCCAGTGTTGCCCTTTCTCCTCTGTCCTGCATGGCAGCCTTTACTACCCCATAAGGCGTTTACGACATACATGTGGCATTCACGCACAGTGAAGAACCACAATCAAATCTGTTACTTGTTAGGAAGCATCAAACCTTTACCTCCTGGCCCATCTGACAGGATGGCTGCTGAGCTCACTGCTCACACCTTAACCTTCAGCTGGGCTCATTTATTTCCCAGGAGACACGTTCAGAAAAATGACAGTTACAGGAACAGTAGCAGGTTAGCAGAGCTCGCCTGGGGGAGGGGAAATTCCAAACCAAGAAAAGCTTCTCAAAAAAGGTTTATAGCTTTCCAAGCTTACATGTAGACTAAACAAGGACAAGCCTAATAAAATTAATTGCTTCACAATAACAAGCTTTGTGTTTATATTGTGAAAATACTGTAAGCTGTATCTGCTTAAAACAATATTGAATGGTCAGGTGGTTTGCAGTTTTAAACATGTTAGCATAATCAGCCTTAAATTAAAACAGATGGGAATGACAGATATGTTAAGGTTATTAAAGACCTCTAAAGGATAGAGTTAAATAAGGTTACCTAATCCATCTTAGAAGGGTATTATGAATTGCATCACTTAAGTAAGAATAGCATTCTTGTATCTATTTTTGATTTTACAAGACTAAATGAAACAACTAACACAATGTAACCAATGGCATGCACATTATATACTACTACTTGTCTCAGTTTTGAGCAAAAAACCAGGATGTTTCCTGATCTTGAAAGGCTTTCATCCAGATCTTTTAAGAATGAAGATGATAATTCTCCTGATGTTGCAGTACATAGTGAATCCTCACCAATGAGCACAATGTATCAGCCCACTAAAAATCAGCATATTGTATCTATGTAGAGAGAATGAGAATTCTACCACTGAAACCCTCTAATATTGTGGTACAGACTTCTCAGGTGGTCTTTTAAACAAAACCCCAAACCTCCCAAGCCCTTCAATGCTTACAGTTTAACACTGTTATTGTCACCTGTGCAAAGTGTGTAATACAAATTTAAGTTAACAATCTTGTTTTCATACATGCAACAGCTGTTAACATGCCTTTTAAGGGACTGTTCTTACTACCATTGCTATGATAAAAACTTCTGTGATACCTCTTACAAGTCGAGTGGGTGTCTTGCCTCAAGCTTCCACTCCTGTACCAATGCAAAGTTTTCTTCCTGTGAAACATTTTTCAGCTGAGTAATGAGTTTTCAACAAGCAGCCAAGCTAGCTTAAAGCCTTCTAGTTAAATACAGAAATGAAGTGGGAAATATGGTTAAGAGCCTGCTCACATCAGAGGGAGAAAAACCTCAACCTGAACTATATTTACCAATACAATACCAAATTGTATTGGTAAATACAACTTATTTAGCAATAAGAGGTAAACACTTAGCACCGTGCCGTCTTGTAAAGGCGCCTTTATCGACCTTCCCCATGGAATACAACAGGCTGTTCAGAAACCCATCCAGGAATTAGTGTTAAACACGCTTTCTGAGGAGAGGTACCAGAACCAGCTTCCAGGCAGAGAAAAGATTTATGAATCCTGTTTGGGTTTTGAGATGAATAGGTGTTAATATGCTGAGACTTGTCAAAGCTACAATGCTATCTCAGTATGTACAAAGGCCATATAATATTCTTTTTTAACCTTCCCTGCCCCCATCTTGACAATCCCCAGACTAACAAAATCCCAGTTCCCAAGGTTAACTGAAGATTGGGTAACAGCACTGGCTCCCAGAATCACTTCTCTGAATTTAGATGCCTATATTGAACTAAATCCCATTTTACAACCAGATTGGAAATTATTTTCAAGGATTTCCAACATCAAGATACACAGACAGTTTAATTCAGCTGGAGCACCTAACATCTAAAGTTCTGTCACTGTAAACTTTAAATTTTGAAAGTGTGACTGAGGCTTTTTGAAATCTTTCAATGCCTCTATTTTTTTAAAGTAAATGACCCAACACCTATTTTTAATATACAATTTGCTAATAATTTTGACATTTTTTACTATTTCTGCTGCACCAGAAAATGCAAAGCGATCAGGAATCAACGTGTCTACTTCATGGCCTTTGTAAGATTAAACAAAGCTTTTATTCAGCTAAAGATTACATCCAACTATTTAAAGAGATCTACATAATTGAAGTTTTCCTTGTGCATTTTATGTATAACAGAGCTGTGCTAGGTCAACCATTACCTATTGAAATGCTCAGCTACATTTTCCCAGCTGCAGGGCACTGACAATTTCTGGGCACATTCTAACCATCCACCAGGATTTAAAAGTAACTGAACTGATATCTAACAGCAATTTAATTCACTAAGACTAAATTCAATCAGCACTCAGAAGGAAAGGGGATTAGAATTAGCATTCTAAATCTGTGTTTGTTAGATCACATATACACTTTCATTTCTGTTCAGTAGAGAAAGTTGCAGTGGAGAATATGAAATGGAATCTTCAGTAGTGACAAAATACATAACTCCAAGGCAAGCATATCATGTGAAATTAAAATGCATAGCTCAGATAATATCAACATCTATAGAACCAGAAGAAAATTTAGGCTCATTAGTTTCATTAAAGAGATCAAACATCAAGACAAAATAAGAGCTTTTTCCATAAAAGCTCTCCAATCAACCTTAACAAAGAAAGAGCTAGTATATTAATCTCAGTACACTTCTATTTTTCATTATTCTACTTAAAAGTGTTTTTCAAACAGTTTCAGATATGGTAGAAGTTTTGGCACAGGTATTTTTTAGGCATGGCAGATATATATCCATTTGTAAATACCTTAGATACTGACTTCTAAGTGTCTTCTGGCAAGTTATACCAGAGTTCCTCATCAAGTTCTCTTAAACAAGAAAAGTGTCTTTTCTTAAATGTGTCTAAGAGAAAATGAATCTAAAGAGTTTCATGTAAAGCAGCTTTACTTTTTTTTAAGCAATATTTTGGAGGGCAGCGTGAAGAAGTAAAGGTAATGCTATAATCATAACAGATCTTGGAAGAACACAGGAAACATGTCTCAAGTCACAAAAAAAGCATTACAGAAACAAAAAACCCCATGTGCCACAATTTCATTTTCTTGCATTATTAAATAAAAATGTCAACATTAAAAACAAAGATCAGCTACTTACCTTTGCCAAATTGGTCACGTTAATAATGAATGTGCACTAACCCCAGTCTTTGCACCACTTTTGCAGTGCACTTTGGTTTATGTTTTCATGAACTAGAAATTATTTTTAAGACAGAAAGCAAGACTGTCAAGTGTCATATGATTCTAGAAACTCTGACTGTTAAAAAAGCCAATTGCTTCCAGTGAAAGCAAGATCTGCCAAAAATTAGCAGGTTACTGAGTTGAAACAATCACTGATCAAGTAAATGTTACAAATACTTAATAGAGTCAATATTCTACTATTTTTCCTTGAAAAATATTGTATGCTATTTGAAGGACACTTGAAAAATACCAGTTAGTGTGTTAACAGGCTAAAAGCTACCGACACTGACATGCTGCTGTTATCTGAGGCATTAGTCCTACAGCAAACTCAATTCCGCATAGAACAAGCCCTGTTTGTAGATCTGGGGCACTCCCAGAGCCAGGAGGGACAGAGGCAGTTGGGCTTCAAGAAAGCACAGACAGATTTACAACTAATGGAGAATTTGTTACCTCCTTTCTCTGCGGTAGCCGTCACTTGCAAACTCATTCCCACAAATAAATTCGATCTCCCGTACCCTCAGGCTACCAAATACCAAGTTGTGTATGTTCTTAAATGGCAAGTTCTAAACAATTCTCATTTGTTTTCATAGCACCTATTATTCAAAAAGGTAAATAGCTAGTGGAACTACCACTCTGATACTAAATACACCGTTTCTGTACATTATCCACGGGACCCAACCTCAAAGTACATGATGTACTAGTGGCCAGATTTCAACACTGCTGGAATGCAAAGCCTTGACCAGAAGTCAGTGTTAGTATCCTATATGTCGAAATGAAATATGTCAGAAAAAACAGCAGCTGCTTCAAAGAAGGAATAAAAAGTACAACTATGAGATTAAAGAAAAAGCCTAGGAGGTGCTCACATCCTCAGGGGATTGGCATTTTCTCCAGTCTCAGCGAGACTCTTTAGCACATTCAAGTACAACATATGGGCCTATGTAAAGCTACACTGTAGAAAGCAAAACTGACAAAGATTTTAATCCCCATTAGAAAAGCTTAAGAGCACAACACCCATTTATTTAATATAATATGCCAGGGTTTTACAAAGTCTCAATAAGGAGGGCTTTCAGAGTCTACTAGGCAATTTGGAAGGCTGCTAGGTTATTATGATAGTATTCAATATGTTTGAGTTTATATTGACAATGGCACACACTACTTTGAATAACATTATTGTGCAAGCTTCCAGTTGTTCATTATATCCCCCCACTTACTATTAGTCACAGCTGAGTACTGTAAGGCAGAAGGCAAGCAGCTGTCCAGGGCAGAAATAGCATCAGTCCTCACTGCCTACCTCAAACTTGACATAGTCTTGGAAGCATTTGCAAACTTGTCTCTGAAAGAAAGAGGAGAAAAGAGTCTGGAACAGAATGTTACACAATAATAAAACTGTGTAAATAGAAAAACAGAAACATCTTTACCTCACAATTCACAACTCAGATGGAAGAAGCGCCAGACCTGATACTTCCTGACACTTCCTGATACTTCCTCTCTTCTGCTGTGTCAGTTTTCCCTTATCACTAAGAAGCTTTGGGTCAATCTAGATAAAAATGCCCTGGAGTTAACAAAGACTGTAACAGCAGAATGGGAAACTACAGGAAGAGCAGATAAGACTACTTATAGCACTTCTCCCCAGTTAATAATACATTGGCAGAAAATTAGTTGAGGTTTTGTCCAGTTGTGTTGGAATACCATTTATAGTACAATAGACACTAGACAGTTTCTTTTACTCAGAACTGTATTTCCTAACTTAAGTTCAGATGCATTTTGCTATCTCTTCTTAAATTGGAAGTTCCTAGGAGACAGGTGATGTTCAAAAGGGATAAATGAAAGCAGTATAAAAGTTGTAATTATTTCAACTACTTAGTTACATTGTTAAACAGAAGCGGACTACATGAGGCAATCAGGACTGCAAACCGTTCTTCGTCTTTACCTGTCAGCATATAGTATGGCAGATTCCAAGACTTAAAAGTAGCTTTTTATCCTATCACATTTAATGAGAAAATATTTTACCACTGTAGTTTTAAACCTTGCTGCCTCACTGCTGATTGCACCCAGAAAATGTAACTCCAGGACATTCCCCAACAAGTGCAAAGGAGACATCTAACTAACTTTGTTACAGCAGTATCACTGTAACAGCAGTCTCAGAGATGACCTAGAGACTCTTCAATTAAACCACATACATGCAGAAAAATCTGAAAAGACCTACTCTGAGTGCTATTACAGAGTCTTTTCACTTATCAGTTGGTTTTTGAAAGGTCACTTTCACATTTCCTGGAGTAAATGCAGTTGTAACTATCATTTATTTTGGCATCTAGTCAGTATTTGGTGGGCTCGATATTTTCACACATACATTACACTTCAAAATCTTCACTGAAACAGTTCGCTGTTTCCTCAAAAATGAAAATATTAAAGTTGTAAGACTCTCTGAAGAAATTCAAGTTCTGTTCCTCTGCCAAAGTTGATACAGCTTCCACAAAAAGCAAACTCGCCTCTAGCCTTCCACCAATAAAACTGTGCAAATAACTCCAGCCCATATTCCACTCCAAGAGTTTTATAATAAATGGGTTACACTCTAATTCTTGTGCCGTGCCCAGCAGCACAAGGCAGAGGGGTTACTTTGAGACCAGCTGTGTGGCTAACTTCTGTCTTAATTTATGAGCCAAGCAGAGTTTGGATTTTCACCAACTTGCCACAGCAAAACAAGTTAGTTCTCTAACTTCAGTCAAAAACTCAGGAGCACAGAGACCAAAAATCACCCTACCACTCTTAATCAGGTAATTCTTAAAGCATACTTGCCACAGAAAATACAACTATTTCACAGTAGCAAAATCCATCTACAGATTCTTTCTTCAGGGTGAAGACAACTTCATTATTATTCTAATTTTCACTATTTCTTGACATATTACAGTGACTTTTTCTATATTGAGTTTTTATTAGTGTGAAGCCTGGCCATGTTCTGTGCAACATGGTTTTGTATTTGAATTACTGTATTTTGGTAAGCATACAATTAGGGTTATTTTAGTTGACTCTGCTTTCCTTAATCCAATATTATGAAAGCAATAAAAGGCTTGGAAAAAGACTAGGGGAGATACTGAAGCTGTTCTTCTCCTCAGTAGTAAGCATAAAACACTTGTTTGTTTCGTTGGTATTTTTAAAGAAAAGACATCTTGACCATGTTCTCAAGCCAGCTCAAGGCTTCTATCATTAATTCCATTCAGTACTGAAATGAAAACTCACAGGTTCAGTGAGTTTTTCACAAAAACAGTTTCTCAATAAGTGGCTCAACTAAAATATATTAAAGTTGAGTAGGTGACAAGCTACCAGGGCGAGCAAACTAAAAGCTTAGTATGGTATACATATAAATTTCATGCATAAATTTTTTCTCCTTTTAAGAAAAAATACGACTCTATTCAGTCTCATAAGCAATGTAATTAGGGAGGTGTGCAAGAAAAAAGAAGCAAGGTAAAAATCACACATCCATATAATTTGAAGAACCTTGAAACAGAAGGGAACTGGGCAGAAACAAGACTGACTCATTCACACCACAGAATTAACTTTCAGGAAGAACAAGATTTTTAATCATGCCTACAATCCAGCCCCATGACCCAGAGCTTTTCTGGTTTGAAAACAAGATTTCATAGCTATTGGTGCTCCAAACTTGTGTGCCATTGGGTAGATATTACAGCAAACAGTTGGACTCATTTCCACAGGGAACAAATATTGCCAAGTCAAATGATCTGCTTTATGGTAGACTATAACAGGATTTTTTATTTTAACACTATAGGAACATCCACTACATTTTCACTGAGAAATTCAGTTTCTCTAGGGTTTAAGGTGTTCAACTGTTCCTTAAAAATACTGAAACTCACTTCTCTCATGTTGCAGAAAGTAAAGGATAGAGTTAGATCATAGAAATTGGTGTGGCTCTTTATCTCAAATAATATCTGTATGCACTCTTTCTCCATATTTAAGTCTCACAATCTTAGCCCCCCATATAACTACTAGATTAAAACTTTTTTAAAAATTACGAAAAGTTAGAAAAGTACTGTTTTCTAACAGAAACCAATTCTTCAGTTTTGGTACATTACTGCTAAAGAAACCTTCGAAAGGTTGACAAGAGAAAAAAAGGATATAAAACAAAGCAGTATGGGAACCTTCCTTTCTAGGAATTAAAATAATCTTCAAACCAAGCCTTTACTTGATTTTTTTAATAGCTTTTATCATACCTAGTAATAGTAATCAAAGGTTATCCATTCCACTCTAGTTATCAGGCCTGTATTACAATTTCTGAGGGGGGGAAGTGTGAAACATTAAGAATTAATCATTAGCACCCCAAGAAAAGCCAAGAATAAACATTTGTGTCACTTCTCACGCTTTTTGTAATGACAGCTATTTTGCAACTGCACACATAGAATCAACAATCCTGTGTTGCTCACAATTGCTTTCACAATTGAAGTAAACCATGGAGTTAGAGAAACAAGAGTATGGAACAGAGAAAGCAGGCCTTGTGCAGGCAAGGTGGGTATGTCCTGTGGGGGTGGGCAGAAGCCTTCTTAAGGCTTGGCAGATGCTTGTGTGGGTTTCACGGGTGGGAAGATCCCATGGTGATATTCCCAAAGTGAGGGGATAGCTCTTGGGCGGGCTAGCACTCTTGTGAGAAGCGAGCTGCCAGTGAACAGTGCTACCTTGTTCCAGAGTAACACACACTTGTGAGCAGCTTCCACCTGCTGTGGGACCAGCAGGAGCCAGGCTGCAGGAGTGTTCAGAGGCTGAGGATCTCCTCTGAAACACATTTTTGGGCTTGTGGAGAAAGTACTCACTGGATGGTGTCGGGAAGGGTTTCCACAGGAAAGGTGCAGAGCGGTATATGCATTCCACAGGCAAGGTGCACACCAGATGGTGTTTACCAGCAAAGGGCCTTGTGTAAGCATTTGGGTGGTCTTGCAGTCCATGGAAAAGGGATCAGGGTGGGGAGGATGGCTGGGAACAGATGAATGGGTTTGTCCAGAAGGAGAAGATGCCTTTGAAGGTGGCAGGGTGAAGTATGCTGTGGCAGCATGGGTCCATAGGCTAAGGGATTGAGGAAAGCTTGTGGGCTTGTGAGCAGTGAGTTGTTGGGGGAAGGACAGCCCTCTGAAAGACTTGCACATGCATGTGTGTAGCTCCCATATGGTGTGAAGGTGGTGGGGGTGGCAGGAGGGTGCGCTGATGCTATTCATGGTCTGAGTGCCTCATGTTTTGGTGGGCTTGTCTTCCAAGAGAGGACCTGTTATGTGGGGGGGCCCTTACCCATCAGTGGAGTGCCTCGTGTTTGGAGCAGGCCTCCAGTCTCGTGAAAAGTGGTTGTTTGGAGAGCAGCCACCACTAGGTGTGACAGAAGGTGTTGAGAAAGGACTGGGGATATGGAAGGAGGAGCTTTGTCTAGGGGTGACAGGGGATTGTGAGGCAAGACATGGTGGGCAAAAGCTTGCTGTGGTGATTGTGAGCAAAGTGAATCTTGTTAGAGCAGGCTTGTAGCTATGCAAAAAGGCATGTTCTACAGGGTAAGGAGAAAGCCTTGCCCTAGAATGACCACTGCTCTTGTGAAACTTCCATTTGCTGTGTGGCCCTTGTAGGCCTCAAGAGTGTGATGAGTGCAGTGATTAATGTTTGAGGGAGTCCCATCTTGGAAAAAGGCCATTCCAGTTAGTGGGGATGGCCTGTGAGTGGCAGGTGCCTGCAACAATGACAAGCTGCATGAGGGATGACTTGAACTTCTGTGCATGACCTTCTTAGTTAACTACCCACCTCCCTTCCCCACATTTTAGGTTTATTTACAGCAAAAAACCAACCTTAGAAAAAGTTAAAATTATGTGTTATCCTACTATCCATGGACTTTTTTAGTGATACTCTTCTTAGCTGCCCCCTTAAGGCTTAAACTGACCACCTTTCTTGGGAAAGACTTGAGACACACTTTAAAACAAGTTCACAGAAAACTGCTGTAGCCCAACTCATAGTTCAGCTTCTACTCTGACTATTCTCTTCTGACTCCCTGCTTTAGAGCACACACTATTTTGGACTACGACACTTTAATTTGTAATTTCTCTTTCCCGTCCTTCTCTACTTTATTACTGTCTAGCAAAGACACAAGCTACCCAGTGCCCAGTTAGCTCATATCCCCTCTCAGCACCTACCTGTTTCCAGTCACTTCAATTCAGCAAGGATTTTTGTTTGCTGTTGTCTTAATGCACAGTCCAGATGGAACTAAACGGATAAAGCAGTGGAGGGTGATTCTCTGAAGCTGCATGTACTTGTGATGCCTGGAAGGCTCTACTGGTGTGCTACAGTTCCCAGAAATCACTGATGTTTTTCTGTCTAATTCTGGTGGTCTTTTTAGAATTTGGACTGAGGCTAGTATGGGTTATAATTTAACTTGATTGGTATGAAACTACTTTCATTCCAAATACTGCTGGCTGTGCCAAGCACACTGTTATACTTGGGGTGTTCAGAGACAGGGTAAAGGTGACTGATAATGTCCAAATTTTTTTGTTTGCTGTAGAGGAAAGAGGTGGCGGGCAAAAGATGAAATGAAGAGAAGGAGGAAAATATGATAAGTGAGTAGGGTACTCTAACACCTAAAGAGTGTTTACCTGAGATGTAGGTTATAGGTTTATCCTTCTGAAACATATCAAGAGTAATAGCACTGGAGGAATTATTATAGAGTGTCTTCATGCTGAATGTTGCAATTCATAACTGTATGGATTTATTGATTTTGAGAGCTATTGCGTGTGCTGTCATAGCAGTTAAAAGATGATATTATTTTACATTAATTTATTTTTTATTGCTATTTAGAATTTTATAAGCATAATTTTAATTATGCTTAGGCATAATTAAGATGTTGGTGCTTGGCTGCAGGAACAGGTAAAGATAAGGATCCATCACCTGTTGCAATTTTAAAATTTATCTTGTCTTAACAGCACTATTTTGTTAGCATTGCTGTGCTGGGCTGTTACTCAGCTATGCTGTGTTTGTAGATCTAGATTCTGAAATGCAGATACTGACCCAGTTTATTGAAATGTAGAACTGCCCTGTGAGGTGTTAAGCTTGATTCTGTCTGGTGTGGTTCACTCTGGACTGCTGTGATCTTGGCACTTAGTGCTAAATTTTTATTCCACCCAAACCAGGTTTATCTTTAAATGCCTCAAGGTAATGCTTCTGGGAGCTGTGATTGCTATGGTAATTCTGCTCATAGAGTGGGCTTGTAAGCACACCTACACTCAGGCAACTTCAGTGGCTGCAGATATATTTGGTGACACAGCAGTCAGTAGGAAGAGTTGCAATGGTTTTTTTTAACATGGATTTTTTTTTTAATTGGAACAGATTGCTTTCATCATGCAGAATTTTTTATCTGAAAAGGAGCTGAGTGAAAAATCTGTTGCCTACATTATACTCTTAAGGTTTTCACTGAGATGTAGGAAGCTGTAAGCCAGCCTTGGAATCTTGCCTGTTAGGAAGAGAGCAGTCTATGGGTGACCCAGGT
This sequence comes from Cyanistes caeruleus, assembly GCF_971803275.1. Taxonomy (NCBI): domain Eukaryota; kingdom Metazoa; phylum Chordata; class Aves; order Passeriformes; family Paridae; genus Cyanistes; species Cyanistes caeruleus. The sequence goes on along the minus strand of NC_141705.1, from coordinate 31,476,870 downwards.
GGAACCATGGCAAAGTAGAGCTTATGAAATTATGAGCTTATGAGATACTGCTGCCATCAGCCATCCTGTCTTGGTGAACGGGTCAGAAGTGGTGTAACTGTGTAGTGCCTGAGACACCCAGATGTCTTCCTATAGCAATCAATGATTTGCAGCAAATACCCCTTCTTTGTGGCCCAGCATAAAAATACGGAAACTTTTACATCTTTCCTGGGGCTAGGATGAAGCATAAATTACAGAAGGCATCTTTTAAACACCTTTAACTCAGGCAATTTAGAAATTTATGCCATCTTTTAAGGGTGTCTTCCCTTCTCAAAGCAGGATGTTTTTGTACTTACATTTTGCGACCATTTTTACTTTATTTTTGGTAAGAAAGTAGGCTGACCATTTTTACTTTATTTTTGGTAAGAAAGTAGGCTCTCTGTTGTTTCTCAGTAGCTGTTTTGGTTTTTATGATATTGAATAAGTTTAAGAATTTCAAGTTGTTACCAAAGAAGTTTAAAATAATCCCTTCTGAGTTGAGTAATGTTGATTTAGAAATTCTTTACTTTGCAGTAGTATAGCTTTCACAGAAAGCTGCTTTTGGGCATCACCTATTTTAACTGAAGAGTCTATTGTGTTCTCTCCTGCTTAATATTTTAGATTAAGATGAAAAGGATGATTTCCCTCAAATATATCACTTTCAGTTTGACTTTTTCATACCACAAGTAGTGACTCTTCTTAAGAGCAATAACTCTCCGTATAGCACTGTAACAGTTTTTGCCAGCCTGAACTTTTAGCATATAAAAGATTGCAGGAGCCAATAGAAACACCAAGTGAAGGACAAAATTTCATGTTCATAGTTACAATTGTTTGTGCTTGATTAAAAGTATTTACGTTGCAGTTAAATAATATTTTGGTAAAAATTTCATAACAGAAAAGATTAAGTGATGTGTTATAATTGCAGATCAAATCTCTAGAATGTGTTTAGTTACATGTTTAGAAAGCAATGGACTCTGCCTCCAGAGACATCTCCAGATTACTTCTCTTACCTTTGCTAGTAGCTGCAAAGTAATGTGAATAGTAACAGCAGAGATAATAAGAGTACACAAGGAGGAAAACGTGTGTAAAGCGCACACCAATTTTACCTTTATGCTGGTGTCCCAATTCTTTATCAGGATTCCTTTTGTTGTACATTGCTTTTAGAAGACTAAAACAGACATCATAATGTTTGCTTAACAGTTGGAGTGCTGTGTTCGCTGAGGTGTATCTAAAAATGGTGCTTGGCAACAAGGTTCAGAGATTTTTTAGACTAACAACAATAGTGACTCGTGGCCATTTATTTGAAGACAATTGGCCTTCTCACTGTGAAAGATAAAGGTGACTTTGCTATAAGCAGTTCTCTGCATAAAGCTTTTCTATTGGTGATGGATTAATCTTAAATGGTATCTTGAAAATGTCCCACTAAAGAATAATAGAAGACTTTTTTTGTGAATAGTTACATTGTAATATTGCCATTTGTCCATCTTGATTCAATTTATCAGCTTCATTTTTTTTTCTACAGAAAGTCTACTGGCACTTCCATATTTGACTCCTTCTATTCTGTGAAACATATCCTCATAACTCATAATATGATTTGAGACCAGTGTCCTAAATTATTGTCTAATTCACAGCTGGGCTTATTATTCTCAAAATATTTTCCAGAGTGATTGTTGGCACAGAGCAAAACAAGATTAAGTGTTGTTCACAATGGGTTGCTTCAAAGTTGTTTTGATTTTTTCAGTGTGTTGTGTCTTGTTTTTAAAGCCAGGCATTGTGGTTTAACCCCATTTAGCAAGCGAGTGCAGGCACCTGCTTACCTGAAAGGTGGGGCTGAACCACTCTGTCACCCATAAAATGAAACAGTTTGTAGAACTTCTGGATGTAGTTTAATACCCCAAAACTCAGAGCAAGTAAAATTCTGGTAGGCTGAGATACTCTGTAATGTACATTTTTATGCACGAGCTATTTATTTCCATGAAACCCTTCCTGCACAAGTTTTTGTCTGACATCAAGCAGCCAGAATGAATGCTGAATGAAATGTTGTCATGTTCAAGGACAGAAGTAGCAGGTGAAATACGACAATGAAGTAAATTCATGTTCATTTATTTTGGGTAGGAAAGTGCTTTTGATTTGAGTGGGTTTTTTTCCTGCACAACACTTAATTTAGTAGATTCTATTTAGAAGGAAAAATTGAAGTTCCTCAAGAGTAATGGGAAAGAAAAAAAAAATTCATAACCTGTAGTACTGAGATCTGGAATATTTTATATAATTTGGACAACAGAAAAATATGAAAGCTTTGAGTCCAGCAAAAAGGGAAAGATTTTGTTAGCTTTTAGTAGGCTTTATCTATGCCCAGGTGTTTGCTTGTACTCCCCGCATAACTTTACACTTAGATAAATATAGTGATGTAATAGTCTACGGACCATATCCCAGGCTGCCAAAGTAATTCACCTGGCTTGCACCTTGCTTTTGACCATCCAAGAATTTCTTGTCCTGGCAAAGGAATGAGCCAAATCCATATTCTGATGGTAGCTGCATATTTGACTGAGTCTTGACCTTCTGTCCCTGCCAAAGATCAAAATGAAGTAGTGAAGAGTTTTGCAGTCTGTGCAGTAAGCACATCTCTTCTGAAAATGTTCTGTAAATGTTCTGTACTGTACATACATAGCAGTTTGTGACATGATGGGAGAAAAACTGAGGTATATTATTCTAATCTCCATAACTGGCAATTTTAGCAGGAAGGTGGATTCCTTTTTATTACATTAAAGCTGTGCTCACAATAAGGGAAGCTACCTACACAAAACTCTTGAGGTGGGTAGGGTGTTGGGAAGTTTAATACATCTGACAGTGGAATAACTAATGTTAAAAACTGTCTCTTTAGACTAAATTGTTGTTCTGAACCAGATTTTTAATCTGCTTCTAACCCAATAGAAATCCATTTGACTATCAGTGTCTTAATTGCACCATAAACTTGAAGCATTATTCTTAATCAGGATTATAAAAAGATAGATGCCAGGGAAAGGGAAGTTGTGTTAATGAAGATGAGAAGCTGTAAGGCCAAGGAATTTGCTAGTGCCTTTCACCTAAGTCCATGCACCAAGCATGTGCCATTGAACATATTTAGTGGCCAAAGGTCATACAGCAGTGAGCATTAACCAAAGGGATGTTAGTGAAATTTACACTAGATGGTGTTGTTCATATATTGGAGTGACTGGAGAAATGATGCATTGAAAAACACCCTTCATCTGATATCTTGTAGCACATTTTTCCTCATGGCATGCAAGTGAATATTTAAAATATGAAGCAGGATGTGTGTTTAGTGAGAATTTCCAGCAGAAAATGCAAACTTAAAAAAAACCAAACAACAAACTGAAAGGACTTTTAAAAAAAATTTGTTCTTCAGGGAGTCTTTGAGTGTCAAGATAGAAAGCCTGAGAGCACTTCAGTCAGAAGTAAAATAATGGCTGGCGAGGATATTAATCTAATTTCAAGTTGTGTCCAGGGATCTGGGATCTTCAGGATCAAAAATTTCTGCTGGAAATGTTTAGTAACTTTCCACAGGGAAAGACAGTTCCAGGACAAGACTTGGGGACAAACCTTAGTCAAGTGAGGTGCATAGGATAATCCCACTTTGTGGAAGGCACAGGTTGCTGTCCTAGGTGATGCAAAAAATTGAAGGAAGGCTGCTTCACTGTCTGTCTCTTCTGGTTTTTTTCCCTTCCTCCTTTCACTTAAAGACAGAAAGTCTGATTTATGCTTGAGCTTAGTGAGAAATTTTGGAATATAAAATACATAGACATGACCTTGAAAGTTAATGTTTGACAGCATGCCCAATTAGTTAGAGGATTATCATGAAAAATTACTTCTACCCAAATCCTTTGCAGTATTGTTTTTAAGCAGGAGTTTGTTAACTTTCCAGACATACTTTTCATATCCACCTGGCTTGTAATATTTCACTTGGTAACACACAGTGAAATGTTTGTCAGGCTTATTAGGATCTTAGTTGGTTAGTTTCAAACAAATACAACTAAATATTTATAAACCTCCTTGCTGATAAAAAGGCAGTGGTGCAATGTATGCACCATAATACCGTAGCTGCCTTGTTGGTCATCAGTTCTTTCAGTGCTTGGAAGTGAGTGCATTTCTTGAACATGCTGTAACTCATCGCTATTCTATATTGGTGCAAATTCCTGAAAGTCAAGCAAGCATGCTTTTTAAACAGAATCCTTGGCAACAAGAAGAAAGGGGGGAAAAAATCCAAAGGGCTTATTTTTCTAAAGATTGTCAGAGGATACAAGTTGAGAGGTGAATCAAGTAAGCTGGATAATGTCCAAAAAGTGAGATTAAGAAGAAAGGAAAGAATCCTAGGCTCAGGCAGTAGAATGATAGAGTAATTTTCTAGGACTTAATAGCGTGACATCAGTGAGCCTTTTAGTTTTGTCTGCCAGTGTTTATTTCCTTTCTAACTTAAGTTCAGTTTGTTTTACTTTTAATTCTGTCCCCAGCAAAAGCATGAGTCACCTCTTGCAAATAGATCCATGTTCCTGAACAGTGCAAGTTTTTATACATGAACTGAGCGGTTTTCAAAGTCGAGAGAATGCAAAACAAACAAGTTCTTTAGAATATACTTGAGCTGCTGTTGATCACTAAATAGTTGCAGCCAGATCCTTTGCTGATGCAAATGGGTATAACTTCCATTGATTCCAACAGGACTGTGTTGAGCCTTTACAATACAATAAGGTACTGGGTAGAGGGCTATTACCATCCCACAATCAGGTTTTGTTGAAAAGAAGTCTTGCAAAGTTTTCTCTTGAGGTTCTGTAGAACTGCTTGCAACAGGCTTCAGTAAATGCTGCTGAATGAATGAAATAGTTTTAATTTTCCTCTCTGCTCAGTAAATATTGTCAGCCTGGTCAGTACCATCCGTCACTTGAAATGAGGTTCTTCATTTATTGGAGCAACCATGAAGTTCTAGAGCAACAGAACCCTGAGAAAAGCTCTGTTTCCTGTACTTCAACTCTCAGGTCCAGCATGAAGAGTCAATAGCTTATATCAGCTCAGAAGAGTTGGAACAAGAGATGTCCAGCTCTAAAACAAGCATTAGATTTCTTATGCATGCACTGGCTGCTTACTGCTGTGTGACAGAGTGGTCAGAGTTAAACATTTGCTGTTTATTAAGAAGACCAACCATATTACAGTTTCCTGTGAAGGAGTTGCATTATCAGTTTCTTTAGGAGGAATTTAAGGATGCAAAGAAAACTTTATAGTAAGTATGTTTGCTTCTATTGAAACATCAGGTGTTTAAACTTCAGTAATTTTTTGGCTTTGCCAGTATAAGAAATTTATTCTATTACATGATCATATTTTTCCCATATGTGCATGCATCATTTGGAGTATATAATAAGTATATTTGGAAGAGTGTCAAAATTAATATGTAACCCATAATTTATTTGAATATATTTGCTACCTAATTTTTTTTTATTTTTTTATTTTCACTTACATATAAGTAAAAAAATCTAAGAGTCTTCTAATACTATAATATTGATTTCAATATACTAATTTTATGGGTTTGCTATGTACTATATAGTATCATTTTCCCTGTATTTTAGTTGAAAGCTAAAATGATGAGCAGAATGACAGTGGAGGAAGCCTTCTTGCTCCCTCACCTTTTTCTAGTACACAGGTAATTGCAGCAAGAAAATGCCAGTAGATATTTTCTTTTACTGATGTTAATTTGTATGTTCTTAAATATTTAATTTCTTTAATGATGACTCTGAAGACCTCTACATGAGTGAGACTATAAGACAAAGAATGTTAATGAGTCCTCTTGGCATTTATACTCAGAGCTGATCAGAAGCTGTTCTAGGCAAAGTAATCTTGGATCCAGCACTTATGACAGAGAGAACAGTCAACAGAAGCTGTCATTTCAGGACATTAAGAGTATTAACAGCTTTGGCTAGTTAAATTGAAGCACTATATAGCTTATTCCCTCTTCTAAATTATATAGAGGACTGCAGAGCTTAAAATACCACACTTTAGGTCATATTTCTAATTCTTACCTACTGCCAGATATTGTAAGGGGTATTTATTTCTCCACCCTAGGCTACCAGTGCAATACAAATGTGTTACAGCAAAAATTTTAGACTCTGTTGGAGCAGATGCTAATCCCTGATTTCAAATGAATGACTCTACCATGTTCCTAGTGGAATAAGACTAAGTACATTTAAAATCTAAATTTGAATACAAAGGTAAACTACCCCATGCACCAATCCATTTGAATTTTCTGCAGTATTGCATAGTCCAGTCTCTGTTTAAAATGCATGCTTAATAATGCTTAAATGTATAAATAAATGCATTGGCATTGGCTGTTTCAGTTTCTCAGCAGTACTGTGTAAAGATCTCAGTTAAGGCTCATGGCTTTCCAACAATATTATCAGCAAATATTTTCCTGTATCACATATAAAGTAAAGGGGAGCCTGAAATTTGCTTTCATAGTAAGTGGCACATTTGGTGCTTTCCTTTAATCAAACTCAGATTTGACCAAGTAAAACACATTAAAAAGAAACTAAGTTGGCCTGGTCTCTCTGGAATGGATCCTGTGAAGTCCTAGTTGAAGATGGAAGATCCTCTGAAGACTATTTACTCAAAGCTCTGTGCAAAGGAAGGTCATGTAGAGGAGCTTGACATTACCTGTGTCCAGTCTGATCTTGAATATCTGCAAGGATGGAGACTATATAACCTCTGAAAGCTGTTCCAGTGTTTCATCACCCTAAGTAAAAACTTTTTTGTTTAAACAATTTCCATCCTTTCTCTGGCTACCACTAACAGTCTGGTACAAAATCTGTGTGCTCCCATCAGATACTTCTCCAGGCTGAACATTCATAGTATTTTCAAACTGTTGTGTGAAAAACACTGCAATCCTTTAATTGCTTTTACTGCCCTTGCTCTGGTATGTCTATGTCTGTCTTATACCCAGGGAACCCAGACTGTGGTCTCAGCAGTGCTGAGTGTAGGGAAAGAACTGCCTCCATCAGCCTACTGGCTAATGCAACTCAAGATGTTGGCATGTTTTGCTGCACAGATTGGATTCAACTTGTTTTCTATGAAGATCTCCAGGTTTTCTGCTACCATGCCACTTTCCATTCAAATGCACCCCTGTGTGCTTGGGTACTTGGGGTTGTTCCTCCTCAGGTGAAGGATTTTTGCACATCCCTTGGATTATCAGGATTAGCCTTAAAAAGTATTTCTACTGAAAGTCTCTGTTTTTCTTAGAGATTACATAAAGTTTCAATAGCAAAATGGCTTGGATTTGGGCAGGACTATGGGAATCAGAAAAGCAAATCATGACTTCGCCAGCTCTAAATACTGCAACCTTAAATCAAAACTTGTGGGTAAGTACACATTTTAAATGAGTTTATATAGACAGTGACTGTATCCTAATTTCACCATGTATTTCCCTAATACTTCCTGGAAAATGCATTTGCAAGTGAGGGCTGGTAGTTTTGTACAAAGTCCCTCTCCCAGATTTTATTTCCTAAAACTTTTTGTGCAGTGCTGCAAGTGGGTGGCACTGGTGGTATGTACTGCTGGAATTTTGCCTTGACCCTGCCAAAATCCATTCAAGCAATGATCTTTGAATACTTCTTTCCAAACCACATGACTGGCTTTTGGCTTCTGCAAAGGTTATGTTTATCCAAAACCACCCTTAAAATTCAGTCCAAAAAAACCTCCAAATGTCCTGTTTAGGATATCTAAAATCAGCTTCTTGTCATTGTTTTGTTTTTCCATGCAGCTATTGGTCATGAGTTTAGGCTATGCTTCCATCTGAGTGATTAGTTGTAATGTCACTGTTCTATCCTTGCTGGCCATGTGTGTATGGTGCATCTATAAAGATATTTTTCCTTTTACTAATGCTTGATCCAGGGTAGCAATAGAGTCATAAATAAAACCTTTCTTTGCTGTATGTCATTGCAAGATCATTTCAAGCTTCAAAATGAAAGTTAAAGAGTTTAAAAGCCATCTAGGTTGCATTTGCCACAACATATGTATTTGTTGCAACAACAGATTTGTAACAGAGATCTTGAGTAGCTGGGGAAGACTTAATATGGCTTCATTGCTGTCAAGAAACAAGATGATTGTTCTTATGTTAGGGCCCTAAATTCACTTCAGTGCAATACACATTGATGAAAGCTTAAGTTTGGTTAAGCAGCAAAGCTGTGAAAAAAAATTGCTGATCAATAAAAAAGTACAGAAAAAATTCATCAAATACTGTACCAGCTGCAAAGAATTTGATTGTTATATTCTGTAGATAAACATGGTATCAAACCTCTGTGAAAGCATCTTTCTGAGACATTTTAAAGTAAAAAATAACAATGGCACCAAGAAAATTGAAATGTTCAAGCATCAGTTTAAATGCAGAGGAAGAAGCTTTTGCATTTTTTACCAGTTAATGGGTATATTTACTCAAAGTTATAAGTAAACAGCATGAGGCTGTCTTTACAGTATAAGTCTTATTAGGATGATTTTTCAGAGAACTAACTTAAAGTTACTGTGCTTTGAAGTTAAGGGTCTGTAACTCTACCCCATGAATGGACTGTGGCTAAAGGAGGGTTCTTCACAGCACAAGGCTGATAGTGAAAAGAGGTGGTGACAAGGAGAGTGAAAATGTTATCTTTTAGCATCCCTGGGACCCACCAAGGATGACTGAATACATTCCCCACCACACTCAGCACTAGAAAGGTTCCCTTCTCTTGGTGCTTGGCAGGTCAGTGCAGTGAGGCAGCACTTTGACACACTCTGCAGTGTCCTGAACCTTCTTTCCATTAGGAATGCTCACTTGTCCTCCAGCACAGGAACCTCAGCACATCTTCCACTCTCTTTACAATGGATTCTGCTTCAGTCTGTGCAGGAGATACAAACATAATGGCTTACACAAGGAGTAAAATACATCAAAAGCAAAACATCCTGGTAAAATGTCAAACCCTGGAAAAATATACATCTTGTGTGTATGTATGGGTTGAAGGAAACAAAAAAAAAGACATATCCTACTGTGCCTTTAGTGCCTAGCTTGCTTGTTTCTTTTACTGAAACTGAATATCCACTGCAGTGCATTAACTTTCCCATTCAATACAATTTGACTGGAACTAAGTGAACACTTCTGCCATAATTCTTGTCCATTCTTTAAAGTAGCATTTGAAAGTAATTTCATAGGGATGAGTGACTTAAGCTGGTCGCTTAATGACTTCCCATGACTAAATTAGTGAATTTATTATGCAGTGAAATAAGGACCATAATGTGAATACTGAAGTGTCACAGTCAAATTCTACTTTTGCTCAGTTACAGTTACAAGAGCAGGCTTTTTTTTTTTCAGTAGAAGGTACTGAATAATAAGTTTGTGCTGGGCAATGCCCAGGGCTGCCCAGCATTTGATGAGTGTCATTTCTATTTCCTATTTCACAGCTATAAGACTGCCTTTTATCTTGGCACATAAACATTTGGCAGACTTTCATTATTTATATTTATCACAGCCCTTTTGCTTTTGCATAAATCATTATGATTGGTTTTTAATGTGACCCAGATAAACAGAATCCCATTGTACATTGTAAGAAATTTCAAGTTAGAATCCATGAATACCTGTATTCATAAGCTACACGAATATAACATTGATGCTTGTCACACTCATTGCTTTCATGTTTCCAAAGACAAGTTTGGAAAGGTATGCATGAGAAACCTACTGCTGAGACCTGGGGTAGCAAGTTTCCCATAGCATTCCTAGAATAACAGAGGAAGAAATATGCAAATCACTTCAAACCCAGACACTTTGGACGCAGCTTACAAATTAGTCTTTTTGGCATAAATCCTAGTTCAATAGCTTGATTATTCAACTGTAGTTTTGCACTCCTGCTACAAAAGGAAGGAATTTCAAGCACGTTGTTTGTGAGCTGCTTACAAGCCCTCCCCTATGAACCCTGGACCTTTTTCTTAACTGCAGCAAAGCAGGCTGAGAACATACCACAGAGCAGTGTGCTGGAATAGTTTTTAAATGTTAATGAATAATATGATTACTTTATTAGAGGACCCTTCTGTGATGTGTTTCCAGGCACTGTTCAGGAATGTATTTATGCACACAATGTTTTATTTGCTTAAGAGAACTAATCATTTTTTTGATATCCTTTGACCTCCCCCCCTCCCTTTTTCAAATTTTCAAGTTGTTGATGTAAAACTTCTGTGAAACAAAGCAGGGTAACTGGCAGAGAACAGTGTTCTAATGTCTGATATAAGTATTTTTGAAGAGTCATGGTCTATTCTGTAGCCAAGTGATTAAGGAGATCCTGTCCGTGCAACAGCATTAATCACTCTTTAAATTATGTCCCTGAACTGCTTCCAGAGCTCTAATATATTATTTCTTCATCTCATATTACACATGACAGGAATGAAAAGTGGCTGTAAAAAACAAGTGGGCACTACTTCCTATTCTAGTTTCTGGTATACATAAAACTACAATCCTACTTATATCTGGCATTAAAAATCTGGATAACATTCTCACTTGTGGAGAGAATACAATGATATTGAGAGGAATCATTCAAGCATCTTTCTTTAAAGCAGGTTGACAACTCAAAAAACTGTGCTGTAAATTAAAACAGCTCATCCAAGCAGCTGTAAATTGCATGACTAGCACTTACTCAGCAAATGACTTCCTGTGCACCTCACTGACCTTGTCAATATTGTGAGTGGCATGGCTTCAGATGGAGAGAAATTGCTTTTGAATAGCTGCTCTGAGAATGTAAGAACAAGTATCTCTGTAATAAGGAGGCATGAGATAATTAAAAATACATGAGGATTTTTAAAACATAAAAAGAACATACAAAAAATTTCTGTATATTTGGTGTTCCTGATCCACAGCTTTCTTGCTTGTCCCACTGTTTTGTGTTTAAGCTATAATTTTAATAATAATTATCCTTTTTTAAAAACAAAACAAAACAAAACAAACCCCAAAACAATCTCAGCTTGTTTGGAGGGAAGGTTATTCATTAGTTGTCATATTTATGTAAGAGCTTCCAGCTGTCAACTTAATTGGACTTACATGCAAAAGAAGGCTTTCTTAGCCCAAAGTTTTACTCCTGATGTAAGGTCAATTTCAAGCCAACCTAAGTTTTTCTGAGAATCTAAATTATGTGTGCGTCATGGTTCCAGTTGGCAATACTGGTGAGATCTGCTGGTCTGCACTAGATTCCTCTCTGTACTTGTTTAACTTAAAGTAAATATTGCCTATTGCAAAGACATTTTTTCAGGGCATAACACTCATTTCAGCTTTAAGATCCTGGATTCTGTGAAATTTATCCTTTTTTTTTTTTTTTTTTTTCTAATAACTGTAGCCAAAAATTTATCCAGGTAACTCAATAGACAAAAGATTTGAACTCCTTTATGTTTAGAAATACTTTGTCTCCCTCCATAATTTAAAATTTTTTTTTGCAGTTCACCTCTTCACTTTTTTACAAAGTAGACAAATTACAGAACTCTGCCGTGAACTATATTGCTTCTTGACAAAAGTGATTTTATTTGCAGTTTGAAGGACTTGCTGTCTCTTACTTTTTGTTTCCTGAGTATCTATTGCAATGGCCTTGGCAGCAGAAAAGATTTGGAAGTTAAACAGTATAGCTCAAGGGAGCACTGTTTGACTCCAACAGTTTTGCTGGGTGCTTGGATATGTCCAGCCATTGTGACTTGGGTAAGACAGCTCAGTGCTGCTCCACACCCTGAAGGGCTTCTGGACCATAGAACTTGCAAGGACTGTAAAACTTGCATTGGGGATTTATTTTATGCAGATTTTTTTGCATTTCAAAATTGAATATTTCAACCAGCACTAACACCACTGTCCAGAATGTAAGGTTGTCAGGTGCTCTATAAATTCAGATACTCTCTGTGCTAAATGATTAAAACTTAATTCACACAATACCCAACTAGCTGTAAGAGTCTTTTCCATGGAACAAGAGAGAATGGAGAAAGTAGCAATAAAATAATCTGCTTAAGGAAGCTGTTAAGGCCTTGGATTTCATGGTCAGTTCAATACAGGTGGGAAAAATCTCATGGAAGGAACTGGTTTGGAAAACCAGTTCTATTCTAGGCTGTTCAGTCCTGGCTGCACAAACAAATGCAGCTGATAATATGTAGTATATTCTATCTGCAGGTGCCCATGATTGCTCTAAATATTGAAACCTAATTTAATCTCTTCCTATAGAATAGAGAAAATAATAAAAGGGTAGTAAAATAGCCAGCCCAGGCTTACACTGTAGGGGAACATCAAAGGACAGAATTTCTTATGATCTGCATACTATTTGTAAAACACTTTTCCCTTACCTTTATCTGAAACAAAATTAATAACATGACTTCCTACTGACATTGCTTGGAACAAAAGTACTAAATCAAAATTATTCATCACTTCTGCTTTCAATTCATGTCTTCTTAAATACAGTAACCTGTACTGAAATTTAAGTACAAAGATGTTCCACTACCTCCTATCCTGCCAATTCAAAACAACTAATCATTATTGTGTATGAATATACTTCATAGCTGGCTTTGATGAGCAGTGCAAAAGTCTAGATTCCAATAGCAAGTGTTCCTACACTGTGAATTTTCACACTTTGTGTTCAGATCTGCTTTCTTCTACAAATTAGTACAAGAATTCAGAAGGAAAATCCAGGTCAAAGGCATTTTTGTAAGGCATACATCCTCATGTCAGGAAGTAAAGAAAGCTGATAGAAGAGACACTTAGCTGAATCAGAAGAGAAATTCTCAGATGCTTTGTCTGTTGCCAAAAAAAATCTTTCAAGTGCTTGCAAACTTTCTGGTTTGCTGTTGTTGTTGTTGTTGTTTGTTTTTTCATAATTGTAATTAATCCACCACCAGAAAGTTCTGTGAATAGCTTGTGGGAAGTCTTAGGGAAGGTTAAGGCTGGTATCTTAGGAATAATAAGCCATGTATTTTAGGTATCTCACTGTCATAATGACGCACCTCTGAATTTTACAGGATGTAGTCTGTTATAAAACTGTTAAAGTGCAGTTCTGTCCATATGTTACTCCTTATGTTATTTGGATAAAATTCTGGTAAATTCAGTAGCAGCAGCAGGCAGCTTAGGAGCAGTGATTGCAATACATATACCAGATTCTGTAGGCTGTGGTCCTGTTTTTGGGGTTTTTTTTGTTTCTTTCTATTAGCTGAATAAAATGATTCATTCTATGCATATTAAATGTTCAGTTACTAGGAATAAGACTGTGGAATTCTTGTAATTCTAGATTTAATTCAACAAATTGAGTTGTGCCAGCCATGTAGCTCTGATTCTGAAGCAGCTGGAGGAGCAAACTGCTAAAAAAGTGCTAAACTATTAAAAAAACCCACGTTTTCCGTAACGAACTTTGGACTTCATGAGCTACTTTCAGGGTTGGTACTGATTTCTAAATAGAAACCAACTGGTTGGTTAGCATTTTGCAGAAAGTTAATGCTGACATCTAGTGGTGTTCTTTGAGAATTCTAAACCCTGACAAATTTGACATCTTCATGAATAAGTGCAACTGCTAACATGATACTTCAATGCTGTCTTTCAAAATAATAGAATGTGACATTTCCTGTTATAAATAGCTTTCTTTGGGAGGGGTGGGGTGGAATAGTGCCAATATCACCAATTGCAGCTCTATGTTTTTGAAATTATTTTACTCTCTTATACAGAAAAGGTATACAATGCATTTCTCCTAACTTTCTTATAATAAAAGTACCTAAAATAAAATATTTATCATAGTTCCACTATTACTTCAGTTGCTAAATAATGAAGTGCAAAAAAACATTAAAAATATTCTGGATCTATTTTTTTTTATCAATCTATTTGTATTTCAATTATTAGCCCTAGTAAAGCAGTGACTAATAGTTTCAGGTCTAAAAATCTCAAGGAATTTCAAGAAACCTGTTCAGTATTTGCTCATGTATTTGGCCAGGTAGTACTATGTGGGATCAAATCTTCTGTCTTGACTACCTCCTATGGAGTCTCCAAATGAAAAGCTTGTTTTTTGTTTCAGTGCTTTTAATTTAAGGTTTTGATTTTTTTGGGCTTTTTTCCCCCCCAAGACTGTTAACACAAGAAATTCAAATCAGAGGAGATGCATAGCATCCATTGTCTGCTTATAAAGTACTGTAAGGGAGATCACTTCCAAAGTAGATTCTTAGCAGTTAGAGAAACTTAAATTATGTAGTTTGGAGGATACAAATAATGGTTTTGAGACACTCTGGTTGATGCTACTTACACATGCACTTGTTTTCATTATAGGTACAAATATTAGGTATATAGATTTTAGATGCTGAACTTCGGTTGAAAAGAAATTAATTTGATTTATGGTCATGTTTATATAGATAGATGACCCTCATTTTACAGTGTTTCTCAGTGTGATCAAAAGCAATCTGGCATGAAGAACATAAGACAACACCTAACTTGTGCGGTGTAATTAAAAAGGAAAAACTGATGTGAAGTCCCTTTCAGACAACACAGCCAATGTATTTTATTTCCACTGTATGGATTATACTTTATGCTTGACATAGCCATGCATGCTGAACTGAAGTTACTTAGATATACTGAGACTTCATCTCTCACCTAAATTCCAGAATGTCCAAAACATTGGAGCTTTTAACTAGACAGATGCAGAAAATGGCAGAATTATAATTGTAGACTTAATCTTTGGACAATTGATAAGAAATTACTCATGTGTTTTGTTTATTCATTTGGCCAGTAGTAGGGAAAGGATGTAAGATGCTCCTATAGCCTAATACATAACCTTCATAAGGTCAACCTATATTGTAAATTTAAACTGCCAATGATCTTTGTGTGCAAATCTTATTTTCACATGTGCATATGATCAGAAAGAGTATAAATATGGAAGCCCAAGACTGTAAGGAAATTTCACTAAGGTTGAAGCAATCAAAAAAGGCTGTATTCTATAGGGAAGGGCTCCAAGGTCAAATACATGTTCTAGGTTTACTTTCCTCATCTTCAGTAGTGATGTCAGGGCAATGAGCTGCAGGTTGGTGAAACTCACCAAATCTTTCTCAAATCTTTCAGCATGCAAGACACATGCAGAAACTTCTGCTTCAGAAGGCTTCCAGACAGTACAGAAAGCACTGCTTGGCAAGTTCCCCCCTTTTTTTTTCCTCTGTATATTGCTTCTACAGACTGCAGTACTTAAACATTAATGCAACAGATTTTCACAGAACTTTTTAATGCTCTTCTCATAATTTCCTGTTGCTGTCTGTTGCTTTACACTTGCTTTCTCCTTAAGCAACTTCCAAATGAGCAGCCCTGCCTTCATCATCCAATAAACAAAAGACAGAACTGAAACCTTAAAAATAAATAATAAACTAAATCTGTAAATGCTTTTCAGGTTATCTTCACATCCAGAAAAATATCAGAGTGCTAGTTTTTACTTGTTTTCTATATATCAAATGGCAAGAAGTCTATAAACTTGCCTTTCTTTAAAAGACAGTTTTCAACTGTGCATAATGTGAATGACATGATCACAACCAGTAGATTAACATGTTACATGTTACATTTTCATTTTGGAGAAATGGAATACAGGGATTCTAAAATCTCAAATTCTTCTGTTAAAAATAACTTTAGTTTCCTGGAAAAGTAATGCCTTAATTGCTCAGTTGCTCATCAATACATAGATTCAGATAAGTGTGTGGTATAATATCTGTAAACCATAAGCAAGCTATCAATTGACAGGAGTAATGTCTTGATTCATGTGAAATTTTTTCTAATAATTCTTTGTCCTGTACTCATTATAGACAAGTCTATAGCA
Organism: Cyanistes caeruleus; assembly: GCF_971803275.1. Lineage (NCBI taxonomy): Eukaryota > Metazoa > Chordata > Aves > Passeriformes > Paridae > Cyanistes > Cyanistes caeruleus. Next base: position 31,461,013 of record NC_141705.1, on the reverse strand, counting down.
AAGTTTTTCACTGTATGATGTTACCATTGTCAATGTGTGTTCTTCACTCCTGCACTTTTCCTGTGCAATATTCTCTTTGCTTTTCACTTTGTACTGCAGGTTTGGGGTTCCTTACACTGTAGGTAGTGTTTCATGGTCTGTGACAGTGGCTTGTGCAGATGTCTGGGAGATTGTCCTGACCTAGACTGTCTGTAAAAGCAGGAAGCAGATCCCAATGACGTGGAGTCTCACTTATTTGGTTTATTTGGCTGTGTTATCTGGCAAGATATTCTGCAGAATGTAAAATCATCTCTTGAAGAATCTTTCTAGCTCTAGGTGTCTTTTTTTTAAATAAACAATTATCAGCAATTGGTTGCATAACACAATGTTTCAAATGGATATTAAAAACTCATTAGACAGATTCAAGCAGTCTCTGTGTTGACCTTTAATCGTCAGGTCATCTTGCATATTTCCTGTGTTACAAGCAGTGTAACTAGCAGTAATAAATCCTTATTTCTGTTAAATTAGGTCAGAATTCACCCAATGTAACCTGATGTGCAGCAAGACGCCAGTCTTAGATGGAATTTTTCTATATGCTCTGTTCTGATCCCTGGTCCTTATGCTTCTTATGTTTTTGCATTTCTGGGGTGGTCTCGTCACTGCAACAAGGACCCATATTTTATATGCATAAACTCTATATCTCATTTTCTGTTGTTTTCATAGATGCACAACACACTGTATGATTTCTTCTTGTCTTTACTGCCCATGTATATCATCATCAAACACCTCCTGATACTTTATGAAATAAAACCCCTACAGATAAACAGTTTCCAATGTTACAGACATGCTGTTTTAGTTGTGCTAAACAGAGTGGTGACTCGCACTTCCTCAACGTTGTTCTGCACTTTTACTTTCCCTAATGCAAATTAGTCTGAATGTTATGCTGTTATTCCATTAAATTCCCCACTGGGTCAAAATTACAGCCAAGTTACTGGAGCATTAGGTAATTAAATCCACTTATCAGGGTGGTTAATGGAGAACAGCAGAGCTATTGCCATGCAGGGGAACATATTTATATGCAAATGCCTATTTGTGTTTACAAACAAATGTTTCCAAATTTATTTTGTATGCTCAAAGCAATAAGCTGTAGGCAAGAAGAAACTGACCTCAAGGAATGCATCTTGTGCAATACAGTAAAAAAATCGTAATAGTCTCTAGCTTCAAGACATTGAACCAGGCCCAATGCTTTACAACTTGTTTTTAAAATGTTTTCTTGAATTTCACATATTTTAATAGATACATTTCTGTCCATAATAGTAATATTTCCACTACTTACATAAAACTTGACATACTAATTAAATGAAATTATAAATGTGTATCAGCTGTTAAACCTAGAATTTTATTTAGCCAGTTACAACAAGACACACTTCTCTATTTTTTGTGTCCTTGTTCTGACTAGGAGAAGGAATTGAAACATATTGTTCTATGCTTTATTTATAGATAAAAGTTTTCACATTCTTAATCTTAGAAAAACAACAGCTGTTTAAGGTCTGCAGACCAATTTGGTAGTAATCTAACACACAGGTCTACATATTTCAGTCTAACAAGATTATAGTTAAAGCCTGATATTTTTACTATCAGTTGTGATTGACCTTTTTTTTTTCTTCTCTGTAAACAATTTTATAACTCTGTTCATCTTGCAAAGAGAGGGCTATAAAGGCTCTGTAGAAAATGCACCCCAAAAAGCTTTTTTTGGGATTCTAATAGCTGTTGTATTCACTTGTATTCAGAATGAAAAATAGAAATTTTAAACACCTGTAGAACTAAAGTTTTGTTTAAAAACATTGAATCATGTTACTTCATCCTATACTTTCACTGAGTTCATAATTTTTGTGTTATATTTGTTACATTTAAGATTACTTAGGTCATGTTTACCACTACTAAAACAAATTCTAACATGTCAAAATTTAATAAGGAAGTTGAAATTATTTGGTATTCTTCAAAAACTTTGTCCAAGTAACTGTTCTCCAGATACCAGAATCTGGTTTTATAAGGACTGTTACAATTTCTTTGGCTCTCCTGTTCATCAATCTTGATCCTGTAACTAAAATTGCATTGTATTGATTTTAGTAGTTAATCAAAGGCAAATAAAACAAAGTTGTATTGAGAGCAATGTGTGAATATCCTTGAATTCCTCAAAATAAAACAGAGCATTGCCAAAAATCCCACACAGTTAGGTGGAATACACAGAAGGATCATCTGTGTGGAGTCCATGTAAACAGCAAGATTTCCGGAAGGCTCACAATCAATATTCACTGCATTTAAAAGCATGCTCATTATTTGCTTACTACCTTGTAAGGGAAGTTAGATGTAGCAGCTCATGTTGTGATACTGAGGTTGTTGTGATACACCCTAGGAACTTTTTAATCCTTGGCAGCTGAGAGTGTTTCCTTTCATTGCACTGAAATTTGATAGGGTTTAAAATATATTTATTTTCATGAGGAAAAAACAACCTAAAGAATAACTTATTGATGCTATTTCCATATTTTCATGAGAGACATCAGAAAATAAGAGTGGACAAGACATGTACTTGGGCCCTTGTAAAGAAGCAATTTTGGATTTGAAGTCAGCTGTCAGCATAGCCAAGTACTTCTTGGCAATGAGGAATTAAAAAGTGTGGACTGTCTGGCTGTGTTTTCACAGTTATTTACTTCTGTGCATCTCACCTTCTGTGAGCTCAAAGGGAATCTGAGCATTTTGGGCTTTGAGGCCACAGCGATTCCTCAGGAAAAAAAATCAATGCAAAAAAGATACTGGATAGATATTTCAGTACATGGAAAGCTACAATGCAGCTGTGACTCTTTTAAATACAGGTTATCTTCAGAAGCCAGAGATTAAAATGCCTTCAGAGCATAGTGAGAAAATATTCCTAAAAGTGGTAGGATTGTCCTAACGTTTGCTCTTTGTGTTGCAAGCATAAGTGTAAATCAAGAGATGGAATTTCTACTTTATTGAAGTTTGCTGTGTTCACAGTGAAACCACTTGGCAGGGGAGCCACTATATGTGACCTGCATTGGGACATAGATTTCTTGTTGGAAATATGATATGAAAACGTGCATGGCAATGTGCCAGAAAAAGGGGGAACAACAAAAAAGGAAGGGATTCTGAAACCAGACAATTAAATACTCTGGGGAGATACGATTAAATAGAAACTATTGCAAATCAAAAATGTTTAATATGCATGCTTATTTGTGAAATCTGGATAAGAACAAGATTTTAAGAAGGCTGTCACCTTTTGGGGAGAGTTCTTGGAGGTACAAAAATATTTCCACAACACAATATATCTAAGTCCTAAATTCTAGCTTCTTTACTACTTCCTTATGAAAAAAGGCTGAAACATTTAAGAGCAATAGTTATATATACATGAATCCAGTGCTGCAAATATGAAACATTGAGGGACCTCTTTTATAAAATGGTGACATAATGAAGTGAAACACTTTGACCTTCTCTAACCGTGTCTAAAAGGTTAACTTGAAAGTTACTGACTTCTCCTTTGTCCGGCTCCAGGGCTCTCGCTTTAGGATTAGAATTCCCTGGATGAAAAGTAAAGGCACTGACATAATATGTGTGCTAGTACTGATGCATCATTGCTGGAGCAGTGGAAGATGCAGTGAAAAGGGTTGTAAAAGCTGCCTTTGTAACTGTACCAATAAAGAGAGGAGAGGTAGTGTTTGAGCAGGAATCCATCCTAGAGGGGAATTCTCAGTTCTCTAATTTGCCTCCTGGCTAGGCTAAGCAAAGCAACCTAACTGTAGTGAAATGAGCTTTTGTGAATGCTCTTACAGGCCAGAATATTTCAGATACCTGTTCTTCTCAGGTATTTGTGACCTATTCCTCAGTTGCAGTGGATCTTTACAGTCAGTGCAACACATCAGAAAAATGTACACTACGGTGTCAAAGCTGATGAGTCAATGCTGTATTTTATCTCTGCATGTTCACTGGCATTTTGAATGTTACTTCCAGGTGAGAAACATTTAATCAGAGCAACTGCTCTTGGCTGGCTACAAGATAGCTTAAATCCCAAACAATGGCTGGAGTTCTCAGCTACCTTCCCAGGTCATGTTCCCAGATTTTATTCACAAACATTTCTTTTATTCCACAAGAGGAATTAAACAAAGAAATTCATGGAAGAAAATTCTTCCATCTTTGAGGTTTGGGAAGATGGTAATGAACATATTCTGCCTATGAAACTTTGCATACTCTTTTCCACTTTTGTGTCAACAAAAAGCAAATGTAATTTCATTTTTCCAACTTGTAAATTAGCAGTATTGACTGAGCAGCCTTAGAGGAACTATCGCACCCAAAAGTCACATGGCCTGCTAGACATTTCAACAGCACAGTTAAACTTAACCAAATTCATGTAATCACAAGAGAAGCATCTATTCTTGTCTCAGGAGGCAGATCCAAGCTAACTCTGTCTGCCACACTGTCCTCCCTTCTAGCTGCCTTGATGTTGCAGGAAGTCCCCTGTCAAGACTTGACTGAGACCTTTAGTGTTCAGGTCTGCTCTTTCCTGCTTTCTTTCTCCTGGTAGCTGCTTTCACTTCCAGACATCTTTAAATTCTGTTTCCATGAACCTGTCCATTGCTGCATAGGATGTCTGAATCCAACTACAACAAAAGGTGCTTTCACCTTTTGAGTGGCTGATAGTCATTGGAAGTGTCTGAATGCCTTCTCTCATTTTAGGTCTTCTCCCTGATGCTTGCAGCATGACTTGCAGTTTACAAAAACACTGAAGTCCCATTAGCTATGTGCTAAGTTAATACGCTTTCATATCTGAAGATCAGGTAAGATCAGCAGACTTCCTGTTGTGAGGTGCCTCAGGGAGGCAAAGACTTAGTTTCAGATAAGCATTGTACACATGAGAGGCACGGCTGTAAGCCAAGCTAGTGTGAATTTTGACCTCCTGCTTTGAGGGAGGGGCCGTGTGAGCCTTGGATGAAGTTGTCCCACCCCAAACCCCTTGTGAGGTGTGGCCCAGGAGTTCTGATTGGGTTTGAGACCCTGGGGGTCTCTCCCTTGCTGTGGTTCTAGTGGTCCCTGACCCTGAACTCCACCCTAGTTCTGTCCCTCAAAACCTGTCACCCTGCCTTTGCTGAGAGCTCTCTGTCTCTGAAGGACAGTTTGTTCCCATGCTGATCAATAGAGGCCAGTTCATCTCGTTGGTATTACATGCTGGTTCCCAGAAAATGGAGCTTCCCTGGACATGATCATGCAGTTTCTGACTACAACAACTTCCTTTTTTCCTAGACTCAGTTTTGGTGGCATGCTAGCTCTGGGAGTGTTCCAAGAGGTACTGCAAGTACATCCTTACTCTTCCGTGTTTATGGACTGGATAAGATTAAGCTGGGTCTGTGTAGTAGCTGGTTACTCTGCTCTTAAACATGTAAATGAAATGGCTACATCTCCAGTATTTTGCCTGACTGTGTTTTGTTACCATTCAGAACCACCTTCCTCAAGCTTACTCTGACCACAATGTGAGACCTGTGCCTAACTTTTGTGCTGCTTTTTTTCTAAATTATTCTCTGGACGTGGATTGCTTGACTGCGCCCTCCTTTAGGTGCTGTCATATTCCTTCCAGCATTTGAAAGCATAAGTAGAGTGTAAAGTAGGCTACACAGTGGAGTTATGGCAACTTGGGAACCTGATGAGATCGCACATCACTGAAGTAAGCACAAATGTATCCACTTTTATTGTCTGCCTCAAAAATACCAACTGTACTTGCTGAATCTGGTCTGGTTCTGTATGCCCTAGAGTGTATCTTGCACTATCTTGCTGGCTCTTGAAAATCACACTGCAAAATGTTTGCAAGAGCTTTGTTGCTTTGAAAATTTCTGTACTAAAATAAGTGTTCTTACTCCCAGTGCAAGAGCTCCAAAAGAGCAGAGCTTTTGACCACCCATGTGCTGTTGTCTCCCTGAGCCACTGATATTTTCATAAGGCTCATAAGAGTGTTGAAAAGGCCTTAGTGAAAAAAATTAAAAGCTTCACCAGCATTAGTTGGTTTTCCTCCATCGTGCCTGGGACAACTGTAGCTTCCTAATAATCTCCTATGTGTACAGGGAAGAGAGGTTTGAGATGCAATAAATTGTGAGGTGGGATCAAAGAGCACATTTTATCTGTAGTTATGAGTATGGTATAGGGAGAGATAAAATACCTGACAGTATTGCTATGCTGGAATAGTGATCTGCAAAGGTTGTTAATTACTATGCTTCTTACCATCAGTGTGATCTTCTGTGTTCTAATGCAGCAAAATTAGAACACACAAAATGAAAATCCTCTTCAGATTAACTTAATGTGACTTCAGCTGGCTGTGATTCTGATCAAATAGCCTCATCCTGACACAAGCACACTGGACAGAATAGAACAGAAATTTACTCTTCCTACACCAAGAGCAACTGTGAAATGGGAATGAAAGGCTTTAGAGGCTTTCAGCTCCAAAGGATCTTGGTTGTGGTCTCAGTTTTTGTCCCCACTCCAAGAAAAAAAAAAAAATTTCTATTTGGCAACTTCTGTAAGAATTCAGAGAACAGAAGTAGGAAGTAAGGGTCTCAACCTCTTTGTTTCCCAGCCGATCTCCCAGCCACCCTCCTCCACAGCAAATCTGCCAGTAGTCCCAGATTTAGGGTAGAAACCAGCACAAGCTCCCTCCCTCCCCAGAGCTCCTGATGGGCAAGCAGTTAACAACACATAGCTTGCAGGTTATAATTTCAAACACTTCTAATGAAGAATTAAACCCCAACTTTATTCTTTTCTGGGTTAGTCTGCAGCTACCGCCTCCTCACTTAAGAGGGGACCATACAACTACTTAAAAATGTCAGGTGACCTCAGCTTTTGGTATGTCCTACAAATAGCTGGAGCAGTTCTGCAGAACATTCATGAATGCCGAGGTAGTTGAAGCAATAGCACTTCTTGTCCAGAAGGTGGTACTGAGAAGGTCACCTCCAGGAAACTGATGGTCAGGTCCCTTGGAAAGCAGGGACACACAGGTTCACAAACAGTATGAAGAGGACACGTATCTGAAAACCGCAACTTTAACTTGGACTTTTAAAAACAATTTGTCCGTTTGTTGTTGTCTTTTTTTGTTTTTTTATTTTTTTAGTACAGAATATTTTATTTTCTCTCTTAGAAATTAAATATATTACTACCTCACATATTCAAATTCGCTTTTAAGAGGAATACTGTACCTGGCTCTGGAGGAAACATTGTTGCTGTTTCTACTTTAAAAAACTAATATATTCCTATGTTATTAATCTGTCGGTCAGGATATCAGTTTTTAGGATACGCCCCTGAGCATTTTCAGAGACACTGGAAATAGCCAGGAATAAATCGCAGCTGAGTTTTGAATGGGATCGTGCGCTGCTGCTGCTGCTGCTGCTGCTGATTTGTGACACATCTGTGTGTTTCAGTCGGTTTTATTGTGGTCAGCAGCCACAAGCAGCATCCCAGCTGTGAGGTTAGGAGCTACCTCCACCCTCAGCACCTCTGAAAGCCTCACCTCAGGAGGGCTCGGTGCCGACGGGGGAGCCCATCCCGCCGCTCCCCTCGCCGCGCCTGGCCACGCTTTCGCTTTCGCTTCTTCTGCATCTGAGCAGTGTTTCCTCACGCTCTTCGTGTGCTGCGAAACTAGCGCAGAGGCGGGATGCTTCCAGACAGAAGGGGATAAAGCCCGCAGAGGTGAGTCGGTAAAATTCTTCACTTCATAGTAATAAATGTGAATATCGAGGTGCAAAGGCAAAGTGCTGCTCAGGAGTTTGGGTGATTTCCTTGATCCTGGATTTCTCTTAACTTGCAAGCTAGCCAAGTCAGTGCCAGTTTTTAAAGTTCTTGCTCATACTGTTAAAACTGTATTTCTTCCTTTTGCCCATCTGAAATGCTGTCCCTGAAGTTTGGTAATGGGTATGTGCTTTCTTCACTGGACTCCCAGACAAAGCTTGAACACCTAAAGCTGATTCCAGATTTCTTGCAATGAAAAAACCAGGAAAAGGCATCCCATTGTGCCTCCCTGGAAGTCACCTGAAGAAACTGTTTTGTGATTGTGCAATACATTTCTTCTGCCTTTCAAGCTTAAAGCTGAGCTGGCAACAATTGCTGCAGAACCCAGCAGCTGTCTGATATGCTAAAACAAACCCTGAGAATGATGCAGACCAGGATGCAAGCTTCTGCCACAGATCAGCTTCCCTCCTGTTTTCCTTCGTGTTTCCAGCAGTTGGGGTGCAGACGAAAGAGGCAGGACAAGTGGTCCTTTATTTTCCTCAGCTACAAGGACACAGGTGCTGTGTTTGGCAGCAGCTGTAGCAGGCCAGGCTGTCTGCAGGACCAGCCTGACACGTATTATCCAGCAGGGAATTGTTTTTTCATTAAGGTTTATTTTAAACCACCTTTTGTAGTCCTTTGTGTGTGCGCCTTTACAATGTTTTATATGTCCCTCTATCCCTTGCTTGTATCCCCAGTCCCACTGGATTATACAAATGTCTCAGCTGGCCAGGTTGCTCCCAAAAATGCAGCCATGAGGTTCCCCTCTGGCCACTACAATGTGACTTTCTGTCACTGGAGCAGTCCTAATGCATGACCTCTGAAAAGTCATGTCAGCTATGGAGTCAAACTCTGCTGGGATCTGACCTGCTAGGCTCCTGCTTGGCTGCAGGTTGCAGTGTCAATTCCTTAGAGTGTTTTGCTATGATTATGATAGTGGAAATTTTTCTCTTTAGAAAACATCAATTATGAAGAACTTTTCTTTTTTTTTCTTTTTTTTTTTTTTGGATACAAATGTGCTATTTTAATTTCTGTTCTCAGTTCTTGTTTCATATTGTTTGCTAAACACAATACTCTAATATGTTCAAAGCTCGATCATATTAATTAAACACAGGTTCCTAGGAAAATGAGAGTTGTAGAAGTAAGAAAGCTTATGCTTCCCATGAATTAGCCTTTTGATGAGCTTTTCTAGCTTCCTGTTAAGTCTAAGCAGGTTTATTCCCATGTATAGCCTGTTATGTACTGGGACAATAATAACCTTCTCTGCCTGGGAGCCCATCCTGCTGAGACTGCTGAACTAATTGGTAAGTTGATGTTGGTAGGTAGGTTCCAAGTTTGTTGGCAGAAGGCCATACAGATATGTGTGTATCAAGACTGTGGAGACACTTTAAGCATCAGGGTTGAAAGTATAAGCTTTCTATTTTTTTAAAAAAGAAAATTGAAGACAGAAACCTAAGCTTACTGTCCTTTGCTAAAGCATGAAAAAAACGTTCTGGCAAGCACCCATGAAGTATGTTCTCCCTCTACTAAAGATTAATTCTGTAGAGAATAATCTGGAAGATACAGAGGACTCTTCTTTTGATTAGAAGAAATGCCATTTAATTGGACAGGCTCTATGACTCAGAAGGCTAGTCAAACCCTTCTGAGCTCTTACAGCTCTGTTCTGGTCAGAATTTATATGGAAATAGTTTTCTTCCTTGTGCAGTAAAGTTTCATTACAAGATCACCAGGCGAATTTAAATCTAATGGATACTAAATGGAAAATGAACAAAATATGAAAAAGCCCAAGATTCATTAGAAACTTAATGACAAAACAGGTAGAATCACTGAAAATTAGTTTCAGTGTTGATATCCTAATCTAAATGACCAAAAGTTATGGGGTGGAGTATATAAATTATTAAATGTGTGAGTTCTCCTGAAAGTATTTGGAAAAATACATTGAATCCATAAGCAGTGTCTCCTCTATAACTTGGCTTTTCTCTATTTTTCTCTTTGATTAGGTTGGTACTGACTTATTTTGTGTGTTCTTACTTTCTCATTTATGTTTCTATAACTTGGTGTTCCTTCTTTCTTTATAAGATGAAATGACAGAATTTTGTGTGATTTACTTGTATAATAAAAACTGGCAAGAACTGTAAAAGAAAGTAGTGGTATATTATGTATTTTTATTGCATATAACTATAAATGTTTTACATGTAATTAAGCTCAGTGATCAATTACTAACATAAAGAGGCTTATGTACAATTTATCATATGTAATGTATTTTATGAATGTTGAAGCAATGTAAAATTAATCAGAAAAGAGAAAGTGATTGGAAATTTTCATCAATAATAGATAAAAGTTGGTACCTTTTTTAACATACTTATTTTTATGTAAGCTAATATTACTACTTTTAAATAAAAGTCTTTATTTAGAGAGATTATTAGACATAGCTGTTCTGCAGAAATAAATGCAGAAAAAAAATCATGAGTTAAAAACGCCGACTGTTTGCTCACTATGAAGTCACATGTTTTTTAAGCCTTGCTTGCTTAGCCTTCAGTTGAAGATGCAAGTCCTGTCAAAATGATTGTAATTTGCAGTGTTCAATTTGCCTTTGCAGATAGAATGATGCAAAACACTCTTCTTTGGTGGAGCAACTTATACGTCAGACTGATGTTTGTCTTCTGGCCGTGGGCATCAGCTGGAAAGCAATGTCATATCCAAAATGAAATGGCTGACTGCAGTCACCTAAAGCTGACTCAAATTCCCTCTGATCTTCCAAACAATATAACGAGTTTAGACATTTCTCATAATCAGCTAAGACAGCTAGGTCCTGCAAATCTGACCAAGTACAGCCAGCTGGTTTACTTGAATGCAGGCTACAACAGCATCTCTAAACTGCAACCAGAATTGTGCCAAAATGTGCCCCTCTTGCAGACTCTGAAGTTAGAACATAATGAATTGCACAAGTTCCCTGACAGAGTCTTTGCTTCCTGCACTAACCTGATCGAGCTCAATCTAGGATACAACAGACTAAGTATAAAAAATGATCCTTTTAAAACGCTGGAGGTAAGAGTTAGAAATGCTTATTTTCATGTAAATTATAAAAGGGGAATTCACTGTATTTTCCAGTGTGTGTACAGAACTGCTGCATTGGTATCTCAAAATACCCAACATATAATCAATCTTTCACTGAAAGATTCAATTTTTGCTGAAGAAGAGGCCTTGTGGCTTCTTCTGTTATAGCACATTGGAGTCTCAGTCATCTTTGTGAGTTAATGCTCTCCATTCCTTTTTCTGTGATTGCATCCCTTTGAAGCATCCCTCCATGCAGGATATGTGCTGAGTGAACAGCAGCAGCAGGTGATGAGAATAACAGCGAGTTATTCCACTCGATGGAGTGGAATCTGAGCTGCCTGGATAGCTGGTAGCCTAAAGTCTCGCTGTCCAGGTTTAAATAATCAAACCAGGAAGGCCGGTGCTTAGGCTGAATGTAGTGTCTCTCAGGACTTTAAGAACTGAGAAAGAGTAAAAATGCTTTTATTGTACCTTTGCTTTCCCTGGTGGTTTACAGGTGGTTAAATATTCTTGTCTGTAGCAGAGATTGGGACACCACCACAGAAAGCAGGAAAGGATCATTTCACAGTCTTTGCACCAGGCGGGAGTCATGTAAAAAGAAGAACCTAAGGACAAAAAAGTAAATAAAATGTGTGGGTACTAATTGTCACTCAGTCTTCTAATGAGTGTGCATGTGGTTTTGAGTAGGTCTGAACTTTTCTGCTAAACTCAGTATTCCAGTTGAGTTACATAAAGTGTACTGTACTTGCACTGCAGGACTGCTGACACAACAAAATACAAATAAGTACAGGCAGCTTCCATGCTGGGAACTTCACCTTTGTCATTCCATTATGGGGCTGGACCACGCTGAAAAAGCATGGAATGCAGTGTTTAATTCTGCAATAGTTGTAGGCTTTTGCATATAACACTTTATCTGAGGCAGGAGGGCCTTCAGTGAATTAAGGAACTTTATCTACTTTGGTTTGTAGTAGATATTTTATCAGGTTAATACCATTAGTACCGTGAAAGTTATTGGTGTGAAAGATGCAGAATACTTCTTCCAGCAGGAGCTTGAAAGCTACCATTTCTCTATTACAAATTCATTTAAAGTGTAGTATTTCAACTAATTTCTAATCAATTATACTCTAATTACATATTTTTAATTTTTTTGTGTATTACATAAAATTTTAAAAAATTATAATGTTATAATTTTTTTCTTGCAACTTCTCTCCAGAACTTGAATATTTTGGACCTATCCCATAATTCCTTGAAATCAGCCAATTTAGGATTGGAGCAACAGTTGGAGAAACTCCATGAGCTCATGTTGGGTAGCAACCAAATCACTGAGTTGAAAAAAGAAGACTTCAATTTTCTTAGAAACACCTCATTGAATAGTCTTGATTTGTCATCAAATCCACTAAAAGAGGTAGGAAGCATTTCAACAGAAATTCAACAGGTGTAAATATAAAATGGAACCATCCTGATTTGTCCTTTATGAGTTTATGGCATTTACATTACAATTTTGATCTGCTGAGGTCCAAACCCCATTCTGTTTTATGCAGCATCATTCCTGACCTCCAGCAGTGATTTACAGAGTTATTGTTTTGCCACTGAAATCAGCACAGGCTGGTTTCACAGCTTCTTCCATGTAGATCAGAGATCAATCAAAACCTAATTTGAGATGCTTTAAGAATCTCTACCAGGTATTTTCAGTGCAGAACTTTTTTTGATGTGCTGAAGATGAAGGGCTGACACACTTTCTAAGTGGGTAAGAAGTGTGGTACTATGCAAGTCTGGTTATACAATCTAAGTTTCACTTGCCAGTTAATCAAAGAGAGTGTTCACTTGTGGCTATTATTTCAATGGGAACTCCAGAGAAATAATAATTTCCGAAACATATGCTCCTCGAAAAAAAAACGCACATGGGTGCTTTGTCTTCCATCTACCTCACTGTGCTCTCTGACCTGCTTCTCAGTGTCGTGATTCTTTGAAGAGTGATGGTGTGGCAATTCTAAACTGGTTGATCCTTAGCATACAAATACTGAATATGCACTGAATTTTCTTGGTTTGTTTGGTTTTTGTTTGTTTCTTTTGCTTTGTTTCCCAGTTGACTGTACTCTAAAAATATATATATATTGAACCTACAAGAATTTTAAGGTGGTATAAGTTTTTATCAGTGCTAAAAGTGAAACCCACCATCCTCTTTTACTTGGCTGCTTCATCCCGCCCTCTTTCTGATACCACGATTTATGACCTGGATCACCGGGGAAACTCTCCAGGTGTTTTGGCTTGGTTAGCTTGAAGTCACACTGGTTCCCTACCTGGTCCACTCTGTGACTTCATGTAGGGTTATTCTGGCACAAGGAATAGCTTTCTGACACCATTCTGACAAACTGAGTATTTAATCCCTCAGCAGATATCTTAATCAAGATGAGGGGCCAGCACTATGATAAAAGCTTGTGATCCATATTGTGAAAGCAAGTGGGTAGTATTAGATTTCATAGTAGCTTCTCCTTGCACAGAAAAACTGGGTTTCTTCTTGTTTGCCTGCAACCTAATAACCAGTAAATTAATATGCCTAGCAGATACCAATAGAAGAAAGCTGAAGAAAGATATAAAAAAAATTATTATACTTCTAGAAAAGGAGTTTTGGTTGTTGGATACAAACTTGCATCTCAATAATCACCTTTCTATCTTCTAAAATAATACTACTCAGATTTATGATAATCATGTTATAAATGATAAAACTACTGTCACAAGAGGTCTAAACTCAAAGAAGTGTTTGTCTGAATTTGGATGTGAAGTAATCTGGATGTAGGAGCTCTATTCTGCTTGAAAATCTCATTTGAAAACCTTTACAAGTTTTTGTTTTATTGGTTAACTTTCTACATAATCTCTTTGTTTAGGTCAAGACTTTTTTTTTCTTGTCCTTTCAGTTTCATACGGGATGTTTCCATACAATTGGAAATCTGTTTGGCCTCATACTGAACAATGTTGAACTTGGTGAAAATCGCACAAATAAACTTTGTACAGAATTATCAAACACAGCAATTCAAAACCTCTCATTGAGCCACGTGAAACTTTCCTACATTGGCAAGTCAACTTTCCAGGGACTGCAAGGAACAAATCTTACAATTTTAAACCTTTCCCAAAATTCTCTCTCTGTCATAGAAAATGACTCATTTCAGTGGCTTTCAAGTTTACAGTACTTAAACCTGAAGCTTAATAAAATTAATTTATCTTCACGTTTATTTTATGGATTATCCAGCCTCAAATATTTGAATCTCATAAACTCACTTACTGGGAAAATTGAAGATTTTTCTTTTCATTGGCTATACCACCTGGAGTATCTTATAATGGATTATAACAATTTTCCAGGAATTACTGCTAATATGTTCACAGGTCTGAACAACCTGAAATATCTGAGCCTCTGCAACTGCAACATAAACTTACAAAGAATAACTAATAAAACATTTTTATCACTTGCTAATTCTAGCTTACAGGTTCTCAACCTCACAAAAACCAGAATCTCTACAATAGAAAGTGGGGCATTTTCTTCCCTGGGACACCTGAAAATTCTTCATCTTGGTCTCAATGAAATTAATCAACAGCTTACAGGCCATGAGTTTAAAGGTCTCGATAACTTACAAGACATTTACCTTTCCTATAATAAAAATTTGACTTTGCAAAGTGAATCATTCATTTTTGTTCCAAGTCTTAGAAAACTGATGCTGAGGAAGGTAGGCTGCAGTAATCTGGCACTTTCTCCCTCACCTTTTCATCCTTTACGAAACCTGACTGTCCTGGACATCAGCAATAACAACATAGCAAACATAAAAGAAGACTTGTTTGATGGACTTGACAAACTTGACATCCTGGATTTGCAACACAATAATTTAGCCCGGCTTTGGAAACATGCAAATCCGGGTGGCCCTGTTCTTTTTTTAAAAGGTCTTCCCAATTTGCAAATTCTTAATTTAAAATCAAATGGGCTTGATGAAATTCCAGTTCAGGTTTTCAAGGGTCTGTTTCAATTAAAACTCTTGGATTTAGGATCGAATAATTTGAATTTGCTTCCTGCAACTCTGTTTGATGACCAAGCCTCTCTGAATTCATTGAACCTTCAGAAAAATCTGATAACCTCAGTTGAAGAAAAAGTATTTGGCCCACCTTTCAGGAGCTTGAGAAAACTAGAGATGGATTCCAATCCCTTTGACTGTACTTGTGAAAGCATTGCTTGGTTTGCTGATTGGCTTAATGAGACCCAAGCAGATATACCTGGACTGAGGTCCCAGTACATTTGCAACACCCCACCTAAATATCACGGTAGTCTGGTTTTGTATTTTGATAGCTCAGCTTGCAAAGACAGTGCACCATTTAAACTTCTTTTTGTGATCTCTACCACTATTGTGACACTACTCATTTTTATCGTCCTTACCATCCATTTTGAAGGGTGGAGGATAGCTTTCTACTGGAATATTTTAGTCAATCGAATGCTTGGTTTTAAAGAATTTGAGAGACAACAGGAACGGTATGATTACGATGCCTATGTTATTCATGCAAGGGAGGACAAGAACTGGGTGTCTAAAAATTTCATGTCTCTGGAAAAAAATAACCACTTTGAAATTAAGTTTTGCTTAGAAGAACGGGACTTTGAAGCAGGTGTATCTGAATTTGAAGCCACAATTAACAGCATAAAAATGAGCAGGAAGACTATTTTTATTGTGACTGAACACCTCTTACAGGATCCCTGGTGTAAAAAGTGAGTAGGATATAAAATTTTATCTGTAAGGGGAAAAATTTCTTAAGAGATATTTTAATAAGAATATTTTTTATTGTAATTTAATAAAAACATAACATCTAATGGAAAATACCCATGCAAAATCTACTTCAATATATTTACCTAATATATTGTAACTTCAGTTTAATTCCTAAGTTAATAAAGTTAATTGTTTCACACATATGGTAGTGTACATTTGAATATCTAAGTCAATGTTTTAGGCATTTTCTTGGGTGTTTTTTGTGATTTGTTTGTTTGGGGTTTTTTGTTTTGTTGTTTTTGGGAAGTTTTTTTGGTTGGTTGGTTTCTTTTTGTTTTCAGGGGTTTTTTTGAGGGAGAGTTTTTTATTTAGTTTTGTTTGTTTGGAGTTTTTTACCAAAAGTCAGGCTGTCACCTTTGCAGATTGCTTCCCTTAAAATTACACATTTGAAGAAGAGCAACAATGAGTGAGACCACTAGCAATGAAAGATGATTTTTTTTGGCCTTTA
Organism: Cyanistes caeruleus; assembly: GCF_971803275.1. Taxonomy (NCBI): domain Eukaryota; kingdom Metazoa; phylum Chordata; class Aves; order Passeriformes; family Paridae; genus Cyanistes; species Cyanistes caeruleus. Next base: position 31,444,915 of record NC_141705.1, on the reverse strand, counting down.
AATTAGTCTTTTCACCATTCTTATATAGTGGTCTCATAAAGAAAGGGATAGTGCTAAACAAGGCTATATCAGGACAGTGCACTTAGATTGTATTTTTAGAGCATTAATTTACTTTTTTTTGTTAGAGGCAACTAATTTAAGAGAAGTAATAACTATTGTATATCACAAAATAGACATTAAGCCCCCTGTATGAACTGTTTGTCTTTTTCTTTCACATAAAAGAAAACATTGATTTTTGTCTTATTTTTGCTTCAGTTTCAAGGTGTATCATGCTCTTCAGCAAGCTGTTGAACAAAGTCGGGACTCCATCATACTGATCTTTCTGGATGATATCCAAGATTACAAGTTGTATCATGCACTTCACCTGAGAAGAGGAATGTTCAGATCTCGCTGCATCTTGAACTGGCCAGCCCAGAGAGAACGAGTCAGTGCATTTCACCAGCAATTAGTGATGGCACTTAAATCTAAAAGTAAAATGCGCTGATTTTTGAACTACGGATTTGAATGACGGGGTCATTTCAATGTGTATTTTCTACCACTGGAAAATTAGCAAGCCTTCATGAAGGTCTGAAAAAGTTTGTCATCCTGTAAATTTATGTAAGAGTCACTGTAATTTAAATTTATCTGTTTCTATTCATATTTTTGCTGGTATTTTAATTCAGCTGCACTGAAGTGATGTTAAAAGGGATCATAGTGGATAGTCATTTCAATCAGTGTATTAAAAATGTGCTAGGAGTTCTGAAAAGCAGTGAGAATCACTGATGTTGTAGGAAATGATGTAGGGTAGAAAAGACAGACTCTCTAAGGGGATATCCAAAAGAAAATGCATTAATGATGAAACAGAAAATCCTTTGTTGAAGGTAGAGTGGACACTACTTCTTGCTTTTGAAACATGGGGGATTCAGTGCTCAAACTGCAAAGTTTTCCTTGAGAAACACAGTAACACAGAAAACTACTTCTGTAATTCAAAGTAAGAAATATCTCAATTTCAAAATGAGTTTTAAAACCTTTATGATTATGCCTTCTGGAGGGACTAATACTGGTTGCTATCAAAAAGTGACTTTCAAGCTGATGAGTCAAATGATTCAATAGATTTGGTATCAGGAAAAAAATTGTTTTGCTCTTCTCTGGTGACATTCAGAGAGCTGGCATTAATACTGAGAGACATTAATACTGAGAGATGTCACCTTGATTCTTAGAATGCACACGGAACTGTATGTGGGCCTGTACACAGAACTTGAAATCAATGTGAAGCTTGGCCACAGAACAGCTGCTGCACCTGTATAAAATTAATAAAGGCACAGATATGTTTATAATATAACCAGAAGATGACTTTGTGGAGAAAGTTGTGCTACTGCAATTTCATTACCAAAAATTTTGTTACTGGTGAAAAAACAACAACAACAACAAAAAATAGTTTTAAATACTATCAGAAACATTATTGTGACTACAGTTAGAGGTAGAGTGGGAAAAAAATTCAAAACTAGATTAATTTCAATTTTTTTGTTTCCTTTTATACAGTTTTGCCTTTGATAGCTAAAAGGAAAATTGTAAAGAAATCAGATAGAATTGTATAGTTTAGTTTCTTGCATATTACTCTAATTTGATCTTTTTCCTGAACATATTTTATGGAAATGTGGGCTAGATGGCAACTGCCAGGGTATTAATGCTCAAACATATGGGCTAGCTGCTTGATCTGGAGAGAGAGTAAAATGTGCTTTGCAAGTGTGTTAGTAATGTTTAACACTGACTAAAATGCTATGGTGAGTCTGAGCACAAGTTGTTGTAAATTAGACACAAAGCAGTTGTTTGTAATTTTTGTTAATATTTAATTGCTGCTTCAAGGACTTTTAAAAACTTTGTCAGCTTTTAGTAGGTCTGTGATCCTTCAATAGCTCAGGAATATTTTTAAACCTAAACAAGACAAATAATTAGTGAAATAAGGTTTTTCTTGCACTGAAATAGTGAAGGGGGTGCAGATGCCTTCACATGCTTGGGAAGTCCTGAGTGAAAACTAAACAGGCTTTGTTTACAGATGAAGTGATAGATGATGATTCCCTAATTACAGTAATAGGATTATCCCCATTGTGATGCTTTCATCTCATCTTTCTGAACTATTCAGGTGAAGTGACAAATTCTTTCTTCATGCTTAGGCCATGAAAGTTGAGGAGGCAAGTTGGTAATTATGGTGTGCCAGGAATGCACCATGTCAATTGTTCCTTGTCTTATTTAAAGACTAACATGTGACAGGGCTCCTATCCTAAACCTGCAATGACACACAGCAGCAGAATTTCTCTTTCCACATCAATATAAATTGTTTAGAAAATGCTAGTAGTTCACATGGATATTAAAAATGACATAAAGATGAAGAGAATGCATGGAGAAATGCTGCAGTGAAATGTGATACAAGAGGTCAGACTAGATGATCAAATGGTCTTTTCTGACCCTTAGAGCCTGACAAATGACAGCATGTCAGCATTCCTAAAGATTTTTCTAGTTACTACAAAAGCCCCCAAAATTGGTTTCAGAACAGCAAAAAAAATGTTATGAAAGCTTAATTTTGTAATACAGCTAGCAGTACAAATAAGAAGTACTTGGTGATGGGTGAAAAATCCCTTTAAATTATAAACATATGATGAATATACTCTAAATAGTTATTTTAGTACCTAGATTCAGTTTAAAATAATTTACCACAGTAAAAGACATTATAAAGGTTCACAATGAGAATAAGACTAAGGTATTAAAAAAGACACAAAAGTAATAATCACAGGGCCAGTGGTAATCATCATTTATACCAGACCTAAAATTTTCCTATAAATTTTCCCTGTTTTTCTGAAAGTTACCTACTTACGCTCTGCTCCTGTAGGTTTGTTTGACAATTTTATTGAGAGTAAATAAATGGGTTTACCATGGCTAAGAGTCATAAGTGCTTTTGGGATTTATAGTCTATGTCTGAGCTGGGCAGTCTCTTTGCAGTAGGTAGCATCAGACTAAATTATGCTGAATTGCTGACGAGTTGAACAACAAATAAATCAAAAGTAGTTCCAAACGTGTAATATCAAAAATATTATGTAGGACTAAAGAGGAGCCATTTGTATTGAAAGCAAAATATGTGAAGGACTTGAGTGAGGCAGAATGCTCAAGTCTGCAGATTTGGAGTGGAACCTGACTGTTTCTGCAGATCTTGAACGACAAGGTGTTATGGTTTAGGAATAGTATTCCCCAGTTTAGTGTTTTAAATCGTGTGCTGTTTGCTCACTCCTCCCTCCCTCAGCATGCTGGAGAGCAGAACTGGAGGCACAAAAGGTAAAGATCACGGGCTGAGGTGAGAACAATTTACTTGAAAAAGCAATGAAAGAAAAACCAAACAGTAACATGAACAATACTAATTTAATAAAAGAGTGTACAAGAGAGATGGTCGATTCACATGTGAGTTCTTACCACATAGAACAGGACCAGAAAGGACCCCTGCCCCTTGTGCTTGATGTGAGGTGATAAAGAATAACCTCAGGGTCCTAGCCATGCCCCTCCTTGCTACTGCAAACATTAACCCTGTCCTGGCCAGAACCAGCACTCAGGGAGTAATGAGCAAGTTCCAGACAGTAATGTTCATACATAGAGCAGAGATAAATATACTACCCACAAATTAGCTCAATTACACTACCTTCACTGTGGCTCAGTCAGGGCTTTTTACCATGGTAGGAATAAATCCAGATTGTGCTGCTTTTAGATTTATGCCCATCTATTCCATAAGGTTTTGTCAGAACACGTTTATTCAATTCTTTAAGAAAAAGGCCAGGAATATCCCAGTTTCAAATCTCAGTCCTCTACTTGGTGTTCTGTGCACTCTATCTACCAGCTCACTGTACTCCTTGATGTACTAGGAAAACAAGGGAGGGATAAAATTCCTCACTTTGTACCCTTGGTTGTTGTGGACCACCAGCAGCCAACTTAAAATCAATAGTACAACTAGTTGCTTGATGTATGATCCTGGGTCTCATACATATAAAGCAACTGGTCTGACTTTCGGCCTGTGCTGTTCTTTTGGGCACTCAAGAGACACCTGACCTGTCATGCTCTGAGCTGGCACCATGTTTGCCTCGTCTATAATACCAAGTGTTACAGTGTTCCCAAACTGCTGCTGGTGTGGTCACATTTCTCTTCACACAGGCAGACAGACAACCCAGTGCTGAAAGCTAGGGCAAAGTTAATTCTTCCCCACTCGTGTACCCCCAGCTGTCTGACTCGTGCCGCTGACACTCCCTACCGCTCTCCAAACTGCCTGGGATGCTTGGGAGCGTTTTTAAACACACGTGAGTTGTTGCTTCCACACAGCTCCTTTCTGCATCTGCCTGGCCTGGTGAAAAAGATGTGCTGGGTTGGGTCACTCTCCACTTCTGTCAAGCCATTCCTATGCACACATGTGTGAAGAAGGCCCTGCTGCCCTGGCAGATGGGCTTCGGTTTTGCCCCTTCATATTAGATGGGGTTCTAACTGGAGGGAAAATCGCAGGCTTTGTTTGCGCGGCTCGCCGGCCGCAGCAGGTTGCTGCCCGGGGCCCCGCAGGCGCGCAGCCTGGTCGGGGCTGCTCTCGGGCCTTCGCGGGCGCGGAGCTCCCCGCCCGGGGCGGCGGTGCCCGCCGGGCTTTGTTTCGCCTAGCAACGCCTGCCGGGCCGCAGGCAGCGGGCAGCTCCCGCCGCAGGCCGCCTCCCCTCCACAGGGCTTGCGGCGCCGGGAGGGGCTCGCGCCCCGCGCTGCCATGAAGGTGGCGGCTCTGTGGGCGGGCGCCCTCCTCTCCAGGCTGCGCCGCGCCCCGCCGGGCCCCAGCCCGCGCCCGGCCCCCGGCGCCGCCGACAAGGAGCCCGGGGCGCGGGCGGAGGCGGAGGGGCTGCTGGTCATCACCCCGCCCGACATCTGGGAGGAGGCGGAGGCCGAGGGCGACCAGGCGGCCGGCATCCCGCGGCACCCCGCGTGAGTGAGAGCCCCGCAAACCTGGGGGTACGGGGGAGGTGTGTGCCCCGCACTCCCGTGGCTTCCTTCCACCTGGCTTTTTCTGCCTCTGGGTGTCCTGAGAGGTACCGACCATCTCTCCGTGGGCAGGGTTTTCCTTCCCCCGGCAGTACGCCGGAGGCGGAGAGGCGCAGCTTCACGGGCAGGAGCGATGGCTCGCACGGCGAGCGGCGTGTGAGCGGCGCCGTGAGGAACGAAGAGCTGGAAAACCCTCGGGGATCCGCCTGGAAGGGGACGGGAGTCAGAGCCCGGCCCAGCACTGCCGGAGGAAAACTGTCCCGTGCCCACCTCGGGATGCGCAGGGAGAGAAGCCGAGGTGCAGGGGGCGCGCAGGGGATGGTGAGCTTGGGTTGGTATCGTAAAGGTTCCTCACGTAGGTGTGTGAGTGGTATCAAGTTCTGTCCTCGAGCTGCTACTTCCCATGAAAGCGAGACATTTCAGTCACTGCCTAGTGGATTCGGAAGCGCCAGTAACAGGTGTGGTACTTGGTTTTTGGATGCTTCTGTGTTTAATTTTGAAGTCTCACCATGAAACGTTTAGGGTTTTCTGCAGATAAAAGAAGTCTGCTAAATAGGTGTGCTTCCATTTGGTGATGTTTTGATACAGCAGAAGTATACTGAAATGTTTTCATAGCGTATTTAAAACAGTTGTACAGTTGTGTTACTGTATAGGTGGAATTTTTCTTAGTATTACAAAAAAAGGGAAGTTTTTTTTTACAGTGTATGTATTTTATGAACATTTGTAAGTGCTGCTTCTGTAGTACTAAACTGTGCTAGTCTTTATTACTGGCAATCAGAATAGTAATGTTTTGTTAGGTGTTGATAGGAATGAATGTATATTTAAGTTTTTAACTTTTTAGGACAGAAATCTCTTAGTACGCTTAAATTTTCAGATGGATTTTGGAACGTCTGCTTTAAGTTTGGTTTCCATATAGCATAATATTTAAAGTAAGAGCACAGATCCTCCCTTGTGTACTTCTTTTATTTCCCCCTATTCCAATCTCGAGCTTTTAATTTTGTTTCCAAATATATTGTAAGCTCTTTCAAGCTTAAACTTTTACTGTATTTGTGTAAAATAGTAGCCTTTTGTAAACAGAGAGGTTAATCTGGTTTTATGTGTAGTAATAAGAGTTCTGTTTATAAGATGTTTTGTGCTTTATATAAACAATGCCAGAACAATGTCCCTGTGTTTCCCCCTAGCTGCTGCTTTTTTCAGTACAAAAAATAAAGCCTGGTAAAATGTCTATGACTTTTATAATTAAAATCATTAAAGCATGGAATCCACTCTTAAACTGATTATATTAGGATGAAGAATAAACTCTAATTTTTTAAAACTGTGTCCAGCAACATACTCATTTTGGCTTGCTATTTAACCACTTATAATTGACATCACCTAATTATCCCCTGACTTATACTTTTGTATGCATGGTGGCATTTCAAATATTTTATTCATAGCAGTAAAGATTATACTGTTAAGGTATTGTCTGTCTTCAAAAAAACCAAAACCAAAGCAGAAAGAGGTAGAAGAAGGAATAAGATACATCACTTTGACAAGGAAAGTTTATACCTCCACATTAGCATTTTTTTAATTAGATGGTTTCACTTAAGCTTTTAGAAGATGCATCTTAATTAAATATTGAAAACCTTAGTTTTCCTTGCTTAGCGTTGAGATTAGAATTTGTGAGTTACAGAATATGATAATATATTATTGATAGTTATACACAGGAAGCTTTTGCTTACCTAAATAAAGTTCCTTCATGACAAATTTTATTGCTATTTAAAATGATTTGGAAGACATCAATGACCAGTGTATTTTCATTAATAGCACTCTATGAATAATTGGTTAATAAAGGATCCATTTTATGCCTTTTTATTTTTTTCTCAAGTACGGACAAGTTGGTAGCAATGACAGTACATGGAGAGTGCAAAATAATGAAAATCTGTCACTGATTTCTATCTACCATTCCCAGATATATTAAATTTTCTGATTTCCACAACTACCAGCAACTTGTCCTAATAGTTCAGCAGTACTTTGTGAGATTTCACATTCACTATTTATTTACATAGCAACTTCATGTTGTTTTAACCAAATTGAAGGAGGATTTATGATGAATAAATGGGGTTTTTTTTTCATAATGGAGAAAAAAACTCACAGTTTTTACTCTTATTTAAAATAAAATATATTCAGCTATAAAAGAACATGACATTTCTTGAGAGGATAAGAAGATGCCTTATGCTACAATTATGACAATATGTTAATGTACCAAGATACATAGATACCTTTTTAAAGAAACTTTATTATTGCTATCTTTGAATGTTGCAATAGGTAGGTGAGATGACAACCCCTACCTAGTCTAAAGATAAATTGGGAAAAGCTTAAGTTACATTGTTTAGGGGTGGGTAATATTTTGTAGAAACTAATTTTACTGCTCCCTATTATCAGAATGGTTCTGACATATGGGAAAAAATGTTTGTGAACTTGGTATGAGAAGTGTAGCTTTATCTGTGTGTACAAATACCATGATCTTTTGTCAACTTTTATTTCTCAAGGCTCAAACTTCGGGCTTCAAAATTATTAACTCTGAAAATGGGGAGATAAGTAAGCTGATGAGCTTGCAGAAGAGGGTAGAAACTGGTTCCCTGTCTCCTGTTTTACTCATTAACAACAATAGTTCTCTTTCACACTGTAACACATACTAACCTAGGTAGGGCACTGTAATGTTACTAAGCTGGTCACTTCTCTTACTGTACTGATCTAAAAGTGTAAATATAGTAATGTGGTGGTTTGTGGTGGTCTACTTTTTCATTGCAGTTAAGTGTACAAGTGCTCAGAAGTAACTTTTAATACCACATGGTACTACACATTCATTTACGCTCTCTAGGTGGATGCAACTAAAAATAATTACAAATATTTAGTAATGTCATATATAAACCTCAGTATCTGGAAAATGTTATGGTCTTCCAACAATGGTTTGGGTTGCAAGGGACCTTAAAGATCATGTAGTTCCAATCCCCCTGCCATGGATAGGGACACCTTCTGCTAGACCAGATTGCTCAAAGCTCTATCCAACCTGGTCTTGAACACTCCCAGGGATGGAGCATCCACAGCTTCTCTGGGCAACCTGTTCCAGTGCCTCACCACCCTCACAGTAAAGAATTTCTTCTAAGTATCTAATCTAAACCTGCCATCTTTCAGTTTAAAGCCTTTCTGCCACTACCTACTCTTTGTAAAAAGTCACTCTCCAGCTGTCCTGCAGGCCCCCTTTAGGTAATAGAAGCCTTCTCTAAGGTCTCCCCTTTTCTTCTCCAGGCTGAACAATCCCTGCAATCTCAGCCTGTCCTCATAGAAGTGTTCCAGCTCTCTGATAATCTTCATGGCCTTCCTCTGGGGTTGCTCTAAGAGATATCCTTCTTATGCTGGGACTCCAAGAGCTAGACACAGTGCAAGCTAATCAAGTAGACAATAAATGTTAAAAAAAAAAAGAAAAAAAAAGCAGCCACAAAGCTTCTAAACCCAAAGAATCTCATTTTACCTCTAAGTCCTTTAATTGTTCTTAGATGCAGAGGACTTGTGGTGTTTGTTGGAAACTAATATGATATGTTTACATCCAGGCATTTTATTTCTGATCCAGTGCTCAATAAATAGGATTATTAAGTCAACCATGAAAAGAAGAGGAAGGGCCCTCAGTCTATGTTGTTACTCTTAACTGTTGTGAACTGCTCTAAAATTGTAGAGGAGTTAGTGGGATTTTATTTTAGATATTAATTAGATTTAGATTCGATTAGAGATTAGATATTAATTTAGATATTAGAGTGAGTTAGGGGACTATTTAATTTTAATTGTTTGTTAATGTAGAGTTCAGTGTACGTTGTTCATGTGGGGGGTCACACCTTTAGTTAAGGTTTGGGCCCATAATGGGCATTTTTTTTTTCCTTCATCAATATTTTTGGTAAGGAAGACAATTCTTGGATACTGCAGTAGTTTGGTGAAAACTTGTGGTCTTTTCAGTGGTGAGATCATTCTTGTCAGTTTTGTCAAATGCTCAAGGAATTATAGATTTCTTGTCTCACAAAATACCTGGGACTGAAGCAGTCAGTCTTTTCTCACTGTTGCTACAGTGTGGTTGGGAAAGTTTTCATGTTGTGTGAATGTGTGCTTGTGCATGTATGTACACTGTATGGATAACAAGTGTGGGGATTTCTGTGCTGTTTTGAGTCCTTCACTTGAAAACCTGTGCTCATTATGTTCACAAGTTAGCACGTGATAGTTTTTACATCCTTACCTGATGATTTCTGTCTCCTGAGTAGATGCTGTATTTTTAATTCAGTATGAGAATGATGTTGATAACATACCAATGTTTGGTTGTTGCCAAGCACTGCTTACCCCAAGTCAAGGACTTTTCCGTGTCCCAGGCTCTGCCAGTGAGGAAGTGCACAAGAAGCCGTGAGGGAGAATGGCCAGGACAGCTGGCATGAACTGGCCGAAGGGATATTCCACACAGGTGGTGAGCAGTGGTATTGCGCAATTGCTTGGTTTTCACTTACATTTTATACCTCCCTCTCTCCCTCACTCTAGTTTCTAGGAAAGGAGTTGTGTTTGTGGGATAAACAAAGGGTCATTACTTTGTTTTTCAGTAGTCCCTTTTGTCCAGTACACCACCATGGAAGTCACACTACAGCAAGAATAGAGGAAAGCTTTCAGATCCACAAATCTGTTTGGCTACATCGTATTTTAGCAATATGGTGGCACATCTTGACATCTCAAGGCAGGGGTGTTTGTGGTTACAGAGGAAGGAGAAAAGTATTTAGTATGCTTGAACATGTGCAGACTAAGGCCTCCCCACAATTGCATTTCTTCACTCTGTGCTATAGAACTGTCACCACACAACATTTCAGATTATTTTTGTTTGTTGTTTTTTTTAAATTCTGAGAAGATGAAGTTCTGCATCTGTTCTCAGTGATTCATTATATGTGCAATTTTCTTCAGAGATCAATGATCAGAAGGGAAAGCATACTTTAATCTCTATGATGTTATGCTGCTGAAAGAAGTCTGTTTTTAAAAGATATGTACTGGATTTCCAAGTTTACATAAAAAGAATACACAGGGAAAGTCTTTTGGATCACTTCCAAGTGTTTTGTTAGGGTGCTACTCGGTCCCTGCCTGTTCAGACACTTGATCCTGAAGCAGTAAATGCCTCCTATCAGATCCAAAGAAATAAAACACCTTCTCTAAGATGCTAATTAGCATTCTTTATTATTGCAGTTAATTAAGATGATAGCATTTTTCTCAATGTTGATTCATAATTTATATTAAAAAGTCAGATTTAATTCTATAGTATCTTGCACACAGAAATTGTTTATATTTCCTATAACCAAGAATTATACTTACAGTTACATTTTTAGAGTGAATCAAAATTACAAATAGATTTAAAATTATATATATATATATATATAATAGTTTTCAAGCTCATGCCATGTAAACACATTTCAAAATTATAAAGCTTTTAAAATTTGAAGAAGAATAAAATGCTATATACAAATAAGCCTGTCTTTAAAATTTAAGCTGTTTATTCTTACTTTGTTTTATAAAGATAGGAACATAACACAGATCATGGCTGGACAAGCCTTAAGTCTGTTTCAGGATTCAATATGAAAGTGTCTAATAGGAGGGTTAAGTGTATGTACTACAAATAGCCACCTGAAATGTTGTGTTATATGCCCACAGATTGAGATTCTATTAAAAATGATGGCCTGCTCTTAGTGTTGTCAGTGATTTAACAAAATAACTACATTCACATCTTTATTATTTTCTTCACTCCAGATGCAATAAGTGAAGACCTTGACCCTAAGGGAATGCAAGTCTTGGGTAGAAGAGGGGACTTTGAGTGAACCTAGTGAGTGCTCTGTGCAGGAGGCTGCCACAGAGGATTGACAAACTGTAAATGGTGATGCCTGCAACCACAGACAAACCTTCATGATTTCATTCCAATGCTACCTACTTTTTGAACGAAGCAAAGCTTTTATTATGTTATTATTTGCTAGTAGGATTTTAGCAACATATGAAGAAAACTTGCATTGTGGCAAATTATGGTAATTTGGTTAGATCAAAAAGATAATCACCTGAAAAACTCACCTGTAGGAGACGCTTTCTGGGGACGGTCAGAGACACGGCAAAGACCTCTATAATCGAGTTAAGTGTTAGAAGTTTATTTCGGGGCGTGGGGTAGGGAGGTAGAGAGAGAGAGCAAGAGACGGAAAAAGAGCAAGCAAGAGAAAAAAAGAGAGCAAAAGAGAGCAAAAAAAAAGAGAGCGCAAAAAGAGAGACCGAGCTCTTCTATACCACTACTTATATAACCTATACCTTTGAATATTCTATTCCTTAACTAACCAATCTTTCTAAGTATACTAATATAGTAACATTTGTGTACAACCTATAGAAATCGCTATTTTTGCATATTTTTAGTTATCTCAGGGTCCTTCAGACCTTTCCTTATAAGGCTGGGATGAGGGGTCTCAGCTTGGTTTTATTGCAGGAAAGAATGTGTTCTGGCATACCAGCCCGGTTGGTTTCTTTGAATTATTCAAACCGTGCTATCATTTGTATTTCTTCCTTAGCCTTTCTGGCTACAAAGTCATATTTATAATTTCTTTCTAATTCTACCTTCCCAACACTCACCAAGAGTTCAACTGTATGAATGTTACCAAGGTAGTTTGATCATTAAAGCATCAGTAATCCATACATAGCTTCAAAGACACTAAGTGACATTTTTGTAAAAGGAAAGGGCCAATCAGGTGGTATGGTTAAACACTATCAGTGGAAAAAACTCTGATAAAAATTTGTATTTTCATGCTTCATATATAGTTAGTACTTCATTCATTGACCAACAACCAGATGACTGAAAGCACTGAAACACTTCTGGCAGTGCTCATTAATAGAGAGGAGAGCAAAATGAAAATTATCTCCAGTCCTGAAGTGACACCAATGGAGACATGCTATAATTTTTGGAGTGTATTTTTTCTCTCTGTCAAGCCTCTGGCATATTCAGTAACAGTAATGATAAAGATGTGTTGCTAGAAGCTAAGAAGGTCAACGTTTCCTATATTACCTTTCATGAAAGGTTTTCTTTTTCCTTCTCCTTAATAAGCCATGTCATTTCTAAACAAACAAGCCAAACATAGCTGCCTTTAAATAACTTTCTGTAGAAGGCTAGATGAATATTCTATTAAATTTCTCATAATTCTGTTTCATTTACATGCACCTACTGGAGTTACCTCGGCTAAATTATTCCAGAGAAGCTTTTTAAAGATGTGCCACAATGAGCCTGACTTTGAGAAAGCTGAGGCATAGGGACTGTAAGCAAGGACAGGCATTGTTGTCATCTACCTGGATTTTCTTTGTATTGCTGTAATAAGTGATTAAATGCTAGCCAAGCTGACTGCTTTCATGAGCTGTACAAGTCAGTGGATATGTCTGATAAAAGGTCCAGAATGCTGAAGTAAGAATTTGGGGCTGCTGTTTTAACCAAATTTAAGAATGCTCAGCCCCTGGCACAGTTGTTACAGCAGTCTTCACATAGTATGACCTCCTCTGGCATCTGCCAATGACACTCAATACTGTCTGTTATACCTGGCAGTTTGTGGTCACTGAACTTACAAAAGAGTGAAAGTGCTCTTCCTAAAGATCCTCTCAATCTTGAAAAAGATGTGTTTTGTCAAGAAATAAAGGGAAAACTTACCAAGGCTGGCTGCAACCAAGTTGGACAGATGACTACCTGACCTAGAGGGAAAAGGATGCGTGTATTTCTTATTAATTTAGTTTTTTTCTGTGGTATAAATATTCAGCTACAATACTGTGATGCATGCCTGGAATGTTGTACATTATTGAGGTGGAAAGCAGTCATATCATGTCTGTTTCTTGCTTGCTCCAAAGATGGAGCAGCATGAGCTGGTGAACGTGTGGAAGGACCATTTTGTGCAGTGACCATTTTCAGTGTTTGCAACAAAGTTTGTACATTCTGCTCAGTGAACAAGATACTGACTTGGAGTGTCTGTTCACTTCCAAGAAAATCCCCCCTGACAAGAGGGTACTGTGTTGAGAGTGACCCTTTAGAGAGGAATATTTGAGCAGGCTGGATTTGTGGAGTTACGGCTTCTGTTCACTGTATCACTTCAAAGAATAACAAATAGACTTCCATGGTAATTGTCCCAGGCCAGTTTAAGAAAGGTTGGTGTGATGAATATGAGTGAAATGAATAAAGATAATTATTAAGGCTGGAAAAGACCTCTAAATCATTAAGTCCAACCATTAACGCAGCACTGATGTGTTTACCATTAGACTGTGTCCCCAGGTCCCAGACCTGCACTTCCAGGGTTGGTGATTCCACCATTTTCCTGGGCAGCCTATTGCAATGCTTGACCACCCTTTCAGTGAAGTATTTTTTCCTAATATCCAATCTAAACCTCCTCTGGTAATACTTGAGGCTATTTCTGCTCATCCTGCCACTTGCACTTTGGGAAGAAAGAACAACCCCTACCTGGCTACAAACTCCTTTCAGGTAGTTGTAGAGAGTGATGTCCTCCCTGAGCCTCCTTTTTCTCCAGGCTTAACTGCCCCAACTCTAAATGTTAGGTTAAAAGATAAAGTCTTGTTAGGAGAACATGATGTGGTTAGTATGCCCACGTTTGTTACAAATCATGCTTCCAAAATGGTAAAGAACATGTAAAGATGTGAAATCTGAGAAAATTATTTCAGACAACAAGGCCACAGCTTTATTAGAGATAAGGGTATTATACATTGTTTCACATACATATTTTCTGTATGGGGCTGTGGCTACAAAATAGACTTTGAATCATCTGTTAAAGAGGTCTCATAGCATGTATGACAGATAATAAAGTTAGCATTTTTTTTTCTGTTAATTGACTTTTCTAAACTCCTCTTGTTGAATGGCCTTTGGCATGTCCTTTGGTAATTCTCTTCAGTTCCAAATTAGAGCAATGGAAGTGGTATTAGTACTAATAATATACTAATAATTCACAGTTATTTATCCATAGAATTGATATTGTGTTGGTTGCAAAGGAAGAAGGGGCTTGGTTTAGAGAAATGAAAATGATATTGTGGGGTTTTGTGCTGGTAAGGTGTGGGGATGACCAGTGGCTGAATCTTCTTTTTGCAATGACACAAAAAGCCTTCCCAAAAGGTTGCACAAAATTTAGCTCTTGCTCTTAAGACTCTACACTGTGGAAATGTAGGAAAAGGTGGAAGGTTCAAATTGCATTTTCTTAACTAGGACATAACTTGCTATTCTAGATTTCATCTGCTTGGATATTTTTCTTGACAAAGGACTCTATTTCTGGGTGTGTGCATGTATCTGCGATGTTGGACAAATGTGCACCTATAGAAGAATGATTGCTAAGGACAAGGAAAGATTTTATTACACGTATAATTTCTTAATGATTTACTGACCGCAGAAGATGGGGCTTTGAAAAATGTGGAACTTTTCTTAACCAAACAGGTTAAAAAAAAAATTATCAGAGAACAAATGCTAGACATTTTCTATACACTTTTTTTTAGTGAGTAGTATTTTGTTTGGTTATGAAACTTTAAATGTCCTTTAAATGCTGCTATTTTTTTCCCTGTAAGATAAGGCTTCATATGCCTTGCTTTTTCAGTCCTAATTTTCAGTTTATTTAATGTTGCCTTTCTTTTCCCCTTTATTTTCTCTTTCTTGTATTGTCTTTTTGCTTATGAGCAGATCTGCTTTCTCCTTTAAGAGAGGCTTTCTGCAAAATATGTAGACGCCAGAGTTTTTATGTCCTAGAGCTAGAGATGAATGGACCTAGTGGATTACTGGAGTTAGTGTAAATGTGCAGCTGACAGTCCATGCTCTGCCCTGGCACCCGTGCTGATGAGGATCGGTGACGCGCACAGGGGTAGTTCAGAGGAGAACTCTATTAACAAAGCAAAATCTTTACGAAGTTGGCCATCATCACATAATCTTTGTTCATCTACGAAGGCGAGGGAAACCTCCTCTGGTCAGAAAGACCAAGCTCGGCGTTCTTTGGCTGCGTGTTGCGAGGCGAGAGATGGGGAGATCGCACCGCTCCCGCGCAGGCCGAGGCTTTAGTTTTTTGCGGGGAGGCCCGGAGGGGTGCGAGGCCTTGCCGCGGGGCGTGGCGCGGCGCTGGCAGCGGGCGCTGGCAGCCGTACGGGCGGGCCGTGCGGTGCGGTGGGGGCTGTGCGGTGCGGGCTGTGCGGTGCGGTGCGGGCTGTGCGGTGCGGTGGGGGCTGTGCGGTGCGGGCTGTGCGGTGCGGGCTGTGCGGCGCGGGCTGTGCGGTGCGGTGCGGCGCTCGCCGCGCTGCTGCCGCCGGGGCGGTGCGAGGGGCGCTCGCCGCGCCCCCATGCGCAGGGCGCGGGGCGCCGGCCCGCCGGCCCGCTGCGACCGGGAGCTGCTCGTCCTGGGGTGAGTGTGGCGGCGGGCCCGGGGGCTGCTCGTCCCGGGGTGAGTGTGGCGGCGGGCCCGGGGGCTGCTCGTCCCGGGGTGAGTGTGGCGGCGGGCCCGGGGGCTGCTCGTCCCGGGGTGAGTGTGGCGGCGGGCCCGGGGGCTGCTCGTCCCGGGGTGAGTGTGGCGGCGGGCCCGGGGCTGCGGCCCCTGGCGGAGTGGGTGTGAGGGCGGGCCCGGGGCTGCGGCGGCGCTGCTGCGGTGTATGTGGACAGCGGTGTTGTTGTCCCTCGTCGCTGCGGAGCTTTCGGTGAGCAGCCGGGAGCTGCTCCAGCTTCTGGTGCTCGCTCGCCAGCGCAGGGGAAGTGATGCTGTAGATGTGCTGGGAAGTGTTTTTCTGTCGTTTTATTTTATTGCAATAATTTCCTGGCACATCTAATGGCATGTGATCCAAGGAGTCAGGAGACGTAGTACAACAACACAAAAACGTGGCAGAAACACTACTTTGCTCCACCTCACATCAAGACAAGAGGACACTGCCTGAAATTGTTCTAGGGGAGGTTTAGCTTGGATATAAGTAAGCAGAAGGTAACAGTAAATGGTTTCCTCTTCCAGTGGTGTTTCATGGGAATCTGACCTGGGCAGTTTGAGTAGGTAAAGAGCACCAAAGTGTGAAACCTTGGTGGTGATATTAAGTCGTGGAAAAATACTAAGAACAAGCGTCAGCTGTGAAAAAAATTGAAAGACCTTATAAGGCTGCCCAAGCAATAACATGGCAAATGTTAGACAGAGAGGGATGTCCAGGAACAGAAGGAAACATCATTCCACTTAGAAGATGGACTGTGAGCTCACAGTTACTTCTTGGGAGAGGGATTTTGGCGTTAGGACAAATGAGACTCAAGTCATGGGACTGGACTTCATGAATATTCATAGAGCTTCCTGGTGCTTACTGGCCAAAAACAGATGCCTAGGGAAGAGATTCGATATGAAGTGTAAGCACATGGAAATCCTTTCCGCTGCTGTTGTACCAGCCTCCAATAATTCAAAATTTAAGGTCTTCCCTGATGAGAAGTTCAAACTTATGGTGGGTTTTTAGTGTCCTCTTAACCAGGACATAGCAGTAGGATGTGTGATGTGATCCATTTGAGTGAGGAGTTAGATTTTGGCATATGTGTCTTTGTAATATGTGTAACGGCAAGATAAGTATCAGAAAGGATAGAAGGAAGAGAGAGCAATCCTAACTGTTGCAGAGCTAACCTACAGTTCTTGTCTAAAGAAATGAAAATTGTTGAACTGTGAGCTGTTTTCTTATAGTTACTCATTCACAAATGTACTTTGATGCAATCATGCCACTGTGAGAGTTTTATGGGATGAAAATAGGTTAAGCAATCTGTTGTGTTTCCAAGGAGCACTTTGACACGTCTGTGTACGTTCTGAAGAGGAGGGTTTAGCATTTTAATGACCCAACTTCACGCATCGAATGTAATATGTGATTGTGAACAGTTGTGTAATTATAAACAGTTTCCATCTAAAAAAAAACAAACAAAAAACCATCACAACAAAAAGCCCTAGCCCCCAAACAAAGGAAAAAACATTCCTTCATTAAACTGCTGTGTGGGCATTTACTGGTTTGTACCTTTGCTGTGTTGTTGAAATAGTGAAGTGCTCCTTCATTTGTGTGGACTTCTTGCAAAGCTTGAACTGCAGAATCCAAGAAGGATGCCAGTAGAGTAAAACAAGTCTCGAAGTAAAGTACCTTTGTAAGTAAGGCGGATAAAATCTATTTTAAAACAAGGTAGTTTGTTTCAAGCAAATATTTGTCATGATGGAGAGGATTGAAAAATTGAAAAGTTTTCTCTCTCCTCCTTTTCCCTTCCCTCCTCACCCCCCCCTTTTCAGTGGAGATGCGACTTAACTTTTATTTAAAATTATGGAATGTTATGTTTCTGTGTTTATAGGAAGGGACTGTCCATAGGTTCCCCAAATCGGTGTCTCTCTGGAAAAAGCGGAGTGTCTCTTCCATCAGTTTTTGCAAGAAATGTGCAAGAAGCCATTGACAATTATACCTGGTATGCATCTACTTCTGAAACAATAATTAATTAATAATACTTAATTAACTCACTTTTGACTTAGATTTTCATGTGTGGAATTAATTTTCACTAAAGTCACTTCCAGTCATTCTCATGGATAATAATTATTGCATAATAATGCAGCAGGATGCAAATTGACCTAACCTGCTGTTTTTAAAGGGTTTGAATTTTATTCCTGGTTTGTGATACGAATTTGAGTATTTTAAGACTGTGGTAGAGGGCACTGTTTAGGTCTGGAATGGAAATCAGACTTCATGATTAAATTGAAATCATGCTCATCAGCGTTGCAGGTTATTTAACTTTCAAGAAGTTTCATTCCGGATGACACTGGTTAGGGTTTGCTAGGCCTGCCCATCCAAATGCCACTGCTTTCCCTGCATCCTGAGGTGGGTGGTAGCTGGCAAGGACCAGCTAGAACTTCAAGGGGCTTGAGTTGCGCAGGTCAAATTTTAAAGTGCATTAGATTTAGCAACATATAAACCATAGCATAGAGACATGTAACTCAGTGGTATTTGAAATATTTGTAGAGATCTTGTGCTTAGTTTTGCAAAAGCTTTCTTGTGATAGCTTCTAATGTGAAAGAGTTAAAGAAAGCTTATGTTATTTTTTATGTGTTTTTCATGTGATCACTAGCTGACGTGGAGAAACCAAAATAATTGTTCAAGCCGGAAATATTGATACATACATATAATTATATTCAAATACAAACACAGATACATATGCATAGTTTAGAGTGCCATACAGTTGCAATGGTGTATATATATGCAAAAGCATGATAGTGTAGAAGGAATTGCCTTTAAGGCAGTAAATAGTACTAATAGGAATCTAATGTATTCATTAGATCTATGTATCTATTACTATAGGAATACTAATGTATTCACTCTTCTTTAAAATATCTGCTTGCACCATTTGCTTGATTAGTTGCTTTATTTAAAAGATATTTTTACAGAAAATAATTGTGTTCTTCATTTTAATTTGTCTTCTTTTCAGCGAGACACTTTCATCACTTTCTTCTAGTGGTTGTACAACACCCACAGAGTTGAATAATACTTGGCCTGGAATAAACAGCTATACTACCAGTTTGTCTACTGAAAGAAGTTCGGTTTACTCCTGGCGGGATGATGTATGTCACAGAAAATTTTACAGTACCCTTTCTCCAAATATTGTAGAAAATACTAGTTTTTACTGATGTTGGACATGCAGCATCTCATCCATAATAGCCTAATGAATAAGTGTACTAATTGAACATTTAAAAAATAGTTTTGGTTGCAAGATGGTATCCGTGCAGTTAATGTGTAACAAAGGAAAATGGAATAAAGTGACAAATGATAAAGTTTGGGGAAAACAAAGCTGTTTTACTAAGCCAAAGTTTATGTTTCTGAGTCTAAGCGAATGATGAACATGTCTTTTCAGACTGTATATTGCAGGCAATGCTAAATTGAGTGTTCTCAAGGTTTTCAGTTATAAAGTACATTCATGAATATGCACATAAATTTCTCAGTCTTGGTAAATATTTAGCTCTTAAATAAACTCAGTTATTTTTTGTAGATGATGCAGAGAGAGGTTGTATCTGTTACAAAGGCTGAGCTCTGAGGTATACCTGGTGCAGGCTGGCAGTGTTAAATAAACCCAAAAGCATTGCAGTTGCTGCCAATTTCATTTCAGAAAGCCTTTTGTGGCTGGTAGTGGTAGTTCAGCCATTCTTTTTGCATAATACCCTAAGCTTTAGGGTACTAACCCCATCTGTTGCTGCTAGCCCTGCAGGAGAAAGACTGACTCTGAATATTAAGTAACCTGTGTGAGAGTTATTTTTTCATTCCTTTTCAGTGTGATCCCTTCTGAATGCTTTGAGGTATTCAGCTGGAAGTGAGCAAGCATGGTTTGGGGGGCATTGAGTTTTACCAGTTCTTTTAGTGTATCAAAGTATCTAATATAAGTGGCAAGTGTCATTACAAACAGTGCCCCAGCTGAGGAACACTCAGCCAAGTGCTTGTCTCCACATCACTGACACTTCTCTACTATTTTCATTTGCCTCTGTGTTAACCTAGTCTCAAGTTGCACTGAGTTGTAGGTTCAGGGAAGAAGTGTGGAAGGGCATTTCTCACACTGACAGCTGTTTCCTAAGCACTAGACTACATCACACAGGTGTACGGTGCTCGCTCTTTGCTCTGTTAGCTGTCGTACTTAGAAAGGAAGAAGAGCACTTCTTGAAAATGGAGGGAGCTTTTGTGCTGTGGGTGCCAGAGATGCAGTGTGTGTGCTTCACATTGGCACAGTGAACAAACTGGGAATCCAAACAACTTATAAATGTCTTTTTTTTTTTGGGGGGGTGGGGAGGTGTTTGTTTTTTAATGTGGGCTAATTCTAGGCAGCTTATTTTATCTTTTAACATCAAAGAAATGCAGCCATGTAGTTCCTTTTTACTAAATCAAGTTATTCAGGCCAGCTATATGGGATTTTTTTGGTTTTTGGTTGTTTTGTTGTTTTGTTGGTTTTTTTTTTGCATTGTGGTATATGAATTATTGTGTCCAAAATATATAGTCTGACTATGCATTCTGACACGCTCATCCAAGTTGATTAATGTTGTTCTGTTCTTTAAATACCATGGAAATTTTAGTATACATGCATATTTACTAATGACTGTTAATTTTATAATATATAGGAATTTGATAAAGTCAACACACAGAAGGTACATCAGTTATTTTGGGAGATTGATGAAATGCTGTTTGAAGGAAAAGTGACCTCCCAAACAGAGAACCTGCAGGCAGAATGTGCAGATTGGGTTGAACAATTTCCTCATATAAGGTGAGGAAATTCTTGCTAGTAGTAGTTTTAATTAGATGACATTCTAATTTGAATTTTTGGGGTACCCTCTTATGGTTTGGGCATCAGCAACACTTGTGCATTCAAATCTGTATCTCTGGGACTGAGCTGTGCCATAGTTATTCAGTAAATCTGGGTAGTGTTGCTTTAGCAGCTGATGCCCTTTATTTTGATTAATAAAATTATTGCAGGCAAAGTTGTTCAGAAATTATTTTATTATATAATTTTGTGTATATTTATTAGAGTTGCTTTCATCTTTTCTCTCTTCCTCTCTATGTTATGCATGTTGGAGTTTGCACATTTTCTGAACTTTAACTGTAGCCTTAAATTTCCATGTCAACATCTTTGATTAGCACTTTTACTCACCTTGGTGGATGCCAGAGTTGGACAAGTGAAGTCACAGCACATGTTATTTGTCTTCTGCATCTATTTTTAAATATATTGTACAGAGTTTTTTGATAAGAAAGGAAGTGTGTTTACTTTTGTCTGCCTTTAGAGCAATCTAACAGTTGGGTTTTTTTAATTTCCTCTTAAAATCTTTAAACTAGAATCTCATCTTGTGTAAATCAACTTAACTTCAATGACTTAAATACTAGGCAATATTAAGGTAATACACCTTAATTTTAATTTAATACTAGGCAATACTAGGCAATATTAAGGTAATACACCTTTGAGGCTCTGGCCCCTCAAAGCAGATGTAAGTTGTGCTTTTTCATTGCCTACTGTTTGCAGGTGTTTGTATACTGGATATTTGCATATGGCTAAGATTTCCATCTGTGATACTGCTTGTTCTCTCCTTTTTATTCAGAGTTCTAGGAAAGCAGCTCCTAGTGCCAAAGGATGAAGGCTTTCAGCATTTTCAGAGCAGAAATGATGCCCATGTAGATACTAAGAGTGTGCCTGGCCTCCTTGAATGTACTGGTCATACAAAAGAGTATGTTAATTTTTTAAAAGTTTTTGTTTTGGTCAATCCCCTTCAGAAACATGTACAAATATTACTTTCGTGTTACTGAAACACGTCAGTATTATTAATATGCACTTTCTTCTTTCTTTGAATGTTTAATTCTCATTTTCTTGATATTTTTTCCAGGCTCTGCATCTCAGGATCTAAACTGATCCCAACAGCATTTCCAATACATACATCACTGGATTCAAGTTCCACTAGGATTACTTCTTCAGACTCAGCCATGTATTCCTTCCTGGAAGAAGAAATTTATGATGAGGATGGAAAAATAGAGGAATATCTTGCCTTTGACAACAAGGAACTGTAAATAACAGATATATGTATTTTTGAAGAATGTATGAAAAGTTTTCAATGAACTGAGTTAGGGTTCATAAACTGTGTTTCTCTTCTGTAAGACTGAGTTCCTTCTGTCCCTGTGTTTGGTAACACAGTCGTCAGAACACTCATTAGGCATGTGGAAGATTAGGTATGTCTTTCTAGAGGTTTAAAGCTCACATCTCCCCTTTCAGTGGAATGTGTCTTAACCACTAATTGTTTTGAGGCATTTGATGCATGGAGATTCAATAAAATGAATATTTAATTTTGAGATGGGGTAGAATGAAGGCATTCCTTCTCCCCAAGTGAGTGCTGCCTTGAGCATGAGGTTGTTTAGTGTCATTACACTGTTTGTGCTGTCACTGTCTGCCCTAATGAGTCTTAAATTCTTTCTGTGCAGAGTATAACAGCTTTGTGAGGAGAGCTGCAGGTTACAGCCAGCATTTAGAGCACTCTTGTGAGCAACAAGTCACTCAGTCATCTTCTTGACAGTACAGCCTAGGTTTCCTGTGAGCCAGTTGAATGTTCCAGCAGCTAGGCTACTGTGTGGATAATATATCATCATGTGCTGTTTTCTAAAAGGCTTCTAAAAGGAAAACCTTGGTAGGACTTGTTGGGCACAAAGCACAGCTTTTTTTGCTAAGGCCTTATGCACATTCAAAGCAAAGACATGGTTGTTCTGAAAACCTGAGGAGCCAGACAGAGACCCTTTCATTCAGTGCTCTTTTTGAAAGGGAAGGCTGGGGTTGCTGCCCTTTTAGGAAGCGTTTAGGTTCAAGAATAGCCTTGGTAGTCTTCTCTCTTTGTTTTACTAAATAAGCAAACTTAATTTGGGAGGGAGACTTGTCTGAAGCTATGTTTTTCTCTTTTGTCTCCTTCATATGATTCTTGTTTCCTTCAATTCTTAAATACTTTGTTCTCCATAACTAAAATAGTAAGTGTTGAAAAGCCTGACAGGAGAACAGCTTGGTCATTTTATGAGTTGGAACACTCAGCCACATCTCACGTGCAGTTAAGAATTATGCAGTGTGGTTTGAGGAAGAAGTGAAGAAGTGACAGAGAAGAGAAAGGGAGGTAGTAGAAACCAGTGGGAATTTAGAATCATCTTTTTGATCTCAAAAAAACCCAAATAAACAACAAGGAAAAAAAACCCCACAAAAAACCAAACCAGACAAAAAAACCCAACCAAGCCCCAAAACCAGCCAACCAACCAACCAGCCAACCAACCAACCAACCAACCAATCAACCAACCAAAAAACTCCAACTATTCCTTAGAAAAAAATATGATGGCATTAAAAAAAAAAAAATTAAAACTTTCTCCCTGAGAGAGTGTATTAAAAGACCAAGTTAGGAAATGTTGCTAAAACATGCTTCCCTAGATACAGAGGAAACAAAAATTAAAAAGCATAACTGTCCTTACTGTAGTGTAGAGGAAGAAGGTATGTGTAAGGCTATGGGCTCTATCATTCCTGTTATACTGCAGAAATCCTTTAAAGTTGTTTTATCTTTGATCAATGGTGGAAAATTGCAGCTATGTGCAGGTACACAGGGCATGTTGAGAAAGAAACTTTCTATGTGAGAGTCCTCTTGTCAAATACAACAGATGTTGTTGCCTATATTGTAAAAAGCATGGGATTTAGTCTCAAATGACTATGTACCACATATAAAACCTTTTCCTAGACCTGTAAATTTTTCTTTTGTAATGCCCTAATGGGATTTTTAAATTTTTCAATGGCAAGCAAATGAAAGAGATATCAGTATATGTATTTGATAAGTTCTCCTCCCTTAGGTGAATTTGAGTTGGAATCTTTGGGTTATCTCCAGCTGACTGCCTTTTCTTCCATATGTATGTTTCTCTACTGAAGAGGACGGGGGGAAGGTCAATTTCCATGGGAA
Source organism: Cyanistes caeruleus (assembly GCF_971803275.1). Lineage (NCBI taxonomy): Eukaryota > Metazoa > Chordata > Aves > Passeriformes > Paridae > Cyanistes > Cyanistes caeruleus. Next base: position 31,421,378 of record NC_141705.1, on the reverse strand, counting down.
TTCTTTTGAATTTGTTTCCTTTATTAGTGAGGATGAGATTTGGGAACAAAAGAAAATGCGTCTTTCTGAGAAGAGGTGTAAGCGTGGCATCCCCCCTGTTTCTCCCAATGCCTGTATCAAAGATGCTGTTACTTCTGAAGTATTTGATCATATCTGGAGCAGTGTCATTGGAATATTGGAGGAACTGATTAAAAAAAATTGGGAAACTAATGTCCCAGGTATTTAATATTTTCATTTGAAAATATGGTGTTTGTTGAATATAATTCAGAAAAGGCATCCTTCCCTAGCCCTTTAAATTAAGCAAATTTTCCTTTAGTTAAGATAACCAGTGCTGTAGAACTGTAATGTATATAATGCCTTGCCATGAGAATGTGTGCACACACATGCACCTAAAATAAAACTTTCTTCCAAATTTTCAACGAGTTTTGTACAAGAGGTGTAAAAAGAAAAATACTGACTGAAATAGCTTCATTGCAAGAGAGTGTGTATAAAAAAATAAAAACATTGATCACTGGCTTGAAGATGCAAATTGATGTTCTTAGTCATCATTAGTCAGGGGATTACTGACAATGTGATCTGGATCTGGAACCTAGGAATCAGTCTTCTAGTCTTCGTTGTTTAAGCTTTATTAATAAAAAGAACCCTTGGGTAGTCAGAATGTTAAAGTGAGATAGACAGTCTTGCTGATGTGAAGGAGTTCATGAGTTCATGAGTTCACTATAGGATGAAGAAAAGGTGACACATGTAATTTTATTTTATGTTTTCATATTCTAACAGACTGTAGTGAGGAAAAATAAAAGCTAGGAAAATTAGGTGCAAGTGAAAATCTATTTAGTATGCATGTGTTATCATTGGAAGCCAAGTGAAATTTCAGTTCTTTCAATGCATTTTAAAAGGACAGAAGTAACAGTAGAATACCTGAGGGTGAATCTTGGAAGTTACTTCTAATGTAACTCAACCTCAAATACAAGAATACAACAAAGTAAGAAATGGCAAAATTTCTCTGAATGCTTGCAGCATCAGAACTTAATATCTAGGTTTTACTGTAATTTAGAAGTTTGTTTGACACCACAGGTGGATTGTTTAGCTCTCAGTATTACAGTTTAGGGAGGATCATTTAACAGTGTTATGGTAGATTTGCTCTTTTATATTTTTAAAGGTGATAAGCTTATTACAAATAGCTAGTATTTCAACTAGGAAGGAAAAGAATTTAGGTTTATAATAGAAATAAGATGGTAGCATATAACCAAAATGAAAGAGTGTATAGCTGCTGTCAGGCAAGGCTAGTCAATAGGCTTTTAATTTAATATTTTTAATTTTTTTGCTACTTAAAAAGGAAAAGCTCTGGGGATTTTTAGACAGCATTTCATAGGTCTTACATGTATTTTCTTAAACAACCACCTCCAAATCTATCTGTATAGGCCAGCTTGTATGTCAGTGCCAGAGAAGGCATAGACAAATGTAAATGCTTCCAAAAACCCATCATTTATGTTAGATTTTTAAATAGCATGGAAACATAAAGCTATGTGAAAGTCTTTATTTACTGTGTAGTGTAATGAACCCAAAGAAATGATGGCTAGTAAATGTAGAAAATACTTCTTACACCCTCTACTTTTTTTGCTGTTGTTCAGAGTGTGACCAACAAATAGAAAAACTGAAAACTGTTACAGAAAAGCTGCCGCATTTGCCAGTCATTCATATTACAGCAGATGCTGGGACCATTCCTCTTTCCAGAGGCTATGAAGCACGAAGTGTATCTTTTGGGGCTCATTCTGTTCCATCACAGGTAAAAATAAAAAAACACCTTTCTGTCAAACATTTTTTATTTCTTCAAACCTTTGACAGTCTTGATTGAAACTTGAAAAGGTTCTTTTCCTTTCTTTCCTCTTTTTTTTTTTTTTTTATTTTATACCAAATAGGTGTACTTAAAATCATCTAATTTAAAATGAGGTTTCATTCAGTGTTCATTTTTTGTTTGTTGTCACTTGTTTTTCTTTGGTGGTCCTTAAAGGCACAATTTATCACTAAGGTATTTTTGCCATTGATTTGAAAAGTCTTGTTAAATTCTATTCTGTCCTTAAAAACTAATTCTGCTTTTATTGTGATCTGGTAATTTTTTCATGGTAGAATTAAGAAGATAAACTAGGATGTGAAGTTGCAGCTTGCAGTGCTTTTCTCACAACACTGCGAGTTTCAGACTCTTCCATTCCTTCTCTTTTTCTTGGCCTCTTGTGAAAGTGCAGTACATCCACAAGCACGTTGGCACTAGACCTTTAACTCTTTGTGGAAGCTCATGCTTATATTGATAAAATGTCCTGTTTTGTCCTGCTTGCTATCTCCTCTCTCTGTCTTCTGGTTCTTGTTTTGCACACTGCTTCTGTTTGTTTTTTTCCTCCTGTCTTTCTCTATTGAGTTCAAGCAACTTCATTTTCTTCCATTGTCTCTTTTTCCATGCTTGCTAAACAGTGAGATAAGGAACACAGCACAGATGGCACAGCAGTCTTGGTTCTCTCCATAGGTGTGCTTTGTTCTGTAGAGGTCCCAGAAGCCAGGAGAAGTAAAATCATGCCCCTGTGCTGAGGGAAAATGGAAAGTTTGAAGAATCAAACTCTGGCTTCAACTGAAATTTATATTTTAAATAGAGTTGCAATTCAGTAACTAAATTACATAAGTAGTATTTATAAAAATCTGTTTAAGATAAACAAAAGAAAAAAAGAATAGTTTTCCCATCTACTACTGAGAATTGTACTGAACCATCTTAAAGGAGCTTTTGTAAAAAAAATCTAAAACACCTCTTAACTATGTACTTGTTGAGATCTTCCTTCTAAAAAAGTAAAGGTTAACACAGTTGTTGCTTTTAATAGGTTTACCGTTTCTCCAACAACTTCTGTAGTGATCTGCATGGTGTGATGACAATTCAGGCAAAGCCACTCCAACAGAGGCATGCTACCACAGCAGAAAAAATACAGTAGGTGACATTGACATTCAAAAAATATGACATAATTCACATTATGTAAAAAATGTCTTGCACTTAGAAAAAAAAATTATAAAAAGGCAGTGATCTAGTATGTATCACTGGTATGATAGTAATTTGCAGAGGTTGAAATGATGCACTGTTAAACCCTTGTTTTTTTGATCCTAATTCCTTATTTCTTTCACTAGGAATGAGCAAGAAGACAAACAGCACAGCATTGCCTACAGCACTCCAAATTCAGCGCATGATAGACTGGGGACAACTTCTGCTAACAATATTCTCTCATCATCTCCAGTTCTGCTGGCATCTTCTAGGAAACTACCAAGGTTACCTTCTCTCACCTCTGACCAACCCTGCTCAGAAGTTCCTAATATGTACCATGATGAAATCTGTAAAGGGATGAAACTGTGAGTTTTTCATTTTATTAAAAAATTTTCTTTTCTCAGAACTTTACTGAAATTTCACTACTAAGGAATTTTGCAAAATACTTGAGAACTAACTCATGATTTATTATTAAGTGTAGAATTCAGAGGGAAGGAGAAAGCCAGCAGAGCCATGATTTTTTGAGGAAAGGCATTTTTTTCACTTATTTATTGCTGTATTAGGTGCTATTATTTTCTGTAGCTGAGCTTTGTAAAGAAATGTACTACTTAATAATTTCATATTACTTCAGTGAAGAAGTCTGTAATGTGAATGCTCCTAAAAGTGGAACTCTTACAATTCTGTAGGGTTGGCAGCTGGGATCGTTTATCTCCTGCTCGTGCACCTGCAACCCGGAACAAGTTACCACCAATAAATTCTGAGGTTGTGGAACAACGTGTTTTAGTACCTCGAATGCAACTGAGCTTTGTAAGTTGTGTTCATTTTTTTACCAGTGAAGTCAAGCTATTTAGAAATAAATTGCGCTATGTCACTGGTTAAAATGAGTAATTTTACAGCTTGAGTTGGTTTGTATTAATAGATAGTTTTAACATGCTAATGTGTGTTACATTTGGGTGCAATTACAGTGCAAGGGAAGGAGGTTTAAAGCCTCAGGTCACAGACAGATCATAGTGGAAAGACTTCTCTGATAACAGAAAAACCTGATTTTAAAAAAGAAAAAGCTAAAAAGAACCAACAAACAAGATAACCTTAGTAATCTTGCTCTTCTATGCATTCAGATTTAAATAGCTCTTTTCAGTGTTCTGTTCACTGGTGTTAGGTTATAAGAATTAGAAAACTATGCTGACTGAAATAGAAAAGGATAGCAACTGAAAAAAACAGATCTTATACTGGCCTATTTTTTGAAGGCTGAGGAAGTAATAAATCACCAAAAGAAAAGTAAATTAGCATGTTGCTATATCAATATGCCAACATAGCAACTATCTCGCATCTACTGAAAAAACAGGCAAACACTTAAATTGGTGCTTTTGTTCATTGAAAACATACTTTACTTATCTTCTTCTGAAGTTTTCTATGTCAACAGAAAAAAAAAAAATTAACTTATTCAATTGCTGCATTCTCTTAATGCTCTTTTTAATTCTCTCAGCATCAAGAACGATGTGCTCATAGCAGAGTGTCAAGTGCAGTAGCTGGCATGACAGAGCAACAGCCACTCAGAGAAAGAACTGTTACTGTTGATCAATTTTCAAGACCCAACACAACTCATACATTCAGGGTATGTTACAGTGTAAACAGAGATATGGAAAAAGGAAAGAGGTTTTCTTTCATGCCTGCTGTTGGTTTACAGAAGGTCTCATTTCTGGGTCTCATGTGACTTCTAATGCACAGGGATTCCTGCTACCTGTAAAGAGAAGGATGCTAAAAGTCTTGGGGAGGGTGTAGGACAATTGTATGAGGAAGAATTTTTTTTCCAGGTTTTGAGGGTGTGTGTGTTCTAGAAGTGTACAGTTTTAGTGCTGTTTGGAGCTTTGCACTTTGGTAGGATCCAGTCTGCTGAATTAGATCATAAAAACCCTAATCAAACCCTTTCCATAGATAAGTGTATCACACTAGCTAAGAATATATCTTTCATTTTTACAGAGAGACACACCTCAGAAGTCACTGACTTCCATGGATTTTGCTAACCACAGAAGAGCTGGTCAAGGATTTTTGATAACAGGTAGGCAAAGAAGAATGACTTGGAAGTCAGTAGAACCTATTAACCCATCATACTGTCAAAAAGTGTAGTGCTTAGGGACAGCCATCTCAGCATGAAAGAAGAATGAGTTTTCTTGGCAGGATCTTTTGAATTGTATTTTGAAGTCTCTTCTCACTTGTTCTGAGGTAGTCCTAACTCTTATGGCTAGGAATCCTGTGAAGCTTCTTTTTCTTGTTGTGACATGGGAGGAAAAGGATTCAGTCTTGTCTTGTCTCGTCTTGTCTCATCTTTTTTTTTTTTTTTTCTTAATATTTTGACATATTTACAACTATAGCAAGAGTATGTGGTGTATAGGCTAGATATTTTTGCAGCTGCTAGAGTAGCAACACAGTTGCATGCTTGTGAACTGCTCAAGACAAATTTTATTTTAGGTCTGAAATTAATAAACTTTTTGTGTGAAGAAAAAGATTCTTCATACAAAAAAGTATATTTGAAAATGCTTTTTTTTTTAAAAAAAAAATAAATATTTCATAAAAAAAAGTCAGTATTGATTTGCAGTTCTCTCTTGAATTTACAGCCCCAAAAAAGGGAGCAACCCTATGTGGCTCATTTAGTTTCATTTTTACAATAAAGCTGACTAGATAGTTCCTGGTGTATTTGAGTCCTTATAAGTAACCTTTACTGGTTTGGAAGTTCCTTGAGTTTAAATAATTATATCATTGATATAATTGTATAACAGGTGATGTAAGAATAAGGGCTGGTTAGCAAATATTAATCTGAGCGCATTGGCGGAAGTAACTCATATATAATCTTGGAGTGTCTTTCAGAAGCTACAACAATTAATAATGTTTTATATTTTCCAGGTTCACAGAATTACTCCAGATCCTTTCAGAGAAATCCTCCAACCTCAAGGAAGAAATTTCAGATTGCTTCATAACCTGTTTTAGGAAGAAACATAAACACTCTACACTGAATGAAAGACTGAAGCACTAAATTTGCCACTTAGTATCTTGTGTAACAAAGAAGGTGTGCATATGCTGGTGGTGTCTGCTGAGACTTGCAATCCTCAGGATGCCTGCATTACCTTCTTTTAAAATTATTTGACCGGAGGTTAGATTAAAAATTAGAGTAAAATGAAATAAATGGTTGAGGTGTCTTCTCTGTTTGCAGTATCAAGAGACTGCGGCTGCACTTTCTTCTCAGGCATTCCTCCTTTTTATGCCTTTCCTAGAGAATTATTTTTCTACCTATCAAATAAGATACATTTAGATCATAAAGTGCTGTTCCTGCTTTTTTTGTTTCCTTAAAGATGTTCTAGTCTATCTAGATATTAGTCATATATAAAATTTATACTTTTAAATTTATACTTTTAAACAGGAGTTTGCAGTACTTCAACTGCTATTTTAACATTTCTTCATTTTTCAATCTGTCTCATTATTATATTATTATAATATTTGATCTCTTACAAATATTATCTGTACCAACCTTTTTTTCTTCTTCCTTTAATTCTTTTGAAATCTCATTTATTGCTGTTCTAATCATCAGTAACTATGGGAATTGCTGAGATAAACTTTGTTTACAGCAAGTAATGTTTTCCCTGCTAAGCCAAACATATTTGTAGATGCCAAGCAATTGAACCACATGCTGACAAATCTGTAAGACCATTCCCACTTTTTGAGATTTCTTGTACAAATTAAGAGAAGAGCAGAATAACAAGTGTCTGTTTCTGCAGCTTATAAAGGAAGATTTTCTAATTACTAGAGCAATGGATTGCTCTCAGGTGGCAAGAGAGAGGAAGAAGGATGTTTGCTGTCTCCCAGAAGTATTTTAACACTTCTCACTTTTGGTCAGTTTTTGGGCACCTGACATCTTATATTCTAATAGTCATTATAGACTCATTCCAGGTTGGCAGGTACCTCAAGGATCACCTGGTCCAATCTTTGCTGGCAAAAGCACAGTCTGGATGAGATGGCCCATCACCCTTCCAGCTGAATTGTAAGTGTTCATGTTGGAGAATCCACCACTTCCCACATAGTGGAGAGATTATTCCAATGGCTGATTATTCTCATTGTGGAAAGTTTTCCTCTTGTGTCCAGTTAGAATCTTCCCAGGTCTAACTTGCACACATCACTCCTCACTTTTTCATAAGACTTCATATGAAAAGGGAATTTCCATCTTAGCAGCCACGCTTTAAATACAGGAATACAGTGATAAGGTGTGCCTAAGCTTCTTTTTTCCAAGCTGGACAAATCCAGTTTTCTCAGCCTTTCCTCACATGACAGACTACCCAGTAATTTGGTCACCGTTGTTGCCCTTTGCTGCACCTTCTCTACCCTGTCCACTGTCTTTCTTGTATAGCAGGGACCAAAACTGAACACAGTATTCCAGGCTGGCCTGACCAGAACTGAGTAGAGTAGGATAGTTACTTTATCTCTCCTGGTGTTGATGCAGCCAAGTCTTGTATTGGCTTTCTTTGCTGCAGCAATAAACTGTTCACTCACAGTGAGCTATTTGTGTCCAGGTCCCTTTCCATAGAGCTGTTTCCTAGCCAGCCTGTGCTGCTCTCCTGGATTATGTTTTGCCATGTGCAGGACCTTATATTTGTCCTTATTGAACTTCATAAGGTTCTTGTTAGCCTAAATTTTCAGCCTGTCCAGGTCCTCCTGCAGGGTGGCTCTCCCTTCCAAAGTGTCCACTGCCTCACTCACTTTGGTATCACTGACAAACTTCCCCCAGGTACATTTGATCCCATAATCCAAGTCACTGATGATGCTAAACAGTGTTGGACCCAGTATCATTCCCCAGGGGAATTCCACTTGTGGCAGTTGCCAGTGTGAAAGGGAGCAATTTACTACCACCCTCCAGGTGTGGCTGGTCAGTTCCCCACCCACCACATGGATCCCACATCCACACCATCACAGAGACATTTCTGTAGGAGGAGGCCGTGGGAAGCCGTATTAGAAGCCTTGGAGATATGCAGGTAGGCAACGTTCACCGCTGGCCCCACATCAACCAAGCGGATTCATTTGTTGTAAGAGGCAATCAGGTTTGTCAAGCACAATTTGTCCTTGGTCAATCTGTGCTGGATTTTCCTAATCATGGGCTTCATTTGATTTGTAACAGCCCCCAGGAAATTTTGTTCTATAGGTTTCTCAGGGACTGAAGTAAGACAGATGTGCCTATAATTTTCTGGATCCTCTCTGAAGTCCTTCTTGTAGATAGGAGTGACACTAACCTTTTTTCAATCTTCTCGGATGTCCTCCAAATTCCACAACTCGAAAATTATGGAGAGTGGCCTTGAAGCTATATCAGCCAGCTTTCCTTGATTTGATACTGTCAGAGTGCATCAATGTGTGGAGGTCAAGCTAGTCAAGGTAGTGTAATAGTTCACATACCATCCTTTCCTTCACAGATAGTGGGTCTCTGTTTGCATCAGCCAGGATTTTTTTTTTTCTCAAGGCCTGGTAGTGGTGAAAGGACATGGGTGAAGAAAGTGTTGAGTACCTCTGCCATTTCAGCCTTGTTGGTGACTAATTCATCTCTTCTGTTAAACAGCAGGCGAATACTTTCCTTCTGTCTCTGCTTGTTTACATACCTGTCCTGGTTTCAACTGGCATAGAATTTATTTTCATCCTCATAGCTGGCACAATGCTGTGGTTTAAATTGGTATGAGAATAATGTTAATTGCATCCTAATGATTTAGTTCTTGCTAATTTGCATTTGCCCTACATCAAAGACCTTTCAGTGTCCCGTACTCTGCCAGTGAGAAGGTCCACAAGAAGCTGTGAGGGGCCAGGACCGCTGACCCCAACTGGTCAAAGGGATATTCCATACCATGGAAGGCCCTGCTCAGTACATGAACTGGTGGGGGGTAGCAGCTGGGAGGGACCTATTGGTGCTTGGGGATAGATTGAGGTCAGTGGGTGCTAAGCAATTGTTTTGTGTAATTGCTTGTTTCTTGGGTTTTGTTCCTCTCTCTTCCTGTTTTCATTTTACTTTATTATATTTCAATCATTAAACTTTTCTTATCTCAACCCATGGGTTTTATATTTGTTCTGATACTCCTCTCTGTTGTACTGGGATGGGGTGTATGCATGGTACTTCATCGTGGTCTAAGCTATGATAGTACCTGAAGAACTCTTGTAGTTTTTGACATCTCTGACAAATTTCCATTTGAGCTGAGGTTTTGCTTTTCTAACTGCATGTCTGTATACTCTCGCAATGCCCTTGGACATAATCCTGAAGATAAGCCCAGAAGAAGGTTCACAGAGAACTGGACAAGGTGTTTGGTAAGTTTTCCATTCCTCCTTTATCAAGACTGAAGAAATTGAGATAGGAATACACCATGTTTTTAGGGTTAGAAAAGTTGCTAGAGGTGTGGCTGGGAAGGGTGCTGGAATATCTGCAGGAGAGAGTACTGAGAGAGTTTCCCAAGTAAAGGGTAGGGTAGGATTATTTTTTTTTTTTTTTTTTTTTTTTTATGGTAGAGCAGTCATAGCCACCTATTTATTATTGTTTTGATCCTTCTTCCCTTTTTCTCTTCAGGAGGATATCAAGAATTGAATGGCACATATACTCTTGTTGTAATTTGTGCCCTACTGAGATTTTCCCTGACCTGGAGAAGTTTAGTCCTGAGTGATTCTTCCCTGAACTTTGTAAGGAAAAACACCTGTATGGTTTCCAAATGGTTAATGTTGTTGATAGTTTACATGCATCCATCACTTTGTAATGGACATTTCTGGTCTCACTAGGGGGTGATGTGAAGGACTTTTCACCTCTATTTTCCCTTTCAGTCTTGTAATTTTTTCATGGTAGGCTTTTCTGCTTGCCATGTAAGTGTAGGTGTCATGGTGTCAGTAGCAGTGCTGCTACTGGGGTGGCTAGAGAGGATAACACAGTTCTTGATGGCTCCACTCTGGATCTACTGCAGGACTTATCTGAGTTCACCAGCTAAGCCAGTGGCACCTTTGTGAAAAAGTATTTACAAGTGTACAAAAAAATGCTAAACAGACAGAGGAGTGTGGGGAGGGAAAAGAGATGGAAACTGCAGTGCAAACACCAAGGTTATTGAAGGAAAAGGAGGCAGTGCTCCAGGCTCAAGAGCAGAGATTCCTCAGCAGCATGTGGAGAAACCATGCTAGAGCAGGAGAAAAGAGTGAGGAGTGAGCAGCAGAGAGGAACTTTTGTCTTTGTTTCTAACTTCTTCATTATCTGTTTTTAATTGTCTATAAATTAAATTGAATTTCCAAAGTTGGGTCTGTTTTGCCAATGGTAGCAAATCAGCAATCTTCCAGTCTATTTTGGCCCATAGTCTAGTCTATTTTTCATCCTTGTTGAGGGAGGGGAGTGGGTGGGTGACTGTCTGACTGCTGGCCAAGGCTAACCCACGACAGCTTCTAAGGGGCTGTACAGCTATGACTGTTATGTGCAGGCACATCAAACGTGGACAACTAGAACTTCCTAGAGCAAAATACTGATATCAAATCTTCCATGCTACAAGAATGCAGGTTTGCAGTGCTGTGCTTCTGTGACCCCTAAGTTTTTCCTTGTCTTAAACTGCCCTGTTTATTCACTCTTCATGACCTCTGGCTCACTTCATGTAGTATGTTGCATGCTGCTAAATGCTTTCTTTAAACTTGCTGGAGTTTAGCAAGGAGGCCCTGTACAATCTAGCCAAATCACAGAGAAGTGGGTGGAATCTTCACTTGTGACCTTGGACAAGTTGTGATCATCTAGTTTGGGAGTGTGCTCTTTCCTTGAGCCATTAATGAACAAATATAGGTGTGGTGCTTCGGTAGCTACTTTGTGTTAATTGTCTATTAGTTATGCCAACATCACTGACACCTTATCAGAATTGCTTTACAGTAGTTTGTGTTCTGGGGCGTGAGTGATGGTCTCTGTTATTGTAAGTCATGTTGTGGTAGGGAAGATTATGGTTTCTTAGGAGGCAGGCCTTTGTGTTGTGTTGGGGATAATTCATTCATGCAAAATGTCTTGTAGTGAAGTATCTCAAGTGGTGGCTATGGAACAAAGCAGTTGCTGCTGTACAGTGAACCCTAGGTTGCAGAAACTAAGCAAGGTATGCTTGATGGAGGTGGTATCAAACCTATTGGTCTGTCTCTGAACAACAGCTGTGGTCTCTTGTAGAGAAACATTTTAACAGAGAAAAAGCATGATACTTTAGTAAAAGCCTGTCTGCATAACCCAGCTTTCAATCCAGGTGACAATCTTAAAGGCAGTGTCCTTGAAACTCTCCTGGATCAGTGAGAATAAAGACAAACAATGGCATTGTGTACTTGGAAAAGAATGTAAAACAATATGTATTAACCAATAGTAGCTTGTTAAGCCCCGCGAACCCTGTTGGACCCTATAAAAGTGTGCTAAATGTAGAAATAAACGACTTTTGCTACACTTCTGTGAAGACTCAGTGAATAGTCTGAGCGGTTTTCCATTAGTCTCTGTCTCACAAATGCTGTTAGTCTCCTTTACCTGTGTGAGAAAGTGTCCACAGAAGGATATGAAGCTGGAGTCTTCCTCAGGACTTGTTCTTGGAAGCCTAGATTTTAGGCATGAAATTTAGTATCAGGCCCTAAAATTCCTCTCTGAGGACTGGGGAGATCTCTGAGCTCTTCAGCTGTCCAGCTGATGACATATTTTGAAATGGAGACATACTGTGTTCTATTTTCTTTGTCTAGGCGATGGCTGTTTTGGACTACAAATAGCCTGTTTATTTCAGAGTAGCTTTCTGCATAAAGGTTAATCACGTTGCGATGGTGTGTGTTTAGAAAGAGAGAAGCTCTTGCTGAGAAAGCCTTTCTTAAGAATAAAACAGTTTTTGAGAATGAGCTGTGTACTTCTCTATTGTCCCTCTGTTGTTTTGTCCCTCTGCCTTGTTTTGCTTTGTTTCAGGCTTTTTTAAAAAATTTGTTGGTTTTGGTTTGGTTTTGGTTTTTTTCTTGCTGTTAATGATGATTTTATTACTTTTCTTAGTGAAGAATCCAGGCTGCATTCTAGGGACTAGCAGAAGCCCGTGTTGTTACTGTGTCTCTTGACTGACACAGCTGCCTAACAAGTTGCTTTTGTCAGCACTGATAGATATGCTTCCACTTAGGCAAGAGGCCGAATAAGAGCAGGTTTGCACTGTTACAAACATTTATAAATTAGAAGATTCACTAACCAGTGGAGTGCTCACAGAAATCCAATACTGAACAAATAGCTCTCTGGGTAAAAAGGAAATTCTGATTACAGTCTTGTAGAAAACTCATTTCCTACAGAACATCCTCCAAGTTTTGTTATGATTCCAAATCTTGGTGACATAATTAGGCCTCAAAGATGCTAGACCTCTGTTTTCCTGTTTCTTGGGTATATATCTTTTATGTCTCATTCCAGTATTTCAGCTGTCTTTTATTAACATCATCACCATTGCCAGCTTCTGGCAGGATGTTGCAATGTTTGTTGTGCAGTGTTCTCTACTGCTGTCCCATTGCCTTTCCACCTTCTCCTTGCTGTTTCACGGGAGTGTTTTTTTGTTTGCTTTTTTGTGTGTGTGTTTCTTTTTGTTTTTTGTTTTTTTGCTTTTTTGGTATTTGGTTTTTTTCCTGTAGAAGGAGTAATCAGCAGTTAGAACTACAGATTTTTAACTCAGAATCACAAACAATCACTTAATCTAATTATTGGTCTAATGAAGGCAACAAACTGCAAGACTTTTTGTAAATATGAGAGTATAATTATTCAGCTGATCTCCATGTTCAAAAGACAAAAGATGAGTCTCTTTATCCTATGTGCTTACTTCCTTCCTAGGATGTTTCCTGAACAAAAGAGGGCACTGATGATTGTGTAACTTGCCTGTGTCTTTGCAAGACTGGGTATATATCTGTTGCTTTCTGTCACAAACCAATACAAACAACAGCAAGAGTAGCAAAGTTCATTTGCAGCTGTTTGCTGTGCAGAAAAATCAGTTGGCATTTATAATAAAGCCTCTTCTGGGAGATTACAAGAGCAAAGTGCCAAAATTTACTCTTGTCTGCTGCCAAGGGTCACAAAAACCTTACTTAACTTCTAATGTTCTGAGTTTCTGTTTGTGTTTTTTGTCTCAGTTGTTTTGTTTATGCTGTTTGTTGATTTGCTAAAAATGCTTGTGGAGTCAGTGCAGTAATTTTTTGTACAAAGCAAAGAGGATAAACGTGACTATGGCCATAAATACCATTTGTGCTTTATTTGGGGGTGAAGTTTTGTGACTTGGCTGTGAACCATGATGCCTCTACCAAAATTCTGTTTGACCCAAAGAATCTGAGTACCCACTCTGAGAAACAGATGCTCAGTAGCCCTGCAGCAGTGAGAAGAGCCCTTGGGTCCTCCTGAGGCAGGGGGAGCGGCAGTGTATGTGGTGGGTTCGGTATTGTGTCTACGCAGGCACTTTGCAAGTTGAGGCACAGATGCCGATGCTGCCAGTTGTTTTATTGGGACCCTTTTAGCCTGTGCCTGAGCATCAACAGTGAGATCAGTAAAGGCCATATGAGCTGAGAAGCATCAGTGTGCTTTGCAGTGCTGCTGTTGATCAGGGGTCTTTATGGCCTTTGGTTTTTGTAACCCCTTGAAGCCATCAACCCAGCTGGAAAGAGGTGTTCTCCATCTGGCCCTTCAGTCATTGTGTTGGACATCACTGGAGCAGTTCTCTATGGCAAAATGGTGTTGAGCACCTCAGAACAGATTGGGAAAGATTATATTGAGAAAACTCATCTATCCCAAATAAACAAAAAGGTGTTTTTTTCTCTTGAAGGTGTATTTTTCTTTCTGAGTTTTTGTGTGGGCCTGCAAAGGTTTTTGCTCCTCACTTTGCTCGAGCCAAGTGAGGGCAGGAAAGTAGCACTGTTCCCTGCGGCTTGCCTGCCACCAGGAAATGCTAGCAGGCAGCCTCTCAATAGGAGTGTTTTTTAACTCTGTTTGTTTTCCTGGTAAGAAGCTACGCCAGTGGCCTGTGTGGTGGCTCCGCCTCCTGCTCTTCTGGCCAGCTTCTCCACACACTTGGCATTCTGCAGCTGCAGTGCCGGGTACAGGCAGTGCCAGGTTTGCTTCAGGGATCAAGGCTCAGAGCAGGAGCCTGAGAGGTGACGATGGAGGTCCTGGAAGGATTCTCAGGGAAACCCCAGCTGCTGCCCTGGGGAGCTGGGATTATTGCTCTGCTTTTGACAGTCGTGACTGTGTGCTCCCTGCCCTCCCTGATGGAATACTGGAGACGATGGCGGATGATGAGCTTGATCCCGGGTGTCAGCCCCAGCTATCCTGTGCTGGGAAATGCCCTGCTCTTAGAGCGGAAAGGAGAAGGTAATGCCAGCTCCCACTGTGGCGCAGCTGTGAGTTCCCTGCACTGCCTGCTTGTGTGGCTGGCTGGGGCTGGCTGGGGAAGGGGATTGGGCTGTCAGGATGTGATCTTGCCTTTAGGTCTCTCTGGGCAATGTGAGAGAGGGCAGTCTCTGTCACATTGAGAGTGAGAGGAGTGGGCAGTCAAGAGAAAAAGAGGAACTGCCTAAATGTGTTATTATTGTTGGTCTCGAAGATTAGCTAGAGGTTAAATATGAGGGCGCTGCTGCTGGGCTCAGACCGTTAAGTTGTTGGTAGGGTGGAGCATGAACGCTGTGGAATGTGTTTTAGTGGGAGGGAGGCGTGCTGTGGGCTCTTGCAGGAAGTGCTGTTTCACAAAGTTAAAACACTATATCCTCGTGACTTTTTGCTGTGATCCAAACAAAATGTGGAACAATTACCTTCCCCCAAGCAAGCATGTGCAAGGGACTTTAGCGTGTCAAGTTGCTTCTACCCGGGCTCGCTTCCAGAATCATCTGTGACTTAGATTTATGTATTAGATGTGAAAGAACTTGCTGAACATTTGTAGTACATCCCTCAAAAGTAAATCTTTTTATTCTTGAACTGATTAATGGGACTTTTTTTTTGCCAGGTGCGTGAGGGAGCTCTATTGGATTTCCCTTTCCATTTGGTACTCATTTTCTAACAGGAACATATTTCTTAAGGAGTTTGTGTTATGAAAGCATTGCTGAGTCTGCTGCCAGTGGCCCACACTCCTTTGTGTGTGTTTGTGATGCCTGTGTATGCCACATCTGCTCTGTGCACATGTGCTGCTGCTGGCTGTGCAGCTGTGTATGCTGCCAGAAGAGAGACTAATGGGTTGTGGGAGCAGGGTGAACTCAAGTGGGTGTACGGCATTAGAACACAAATTGCCCAGTGCTGATCCATGCTGAGACACAAGGCACACTGTCATATCTTTCCTCTGGATCCAGTCCCATATTTAAGTACAAATATGAGACATCTGTGGTGAATGCGAGGGCAGGCAGATTTCCACAAAGATGACTTTGGGGAAGCAGTAGGAGGATCCATAGGGTGTTTATATGAGCTGGACTGAGAGATTAATTTACTTTTATTTTTCTTTCTTAACCTCTTTTTAAAAAATCTTCTTAAAGAGCCCCAAACCAATCGAGAACATTGTTTCAATCTTCAGAAAGCAAATTAATGTGAACTCATGTTTTGTGTAGTCCCTAATCTCATTTGTTAACAGGAATCCCACAGCTTCTGTGCTTTAGTTAAGGAATCACATAGGTCCTATGTCCAGCCTTTTTTGTTCTTGTTTATTTATGTAAAAAGATGTGAAGATTGTGGTTTATAATCTTTTTCATTAAAAATATGACCGAAAAAACTTCTAAAAAGGGTAAGTTTCTATAGCAGAAAGGAAAATAACTTTTCATATAATGGGGATGTTTTTATTGGTATTGCTAGACAATTGCTGGAAAATGTGCTATTTTAATTGTGGCAATGTTAGGAAAAATATTTTAAAAATATCAAAATAAACTGAACACACTCTGAATTGTGTTAGATGAGGTGTCAGAACTTTTCCTAAGACTAGGGAAAGCTGTATTTGAGCATCTGTTAGGAAATGATAAATTTTTCTAATATTAAGCTTGTTTCTGAAAGGGCGAAGAAGTGTTTAATCCTTGAACATCCTGAGAGTGGCCCCCACCTCTAATATTGCAGAATGAACCTGTTTGTCCTCTGAGATGAGATAGTATCCAAGAGACCTTTTTGAATCAAATCAAACTTTTATCTACTGTTCTTTCGTTGCCAACAGATTCAGCTATCTCCAATCTTTCTGTATAGCTGAATTGACAAGACATGGATAATTGTATAATAATGTGGGAGGAGAATTCACTGTGTTGCTGAGCTCACTAGTATGAAGTCCAACTGGCAGCTGGAAAACAGTGGTATCCCTCAGATTGATCTGTGTCATAAATAAATAAATGTGGTATAAAATAAATGTGGCATAAATGAGTCTGTGCCTGAAGAGATTAGAACACCTGAACTGTAAAATCTACAGGTGCAAAAGATGCTGCTTGGTCACAGCAGCAGGTTAAAACTACAACAAAAATCAAAATTGCAGGGCATGTGGTGCAAAAGAGTTCATTACAGAAGACTTTCTTATTTTGTAAAACCCCCTGTGAAACTCTACTCTTATTTTCTATTCCAGATTTTTTTAAACAGCTGCAGTTTTATACTGAAGAGTTCAGAAGTTGTCCGTTGTTCAAACTTTGGATAGGACCAGTGCCTCTCATGATATTGTATCATCCTGACAGTGTGGAGGTGAGTGTGCTGGTTTCCTGTCTAGTCTACTGTCATGCAGAGCAGTGTCCAACCTGTTAGTTTCTATTATCTCAACGTAATTTTTGTGAAAAAGGGCTTGGACTGATTTGCTTTAGGATGGTTCTCTGAGTTAGTGCTAAACAAAGATGTAAAGTGAATGAATATAAAAAGGCCTAGTCGGGGGAATGGAGAGATTGAAGATAACCAGCAAATGAAAGCATTGAAGAAGCATTAGCTTTGTTTTCACATGTGCGAAAGCTTCTTCTGCCAAGATCAGAAGAAACAAGCAGATAGCAAGGAAGATGGGACCACTGAAATAAAGATAGAACAATAGGAAATTCAGGTTGCAATGCTTGTGTCTCTTTGACAGACTTTTGCATTAAAACTTGGTGGGTCTGTTTTGATGCTATTTGAAATGTAGTCATTGGTTTTGCTGCTGACATTGATTGTCCTTGAACTAGAAAGACCGTGTTGTTTCTCTGTTGGAGTGTTTTTTGAAGAAAGAGTGAAGACATCTCTCTCCATCTAACAAGTAATATTTTTCCCTCTCGGTTCATTTTTCTGACAGGTTATTCTGAACAGTTCAAAACATATAGAGAAATCATACCTGTACAAATTCCTGCATCCATGGTTGGGCACTGGACTTCTGACAAGGTATAATGTATAATGAAATGCAGGTGCACTGCAGTCTTTTTAAAATTTACAGGGTACATGATAAGAAGAGGTCTTGGTGGCAGGAATGCTGTGTGTATTTCTGAACAAAGAGATTGTGTGCATTGCTTATCTCAGCTGGTCGTACTGCAGACCAGTAGGATAGGCCTGAGGGTGGTGATGCTTTGGGGTAGGATCAGAGAGTATCTGCACCCTGTACTTCATTTCATTCATGAAGTAGAGGATCATGAGAAGTGAGCCTGGGTAGGAGCATAAATCAGGAGTGGAGAGAAGGAGGAGCAGTGATGTAAGTGTTTGGCGTCCTCCAGTCTTGGAAGGGCAAAGGAAGGATTGATCTGGATGATGCAGATATTCAAAAGTCAGAGCAAGGTAAGTATAGAGTGGCTTTGTTGGTACCTTTGAGCCTCTTCTGAGTTTTTGAGAAAAGGTCCAGGTCTCTGTGTTACCTTTGTTGCTTGTTTGGAGCCCTCAGAGGTGAACTCCTCATGCTTTATGATGGGACCATGGTATTGTAAAAGCCAGCTGTGATCATCGGTGTGGGAAGTGCAAGTTCACGTGAGACAATGAGGCATTCATTTTATCCTGAGTTTTGTTCCTGGCCTTTAGGAAGGCAGTAAATAATCAATACCAATATGCAGAGGTGAGGTCCATGGGCATCAGGCATGGTGTATCCTCACTGTCCTTCCTTACTTGTTGTTTTGTCTTCCATACATACAAAGGTATTTTGACTTCCTTGTGCTTGCAAAAATGTAGTGGAGGAGAATGTTCCAGTCTCTGCTGGTTAGAGGCAGCAGTAGCAGACAGCAAGCAGATATGCTTGCCTGTAGAGTGCCCCAATAGCAAGATAACAGGGGGAATGGTGTGATAGTTTTACCCTGTAAGCAGAAATGCCAGCTGTGTGCCTGTGGGGCATGTGACTTAGAAAAAATAACCAAGGACCCCTAGGAAGCTGGTGACACTCACTGTGGCTCCATGCTTTTCATTGGCATGTGGGAAGTGATTACTTGTCTCCAAGGAGGTAGATTGCAGCCAGGCCTTGAGGCAGTCATTTTTATAATTTCCCTAGGATCTAGTTCTCTGCAGGCCTCATTTCATGGCCAGTGGATGAAGCACAACTACTAATTCAGAGAGAAGGGTGGTGGGTTGAAGCCTTGATGCTGAATAGCTGATTTGGCCTCTGCCTGGCTTCTGCTTGGTCTCTCTGAGCCTGTGCACTGACTAACGAGGATGTATTGTCTGGAGGCTTTTTGGCATCTCTTGTTTTGTTGAGATCAGCTGGAGAAATGCTGGCTTCTTCTTCCAAGGGACCTGGAGCAAGAAATAATTCCATTTGCTCCTTGTGTGGAGTGCCATGAACAGCTTGAAGAGACATCGAGAGTGTATCCACCTTTTCTAGGCTGCAGTATTTAATGTGTACTTCCTGTAATGGTGAAGATATTATTTTTGACTTGGAGTTTTTAGCCTTCCTTCTCCCCATTAATTTTACAGCACTGGAGACAAGTGGAGGTCACGGAGAAAGATGATAACTCCCACATTCCACTTTGCAATCTTGAATGACTTTCTAGAGGTTATGAATGAACAAGGAAATATTTTGGTGGAGAAACTTGAAAAGCATGTTGACAAGGAGCCATTTGATGTTTTTATGGACATCACTCTGTGTGCCCTTGATATCATTTGTGGTAAGTCCTGTTCAGTTATTGTGGTAGAATGGTGAATGATGCAGAAGATCATGAGTTTAGCGTATGTCATGTGCCAGTTTTTGTAAGATGATTGAAGAGGAATGTCCCTGAATATTTTCTAAATATACTTCCATCCTTCCCAACCTTTTTCCCAGGGTTTATTATGTGCATCTGAGCAGCTGAGTTTGTGGGACTGGCAGGATAGAGGTAGCAGTCTGAAGTGAGGTTGTCTTGAGGAGCAGGATTCCTGGGCATGGAAATAAAAAGAAAGTTCATTCCCTGCAAAGAGATACGTGTTTTCACTTGTCAAAGGGATGGTGTGGTGACAGTCAGAAGATGGGAGCAGTAGTAACTTACTGTGTACGCTGCATTTCACTTTGCACTCATGGAATTTTGATGTTTTCCTCCTAGAAACAGCAATGGGCAAGAATGTGGGTGCCCAGAAGAATAAGGATTCTGACTATGTTTCTGCTGTCTACAGGTAAACACACATTTTTCCTTAATTACTTTGGAGTTGAGCTGAAATTAATGCTGCTGGTGTCAGGAAGGAAGGCCAGGGAGTCAGAGACGGAGGGATATAAAGCATTGGAACAGATTAACCCTGAGTCACTAAATACCCTGGAGGTGTTTGAAAGACATGTTCCTATGGCACTTAGGGTCATGGTAATGGACTGGGTTAACACTAGGTTAACAGTTGGACTCCATGATCTAAAATGTCTTTTCCAACCTAAATGAATCTGTGATCCTATGATCTCACTCCTAGATTTTGATAGTGCTTGTTGAAACTGGTATGATACAAAAGAGGGGTAGATCTGAAGGGTTTGATTATCATTGGTTCCTTGGCCTTTCCAAATTGTACAAGTGTGCTTGAAGTTGGTAAAAATTACTCCTCTGCAACTGAAGCATGTGCAATTATTGAATAGCAATGACAATCAGCCCTTCCAAATGTGCTCCAGTTGTGTTTGAGCATACTTGAAGTCTCATATTGTTAATTTTAAATACATTTTAAGTACTTTTATGTGTGGTCTGGAATCTGGATATTCAAGTAGGAATGCAATGCTCTCAGAAACTGAGTTCTTGGGGCAGATATTATGGGAACCTGTCATCAATAGTCCTTACAACACTGTCAGTGCTTTGCTGAAGTGGGGTGTGACTGGTCTGGATGACTTAATAGAACGCTTTCAAGAGGGTTCCAACTAAATGACAATATGCTGTCCTTCTCAGAGACCAGTCCTTAAAGATCTAAAACATGGTGATGCTAGGATAAGTAACAGAAAATTTGAGATTATGTAAAATCAAGCCACAAATGTGACTGGCCTTCCTTTCAAATAATGTGTTCAAACCTACACTATATGTAAAGTCAATCATTTCATAATACTTCATATTAGGGTACATAGAAGTTTTTTATTTTTTTCTTGAAATGTGCTATAATTTGGTGTTTTTTTTAAAGTAATGGTACACGTTATAATTGTTTTGCCCCTAGGATGAGTGATCTAATCCAGCGGCGACAGCTAAGCCCTTGGCTTTGGCCTGATTTTTTGTATATATTGTTCAAAGAAGGAAGAGAGCACAAGAGGAAACTCAACATCCTTCACAATTTTACAGATACAGTATAAAGTCTTTTCAAAAAAAATTATTTATAATGATAATTTTCACTGTTGGATCAAAGTTTTGCACTCAGATCTTCCAAATGGGGATGGGGTTCAACCTCCTTGATATGCTGGCTCTATTGGGATACTGAGGAATTCCCTGAATGGAAGACAAGGGCTGACTTCCCTTTTAGAATCTCTGTTGAAATTAAACAAGGAAGTAGACTACTCCAAGGGAGTGCTAGAACTTGCAGGTCCTTGACAACTGAAACAAACAACAGAAATTGATTGAACTCTTGTTCTGCCCCAAAAGTTCCACAGCTGGATCACCTCCAACGGCTCACTGCCAAGTTTGGAGCGGTAAACGTAGGGCTCTGCATGATAGTGCTACTGGATTCAGCCCTCAGAAACTGAAGGCTGTATTCATTTTCCCCTATTCATAACAGAACTGCTGAGAGGAGCAAACACATGCAGGTCCCCAGATCAGCAGCAAGGCACTTTGATACAGAAATCATTAGGCATGCATCACTCACTTGGCACAAAGTAAAATGTTCTCCCACCTTAGACTGTGGAAGTAACAGCCTTTTCTCTCACCAAATAATTAGTATGTTATTCTTGCCAAAGTTTGCCCTCCCAAATCTACTTTTAGGATGTTATCAGAGAGGCTGCTTTCCCTATGCATGTGTCCTATGATGTCATTGTATTAATGTCTATGACAAAGGAAATAATCTTTGAACTTAGGCTACATATAATGAGCTACATTGACTCTATTGGGTTTTTTTTGCTTCCTTTTATTGGTAATTGCAGTAGTGAGTCATGAAAGAGGTGCTTAAGAGGACCTAAGGCAATACTTGCACTCTTCCCATGCTGGGCTGGTGCACTGAATATAATAAGCCAAATCTTAGAAGATGACAAAGGACTGTAAATAATAGTTGCATCTGGTGAAGGTGCTGACAGCAAGTACTGAGGTGAAGGATGGGTCAATATGTGACACATGTGCGTGTTCAATAAGGAAAACAATGTGTGTGTATAGAACTGTATTTTTTTCTTCTGTTCAGTGAATCCTCCAAACAGAATTGCATACTTTACACCCTTTTAAATTATTTTGTTGTTTTTAAGAGCAATGCCAGTTTATTGAAGGGTTCTGTTTTGGCTCTGCAACAGTGACAACAGTAAGAAATTTACATCTGTTACTGCATCTGTACTTTGACCTAAAAAAAGGAAATTCAGCCATTGCTCTCATACTGGAGAAAATTTGGGAAGCTTTAGTGTAGCAGGTTCAGCAATACTATGTGTAGCCTTGACACGTGGTTCTGGGATGCCCTGGCTTCTCTTCACTTTCCTGAGTTTTTTGGAGGTTGGAAGTGAGATATTTCCTTAGTTCTCAGTTGGGATAGAGAAGATCTTATTGGTGATTAATGTGATCACACTGTGGTGATTTTTTTGATATGCGGTTGCCATTGTTTGCATTCATAATTGGCATGTTCCAGATACTCTGGATATGTTTACACTTCTTGATGACTCCCAAGTTGTTTATGTAGTTTAGCTATCTATTTCCTTGATTGCACAAAGGCTGTTCAAGTTTTATTCTATTGCTTGGGGTAAGAGAGGTTGGTCATAATTCACTACTAATACAAAAAGTCAGCTAAATTTCATGACCTAATGCTGACAGCTGTGCTAACTAGCTCATGTAGACTGCTACAGATGGATGTTGTTTTGGTAAGTTAGGACAAAACTGTATGAGGCAAATGGTGTGCTTGTGCTGAATTCATCATTTCTCATGCAATGGTTCTATCTCAGGTCATTGCAGAAAAGGCTGAAGAACTTAAAAGCACCAAGCAAGAGAAACATGATAATGATGGCAACTGTGAAGAAAGTGGTTCCAAAAAGAGAAAAGCATTCCTGGACATGCTGCTGAGTGCAACAGATGATGAAGGGCAACAATTGAGCTACAGGGATATTCGTGAGGAGGTGGATACTTTCATGTTTGAGGTAACCAAAGAACTTACTGGTTTATTGTTCTTTTGTTGTTGTTGTTATGGATGGTTTTGTTTGCTGGGGTTTTTTGATTATTTTTTTCTTACTGCAAACCCAAGATTTAGAATTTGCAGGTGGTGACTCTTAGTTCAGGAGGTTGCTTTTAGCATGGTAAGTCCTGGAAGCCTAAGAGAAAGTACCAGTGTTTCTATCCTACAGAGGTAGGCTAGGACCATTGGTATGCCCTGGAAAAATGTTGGACATTGTGTATGTGGTGGGCCCTGCCTATGTGAGCAGGCTTTACCCATGAAAGCAGGTGAGAAATAAAAGCTTAACGGTTGACATGGGCCATGGGCTCTTGCCTTTTGTTACAAACTTTATTAGCACTGAAGAGAACCTTAAGTAGTTTAACAGTTTTGACTAGCATTTTGTCATATCTCCACACATTTTTTCCCTTTCTACTTTCCCTGCATCTACATTGGCTACAGTCTTCTGTTTCTGTCATCCACTGTGCAACAGTGCTTCGTCTTCTTGTAGAAACTTGTCATAGAATGGCTTGGGTTGGAAGGGACCTTAAAGATTGTCTAGTTACAACCCTCCTGCTATGGACAGGGATGTCATCTACTAGATTAGGTTGCCAGGGCCCCATCTCACCTGGCCCTGGACACCTTGAGAGACAGGACATTCAAAACTTCTCTAGGCAACTTGTTCCTCACTAATCTATGAGTAAAAAATTTCTTTCCAACATCTAATCTAAATCTCTTTTTTAGTTGAAAATCATTCCCTCTTCTATAATTACCTACTCATATCAATGTCATACTCCCTGTTTTGTTTTTTTAATAATTCCTCTCTAAGTACTGAAAGGCCACAATCAGGTCTTCCCAGAACCTTCTCTTCTCCAGGCTGAACAACCTCAACTCTCCGAGCGTGTCTTCAAGGGAGACATGTCCCATCCCTCTGATCATCTTTGAGGCCCTTCTTGACTGATTCCATAAGGGAGGATCTGAAGAAGATTTTTAGGAATTTTTCACACACCATTAGATGGACCTGAATTCTCTCAGAAGAGCTTAATTCGTAGAATCATATTAATACTGTTGTAACCTGAGAAACTCTCTTCTCATTGTGCCATTTCAATACTACAACAGCATCCTGAACTTCACCACAAGTGTGATCTTTTAGTATCAAAATCCTGTTTTGGCCAACTTTTCCCTTTTCTGTTCCTCCTTTTTTTTTTATATCCTTTTGCCCCCCCACCCCCCTTCTTTAGTTCACCTTTTGTCTCTCTTTTCCTTTCCTCTCCTTCCCACAGTGCTGTGAACTAAGAGTTGATTCCCTTCTCATAGCAAACCAAGTATTTTCCCCTATGGCTACTGTACTCTGCCTCATTTGACCATTTTTAGATAGTTTTGTAAAGCTTACAAGTTATGTCCATTGTATCTCTCCTGTGATAGTCACTGCCCCTCCCAGATGTTGACTGGACTGTAACCAAAAAGATGAATATACATCTGATTCATTGTGTAGATAGTTCATGCAGCTCCCGAGAATCAGAAGAGAGGGATTTTGCTTGGGTTATGTCACTACTTTCCCCTTTTGTCAGCACAATCGTGAATCACCTTTTATCTTGATAGTATGTTGAATAGAGTTATTCATTCTTGATTCTTGTTTTTGTCATGGCCATGGGACTAAAAAGTCTCACTTTTCATACTATCTGCACCCCTAAGTATTTACAAAGCCCACTGGTGCATGGGAATAGAGTTGAAGTGAATGTCTTTGTAAATCTGTAGGGCCATGATACAACAGCAGCTGCTATAAACTGGGTCTTGTACTTGCTTGGACGTAATCCAGAAGTTCAAAAGAAGGTTCACAGGGAATTGGATGAGGTGTTTGGTAAGTTTCCATAGCTCCTTCATTGGGGTTTTGCTGTATTTGTGAGTTGAAATGTGTTAAAAGCTTAGAAGGGGATTTAGGAGCATGCCTTGTGGCCCTTCTGTGGCTTTCAGCAGCTAGAGGTGGTTGGGATGGGTGTGGAAAGGTCTGTAGGGGTGTACAACCAACCTTATGTCTTTGGGGCAGGATATGCAAGTTCAATATATTTGTAACACCTCTTATGTAGTCTTGGTGCATGATGAGAGTTTATAGGGGGATCCAGGATGAATTTGTTTAGCCAAAGATGGGGAGTTTTGGTCTTGGTCATCCCTCTATTTGTTTTTGGACAGGCATTAATGAAAGTTCTGTTACAATGGACAATTTGAAGGATCTTCGATACCTTGAATGTGTTGTGAAGGAAGCTCTTCGTCTCTTCCCTTCAGTTCCCATGTTTGCCCGTACCTTGAGAGAGGATTGCTGTATTAGTAAGTGGTGTTCTGTGTCTGCCAGTTTGTCTTGTGTTAGTGTTTCTGCAGTGGAGATGTTTCCCAAGTAAAGGGCAGTGTTGTTTTATTTTTTACTGTTCTGTTGTGTATAGGAAGTCACTTGTTTGCTGTCATTTTGACTCTTCCTTTCTCTCTTCTCTTTAGAGGGATATCAGATACCGAGAGGTACAAATGTCCTTGTTTTAACTTATGCCCTACATAGAGACCCTGAGATCTTCCCTGACCCAGAGGAGTTCAGGCCTGAGCGATTCTTCCCTGAAAATTGTAAGGGAAGGCACCCATACGCTTATGTGCCCTTCTCAGCTGGTCCCAGGAACTGCATTGGTATGTATCTGAAGAGGAAGCCCTTGTAATGTAACAGCTCTGCTTTTGAATGTTGTAACTGAGACAGCAATGAGTACTGTTTGTATAGTGTTCTTCCTTGCTCCCCACCCCTGAACTCTGGATGCTGTGTGCCCTGCAAGCTGTCCCATTTGTTGAGCTACCCCATTGGCTTCTTCCAGAGTATTTCCTTTCTTCCCAGGGACCAGTGTCCGTCATGCTGATGTTTCTTCCTCACTGATGTGCAGCCTGGCAGCATGTTATTGGGCTCCTGTATTAGGACATGATTGCTTCCAAATTTCTGATCCTCAGTGTCAGCAACACAGATTGAGAGAAGACACATGTAGTGCACCCGTTTTGCTCTGGAAACACCTCATCTGTCCCTCTCAGGTTCTGAACAGGATGTCCAAAGCATGCAATCTGCAACTAATGTATTCTTTCCCTTTTTCAGACACTGTAGTTGGTTTGGTGTTTTCTCTGTCATCCCAGAACTCATTAGCACTTTGAGATGCCACTGAGATGCTTGGCATTTATTTGTGCTTCAAGTAGAGACAGTGTTGTTCGTATTGTAGAACATGTGAAAAGACTGTTCCCTGCTGTTCTTTCACTTAAAATCCACTGATTTTAAGTGGGGAACATCCAAAAGTTGTCCTGCCATTTACAATAATGGGAAAAATTACTTTTTTTGTTTGTTTGTTTTGTTTTTTGTTTTGTCTCATTTGGTTTCTGGTTTTGTGGGATGCAATTGATTTGTTTTGGTTTGTCTCATTGGTAGCAGGTGCCCTTTTCCATAAGAGCAATAAACTAGGTCTTTCCTTGTTCCAAAGAGAAATCTAATCTAATATGACATATCTAGCTAGATGCTGAGTGCACAGGAACATGTGCAGGAGAGATGGTTCATTAGTATCATTGCAGAAGTGCATCATATTTACATATGTGTATATAATACAGAGGGGAGAACATAAAATGTTCTCAGCACTGTGTTTTGTGTCCCATCTCTATATTTAGTTTTTGTGAACTGCCTCGATTGTGACATGTAGTTTGGTTTCCCTCACATTTCTTTGTTCTCATGTTTCCTCCTTCACCTATCTCTGAATTATAAATTGAACTTTGCCCTCTGTGCTACCAAATCATCAGTGTGTATGAGGCTTAATGATCACTGAAAGAAGGTCTGTCTGTCATTCCGTTGCATCTCCTTTTCTCCTCTCCACATATATGGAACCATGAGATTTTTCTCTTCCCACAGTCCCTGTGCTGTATCATCTGCTCTGGTCTGCTATCCATCCCCCCTGCCTAGTCCATCCAGGAGACATGACAAGGCTGTGTTTTGTAGTAGTTCCATATACAGGGTTGACTGTTTCCACGTTGCTTGTTTGAGTTCTGTACTGTGGGAAGGAGGACATACTGTGGATTATCCCAAGAAGGCCAGAGTTTTCATGTAGAGAAAAGTGCTAGTGTTAGTTGTATCCATATGAACATGATTTTGGCCTAAAGCTAGTTCTGTTCTTGAGTCCTGTGAGCATGCAAGTGCAGCAGCTGTTGATGCAACCTGACAATAATTATTTCTTTCCTGCCTTGTAACTGGTAGGTCAGCGCTTTGCACAAATGGAGGAGAAAACTCTTCTAGCCCTCATCCTGCGACGCTTTTGGGTGGAATCATGTCAAAAGCCAGAAGAGCTTGGTTTACGTGGAGAATTGATTCTTCGTCCAAATAAAGGCATCTGGATTAAACTGAAGAGGAGACCAAATGCTGGATCAGAATGAAAGGAATTTGAAGTGTTTACTTCCAAGAGTTTTCAATCTATTTAAGCTGAGACATCTTTTAAATACAAATATTTTGCTGTCAGTCCAGCACTTTGTTTAAACTAATTGTTACTCTTTTATTAAGAAAGATGTAATAATAGCCCTAGCTGCTCTACTTTTATAGTGCTTGTGAACTTCATGTTAATCTTTGAAATGCAAGTCTTTAAACCTTAAATTTAAACCCTGTCTTATCTGCTTAGATGAAACTATTCTATTGCCACAGTAGCACAAAAACTTTATGGTAATAACAACAGTAATGCCTGTGATGAAGTGATCAGGTTACCTGCCATAGCATTTTCCAAGTATTTGTAAGGTTTTTAGGTTTCTTTGGTTCTGAAAAATTCAAGTGATAATCCTTCTTGGCACAATTTTCTTTTTTTTTGGTGATGGCTACCTCTGTAAAGATCAAGCAAAAAATCTGATAATTTCACTCCTCTTTGGTAAGCATTTGCATTAGTTTGTGAGAAGGGAGTGCTCTGAGTCATTTTTTAGAAAACCAAAAGCATTACTCTGTATAACCGTAGCAGGAACTAGACAGTATGCAAATTACACACAGGATTTCATAATGACAGAAGCAATGTATTATTACAAACTTTGAGAATAAACTTCTTCTATGCCTCAGTGTGGACTGAAATTGTATCTGTTGAAATTTCATGCCTGTGTGCAGGTAAATTGCTGATGAATAATTATTTCTTAGCATCCATTCCTCCAGGGAATCAACTTGATTTTACTGTGCTAGTCAAAGCTGAAACAATGAGCCAGTGTGCTTTTCCTTCTAGTGCCCTGAAGGCAGAATACAGGGGTTTTTGCTAATTGATGTTGAAGAGGAATCACAGTGATGGAATGAAGTGCCTGTGAAAGTTTCTGATTGTACCTTCAGGATGGGTCAAAATCTGCTACAGGTCATAAAGCTGGAGAACAGACACTCCACAATTGTTGTAAGCTCTGAAGAAAAAGCTGATGCTAAACCAAGTTGAGATCTTCTAGCTGGTCTGGCTTTATTTGTGCCCTATGCTTTGAGGCTTCTGGCTGGTGTGTGTTGCTCCAGCATGATGTCTGGTGTCATACAAAGAGGAGTGCCCACCAAAAACCACTTGTGTTATTTATAACTCGTGTTTTTAATCTTTCCACTTAGTGGTGGGGGCTTTTGGTGTGTTATTGCCTTTAGTTTGTCCTTGGGCTGTGGGCAGCCTGCAGAGGGGGACTGGATGAGAAGCTGGAGGTCAGAACTGATGCAACTAACATGGACTCATCCACTCTAATGATTAATGTGTTACAAAATAAGAAAGGAGTAATCTGTTCTTAATAATTTTATTGAAATTTACAGATTTTTTTCTCTTGTCTGTTTCCATGTGTCTCTTTAACAACACTTAGTCACTTAATACCTGGGATACTGCTGTATGTTGCAGAATATCATAATAAAGACAAAGCAATTTATATTTGTTCCAAGTAAATTAGAAGTTTCCTTGAACCTGCCAAATTCTTTATATTCTGGTAAGCCTAGTTTTTACCGTTTTCTGAGGATCTTCTAAAAAGAAAGTGTTTAATTATTAGTTTACATAAATAAAATCACATATCTTGATAAATAGTGTATAATCACTACCTTTATTTTACCATTAAGACAAAAAAGTCTTTAACAATAATAATACTTGCATTATTCAGCCTTCTTTTTCAAAGATAGGTTTCATTGCCATATAATAGCAAGAATTTCAGATTCCAGGGCTGAATCTAAACATTGTCTTCTTTATAATGAGATAACTTTTGAGACCACCTTCATATGTTAATGCATATAATACATGACACATGTTTTCCAGAGACTCTGAATTAAGAAATTATTTCATGCTTTTGGGTACTTGGCAGTGTGAACTTTCAAGGTAAACATGATTAGCATCTAGAATATGTTTTCTCAGGAGATTTGGCATGTAGTTGAAACCTGGAGAGGTACCTCATGTCTTAAGCTATGTGCTTAAGTTGAGGACTTTCAAGAAAAATGAAAATTAATATTACTTCTTTTTTTTCTGTGGGATCTACTTTGTGGAAACAGTTTGTAAGATAGACCAAATTATAACACTTTTTTTCCATAAGATGATTTTTATGACTTCTATCTACACCGATCAATATTTTTTCTTGTACTTTACTTTTTTACCATGTTTTTCTCATATAATGTGTGTATATTTACTATAATTTCCTTATACTCTCCAAAATGGACAAGAAAATAAAACCAAAAACTGGATAAAACTATATTAATAAACTCATTATGAAAAGTATATGGGCTCAAATGCTGGCATGAGGATGCCAATGTGAAAAATCCCTATTTAGTGATGCACAAAGTGTCTTTGCTAAGATGAGCACTGATGTAATTCGGTAATCTTTGTGTTCTGAGCTGTTCTGAAATGGCAGTGATCTCTTATCTTCTGTTGTGAAAATTGCTTCTAAAGCAATCTGATGCTGCCAAGGAAATAAATATTGAGGAAAACTACTGAACACACAAGGAACTTCTTGCCTGCGGGGTAGGTGTTAAATACATTGCATTGTGTAGTGTGCTTTTATTAGGTTAAATGTGGTGTGTAGTTTTTGGTAGTGGTCTGCAACAACTCTCTGGGTGTGGGGGTTTGCTTGTTAGTTTTGTGGAGGTTTTGTTTGTTTGTTTTGGGTTTTTATTGTGTGTGGGTTTGGGTTTTTTTCCTGTAGGACTGTGGAATGCAGCACAGCATTCCCAGGTTTCCTGATAAAATAATGGGACAGTAAAATATTGTGGAATAAAAACTGCATGTGGTAGTAGCTGTTTGCAATCTTTTTCTGGAGTTCTAGGTATCTGCTGTGGTATTAAGGTAGCAGCTGATCTCTAAACCAAAATATTACACCTTCTGTAAATATCCCCTTTTGTATGGTGTCAGAAAAGACACAGCTTTCTACTGGGATGACAGAAACAAACTGAGTGTGTTTCTGGATCATGGTTTACCGCTGTTACGAGGAACACTGACAACAAACAATGTGTGACCTCCCTCTGCTGGAAGGTTCTGCTTGAGAGCACATGCAGGTGCTTCAGAGGTAGTAGAAGTTTCCAGCCACCTTGACACAATCTGCTTTTTTGGCCTCTAAAAGCTGCATGTTTTGGACACAGCAGGAGGTGGAATAGTAGTGCATACTAGATATCCACCTGCCTTCCTGAATTTAATCCTCATGTCCTAAAAGACAAAACCTCATATATAAATGTTAGTACACTGCTACAAACAAATAATTTTGCTGTATTTGATCTCATATGTTATGTCCTCTTGTAGCAGCTGAAAGAGTCATAGCCTTTGGGGAATCCTACCCCAGTTTTCTTCCCAAAATATTATTGGTGCCACACTCTGGCAAAACTCCCAGTATAGAAGTACCTCAGTTTATAGCCTGGTCATATTTAAAAGATTACCTTCATGGTTTGCATAGATGAAAAGATTAAAAGTGAAATTAACTTGCTTTCTAAACAAAAAAAAAATACATACATCTGAGATTCTTCTGAAAATGGGAGTCTCTTAGTTATACTCTGCTAAAGTGTAACCCTATCTTTTGTTCAACAAATGGACTTTTCTATTTGATGCCTGGAGTATAACTTGTGGAGATATTAAGTGTTCATTGAAATTGCAAAATATTTTGATCAAAGAAAGGCAAAAGTTATCAGTTATCAAAAAACTCAGTTAGTATTTGGCATATGCCCAAATGACCTCATTCCAGGCTAGTAATTGAGGGACACATACAACTGCTCAAGAGTTACTGTTTGACAGTTTACAGACAGATCAACAGACTGGGACCCTCCTGTGTATGTTGAAACACTGTCTTTAATATCTAACAATAGCCAGCATCAGGTGCTTTAGCTCCAAAATGTAAGGCCTTGGGCAGTAATGTGATTCTCCATTTATTAAAAAAATGGCAAATCTGATTATAAGAAAGAAATCAAAGAAGTCCTCTGAAATAAGTAGCCCAGTAGTTATTTGTTTAATATTTGCAGCTGTCTTCTATTTCTTTATTATGATCCTCAATTTAGTTTGTATTGATTTCTTATTTGACATCTGATTTGCAGTTTTTTCTGAGCTCTATTTCCAGGAAGACTACTGTTGACATGTAATTTCAGGATATGGAACAACTAAACTGCTTTTATTTTGATACAATACACAGTGCTGCACTATTCACAAATCAGTAAATTATTCTATCCAACTTTTTGCAGCCATTTCTGGTTGTATCAAGTCAAACGAAAGATTCTGCCCTAGTGAGATAGTGGATTCTTCACTCAGATAATGGCATCCTGACTCAGATGAAAAAGCTCTAGATTGTTGATCGTAAGAAGAAAAGATCAAGATTTAGATTTGGAGTTTGTTTCAGCAGCATTTGATATTTTATTTTGCTCTCTCCTTTGTCATATACATAATGATAGCCATGAAGTTCTTCAGAATATTGGTTGGTTGGTTTTTTTCCTACTTGAGTATTCAGGTTCATGAAATTATTACAGTATCCACCTTCAGGTGGAAGGGTGTGCATAAAGCCAAATCAAAATGAGAATGGGTTGCTCTCACCATACTGGTGCCTTCCTTCCCTCATTTCCTCCTGCTCTTGCTCCACATCACAACAGTGGGTGTTGTCTCATCACAGAGAGTAGATCCACTCCCATTCTGAGTTTGAGGTTGACTTGTTTTTTGAATAGGACTGCTGTAAGAAATGTGGGATTTGGTTCTGCCAGGCAGAATGAGACCTAAATCAGGCTGGAATTCAGTCATTTTCTTCCCGAGGTGAAACAGCTCAGTAATTCCTGCCACCTTTGCAGATGAATGAGATTTGTGCGTGGATCGCAGTGGAAATCAGCAGAAAGCAGTATCAAGCAAGTAGGCAATTGCACTGCCAGGGAGATGTCATCTTAAACAACTTGCTCAGGCTGAAGCAGGTTTTGTTTTTTTTAACTACCAAGTCAAAATGAAACAAAGTCAAACAGAAGCAAACTCTTAATTTTATTTTGGATTATTCAAATAAATTTTGAACTTGGATCATCAAAAATGTTTCCATTTATAAAAATGTTTTGATGAGCTCTTCTTTTATTTCTGCTATCTGAATTACTGAACCCTAAATGCAACAATTTGATTTAGTTTATTTTTAGAATATTAGCTGAATTGATACAAAGAGGGAATTAAGAGCAGCAATAAACATATATTGAGCCCTTATGAGCCTAAGGACTATGAGATGGTTTTGGCATTTTATGCACTTTAAATTTCTAACTCTTCTCCTACTTTAAATTATATAATCTATGGATTTTAGAAAGGCTCAGGAAACTTAATTCAGCATATTTTGTAATTTGTCCTATAATAAATATTATGTCCTATAATAAACAATAACTCACTCATCAACGTAGAGTCCATAATACATTTTTCCTCTGTACAGAAGTACTACTTTGTTGGTTTGAGCAACAGCACAGCAGTGTAAGTGGGAGCACGCCATGAGAGTAGCAGGCCTAGTGAAAGAAAATGCATTTATTTTCCAAAGTGAGCATGCTCATTATGATTCTCTTTGAATTGCATTTGTCTTATTTCTGAGCTTCACTATCAAATCCAACTGATGCCCTTACAGATGTAATTAAAATGATATTTGGTTTTACAGAGTGATACCTGAATTTGAGAACTGCAGCTTTAAGGAAATATTTTTTCCTTTTTTTCTTCCCCTCCCCCCCTTTTTTTTTTTTAGTAATTTGCTTTTGAAACAAACTTCCATCACCAGAAGGTGCTCCTTCCTCCGACAAAATTCTAAAATATAGACAATGGATTATTGAAATGAAATCTTACAGAAACTTCTGATGAATGTGGGTATGGCTACATTTTGCATGAATGACACGCATGATCTTGGTAAAATTTATGGTCAATCTGCTCTGGTTTTCTGCTTTTTTTGAATAATATACCTTATTTTTCAAAAAGTGTATGATTGGAGATTTTTTTTGTTTTCTTTTGTTTTTTGCTTCTGTTTTTATTTAAACAGTAACAAGCTGGAATAATTCCCCAATATCTGAAATGGAAAGCCCAGACAAGAAATGAAAAGTGAAGAAACTAAGTTCTTGGACAAAAGTTCTAATCTGTCTGTGCCACCAATTGAAATGCACACACACACACAGAAGCAAAATAATAATTTTAATTGAATACTAATATATGTTGGACAACACAAAAAATGGCAAGTTTTGCTTACTTTGTAAATATTCAAATATGGGTAGATTTTGTGATTGGTTCCGGGGAAAATGAAAATTCTATAATTTGATATAGAGGTGAAAATTTTTCCAGGGGATTAAAATATTATCATCATTTTATAGGGGAGAAAAGAGAGACTATGTTGCATAAATGTGGTTATACAGGATCAATTCCAGAGCGGTGTGGATGATAGATGTTCTGAAAATGTGCCCCAAGGTCAGTAACAATATTGACAAAAAGAGTACCCGCTCAAAGTAAATACTAAAGATGAGTTAGCATTGCAGGTACTAATATTTAACAGAAAGTGTTGACTTGTTTTTTAGTGGAATGCAAACCTGATCCATACATCCAGACTTACTATGTGTTCAGGTATGTAATCATTATTGCAACTGCTATTCAGTGAAAGTTTTTCATAGCAACAAGGCAGAGTAAGTTGGAATATTTATGACTTATGTTTTGTGGTTAATTTATTTCACAGGTTAAGTTGTTGCAGGTGAAAAAAAGTTTATAATTCTTATAGCATATGAAGCAGTGAGTGTGAGTAATTTTTTTGCTACCTTGATAACAGTATTTACTAAACTATCTGGAGAGTCAGTATTAGTAATGTCATTTCAGCAGAATATTGTTCCCAGTCTAAGCAAGAATGAATATTCTGCTGTTAAAAGGTTTGCCAAAACAGTGTCACAGCTGCAAATGTAACTTTCAATGTAATTTTGAATTAATAGTGAAACAGTATAGGTGTAAATCAGTGTTAGGCTCAGTAGTGCTTTATAAAACTAGTTTTACACTCTTTATTGAACATATCCTAAAGAATGATTTTGTGGTTTTTAGGATGAACTGGATTTACCGGACTTTTTATTTCATTTTCTTAGTTGCTTCTGTTTACAGTGGTAAGTTAATATATAATTACTGAAATTTACACACAGCCTAGAGCAACTCTTGCAGAAGGGGAGAAGATTAGTACCTGCAGCCTGCTCCTGGGAAAACGGTTTATTCTGCTGGATTGAACTTAGTTAAATTTGGGTAACTGGCATGACCCTATCATCTGACAGGGAACTTTCTAAAGGGGCTTTCCTGACACTGTCCTGCCACCCCCCAGACTGTCACCTCCCCCAGCACACATGACACCATGCCTTTCTCTAAAGGACTGAGACTGCATCCACATTGTAGCTGTGAAATTAGTGTGATGCTCCATGTTCTGTGCCCAATGGCAAGGTTCGTAGCCCAAGCAGGGGAAGGAAGCTTTGGGGCTGCAGGAGGCAGAGTAATGTAAGCCTTTCGTTCTGTGTTAATGATTTACTTTGTTCCATTAGCAAAAGTTAAACTACAAAAGTTACATTGCACTCCTCTGAAATTCCCTTTCCTGATAAATT
Organism: Cyanistes caeruleus; assembly: GCF_971803275.1. Taxonomy (NCBI): domain Eukaryota; kingdom Metazoa; phylum Chordata; class Aves; order Passeriformes; family Paridae; genus Cyanistes; species Cyanistes caeruleus. The sequence goes on along the minus strand of NC_141705.1, from coordinate 31,386,695 downwards.
ATAGCTAAGGCCTAACATGGGTATAAATTCAGTAATGTATTAAATGATTTCTCAGAGAACGATTAGGTAACAGCTTTTAAGCAAAATCTAATAGATAAATGACATATTATTTAAGAAAATATTTTACCTGGATTTAAGTCTCAGCAAAAAAATCTTGGAAAATTTCTGAGGCCTAGAAAACATTTTAATTAAATCAAAGTGTCCAGAACTGGCACAGTTTTGCATGGTGCATAGTTTTACAGCATAAATTATTTTTTTTGTGTGTTAATTTGTGCTAGAAGAAGATAAATAGGATCCAAAATATCTGGTAGAGTAAACAATTGCAATATTATTTTATTTTAGCTTTAGAACTCACTTGGTGTATTCTAAGAATTGAAAATGTTTTTTCTGTGAATTACAAAGCTGAATAAAGAAATGCTACTGAGAATATTAAATACTGTATTTTAGAGAAATAGCTTGAAAGTAAATAGATATATATACATATATATATATATATATTTATACCAGAGAACTTGGATATTTATAAAGTCAAATTTTTTACTAACAAGGATTTAACCTTTGAAACATATTAGCACACATAGCACATATGTCTAATAATCCTCATTTATCACTTTTTAAAAAAAAATAATGTATTATACCTGCGTGAAGGAACCACTGAATTGCCAAAGTATAGCTTATAATCATATTAAAAAATAGAATCCACTTGTAGTCTTTTAAAACTATCAAATCCTATATGATATTACCTTTTGTTTTCATTTTAAATATTCCTTGATACACTATGATCACTCTATAATAACAGTTTATGCCACTAGATAAAATGTTTTCAATTTGGTTTCCTCCAAGTCTGTAAAAATACATTATTTTCTCTTTATCTTTTATCCAAGAAAAAGCACTTTGCTAGATGCAGGGATAAAAATCACTGTTTCATTGGTTTGCTACTCCTTTTGGAGGGCAAATTCAAAAGGGGAGTGGTCTCCTGTGGAAAGACAGCTCTCTTGTGTGTTTTAATACAGAGATCTTAGAGCCCTTGGAAAAACTACTGTGCTTCTTCACTACAGCGGACATCCAAGACCCCCAAGTGTCCTGAGACTGACAGGACCAGAGGGACTGGCCTGATGCTGTGTCAGGGGAGGTTTTGGTTGGATATATAGAAAAATGTTCTTCATCCAGAGGGTGGTTGGACACAGGACCAGGCTCCCCGGTGAAGTGGTGACAGCACCAAGCCTAACAGACTTCAAAAAATGCTTGAAAAACTTTCTTGGGCACATGGTATTACTCCTGGGGATGGCCCTGTGCAGGGCCAGGAGAGGGTCTCAATGATCCTTGTGGATCCCTTCCAGCTCAGCATACTCTGTGGTTCTGTGATCTCACAAGTGCCTTCATTTTGAAAGATGGGAGCAGGTTTCTGCTTAGGTACCTTTGCTGCAGAGGTCCGCAGTGTGAGTGGTTGCCAGTACAGAGTTCAACATGCCATTCAGAGTTAAGAAGCCATGCAGATGCAAGGTAGTAGAACAGCTCGTTTTTATTCTAGACTGTTCCTGAGACATTATTCCTGTAACAGTATTTTCTTCATTGTGAAGAAGGTTTGGGCAGTTCAAGGTAGAGTGTGAAAGAGCTGAAGCTCTGTGAAATGCTGGGAGCCATTGAGCCTGTGCACAGTGGCACCACCTGTCATTCTGACCTCAGAGAATCCCTAAAAAATAGGAAAAAAATAGTTTTTCATAAAAGCTTTCTAACTCCTTTTGGTCTCTGCACTTTCTCTTCCTGGTTTTCTTCATAATGATGTTCTGTGTTGGTCTCTCTGAGGAGAGTCTTCTGCTATTCTTGAGAGTTGCCACTGGAAAGGCACCTTCCTCCTCTTCCATGCAGATCTGCCTTGTGGCCCATCCAGCTTCTTGGGTTTCTCTCTGGGTTCAAGCTTCCCTGCTCCAGCACTGGGTATGAGGCAGGGAACAGAGGGAGACACCCTAGACTGTATTACTTCTGCTGGAGTGAAAAGATGGGACTCTCAGAGGAATTGTGCTACTCACCCCCCCTTACCCACTTTTCCTGACAAGAGCCTGTCTTCAGTGACAAAGAGCAATGGCTTCACCCTCTTCTGCTGAACTGGGTGTTCCCATCTCTAATAATTGACACATTTTGTTATTCCGTGTCAGAATGTGTGACTCAGATCTATGAAAATACATTCTTCCAAGGAGGAGACCTCACTACAGTTTTTACGCCGACTGCCAATTACTGCCAAATAGTGTGTACTTACCATCCTACCTGTCTGCTCTTCACCTACTTGCCAGCAACATGGACTGAAGATCCTGCAAAAAGGTAGAATGTTCATGTACTTGTGTCTTTTGCTGGTCTCCTGTGATAATTTAGAAACCTGGTAACATTTTGACAGAACACAGGCATGCAGAAAAAGGTGCAGGGTTGCCATGGGAAGCAATGTCATGTATCTCTAAAATTGGTGATCTGATTGAAGATGAAAATGCTTGAATTCAAAAGGTTAAATTTGACAATGCCCAATATTTTACACACCAGGCCTTATAAGGAAGGAAAACTGACTCTGCTCTCCCTTCTCTAGGCCACGTATTTATTGTTGAGGGACAATGTGAATAATTTCACATCTCCAATGATCCCCTGTACTTTTCCCCATTCTTTTTATTTAGCATGTTTTTCTCACATTTAAGAATATCAGTAGCCTGAGAGAATGAGGTTGTCTTCTCTCTATGACCTGTGCATTTCTGTCCTCTGAACCCTGGGCTCTGCTTCTCATTTTATTGAGACCTCTTGGAGCTCCCACAAGCACAAAATATTCTCATCTGCCACCACTGCTAACAAAGCATGTAAGGCTTGACACTATTATTCTTCCAATTACATTTGTCAAAATTTGAATGTTGAGGGATATTGGCCAGGCTGCATTTCACCTGAGAAACAGTTATGAAAGTCTGTATTGTACTGCAAAAACTGTGAATTGCTGCATTTCAAAACACAGGTTCTCCTGCTATTTAAAAGACAGTGATACAGAAATGCTGCCGAAAGTGGATATGGAAGGAGCTATCTCTGGACATTCCTTAAAACAGTGTAACCATATTACTGGTAAGATATGGTTATTCACATGCATGCATCATAGCAGCTGTTAAAAAATTAGCATTTTGGAAAGAGGAATAGAATCAGGGAAGCAGTCAAGCAGTGATTTGTGTGTTCTTTGCCAGACTACTTTCAAACACAGGTGACAAAAAACACTGGTTTTACTCTTCTGGCCGACCTAACCACCACCCAGGCTCCCCAGATGAGAGAACAGGGAAATCATGCTCCCACAGTCACTGTTTCATTTGCTAGAGGCAGACAGCAACCCATGCTTTAACTGCTGACTCCAGTTCTATAGATTAATTTACTACTAGAATTCCACTCCAGAAAGTGGCTCACATGTGTGACCCTGCTTTATAACTCTGAGGTGCAGATGCTCAGCAAGGCAAAAGTGCACTGTCACAAAGTGATGCTAATACTTTTGTGACTCTGTGTAAGAATTTTTTAGCAGCTGCCTCTTTTCAGGTATACATGCTTTACATGAAGACTTAATGGCAGCTTCCCATTCCTGCAAGTTATCACCAGGCATATTAAAAGCCTATTAAATGTGTTATTTCATGTATGTTTTAAATTTGCACTGTCATAATGATGTCATTAAAAGGAGATTAAGCATGGCATGGTACTTCAGAAAAATGGAGTGAGGAAGAATATAGTTATTCACTTCCTGCCTTTGAGGACAAATAGTGTCTTAGGGATGTCAGGGTAGTTCTTTAGTTGTATTGGTATAGCATCTCAACATGGCAGGACTAAGTGGGTTTTTATGCAAGTTCTGCACTGTAGCTATTATCAATAAATTGTGCTTGCTTTTGCTTGCCACTTGCCCTTCAGAGCAGTCAGGCCCCTTAAAAGCTCTTTCCTGCCAGTAACCCTTCATGTTTGTATTTCTGAGTATCTTGGAATAGAAAAAGAGATTTCAGTGGGATGTTATTCTTTATGCTATTAAGACTAATTATTATCACTGGAATTACTGAGAATTGGACTAAAATGAAAATCTTTCCCTACATGTTTGAAGATGCCTCAAATCATTGGCTGCCTCTTGCTCTGTGAAATGACCTTCATTTCAAACCCTCAGTTGCAATCCTCCCTCTGTGGAGTGTAAATGTTATATTCTGACTCAAGCAGGAAATGTCTATTCCTTACGAGGACAGAATTTACCGTTTAAACTGCTCTATTGATTAGGAATTGGGAAAATATATTTTTATATGGGTTCTGAGTTCTTGCTTTGGTGAATGTCATCCTGGTCTCAGTCAGCCACAGTGGTTAGAGGCCCTCTCTCATGTAGGCAGAGGCACTGTCAAAGTCTGCCAGTTCTTCCCCTTGCCATGAGGTACCACACTAAACCTACATTTCTGATTTGGTGCTAGATCTATGTATAAAGTGTGATGTAACTGAAGTGAGCGTGGGATGTGGCATCTGGGTTGTGCGGGCTGTGTCATACAAACTGCTATCTTTTGGGCAATTTGGGGCACGGGATGGGGAAAAGAATAGAAGTACATTTTCAGAACTTGGTCTCTCTTTCTTCACAGCTTGCAGCCCAGATGTCCATGTAGGACTGGATATGGAAGGGAATATTTTTGATATTACTATGGCTGACAGCTATCAAGAATGTCAAAAACGATGTACCAATGACAACCGTTGTCATTTTTTTACATATGCCTCTGAAGCATTTCACAATTCAAGCTTTTGGTAAATACAGGTTGGATTCATTCCCCTGGACAGCTCTGTGCCTAAATAGATTAAATCTCAGATCACTTTAAGGTGCAAGAATTTATTCATCCTTGCAATGTTTGTTCACACTTACAGGAAGGAAAATATCAACAGTAAATCATCTTCCATTTGTCCATTGGTGAAAAAGACACCTTTTACTGAATTATTACAGCCCTGAAAAAAGCTAAAATCCTCTGAAATGCAAATTATATTGATAGCTGTGCTGCATTTTTGCTCTGTTAAATCTTGCTCTGCTTATTGTTCTGAAAATAGCATCATCAGAGCATCCAGAGAAATGATTTCATTTTAATGAGACCTATTTTTGAGCTCTTAATCTGCTCAATTTTGCAAGTTAAACATTGTTCAGCTAGCTCTGTTCATCATTTGAAGTCTATTCTAGAGGTTGGAGATTGTTCTGGCCCATGGCCAGACCGTGCACAATGGTAGGAATTTTGGGTTCAGGAGGATGGATTAGTCCAAGGAAGACTTGTTTTCTTACCACTTTCTTTATTCTTTGTCATTCAGTAAAAAATGCTTCTTGAAACAGACCAGTGTAGGAACTCCAACCAACATTAAGGTGCTTGATGAGGTTGTGTCTGGATTCTCTCTAAAGACATGCCAGCTTTCTGAATCAGGTAACTATTTAACATCTCTGATTCTGGTTAGTTTTCAGGGTCATGTATTCTGAAATGCAATCAATTGCTGACATACAGAAATGTTTTATTATGTAGAATAATCTTATTCTCAAAATATGGTTAGTACATTCAGGGACAAGGGAGGTTAATATTTTTTTAATTTTTTCATGTTATCATTTGTCTTACAGAAACAGTTCCCTTTAAAGATCCAAAGGATTCTTTCATAAGATTAACTTGATGAAATTGTATGTTATCTTCGTATCATGGATACAAAAATGAAAGATAAAAGCCCATCAGATTCAAAGATAAGGGAAATATAAAACTTTCTGCATTCTGTTTATATACTGTGTATGCACTTGGAAATTTTTAAGGGAGATCTGCAGCTTTCTAATACAGTTGGCTAATAGGAAAGGATATATTATGCATTTTGTGAGTGATATGTGATGAAAGCAAAAACTCTGTGCTTGTTTCTGCAATCATCAGTCAGACAAAATTCTCAAGAGTCTAAAATCAAACAGTGTGTATCAAACCTTCTTTTTCTCAATTGAAACATCTTCACTTTTGTATTATTTTCTTTTTCTTTTTAAATGTGTCTCCACTTTGTCTCACTGTGATATTTTCCCATCTTAATGACGATGATGTTATTCTGCTTTCATATATCCTTATTTTATCTCACAGAAAATCAAGTTTTCCTGTATAAATCATGTGTTGTAGAGACTGTATCAATTCTAAATTCTAAATCAGTGCTTGGGTTTACTTCTGGGCAGTACTGGCACAGCATCAGCACTCTCTCCCCAGTGTTCCTCCCATCAATAGTCTGGGGGTGGGCAAGATCCTGTGACAGAAGACAACTAGGTCAGCTGACCCAAATTATCCACAGGGACATTCCATATCATGTCATATCAGCTCAGCTATAAAGTCTAAGGAAAGGAGGAGGAAGGACAGACATTTATTATTCACAATGTTTGTCTTCTGGAGCAACCACTACGCATGCGGGAAGTGGATAGATATCACTTGGTGATGGGAAGTAGAAAATAAAATTATTGGTTTTTTTCTTCTTTGCTTGTGTCTATGAGAACTTTTGCTTTTGCTTTAGTAAACTGACTTATTTCAACCTATGAGTCATTTTCCATCTCATTTGCCCTCACCTCTCCAGCTGAGAAGAGGAAATAATAGAGTGAGTTGCTGGACACCTGGCATCCAGCCAAGGTCAACCCACCAAAGTCCTTTTTGGTGCTCAGCACGGACTTTTCCTATAAAACCTTGTTTACCTGAAACCACAAATTCTCTGGCTTTTACCCTCCTGATTCTGTCCCTGATCTTTCTGGTGGAGGAGTGAGTGAGTGGCTGCAAGGGGCTTGCTTGTTGGCTGGGGTAAAACCATGAAATAATGTGAAAATCAATTTTGCTTCTGCCTATCTTTCTCTACTTTCTGTGTCTTGGTGAAAGAGGCAAGAACAGGCAAGAGAGAGAAGTAATAAATTGTGTGATCATAGAAACATAGAAAGCACTAGTGGATGAAGAGGTCATCTAAGGAGGTAATCTGTCCTAATCTGAGACAGATGATGTATACCTGTCCAGACAGAGATTTGTAGAATGTAGTCATAAAACCTCTGTAATGTCTTCTGCCTTATTATTTTGTCAGTATCTGAAATGGGTTTATTTTAATATTTATTTGAGGATTTTTTCTGACTTTATTTAGATTATTCCTTTCTGTGTGGCCATTCATTTTGTGCCTTTGCCTCTCTGAATTTATTCTTATGCACACACACTATTACACATGCATAGTAATTTATCTGTTTTCTGCCCTTTGCAAAGCATCTTCCTGGAGATCACTGAATATTGAGCAAATGATCACTGAACCTGATCCTTGGGACTGTGGGTTAGCTTCCCTGAAGTTTCAGATCCACATTTTTGCTTTAAATATAATTTCCTTTGAAACTATCCATTCTTCTGAATGCTATTTTCCCTTAACTTAGAATCTTACCTGCTAATTGCAAGAGTTATTTGACTTTAATTTTCTACATTTCTGATTATATTGTTTTACTGTTCTTATTGTGTAATTACTGCCCAGTATTGCTGTGTTCTCTTGCTTATGTTTTTTGAAAACCTCATCAAATTAACAGCATTCACAGTAAGCTCTGCCTCTTCTTAGTTTCCCTTTCTGTAGTAAGATGCTCCCAATATGTTTCTATAACACACTGGGCAATATTGACTTGGTTTGCTGTACTTTCTCAACAGATCAAGTTCTCTGCTGCCACCAAATGTGCTCTCCATGACTTTACATATTCAAAAATATTCCTGAGAAATAGTTTCTGGTTAAAATGCTGTGTTACCTTTCCAGGTTATCAATCACAGAAGGAAAATAGGAATAAAGATAGAAATGAATAATCTGTAAATCTCAATCTTCTGATGATATAAGTTTTTGGAATTTTTATATATTTTGTTCTTTTTTTTATACAGATTGTCAAATGGACATTTTTGAAGATCAAGTGTTTTCAGGAATTAATATTACAAGTTTTTTCACTCCTGATATTTCTGTCTGCCAAACTATTTGTACATATTTTCCAAAGTGCTTGTTCTTTACATTTTTTACCAGAAAATCGCAAATAGAATCTCAAAGGTGAATATGACACTTAAATGATATTATGTATGTAGATTATTTAAAGTTTACTTTTTAAAAACACAGAGTCTTTTTTTAAACACTAATTTCTTTACTAATATATGTAAATTTATGTTGAAAGGCTATTTTAAGTAAAGCACAGCTTTTTATGGTTTTTTTTTCATAAATTTATAACTTCCTGTGGTCATTTAAACTGTTTTCCAATGTGATCAGGGCTTCTGTATTGTGGTTGTGTATCTGGTCTTAATCTGAAAAGAATTATACATGTCAAAAGTACAGTGAGCCTCCAGATTGTTTCAAAGACTCAAAGCTGAATTTTATGACGTTGTCGAAAATGGCCATCTGGTTTCCTGGCAGGGTGAACTTACTTGAAAAGATTTTTCAATTAAGTTAATGGCTTTAAAAATATTTCTATTTGGCTTTCTTCTTTCATGTTTAGTAGTGAGAATAGTTAAAAATCAACATTACAAACAAATCAGAAGAATAAAGTTTCAAAGGAATTTCAGAGAGAAGCAAAGCTGAGATGGTATGCATCATCTAAAGTCACCTCTTCTTTATATGTATAGATACTGTACCACCTTTACTAGTATTGTTTTATGGCATTTCACAGCACTACAAAGATGGCCTCAATTTAATGTGAACTAGTGACCTTAGTGAATGTATTTTCTTATTAAATACATCTACAGACTGAGACTTGAGAGAAAAGAGTGTATTTAGGAAAGAACCTTCTTTTACCTAAACAATTTTTTTTTTGGATGTGAGAACATCCTAACAGAACAGGTTTAGTTACTGTGAAAAATATTTCATTTTAGAAATCTTTGCCTTCTGAAGACATCAACAAGTGGAATTCCAGAGGCCCTCATATTGCAAGAAAATGCTGTATCAGGCTTTGGCCTCCTAAATTGTAGAAGATCTTTTCCTGGTAAGCAATAGATTACAATAAAAATACTAAGTTTGAATTAATCTAATTAACAACTTTCTGATGCTTTGAATGCAATCATTCTTACAGCCTGCAATTCCCGCACTTACACCCATATGGATTTTTTGGGAGATGAACTTAATGTCACTTACACTAAAGGACACAGAGCCTGTCAGCAGGTTTGCACAGACACGATCCGCTGCCAATTTTTTTCCTATTCTCTCCTCCAAGGTTCATGCCATGAAGAAGGGTGAGATATATTTTTTAAAATGTTCAAAGATTCCAGAAATAATCACTCAAGAGATGTGGTGAGGGAGTAATGTATGTGCTGTTTGGTGAAAAAAATACAAACTAAATGTTTGCATTAATTCATTGGCAGAAAGTGTGCGTGTCACCTTAGAATGTCCTCAAATGGATCTCCAGTGAAAATAGTGCGTGGACCAGGAAGTATTTCTGGATACTCACTAAGATTATGCAAAAAAAAAGCCAGTAAGTAAGTAAAATTAAGTAAAACTTCTTTTATGAAAAATAGACAGTGCTTCCCTGATTACAGTGGAGGAGGCCAAACCATATTTTTTTTAAAGTGGTTGCAATGTCCCAGTGTTCTTGTAAAGTTAGAATGTTCTGGAAAAGTGAAGTCAGTCAGGTCTTCACATAGTAAACACCAGAACAGCGCTTTGAATTTGGTTTTAATAGACTTTATGATCACAAACCATGAAAAATGTGTCATGTATCACCTTCTTCTCAATACGCGGTGCCTACTCAGTGATCAGCAGTAGTCTCATCTTCATTTTTCATTGGTGAATGCAAGTTGTCTTTAAGCTCAGTTTTAAATTATTTCTGTAGCGTGTATGCAGCATTCTGCCAGAACAATTAGGATTGTTGGTGGCACAGACTCTTTCCCTGGTGAGTGGCCGTGGCAGGTCAGCTTGCACGCCAAGCTGTCTCGCCAGAGACACCTGTGTGGGGGCTCCATCATCAGCAACCAGTGGATTCTCACAGCTGCTCACTGTGTCACGAGGTGAGACCTAAACCTGAATGCACAAATATGCCCCAAAGTTTAACCCAGCATGCAACATTAACTGAAATCTACCTTTCAGGATGATAACAATGAGAACTAGAAATAGATGAACCACTTTAATGTAACCAAACAGTGACATTTTCAGGTAGACATTCAGTTTCTTAATGTAACTTAATGTAACAATACTTTGTCCCTTTGTAGCATGGTAATGTACTGCTGATGCAGAATTATTTCAGTGAATCTGGAAGGTAAAATTCTAAAGCAGACAGCAGATACCTACAGAACCCTAGACATTCTCATGAGATACGAGTTTTTTCTTGCTATAATACTGCACTAGGCTATTTAGTCACAGACTGACTCTTTGTCTTTTTCCCTCAGTCTAGAGAATCCCAACATTTGGCGTATTTATGCTGGTATTTTAAGACAATCAGAAATAAATGAGGATACACCCTTCTTCAAAGTGGAAGAGATTATTGTTCACTCCCAGTATAAACATGCACAGATTGGATATGACATTGCTTTAATGAAACTTGCTAAGCCTATGAATTTTACTGGTATGTAACATATTGCAGAGGAATTGTGAAAACATGCAGGAAGACACAGGGCTGGCATTTCTATGGCAGCGCATGACACCTGGGCTGGCTTCCTTTAATATGCAGTTACTGGGCTTTGAAGAGAATCTATTCTGATGGCTTTGCAAAAAAAAAAAAAAAAGTGTGGCTTCAGTTTATGTGATGGGAATGATACATAGTGTAAGGGACAGAGCATGACACGGGGGCTGTCTTCAGGGGTCATGTAGATGCCCACAAAACCTTACTCTTGCAGTTGTCTCTGCTGGACAAACTAATGTTTTCTCTTGTACTTTAGATCTTCAACTACCTATCTGCCTGCCATCAAAAGAGGATGCCAACATATTTTATACTGACTGTTGGGTAATTGGATGGGGTTACAGAAAAGAAAAAGGTACAGGTTTAAAATACTTTTAAACAGTGAATTTTTGTATTTTTAAAATGAATGTGTTTGACAAAAGTATTTCCCCTTCTCTAAAAAAAGGAAATTCTGCTCTGTTCTCTGCTCTTAGATATCACTATTCCTTCTAGACAGTACTTTAATATAATTCTTTATTAGAATTGATTTCCATTAACACACTATAAAACATAAATGAAAGATGTATGAAATTATCATTAAATACCTCCATGCTCTGACACAATATTAATTTTATAAATTGGTTCAATAGTTTGAAATATCTGAGAAGTCCATCTTAAATACATCTTGTACAACACTCAAATACTCTTTAGATTCTAGCTTAATCTACTGGCAAACCCCAGTATCTATCTGGATTTTGTACACTCTTGATTTCTTCCTAGCTGAAAAAAAAGGCAATAAATGTACCACTGAACTGTTTTGAATTACAGTCTGCACATAACTCATGTTTTTTTTTTTTTTAATGTGATTGTATTCATATGACTTTAGAAACTGGAGATAGAAGTATGTTGCTTTTCTTATTATAGACCATGACAATGACTTGTGTTTTGATAGTAAATGAAATCTGAACTCCTCTGATTTTATGTGGAGATAGGCCAAAAAGCTCTTAATTATCAAGCTGTGGTTTTACAGCTATTTGTTTATATATATTTATATGTGTCATTTTTATATGTTTATTTGGATGTATATGCACCTATTTAGAGAGTACTTTTTCCTTTATACCCGTGACTATCTGAAAGTTATAGTTCAATGTGAAATCTTACAAATTTAGTTACTGTATGGACAAATTTCTTCTGTTAGTTACTAGAGAAAAGGTTACTTTTAAATACTCTTGTTTAGTCTATGTGCAAATTTCTCCATCTTAGAACCTACTAGGAGAGAGAGCAGCACAGATTTGGCAAACTGGGAGATTCCAAACATGTTGCAACACTTTACTAGGAAATAATAGTTACTAACACAAAGCAATGCTCCAGGGGGCAATGTCCTGAGAGCCATTCACACATGAGGATTTGTTGCACATCACAAGGGAGTTTTGAAGCTTTTTTTTCCCAGCCATGAGAAAGAATATGGCATCATAAAAACATTTAAATTAGAAGACAATTCACATTGTTTGCTAACACAAAGAAAGGAAAATCAGTGTCATGAACATCTATTAACACTCTAGAAGCAGTAGGCTCTCACTTAGTAGTATCAGTGTATGGAGATTTCTAGAGTGGAATTTTAACCTTTATTTTGCTAGAACCAAACATTTCTCATGTTGCCTTCTTACACAGGTCGGGTACAAGATATTCTTCAAAAGGCTCCTGTTCCCTTCATGTCAAAAGAGGAATGCCAGGCAAGGTACCGGAGGCGCAGAATAGGTGACAAAGTGATCTGTGCTGGCTATGATGAAGGAGGAAGGGATGCTTGTAAGGTATACAAACAGTATTGTATGGGTATAGATTCCAGCCAGATGTTCAAACATATAAATGAATACTACAGTTATTTTTAATTGTTATTAGTGAAGTATGATTATCAATAGAGCTCTTGATCGACTTGTCACTTTGGGTTGTCAGAAGCACTGAAAACCAAGGTATATGGAAAATATCTCTTATATGACATTGAAATCTTTAGGGATTGATTCCATGGATAGGAAACTGAGTGTGGATATAGAGATATCCATTTAGGGAATAAAACTCTTCCTTCAGACTATCAGAAATCCAGAGAGTGCAAGTGTACTATCTTTAAGCATTTCTCCAATAAGAGCAGGTTTCCTATGTGTTTGGTTTTTTTTTTTCTATACCTTGGTAGGAAATACAGTACATAAAATAAAGCATCCCCTGTATATAAACCAGAAGGGAGGGTGCCAGTAATGCTATTAAAATGCATGGGGAATAGAAGGCTAAAAACAAACTGTGAAAACTGCTCTGTTCATAATTAGGGTTGAAAATGTCACAATAGCATGAGTTCTGTGAACCAAATTCTCTGCTCAAGAGTAAACTCACGCACTTTCACCAGCTGAAATATTCTGAGTTAATTTCTGCAAGAAGAAAATAGTCTGATTATTAATATTAAATTCTCTACCAAATACAGTTTTCACTGCAAACATTTAACACTTAATAATTGTATGCTGAAATGTTACTATTGATTAGTAACATATAATTAGTTAGGAATAAAAATACGTGGAGCTGGGAAGTAATTTTCCCTCTATTCCAATTGAGATTTCTTTATGTGATACAGTGTAACAGAACATGGAGATGCTGTTTTGAAAAATAACACACTTGCTGTTGTCCTAACAACCCATACAGAATTAAAATTCTGTAAGGAGTCTTATGTTCAGAAAGGAATAGGAAAAGAAAACACAAAGGTGTTTTATCCTGAGCGGGACAGAGTCACTCAAACAAGACAAGGCATTTGGAGAACTGAGATACTAAATACACGGCCATAAGGAAAAATACCCTCAAATTGACTGTTTTTCTTACTTGCATATATAGTTTTTTTCATTGAGTTTTAAATCACTGCATGTAGATAAATTAGTAATAATATTATAAAGAAAATAATAAAAAACATTAGTTTTGAAACTGCATGGGAAGGAGAAATTGTTTGCAATGACTATTTAGAAATCAATTTACTAAACAATCAGAACACCTTCTTCACTCCTCTCTTAATCAGTCCTAAGTGAAAAGGATTGAAAGCCAGACAGTTATGCTGGTGGTGATACTGAATGGTGCTGATTTTATTCAAGGCTGTCTTTGTGATAGAAATACTGATGAGGCCTCTTCCTTGCCTGCTCTCTCTTTTTGTCCTGTGACACAGGGAGACTCAGGAGGGCCCCTGTCATGCAGGCACGAGGAGCTGTGGTATCTGGTGGGCATCACCAGCTGGGGCGAAGGGTGCGCTCGCCCCAGGCAGCCAGGAGTCTACACCAAGGTTGCTGACTATTTAGACTGGATTCTGGAAAAAACTACATAGTATGAGGATTACTGACTCACTCAAAGTGTTGCTGTGGAATAAAAACCCTCAGAGCTATGGGATAAAATGTATTAGTGCTTTTTCAATGGTGTTTTTTGTTACCCTGGAATGTAAAATACTTATTTTAAAATTCAGAAAAGCAGGAATGAATGAATTTTCCTATTACTAAATAAAAAGCAGTAATAACATTAAACTCTGTGATCACTGATTTGGCAGAAAAAAATTTATTGTTGAGCCATGGACTTCTGTCCTTGCTAGCATTAAACAGGAGTGGAGGAGGTTGCAGGGCACATATGGACCTGGGAGCTGGGAGCTACTTCTGTCTTAGGAGGCTGTGACACAGCAAAAAGAAATTTCCCTCCCTTGTCTGAATGTAGTTAAAATGGGTGAACCATTTATGAGCTTACTAAAGGGCTGAGGGAAGGGAAGCTGAGGCATGGAGGTTCCTATGCAGTTGCATAAACCTAGTTTCCTTGGGGAGTTAACCAAAAAAGTCTCAGTACTAACCAAGAAAACAAACCCAGAGGCCTTGGCAGAGGGACACATGTAGATGCAGACTAAGACCAAGCCCAGTTCATGCTGGAAAATCCCATCCTGCTGTTCCCAGCAGTCTGCCAAGGGTTTGCACAAGCTTGGTTTACCATTGTGCTGTTTTCTCCACTGCGCTTTGATCTTCTCAGGACCAAGGCAGGGAGCTCAAGCCTGTCCCTTAGGGTGCCTCCAAGTTACCAAACACCTAGGTTATTGATACACAGATGTTCTCTAGGCACATAGAATGCGAGCAGAGGAAGGCATGAAATGCACTGTTTGCTACATTGCTACTCTCCAGACTTTTTGCATTCCCAGCTGCAAGGTCACTTGAGTGTGTTTACAATCCCCACCAGTCTTTCACTTTTAACCCACAGCTCCCAATGAGCTGTCTGTCGCTTACATTATTCTAATTTCTGTAGAAATTTTTATGGTGAGAAGGATAATGAGGGTTTACTTCTTTTGAGGGAGAATATCCAGAAAATCAATATAAGGATTCCCCTCCAATATATAGATTTATTTTTCAAATACCTAACTCTCCATAATTAAAGAAACAATTTTATCCTCTTCCTATTTCTCCTTATTTCCTTTTATCATTTCTTGTTACTTTGTGTCAGGTAGAAAACATATGTCATGGCTAAAATTAATACTAGTGTGAGAAACAGGAGTCAAAAATTAATTATTTGCCCACAGTAAGGAACAGCATTTCCCACTGCATCAGAAAGGAGAGTAGAGTACTAACACTGTCTCTGCCAAACTTTATGAGCTTGTTTCCTAATCATCTACATTACCATAATTGCTGAAAATATGTTCCAGAGTGCTACTCATAATTGCCCTACACCACACTGCGAGATAAACAGCAGGAGTGGCTCTGCAAGTAAATGAGGTCATGAAACTTAGGAATTAAACATCAGATTTATGGGAGAAAATAATCAGGCTGCTGAAAATTACTTTTGTCCTTAGTTTTTTTATGCTTTATTTGTAAATAATACTGAGGAAAAGAAATGTAGTTCCACACTACAGCTTATATTCTTATCGGTGTCTGGAGTCAGGGTGTGCAGTGCTAAACTGACTGCAGTCAACAAACCTGAAATCCCAAAGCTGTATTCAAAGCTTGGGGAGTTGATCTAGCTTGTTTGTTTATTTTTAAAGAAACAGAATTCAGAGAAGGGGTGAAAACAGTCCAAACTTAACAGGAGAGGAGAGGTAATGCTGCTGTTACAGGCACATCTGGGGAAAGAGAGGTACTGCCTTCCTTTGGGCCAGTAGCAGACTCCTGGTGACAGGGGCTTGAGTCACTGGGGGTGCACAGTGCCAAAGTTCTCATGCACTGGGGGTCCTGGCTGCAGGACGTGGCCGTTCTGAGCCAACAGGAAAAGTCTGGTGTGCGCTGGGGGAACTGGATCAAGGGTAAGAGGGAAGGCACATCACTGTGCTGGGATTTTTGCCAGCACTGCAGAAGCAGAGCAGGAGATATGGGTGGGGGCCGATGTCTTTTCACGCTCTGTTTAATCTGCAGCTGGTTTAAAATAACAGCAAACCTCAGACATGCTGTCAAAAACCTAGAGACTTAAATAAGGGACTGAGAAAGAAAAAATAGAAAACTGGAAAAAAGAGAAAGATTCTTGGCATTCAACTGTGGTTCTGTCCTCATGGGGAAGGAATGAAGACAGCTGGAAAAGAGTTGCCGAGGGAAAAAAGGAATTGCTTCAGTAGGAAAACAGAGGCTGAAACTATCTAAATAAGAATCATCAGGAGACCATCCAAAATACTTGTCTGCTGATACTCAAAATGTGTAGGCTAAAGAATATATGCAATGTCAATCTGATAACTTATAATATTTTCTCATAATAGTGCTGTCATCAACTTTTTCAAATGCATAAACAGATAAAATGTGTTCTTTTTTTTTCTTTTCTTTTTTTCCTTTCCTCCCTTTTGTTTGTTTGTCTGTTTTTCTCTGCTACAACTTTTTTGTAAGTATTGCAGTAATAAAGAGGAATGGCACTCAGCAGTGCTCTGTAGACCTCTGCAGCTCCAAGTTTTGTTTCTCAGAGGTATTCCAGGTGACAGTAATAAGCCACAGGAAACTCAGCTGTTCCTGTGGAAAGGATAAGTGATCTCAATGACTGCAGACATCCCTCATGAGTAGCTGTCGACCAGATAAAATACCTTATTGCAATATATTTTCACCTGGAGCAGATATCCTTCAATGACATTTTGCATTATTTGTCAATCCCTTAGTAATAAATTCCTGATGGCTAAAAGTGACTACCTTGAATAGTTGTGTGGAGAATACAACTTTGTTTAAGATGAATGACTTTGTTTAAGATGAACTATGTGAGGGAATGTCTGATCTTTTTGTGGGTAGATACACCAGCATGATATGTAATTCATTGAGACCTTAAGACTCATGGATAGAAGTATATTGGTGTTATTAAGTGTTATGTTGCTTGGGCTTTCTGGTATCAATACATGACTTGCACTAAGTGAGAGGCAGTTTACGACCTTTATTTATTCTCCCTTCTAATCTACCTCCCTGGGGAAAAGTAATTTTTAAAAAATGAACAACCAAAAACCTATCTCAATCTCATTAAAGAAAAGACTGGTCTTATACTTTAAATCTTCCTCTGTTCATGTTGGAACAGAAGATAAACACCATCTCTTTAGTTGTTATTTTGATTAATGGCAAGTGTCTCTGGTTGTCCTGAAAGTCAATAAATCTCATAATCTTACTTAGAGATGTAGAAATTTTGGTAAGGGCAAGTGCCATTATTGATGTATTGAGTAGCAGCATTAGTCTGGCCTGATATTTTTGTACAAAGATTCCTGATCCCAGAAATTTTCAGGCTTGTTCATTTGAAACACTTCATATGTGCTGTGACAGTCTGGAGAACAATTGGTTAATCATAAAATAAAGGCATATTCTTTTGCTGCTCAAGTGGACTCAAATTTTAACTTGTAATAGTTTTCTCTGTAATCATTTTAATAGAATTGTAAAGCAGAAAATCCAGTTTCCCATTAAACTGGCAGTGCAGTGTTTCCTACCACTGCTGGTACTTTGCTTGATGTCTGAGTTTGAAGGACGATTTCTTGAAAGTGATCTGAGCTGTGAACAAGAAGACATAAAGCCTCTCATTTCCTCTTGCTTAGAGAATTCAAAATCTTTGCAGTGAAGATCTAGAGAGATCATCTAGTAAGTCCATTTCCTCTGATTTCCCAGCAGAGGGGAGTGGAACAATTTGGTGTAAGCTCCTAGGGTAAGTTTAATTTGTTCTGTGAAAAATTATTATTCTACTGTAATGAAAAATGAATCTCTGATGCTGAAAAATAGCAAACTGTATGGAATTAAAATAATTCACAATGGCATTCCTCATGGTAGGAGAACTGTGAATTCTAATTCTCTGCCTAATTTCCTGTATGTATGGAGGATTCTTTGAAAAATTATTGCTAGATGCTTTTTTTTTTCAAGTATCTGCATTAAAATGCATTCAAATTGGATTTCTACTTCAAATAGGAGGCAACGTTATTTTGCCTCTGAGCAATTATAACAGATATGCAATGCTACATATCTATAGTGAAGCATTTCCTGGAGTAGTAAATTGATTGTTTTTCCTGTGGTGTTTGTGTAGTAAATCATATTATAGATATGAGATGTGTTAGAGTTACTAGAGATTGTTGCACGCTACAAGAAATTTTTTCATGTCTTATGCAGCGGAGTTCGGTGTTTTCTTGGTATTGTGAGGGGTTTTGGTTTTGTCATGTTGTTGCTTGGGGTTATTTGTGGTTTTGTTTTTATTTTTTTATTTTTTTTTAATTTTCTGCAGTTACTCTTCATGTTTTTGATGCTCTTTCCCATCACAATGTGACGTTAGCAAATACTGAATTGGCTCCCATTTTTTTTGTTAGCTGGTTTATTTGTGGGGGAACAATGATACCAAAGGAATAGGACTGCATGCACAGGGCGTGCAAGAGTTTAAGGGGAGTTGATAGGAACTAGAGCAAAGTTAAACTGAGTTGGAACAAAAAAACAATAATCAATGAAACTTGAAGAAAGACCAGCCTAAACAGTATATACACACCTGGGTGTGTGGAACTGAAAATATGATGGAACACCTAGACATCCTTTCCAGGTCCACAAAACAGATACCCCAGGACCTGAAAATTAAATCATGTATGATGCAGGAAGTCTTTCTGTGCTAGGAAGTTGTGGAATCATCTGAAGTGCAGCATTGCCTAACACGACTGTGCTGTGCTCTGACCCGAGCTTATTATCGCACAACTCTGCTGTGATTTGCTGCCCTACACTGAGGTACCAGATACAATTGTCAGGCTCATATCTGTACTTCCACTCCATTTCCACTGACTGTACCATCTGGTAGACTTCGTCTCCCAATAACCTCTTTGTTTATTTTTGTCCCTGAAGTAATCTACAGGTGTAAAAGTGTCCAGTTTTTTTCCCCAGGAAAGGGATTAATGAGCAGAGAGATGGCTTTCGCCTTCAGACTTAGGATGTTATTTTTTCTTATCTATATTACATTCTCGCAGACAGTGAGCACTTCTACACACTAACCTAACAAGCTACAAGTGGTGACCTAGAGCTCTGTCCACAAGGCCTTTTCAGTATAAACCATCCAATTATCAAATGCCAACTAATTTATTTTTACTTTTAACCTAATGACCCAACACCCGTGTTCCACACTGCGTACTTTTTCATCCAATCACCCAATACCACCAAAGCCATGAAGAAGAAGGAAGAAAGGCAAAGACAAACCAATGCCCTAGAACCTCCATCTTGTCCCTCATTCACTGCTATATCTCAAACTCTAAACTCTAAATTTTTCACCCAGTGACTTAACCTTATTCTATCTAGCTCACACTTTCACATTCCCTGTTTCTCTACTTAGTTTTAGAAGCCTTCTCCATGGTCTTGAATTAAACCCAGTGTTCTCTTGAGTGTCTGAGCCTGTCAGCACAGATAAAGAGACATTTTCTCTGCTTGGGGCTCCAATATACAGGGATTTGGAGAATGGTATGGTTTTAGTTATCACAGGAGATCTAAACAAATATCTGTTCTGGGGTGTTATTGGGCGATGAAGCCTTCCTGAAGTTTACTGTGTTGTCTGTCCCTAGTACAGCATCATTTTTTTGAATGATTCCTGTTGTTTGAGCGCTGCTGCTAAGGGAGAGGTGCTCCTTAAGGACACACCATCCATAACGTGTTTGAAGCTTCTATGTTTCTGTTCTGTGATTCCATTTTTCTGCTCATGGTTCGCTATTTAAGAGCTTTAGGCATAAGCATTTTGTTTTTGACCTTGTGCAACATGTTGAGTAGGGAATGAGTCACACTCCATACACCACTCAGTGTCACTGGGGAAGGAGGGAGGAGCAGTATCATCCCATGGGGGGCAGAGTGAAAGTGTAGAAGGAGAAGGACAAAGGAGCTGCTCCTGTCTTCAGGGCTTCCTGGGATTTGGCTGTTTTGGCAGATGACTTGATGCCATAATATTATCTGAATGCAACTAATTTTCTGAACTCTATTTGTGGAAAGAACTGGGCTCAACAGTTAATAAAATATTTATATGATTAATACTGAATGAGTCCACACAATCCAAAACTTTGAACTTCGAAGAACCTGAAAGTTTAAGATTGGCAGAATGAACTGGTGTGAATAGTAGAATTACTGTAAACACGGAAAAAAGATGGAATAAAGAGGTTTTATATTTATTTACAGTAAATTTATTGTGCTTATTACCAGAAAGGTTTTTATGGATCTCAATAAATCTCTGATTTCTTCAACTTTCACTAAAATTTCAGGGAAAACCAGAAGCTTTTTAATGTATTCTAAAATAACTTCCAATAGCTTGTCACTAGGTGGAGCTTTAGCTTTAATTTGTTTTGAGTTCAATGGCTATGATGAGAAAATGAACATCTAGGAGGATATTTTTATTTCTATAGCTGATAAGTAATAATAAATAATTAAAATTCCGTCTTTGTTTGTAGAACTTTCAGAATTCAATGGCAGCAGATATGTTTAGCTTCACATTTCTTCATGGCACTGGAGCATTAAAAGACTGTAGGATGTGAAGACTGACCAAATCAAGTTAAACAAAAGCTATTTGCCTACAGCTCCCTGCCTATGGAACCCCATAACATTTCACATGTTAATAAATAGGCATAAAACCAGTGAAAGACACAGCCAGGGCCCTGAGCATGTCTGCTCTCTCTGGGGGCTTGGCTTGTGGCCAGCTTGGGCACAGTGCAGTTGTCTGGCCCTGAATCAGGGAGCTGGGGAGACACAGTTGGGGGAACCAGCCTGGGGAGCTATGTGTGACCCTGGCCCTCACTACTGTGCCTTATAAGCTGAAAACAAATTTACCCTGTAGTTTAATAATATATGAATAGTTGTTACTGCCAAAATCATACCCATCTGTTAAAAATTCCTTTGTCAGGTTTTCATATCTGGAAAAACCTGCAGTGAGATTGTCTGAAATGGATAAGTTGCTCAGTATTGGGAAGAGATGATAATCTGAAATATTAGTCTCCAGCATTACCTCTGAACACAACCAAAGGGAACCATGTGGAACAATGTCCCAGGTACTGCAGGTTCTTGAGCAGAAGAATAAATAATATCTTGCTCTTCTACTACAGCTCTATCATTTGAAAGTGGCTGTTGATCTTAGTAAAACTTAGACCACTCAGGCAGGAGGAAAGAGATGTTCTTTCTGTGCCTCAGTGAACAAAACAAAGATTTATTGTTATTATTGTGGATTAAAGAACATGTGACTTCAAGTTGTACTAAGAAGGAAGCTGGAAAAAGCTGTTTGGGATAAGGAGAATGAAGCAGTGGGTAGGGGGCAGTTGAGGATATTGTGGAACTTTCATCACGGGAAGTATTTAGGGCTAGGTCACACCATGCTATTACTGGCCCTGCCTTGCATATGAGGTGGACTGGACCTTCCAGCTGCTGCCTGTGATCATGAACAGCAATACAAAATCATGGGTTTTGTTTTTTTTCTCTAATTTATGTGCATTTTTGATTATTTGTCTGTTTATTTTGCATGACCATTCTTTAACTGGTTTGGTCCTTTCATTCTCCTGGAAAAAAACATTTTTTATTATGGACTTAAGTTTTCTTCCTTGCTTCAAGAGATTTTTGCTTAGAAGACTCGAGTCTATATAAGATCATAATAAAGTGAAAGGAATAAAGGCAAATTAAAAGATAAAATAGGGTTAAGCATTACTAATATAAAGATACGAGTTAATTGTGCTGTATTGCTCAATGTGATTATGCCACTGGCATGAGGAAACACCAGGCTTCATGCTGACCTGGCTGTGCAGGGACCCAGCACTTGTCTGTGCCTCAGCCTGAGCTCTTTGGGCTTGGTTTAACCCTGAGGAGTGGTCAGTGACTGCTGCCTGACCTGTTTTTGGCTGGAGTGGTGGGGAACTCTTTGTGGTAAAGGCCAAAGAGAGCTGCAGCGAAGCAAAGAGCATGCTGGGGTATCAGGGCTGGGGGAGCATTGCTCAAACTCGACTGGGAAGCAAGGAGAAACACACCATGATAAAACACAGGAAAAAGATAATTTCAAGAGGATCTTTGGGATACCCAGCAACAACAACATACTTCTCTCAGTGAATGATTGAGGATGTGATAGGTGCTGTATGTACAATCTCTCTTCATCCAGCAGAAACCTCACAGGGAAGCCTGAAACCACCAACCTCCAGATGCAAGGGAACATAGGAAGGGCAAACACACACCAGAGAAAAAGGGTTTGTAGTTGGAAAGGCTATTTTCTTTCTAAAACAATTTTTCATGTATTATTAATTAAGGTTTTCTGTGTTAATTGGACAGTATGGATTATTAAGATATTTAAATGTTAGCTGGACGGGCAATATATTTTGAATGTCCATGTGTGGTGCATTCCCTTTTGCCCAAATGAAGATTTTTTTCAGTGGAACATAAAGTAAACAGAGATTTTCTTCAGGTTATAGAGGCATTCAAGGGAAGAGTAGAAAACTTTCTCAAGGCAGTAGCAGAACTTCAGTTTGAAGTATTGTTATCTGTTGATTGGAAAACAAGAAAACCAATCCTTTTGCAATTCTTTCTGTTGCTTCTGAACTTTTATATTACTGTGCATAATACAACAGAAGCTCATCTTGGTTAGCCTCCAGGCACTACCTAATGAGAAAACACTGGTGAAATAAATAACTTAGAGTGTCCTCATAAATACAGTTGATACTGACATATAAAGATTTTGTATCCAATATTGATTATTTTTTAATTTCTGCAGAATGGTCCGTATTTGATATTCCTTTAAAACTACAGCAATGAGGTTCATAGGACAGTGGGAAGGCCACATTTATCATAGAAAGTATATTTCTGTCTCTTGTGGTAGTAGGGAAAAAGCTGAAAAACATAACCTATGGCCATTCTAGAGGCTTACAAGCTCCATTAGTATTTTTAAGCAGTTTTTCTGAACAAAAATCCTCCTGATTTTTTTTAAAAAACAAATTTTTTCATTGTTTTCAAAAACCTGACTCACAGCTGTCACATGTGTGGCCTGGCAATACTATGTAAACCTCCAGACAAGCTGAAGGGTAAATCTCCTCTACATTAAAAATGTAGGCCAAATGTTCTATCAGAACTTAAACACAGCAAATCTGACCTGAACCTCTTGCATTCCCTTTTATCTATAGCATAGGCTTTTAAAAGATATTTAGATTGCTGTCACTGGCTCCTCAAAGGTCAACACACACTGCTGAAGCACTCCAAACCTGAAAGCCACAGCTTGGTGCTGCTTTTCCATTCCAGAAGTGAGCTCCATATCAACACTATCCAGACCTACAGATATAGGTAAAACTACCCTGGGAGAAGCACACTTGGAAAAGAGATTAGTAGGGTAATGTTGTAGTTGAAACAGGGATTTGACAGAGCTGTTTATTTGGAGCATGTCATTTACATTTTTGTCTCTTCAAGATTATCAGGTATGTTCCCTCTCTGCACTTTTGTGCTCTGACATGACTTGTGGATGTTTCTGAAGTAAATACTACTGTTACTGCTACTACAATTGTTTTATCATTAGGAAATTGTCCTAGTTTCGGCCAGAGTCAGTTTTTGGGTGGTAGCCATGAGGGTGTGGAGCCTGGAGCCATGTTTGTTACTCTAGTTTTTCTTCTGTACTGCCAATCACTGGTGGGTGTGGAAGTAAGGGATTATGGTTTCTGAGAAGGAAGGAGGCTTCAGGTGGAAAGAAAGGGGACATGCAGACCTTCCACAGGTGTTTTGTCCTTTTCCAGGGGAGCAGGTGGAGCTGTGGGGTGGCACTGGTCCCAGCCACATGGTTTGTCCATCATTGCTTTTCATTGTCCAAAGATTGGGAAAAAAATGTGGTGGAGGGAGCAGTGGGGAGGTGCTGGCTACACTGCATCAAACTTGGTGAGCATTTTTTGCATGGAAATCACACCCTTTCGGTATACTTTTGTAATTAATATTTTTGATGTTTCTGTTCATTATCTTATTGCTTTTCCAGTAAATTATTATCTCGTCCTGTAATCTCTGCCTTTTGTTTTTCTCACTGGAGGGGACTGGGGAGCAGGTAGTGGCCATGTGGGGTTTAATTTCCAGTGATTTAAGCCATGACAGAAATACAGCAATATTTTCAGCTGCTATACCTGTGCTGGGATTTATGGGGAGGCTCCCAGCTGCGGTGTTTGGTGATTGCACTTACAATGCTGTGATGATTATCTACAATACTTTGGGGCAGACAAGGTTGTAAAGAGATAACCCACGTTTTCAAATGAATTGTTTGAACACAAGGAATACCCAGAGCAGGATGACTCAGGTCTGTCTGATAGTGAGACACTTAATTTTCAATGAATTGCTTTCAGTACCTTATTACTCACATGTGTATGTGGCATCAAAGCAGCCTATTTCTGGGAACAGTTTTTGATGCAGTGCAAAAGGTTAATTTGCAAAACATCTAACACATGATGCTTCATTTATTCAAGCAAAACTCTAGATTATATCCTATGAATTTATAGGAAAGGATTGAGTGAGTATGTTGCTAAGAACAAAAATTTCTCTAGTAGCAGTAAGTATTACAGGATAACTACTCATTTTACATGGACTCAGATTATCTGTTTGACTTCAGCTCATATTAGAGACATTCCCCCATGTCTAAAGCAATCTATGTCTGACTTGCTGTTGTCTGTGACTTGAGCTCACTTCACTAATTCTTATCACTTTGATTCTTGTTTCATTCATCTCTAGTTACAGCATAGTGAAATATTCTAAGACCTACTGGATGGGGAGAAATGCTTTGGATGAGATAAAAATTACATTTCAGAGAGAGGTGCAATTCCTTTTCCTTAAGGAAGATTGTAGGAACAAACAACCTGAGTAAGTTTCTAGACTATGGTACCTGGGCAATTCTATGCTAAAATGAATTATTCCTATGTAAATGAGATGGAAGTGACAGATGAATATAGAGGATAAATGAACAGTTAATTCATGTGCACGCACCTATTGGTTTCTTTTTCAGAAACTGTATGATAAGCATGTGAAATAAGCAATCATTACTAAAATCAGTTGCTGGCACTTTACTGAAATATGTGTTTCAGATATTATGTTCTGTCAACAGACATGTTTGATTGGTTTGGATAATTCCATTTTCCCTTTCATTAATGTTCAGTGCATGAAAAGTTCCCCAAGAAGGCTTTTTTAAAGTGTAGTAGAGACAGCAGAAGGGCTTATGGCTGTCTGTAGAAGGGACTTGTATCTCAGACACTCTAACAGCTACAGATCAATTTTTTGTTGTGAGGCTACCTATTGACTTTATAAGCACATAAGGAGTTCAAAGAAAAAAATTTCCAAGACTAAGTATCAAGAGAGATTTTAGTCAAATTAGGGTACCTGGTATCTCTTCCAGACATTGTACTGAAGGCCTTTTGCTTCTGTGTTCTGCAATTAGGCTAGCAAGGCAGAAAGTAAAAGAGCATAAAACAAAGCAGGCTTTCAGATGTTCTTTATTTTTAGACTGAAAAAATTTTCATGAAAATTATAATGTTTTTATTAGGTATATCATGAAGTTGGTTTTTCTAACATTTCAGCTCAGTTTTATTTTTTTTCAGGCCACTGGGCAAATCAAACCATTGAAAAAAATGTTATGATACTTTTTTTTAACAAATTAAATATTTTTGACAATTTTGGTGGCATTTATGAATTTATCACGATTAAATGCAATTGTACTTGTACAAAGACTCTAAGTTAAAAGAAAGGAACACCTGACTGTATTTTCTGGAGCACCTGACTGTGGACTTACTAGTGTAGGAAACACTAGACATTTTGAAAATGCTGTCCAGATCTTGGTTCAAATCCACATTGCAAGGTTCCAGGATCACTTGAATATTTATTTTTCTGTTTGCATCTGTAATCATAAAACCATAGAATGGTTTGGGTTGGAAGGGACCTTAAAAGATCACCTTATCCAATCCCTGTGGAATGTCCTGGGACACCTTCCCCTAGCTCACATTGCTCAAGACTCCATCCAACCTGGCCTTGAACACTTTCAGGAATGGGACATCCACAACTTCTCTGGGTAACCTGTGCTTCACTGCTCTCTTTGTAAAGAATTTCTTCCTAATATCTAGTATACATCCCTCCTCTATTAGTTTAAAACTGTTTCTCACTGTGCTCTCACAATCTGCCCATGTAAAAAGTCACTCTCTCAGCAAGCTCTGGTCAGCACATCTGGCACACACATGAAGCTCCGAAGCAGTAACAAGAAATCCTGAACTTTCAATCACAACATGTCTGATTTAAATGCCAAAATATTCTGGAGGGCATACCTTGAAGCAGCTAGCCAATGTCGGGGTTAGGCTTGTTGGTTATCCCACAGCCCATGTGAGAGCAGCCCTCACCCAAGGTGCAGGTGGTGATGCTATTGGCAGCTGACTTGTACAAAAAGGAAAAACCTTCACACCGCACTTGGGTGATGCATTTGGAAAGTCGGGTTATAAGTGCACCCGTCAGGTCTCAGTTTTTTATTTGGAAAATAGGATTCTTAAGCCATTGTGGTCTCCGATGAATTCCCTTCACTATATATTGCATGCAGTTTTAAGAATACAAGCCCAAATAACCACATTAAATAACCATTCATTTTTGCCTACTTTTATTTATCAGTACTTCTCCTGGCACCAGCACTCCCACCTCAAAGACAGTTTTTTGTGATTTCAAAAATGTTCTTTATATCAGAAGGGCTAAGTTACTTTCCCCCTACTCTGTAAGTGTACAATGAAATCAAACATCTTTGTGTAAGATGATCCATTAAGTATCTTCTGGAATAATTCTTTTATGAAAGTAAAATGTGAGTTAAGAAGACTTCTTTGGCATCAGAGAAGGAGTTAGAAGAAACTGGAGTATGTGCTGCTGTTAAGTAGTACATGTACATGTACAAAGGTTGGACATTCAATGACAATTTTAAACCATAAAAGAAGACCAAAGTTTATGACTCAGGGGAAAATTGATGAAAGACCTCATGCAAAAAAAATAATTGCTGATAAGAAAAAAATGGGGATGAAATGGGAGAGCTAGATATACTTTGGCAGTTGAAGCATGCAAATATATTATAAATCAAGCAAGAGGAGAAAACTAAATATTCTTAGCTTTTGGACTTTATTCCATAAAAACAAAACCCCAGTATATTAAAAAATAGAGGAAATACAAAGGACCATTTTGTTCATCAGCACAATAGGGTAATATATATATATATATATAATACAGAAAGAAAATGAAAGAGTAGCACTACAAATTATAGTTTGCTGATGAATGTTCAAAGTCCAAGGAAGCACAGTAAAGAATTACCACTGTTCGTGGTTATTCTGGCATTTTTTGAAAACTACAGATGCCAGCTCAAACTGTCCCAGCTATATTTCTGCCAGGGCAACATTTACATTCTCCTCATCTACCTTTGACTTGCAGTTTCTTTGAAGAATTATCCTTTTCTTTCCTGTCTCAAAACCAGCCTTGCTATGTTGCAAAAATGAAATGGATGTCATGGACTCTTAACCCTGAGGGTCAGACCACTTCAGACGTGGCTGAGACGATCCATACACATTAAGCAAAAAATTCCATCTGGAGTGAACTCAGAGGTAAAGTTTCATGGTTATAAAAGTAGTTGATGCTTAGTAGAACGGCTCAGGACTCACACCAAGGAAGGGGAGATGCTGGCCCTATTCAAGCTGGAGAGTAGTTCACCTCTCCCTTTCATGAGGCCAGAGCTTCTATCTGCAGGATTATCATCCTATGTCTTCTCTAGTCTACCTTCAGGGCCATAAAGTGGTGTTAACAGAATGACTTATGAAAGCTCTGCTGTATCACAGGAGAGGACTGAGAGCTGTGCTCCTGTAAGTGATCTCTGGGCCAAGATCTGTACGAGCTGGCATGTCCAGGCGGTGCCATGGGGTGCCAAGTGTGCTGCAAAAGCCCCAGTAGGGTCCAGAAGCAATTTAGTGTTCTTCCAGAGTAAATTGGCTCTGCTCATAGCAAGAGCAGATTAGTCTAATACAAGCTAATTAGTCTGGATTCAACATAGTCCTGATGCAACAGTGTTCTTGCTCTCTTTGTTTTGTTTTTGTGCTTGCTTGGCACTGGGGCGCTTATTCATGGTGGTAAATGGCCCTGTTCAGATGCCTACAAAGCAGAACATTCCCTGCTACCTGCATAAGTAAGCAGGGGCTTCACTTGATAAGTGCCTCTCTACATCCCTCAGTGGTGGTATGAGTTGTTTTTCTCAGCACAAGAGCTTTTATCATTAGTGGTGACTACTGTCTCAAGATTGTTCTGGTAACCAACACTTTGGTTGCTTCACTGGGCTGAAACTCTGTTATTTATAAGGCTTAGTCACTCTGTAAAACAGATGTAACTTGTTATCCTGGGAACCATTCAGGATTCAAAGATACCCATGTTTCTCATGAAATGTGGAGGTTATGTCAGGTCTTCAGAACCGAGGGAAAAATACTTGTTTTTTATTTTTGGAAAGTTAATCATGCATGAGGGTGACAACAATAAAGCTGTTATGAATAATTGTTTTTATCCCACGGCAGATGAACCAAACTTAAAAGATTATTCAGGTCAAACTTCAAAGCAAGTCTGTTTGGTGAATCAAATATGTTTCATTTTCATGTTGTCCATTTTTCACTAAATAAGGCAACCAAAAAGATAAGTTGCTGAGAGAAGCTGCTGACCTTTCACGGAACAGAGAGGAGCAGAGATCTGATCTTCTTGGAAGTGCTCCCATAT
The DNA here is from genome assembly GCF_971803275.1 of Cyanistes caeruleus. Lineage (NCBI taxonomy): Eukaryota > Metazoa > Chordata > Aves > Passeriformes > Paridae > Cyanistes > Cyanistes caeruleus. The sequence goes on along the minus strand of NC_141705.1, from coordinate 31,357,946 downwards.
CATTAGACAATTATCAGCGTAGGGCTGTCTCTGTCACCTCAAGCATATGCTACATAAAAAGAAACACATTACAGGGAAGACTTGGAAAACTTGATTAAGGATCTTGCTTGTGGCCTGACTTTCTATGCATTTTATGTTCTTGTTGCTGAGCTTGGATAGATAACAACACTGCACTCGGATATTTTGTTACATCATTATCCCCCACTGGCTTTTGTACAAGTGTTCTATTCTAATGAATTGAGCTTAGAGAGGTATTGACAATAAACAGGGGAGGAATTTAGGGTAAGATTATTTTCATTTTATGGTGTATAGGGCTTATAGTGTTCCTGCTTGGTTTCAAGCTCAGTGTTAATGAACATATAAATAATTAATATATTATTAAATAATAAATAATAAACTAATAAACTTGTTCCTACAGGCATTTAATCACCCAAATCTGTAGAATTTCTAAGTTCTGATGAAACTGAGGACATCTTGTTCTAACAATCTCAAATAATTATTTTTCTGTGTTTTTCTGAAGTGAAGGAAACATGGTGCTATTTTTCACAAGCTTTATAAATGGATTCACCTTTAACTGTATCATTTTCTTCAGATCTCTTTAAGGACCAGTTTCAGTTCCCTGGGAATCATGCACATCATGAAACAGCATGTTTTTTTAATTTGTGAAGTCTTTAGTTAATATTTGAGCAGAAAGAAAGCATTTCATTTTTTTAATAAGCATTTTCACTTGCTCTGTTGGGGAAAAAAAAATAAGCATCTTGTGTTGATTTGGAAAATCCTGATTCTGTTCATAGTCTGCTGAAAAGGCTTTGGATTTATTTCATACCTCACAGGCAAAACTGATATGTTAAGACCAGAGGAACTACCATCTGACTCATTTGGACTCAGCCTGTCTCAATTGCTAAACCAGGGATGCAAAGTGGCTTCTACTTGGACTGCCTGTGTTGGGACTGAGTAAATAACACATTTTCTCAGGCAAATGTAGTAGTGTGGATAAAGAACTGCTCTGTTTTTGAGAGGGACTTATAATATTACAGTAGAGCTTTTTTTTTGGAGAGGAAAGGTGAATGTTAAAACATTCATTGTCTCTTTTATTGGATTTTAGATGGAGTACCATATTCTGTCTCATTGCATATTTAATTTTTTTCATGGCATAGCAAAAGAGAGGAAAAAAGCAAATCTCACAGCTTTTACTTTAGCAGTCTCGAGAAGCTATAACCTGGAGATTTTAGGAAAAATGAATGTTAAGACTTTTAGGCACTCAACCTAGCAAATCTAAAATTGCCTGGACTACCCTCACACTTTTCAGTCCAGTTACTTTCAGGACTGACCACACAGTTCAGTTTCAAAGCTGAGTGCAGCTTAGACCTTTGGGAGCAGCACAGCTCAAAGCACAAAGGTCCCTGACCTTTTCCTTGTTGCATCAGATGCTGGTTCTCACCTACTCTCTCAGACTTTGGATTCAGAAGCTTTCTGCTCTATTTTATTCCTTGCTACTATACTCTCAGCTTTGAAACAGAGAAGAGAGAGCTCTGACCTTTCAGGACACCTTTGTGCTACTATGCCCTGTTAGCAAAATTTATGTTAAATAATGCAAAATTGCATATTGAGTACAGCTGGATTGCTGGTCACTGACTGGAAATAATGTTACACAAAAGGGAATAAAGAAAGTATGCTTGAACACAGTTTGAAGTATTAGGAAGGACTTGAAGACATGAAACCATTGTTTATAGGATTTCTTCTGTGAGAAGGGAAAGGTAATCAAGCTAGAGGTGTAATCCTACCTTCTACCAGAGCTGCGATTTTGAGTCAGGACTTTTCCTGGGGAAACAGAGCTCCTTTTGTTGACTTGTTCACTATAACACCAGGTCAAATAGATCTCTGATTTCCAGCTGGATAGAGAGAGGTGAGGATCAAAGAAAATGGAAGGATTTGCAACAAAATGTACAGGGTCTAGCAGACTAGGCTGATATAAACCCAGGATCAAGAGAAACCTTACGCCTGACGTTTTGAAATTCCTGTTTTATCTGACTATTTTTAAGCTTTGCAAGGTCTAAAACTGGCTTTAGTTGAGTTTCTGGAAAAAGAAACTTCTTGATTTGATCCCTAGGTGGCCAGAGTGTTTCTTGTGGCATATTAGGGAGGAAACCAAAGATGATATTTTGCTGTGAAGATAAAAGCATTTTTGGTACATAGTCCAACGCTGACTAAAAGTGGCAGAATGCATTACTTTCTAGCCAGGACTTTTTCTGTCCCTACATCAAAGAGAAAAAAAAAAGGAAAGTGTTATGGTGCTGCCTCCTTTTCCTGCATGAGAATTGACTGAAACCTCCTCCATGAAGAAGCATCATGCTGTTTTATCAGTTACAGGCACAATGCACGAAGACACAAAGGATTTAACAATGACACATTTATCACTTCAGGTCATTTCTGCTATGAATACTCTGAAATTCATAAAGTGCTGAGGAAGACTTTCTCTTGTACTAATTTAACCATCAATAAATGAAATATGCAAAATGTGTGTATCAATTAAGTCTGTACATGTTGACTTGAATGATTAAAACCCCTAAAGCAACTGTAATTAAAGTGTATTAATTCATAGGTGGCAATATAAATTGGCAAGTTGTTTCATTTTGTAATTTTGCTGTTAGAGTGTGGTAAGTAATGAGGGCTCCCAAAAAGTTAAGTACATGGATTCACAGGCAGTACTGATACATGCACTTAGAATTCATCTCAAGTAGCTAAGAATATTTATACAAGAGCAGGATAGTGAGGAATCAATTTAGGTAAAGTGCTCTGTTGAATAACTGTGTGCTTAAGGTTAAGCAGATGTCTGAATGATTGCTGCATCTAGTCCAAAGGAAATGAGATATTTGCTGCTGATTTTCAGTAAAAAATCTACTATTGCATGAAGCAAAAAAAGGGGGATGATTTTTGCAAAACCTCTCACTTCTCCAGCAGCTGGATTTTATTCAGTAAGTCAAGTTTGCACTGCAGACTGTTCCCAGCAGAATTTTTGGAATTGTGATGCTCATGCTCTGTATCCTGATTAATAGGTGGCAAGGCTACCCAAAGTTAAAATCAAAGCAGGATCTGATTAGTAAAATTTATCCCAAAAGAGTAGAAGCCAAAGGAAAGAGTTAAAACTGAGAAGAAGATGAGATAAACATAAAAAAGAGAAAGTTGGGGGTGGGTTTTGTAGGTATTTATTGGGGAAATAGAAAATCTTTCATATTAGGAAAAAAATCAGTAGAAAATACTGTTTCTTTAAATCTTTTTCTTCTTTTTTAATGAATCTTCAATTTAAAGTGTATATTTCTACGGATATAACCAATGACAATTTTTGTTTTAAAGGTGAGTAACAGAGATTAATGTTAAAGATGTTTATTTTCTTTTCTGGAGAGTTAAAAATGAACACGACCCTAAGAATTTAGATATTAAATATACACAATTGCAAGGTTCTGACCACAGAGAAGAAATTTTATTCTATGTTCAAAGGAATACCTTTAACCCAGTAAGATACAGATGAAGGAAAAAAAGAAAAGATTAATAGCCTTTAATTCTGATGAATAAGTGAGGGTATGTCCTATAAGGCAAAGGATGATAATAGAGTACATGTACTGTACTTCCTGAGTGGATGGAGACACTTTGGTCATTGGCAGCACTGTAAGGTTAATTTTCATTTTGTTCTAGTATTAAGTGCTAAAAATAAGCAACTGAATACTATATAACTTTGGAACGGAAAACAAAAAAAATGGACTAATTTCTTATAAGAGGAAATACATTTTAGTGTATTGCACTGGGTGAATGCTCAGTAAAACAGAGCTGGAATAACTGAATCAGAGCTCTCTTTGAAAGTGCAATGAAGGTCAGCATCATAATGATGGGAAATGCAGCTGATTATTCCCTTGTATTTCACTTCTGGAACTCAGGGCTCTGTATCCTAGAGAGGCTGAAGGAAAAAGTAATTTGCAGAATGACTCATTGAAGAGTCACTTAGATGTTTCAAGTAAATGTCACATTCTGGTCTGTGAAGAGGTCTGTAAAATGAAAAGAAACCTTAAGAAACAGGAGATTGATTGTAAAGACTCTGATGGTGCAAATGGAATCAGTCCAATTCTTAAGACAACTCTCCCTGCCCCTATTTTGAGTTGCAAATATTCACTACAAAATGAATCTTTTTGAGAGCTCAGTTTTCTCAGTGGAATATTGTGGAGACCAGGCTGTGTGTGTGTGTAAGGACTGTGTGTATGTGAAGTAGCCAGTTTTCTCACATGCGATTAGCACAGATCTTAATTCCCAAGTTTCATAAATTTGGTAGATGAGGTGGTTTATTCATTGTGTATCCAACTGAAAAATGTTGTTAGGTGGTCAATAGAGTTCTACCCTCCATGTTATTTTACATATTTTTAGGGTGTTTTGCCTTTCAGATGCTGTAGGAAGAGGTATTGTACATTGCGATTATCACTACAGTTGTAACCAAAATTCTGATTCCTAATAAAGTGTGCACCATTTACTTTCTTACTGTGATTTTTAAGAATTACTAAAAAACTTAACTGACTTTCAATAAGCTAATTCTTATTGCTTTCTAACTATATATTCATACAATATATTTTGAGGCATGCCTATATCTAGATGTATGTAAATAAACACGTGTATTAATTTTTTTAATGTATGTACTTATGTAATATTTATGTTATTTTATCGAAGAGGTCTATATATAATTATCTACATGGAGTATTCCATTTCCCCTCTCAAGCAGATCAAAAGAGGATCCACTTAGGTACAAGTGGCCCCACAGGACCTACAAGGAGATAAGGTGCATTAATGCTTCCAGGCAATATCATGGAGAGTGGAATTAATGTGGTCAGAAAAGCATAATTTTCAATTGTTTCATTGATGTAACAGGTATAATTTACAATTGGTTTTCTAATTTAATTCTGGATTGTAACAAAAGTATGATTTATATAAAGGAGGTATGTCAGGTGACCTTAGTCTCGTTCTAGTAAAAAATGAAGCATTGATTCAGTAAAGAAGTGACAATTAAATACATATAAATACACAAGTTAATTCTACTCCAGATTTCATTGCCTTAATTATGCTAGAAGGAAGTTAATCTAAAGTAAACATGAATTTTGACAAACCTATCACACATTTGCCTAAGAGGTATTTACATGTGTTATCTCCATTTGATACATTCTCCTGAGCAAAGGGTAGAATCTGGATTTTTAGCTGAAGAAAACGGAAATCTGATAGTGAGCATTTATTCCTGCTTAAAGTGACTTGGTTGGCTTATGGCCTGAAGAGTGATGTTTTGTATTAGATAACAATAATTGGTTTTAACAGGTCATTCTTTTTTTTTAAATTTTTGTGGCAGACAAAACCATTCAACATATCAAAGTCTGACAGCAGACCTTAAAAAAAAAGCATGACCAAAATAACTTTTATGCTTTGAAAATCTATTTTGTGGGATGGAAGAAAATTATTTTTTTCTCTTAGATGAAAATGTGTATCAGACAGCAATTTCTCATAACCCTTGTCACAGAGAAATTGGCCCAACCATTAGAAATATAAGTCACAGACAGGTTGGGAGTTTCACTATAGTATCATTCACCCTATGCCATTGATTACAGCATTCAACTTTTATGTGCAGATACTTTCAAGATACAGCTATGTGCTTTGAGAAATTGATAATGTTGGATGTATTCTAAACCTGGTTTGCTAACAAAAATGCAGAAGAGTGAGAATGGCAGCTGGGTAGGAGGTTGTTACATCTGAAATAACTTGCAAATTTCCTCAGGCTTTTGATCTATAGAAAGGGCTCCTCTCTAGAGCAGAAGCAATTTCAAATGTATTAGCAACAGAGATTCAAAATGAGCAGTACTGAGATTCTAACCTGTGAATTCAAAGCACAAGTATATTTATTTGCAAGTTCTGGTCCTGGATGAATCAAATAAAAAGAAATACCAAAATAATCACAAGATTTTTTAACTTACAATACACATGTTTTCATCAATATGTAAATGTAAAATGTATAAAAACCAGAGTTTTGGAGAGAGCTTTTGGACCTAAGAAGCAGTGCTGTTTATGTTCTGTTAAGAATCAAAACCAGACCCCTTCCAATCCTCACAGCCTTTGCTCCAAGAAGCTTGAGAGTTTGCCAGAACACCGAAATATGATTTTTGGTTTTACATACATACATACATACATACATACAAGAGATATATTCATAATTAACAGCAGTAATATTCAATATAACTTACACATGTGTGGCATTGTTTTTGACTTCTATTGTTGCTACTGTTCTTCTTAGACTGCAAATGTTATATCCAGGTAAGCACAGAATATCTCTCATGCTTTGGTGCTGCAGACATGGAGCTGAAATTGTAGCTGTTTTCTCCCTTTCCCGTCCCATTCTCCGTTGCTTCTTCTTCTCATTTTCCTGAAATGAAAAATGAGGCAGAAACCTGGGTTTGTGATATTTCAGTCAGAATGTTTATATGGTACCATCATATATTATCACCAGAATTAGATGTCAAACCTGCAGCAAACTACAGAATTTTCTCTTTTAACATAGTTATTTTTTTTTAATAGGCTCTGTGGTTGGTGTTTTCCCATCTTGTTCATGCCCTAACTACCACGACTCCTCACCCTCACTGTTTGTTGGTGCAGGCATGCATTTTTACCCCAGTTAATTTTCCACAGTCTTAAAAGTTATGGGAAAAGCAAGGGTCATTTACCATGTTACCATTACTACATGTGAGTAATCCTTACCCAGGTGCTTTAAAGTTCTTAATGGCATTTTTCTGTAGTAGAAATTAAAACTTGCCATCTGGTAGGGCTGTGAAGAATGCTGGTGAGACCCCTTCAGTGGTCTGGCATTTAAAGATATTATTTTCTTTTGGTCATATGCAGGTTATGAATTTTCACAGCGCTTACAATTAGGAAACTAAAGTTGGCCATAATAATTTCAAAAATGATTAATGTATAGTTCTAGAATTATAATGCAAATTACATTTGAAGGCTTACTTAGACAACAAAAAATAGCTTTTTAAATGCCAAACACGCTGAAAGTAATTTTAATTCAGAACTGTAGAAATAAAACATTGGACGGATGATATATTTGATATATATGAACAATGCAAAGTTGGCTTGCGAGTAAATCTAAGGAAGCTTGACCTAAAAGTCAGTTATGATCCTCTGCTGAAAAGTACTTTGATATTTTTGGGGGGAGTTGGAAACAAATTCTCTGGTGTTTTTAAGAAAGAAAAAGCAAAATTATTTCTGAGATGCTGCTGGACTTTTATTAAGTGTAAAATACTTGCACACTATGCAACTTCTGCAGTCATTATTTTTTTTTCCTAAAGAACAAGCACAACATGCAGGATGATATATCAATTTATTTTGTTCCCCTCCTGCATATTTTTAGCAATGCAAGTCACTCTTGAGGAAAAAAAACCTTAACTATAATGGCACATCATCTACAGACTCTGAATGAGCAGAGTATGAATGATTAATTGTGAGGGTTCGCTACTGTAGCGGGAAGTTCTGCAAACCAAAATATCAAAAATTATCCTCTCATTTTTGCAGATTTCTAATTAATAAATGAAAGCCATAAGTGAAATATTTCTCCAGCACAAAAAGCCCTCTGCAGTTCTTGGTAGACAGGATTAAAACAGAACTCATGATTTCAAATTTATTTGAAGTCTGCGCACCTCTGGGCAGTGTGATAATGTTTGTACCTCCATCTATCTTGAAGTTGATCTATCTGCAGAAAATCTGGGATACATGAAAGGCTGTGCCACTGAAGGTCTTTGAAACCCAAACAGACTGTGTGATGAGTGTGTCACTGGTGTAGCAAGGGGACATGCACAGAGGGAACACTGGAGTGCACCCACAGCTCCAAAAGAGAGCACGGCTTACAGCATTGCTTGAGAAAACTGAGTGAAATTACTGCAAGGTGAGGCCTAAGAAAATTTTATGGGAAGATTCAGCGAAACAGTTAATGTACCTTGTAGCTGAGGATACCTAGAACAGAGATCCAAGAGTCACGCCCTTCCCCTTCCCTGCAAATGGCTAGCAATTAATCTACTTTATTCTGAATAATTTTTTTCCTAAAATTTAATATATAATGACTTTCAATGCTATTAAGTGATTTTTATGTGTTAATTCAATTGAAGAAAGAGATATATGAGAAAATTCCCAGTCATCCGAATATATCCTCTTTACTATTGTACCAAGGAAGGGTAAGGAACAAGAGCTCCATTGCTTTTTTGTTTTATCTGAATTGTTGTATGATTGGATATCTTCTACCCAGTTTCAGATATTTTTGTGTTTACATTGTGATATTTTAGACTGTTTCTGAAGATAACGTTCGGCATTTTTTACATTGTGACATCTAGTTTGACTCTTCAGACCTCATTTATAAACAGCAAGATTGTCTCTACAGTCCCAGGAATATTTTATACTTGAAAGTACTCAGATATTTTTCTTTTGGCCATCTGTCTACATCTGCTTACTCAAATCAGTGTAGCCAAGGTCATCTTACATTTCTTGTCCAAGGCTGTCAAACTTATTTTCAGCCTTGTCAAGTTCAGCCTTTGCTTTTTATCTCTGTGCTAAGGGGACATTTAGTGTAAGTGTGGTTCTGCTGGCATTTCTTTTTCGGTCCCCTTTTTGACATATTGCTTTTTGTGCCATTTATTGCTCTGTGACCATTCTTGGTTTATTTTAAAACACAAACTATTTTCTTTTCTTAGTTGCGTTTCTTACAACCTCCAATGCAACCTTAAACCCCTTTCAGCAAAGCAAATAGTTACAGTATTTGGTTTGCTGATATTTTTTCATATGAACAAAACCCAGCAATCTGATCAGAGTACCTTGAAAAGCAAATTTCATAGTTCTGGCTCAGAAGGTAGGAGCATTTCTCAAACATCTCTGCATGTTCTCTGATTATTGTATTTTGAACAACAAAAAAAGTCACTAAGAAACAAATACTGTACTCTTAAGCATCATACTTAGGATGTTTAAAAATGCTCAACAAAAATGAAAGTTTGTATGTTATGATTTAAACATGAAGCTTATCTATAGCAGTAAAACTACAATGACTAGCACACAGACTTGTGCAGTGCCTGGCTGCTTCTTGGGTAATGCTTAAGGGAACATGGTGGTTGCAGCAGTTCAAGCCACGCAACAAATAACTAATCAGAGAGTATTTTTTTTTTTCTCTTTGCTTTGGGGAATTTTTCAGGAACACCTTCCAGGATGCTATTTCACCCTGAAACTTTCAAATGGTGCATTCAGCTGAGAAGTACGTAGCATTTTGTAGAGCTTATTAACCCCATTGTTGTAGATTTCAATTGAGAGTTTTGTCCTTGTTGACACAGAGTGAATTGTGCATATTGCCACATCTTTCTTACTCGCTTTGTTTTCACAATAAAATATTCTGGAACTTCATCACTGACCTTGAAAATGCAGTTTTTCACTGAAGTGGTTTTTCTTTCTCCTCCAGGGAGCTTTTGTCACTACCTCAACAGACCGTTCTAGAGGTGAAAATATGGAGTTGTTTCAGCTGCTCTCTCCATTGTTTGCACTGCCAGCAAGGTCAGATACTACTTATTGCTGATGCTGTTCCTATGCAAGACTATGAAATGGAGTAGGGACACCCAGGCAGCAGAGTTTTAGGGATTTGAAGGCACACCTTGGGTCCTCACTGCACCAAAGGGCTTTGTTCCTGTTCCACCAACCTAGGTAGTCCAACCCAACATGTCTGTGCTCCAGGGCACCTGCCATCCCATCCACCCCACACCCTCATGGGAATACTTTGATTTCCTACAGCTCTGGAAGACTGCCTAAGTAAGGGATGAAAAACAGAGATATACTGAGAGGGATACAAGGCAAGACAGAAAAAAAACCCAGAAGAGAACAGAATGACTAAATTGGGAGAGATCTTCAAGATCATCAAGTCCAACCAATGCTCTAGCACCACAACTAGACTATGGTACTGAGTGTCACATTCAGTCTTTTTTTAAGACAGTTACACTATTCCCACAGGCAAACAAAAGCTATACAATGGACTGATCATGAGAACAGCTTGCAAATCCCTGAAGAGCAGAGGAGTGAAGGAAGGCCCGAAAGGGATGAGTTTGAAAGGAGTCTGGATTTTGCTCATGGAGCCACTTGGGAGCCATCTCCTGGTGGTGGGCAGCCCCATGCGGCAGATAAACAGCTGCACCACTTTGCTCAGTTGTGCCTCTCTTATGCCTCTCTTCCCTACACCCTTAAGCTGTCAGAAGAAGGAAAAGCTTTGTGTGCAGCCTGGAGTATTTTGTGAGGGATGGCTTTGTATTCTCAGAACCCTGCTCCAAGGTGGGCTGGTGTGTTGGTGCTCTTGGAGACAGAAGACGCATGCTTAATTTGTCCTCTGCTTGACAGAAGTGATGTCTTCTGTCTCACTTTCCTGAAATGGTATTTTGAATGTTTGTGATCAAAGAACCAGGAGGAAGAAAGGAGCCTGTGTGCCTGAGTCATCCAGATTGAGGAAGTCAGGGGACTTCCCATGTTTCACCTGAGGAATGAGTGACAGAAAATTTCCTGGGACAGGGACCGCTTACATGTTTTGCATCAGTGACGAGCTTGAATGTAACAGATCAGCTAGAATCAGATCAGCAGAATGTCCAGGCAGCAGAGCCTCAAGTTTGGGTTTGCTTTATCCCAGCCAAATGCCCTGAAAACTGGAATTCTGGGTCAGATTCACATTTCTTTTACAAACGGCCTTTTGGTATTTTTTTTGGTGTGGTACAATTGCCTTAAAGGAAAACCTCCTTTACTTGAATAGTCTCCAGGGATTTGCTTATTTTCCTAAGAGGAGTTTTGAGGGGGATCAGAGATGATGCCCAAGGCCAGGTGTTCCTTTGTACTAATTGGTCTTTTTATCTCCCAGGGCTGCAGGATCTCTTGCTACTTAACTGGTATTTAATTGCTCCTGCTAAGGCCCTCTGTGTTGTGAAGAACAGCATAGCTTTTTGGGGAAAAAAAAAACCCAACAGGACAGTTTCTAGGTAAATTGAAATAAAAAATATTTTCAAATTTTATGCCTTGGTGTATAGAATAGACAAATTTTGCCTTAGAAGAGCTGGAAGCACATCTATTGTTTGTTTCAAAAGGGGTTTCTGAAACTGCAAGAGGAGTTTAATGGCAGGGGAGTAAGGCAAGGGGAATTTAAAACTTGATGTACTTTTGTTAATGCAAAAATGGACTTAATGGTTCTATGTCTTTTCATTCAGTTACTTTAAAATTAGTTAAACAGTGCAAGGTTTAAGACATTTTCACCTAATTCATCCCATAACTTAGCTGAATTTTTAACTTAATTACAGTTATATGTGTGTTCACTCACTGTTCAAAAGCTAATGATCTCTTTTATAAGGTAGAGGATTTTGGGGTTCACTACATGTGGTTAAACACCTGTATCATTTTAGCAGAGAAAGTCTGTAAAAGTCAGAAGGCCATGGAATAGCACATCAACAAAACTAAATGAAAATTGTAGCAATTTGCTCCAGAAATTCAATGGTGACTGTCAACCTTCATGAAGCTGTTAAAACTCTGTCCTCTTGGTAATTTCCTTTTTTTAAACTAAAGAATGCATGCAGGCACTGCTAATTCATTCTGAAATAATTCTCTGCTTGCTGATCTCAAATGGGAACCAAAGCCAGGAAATTATATCAGAAACACATCCTTGTTTTTGTTGTGAATTCTATGGTGTCTGCAGCACAGCTTGAAGATTGCCACCTGGTTAATTTAAAGCAACACTGGATTTACTTAAATTATAAACAAACTCTCTAAGATATTCTTCTTGCTAATGTCACATCCACTGGATATGTTGATTATAATAATCACTTCACCATTGTGAAGAGCTTCCTTTCCTTCTATTTATATATAACACCCAAAATTTGATCTAGAGGGCAAAATTGCATAGTCTAATGCTTGCTTGCTTCTGTGGAGACACTGATTTTTCATGTATGCTTTAGAAAGCACTGAGCCCACCTGTGGAATTTAAATTACCTAATGAATGTCATGCTAATGAGTGAAACATTATTCACTTACACTTCTGCCAAAGAGAGTATCAAATCTTCAAAATTTGGAGTAATTTCTGTCAGATGCAGGTGCAAACAGCCTTTTTCTGTTGGTCTGCTACTTTTGTCATCCTTTAGACATCTGTATGTTCCTCAGATATGGGAAAACCAGCTTCAAAAATAAGAGGGCATAGATCATCTGTGAGCAGAATTTGCAGCTGTCTCAAACTGTGTTCCTGGAGCAGATGGATCAAGAACCAAATTCTAGATATTGATTTATTTAATGCCTTCGTCAAAGGAAATATTTTGGAGCCTGGGCAAATTTTTTTGAAGGCAATCCTGAAATTTATAGATACAAGTGAGATGAGTTTTCAAACATCTTTCAGTATAATTAGGAATTGAACACATAGTTCATCATTCAGACATATCCTGAGTATTTATAGTTCTCCCTGGAGTTGCTGTTTTTCCAAACAGCCATTTCCACCACAGTTCTGTCCTGGTAGCGCATTCTTTATTTTCAGTATGTAATGAAATGTGTAAATAACCCAAATCTGCAGTGACAAACAAAAGTCACTTCTTGGAGACACTTATGATCAAGTCATATACCTTTCCCCTTTTCAAAAATATTGCCAAAGAGACTGGTAATAAATAAGCTTTTGTTGAGGGAATGGGAAGTGTGCCCCTTTTGCAAATGAACGAACATCTGGTTTAGAATATTTATAGATTTAATTTTTCCATACTTTCATCAAATTTTTTGTCTGCTCCCATTTAATTCTGCAGTTCTGAAAGATCTGCGAATAATTCCCTAGTCATTACCTTAAAACTTCTTGTAGTGAGAGTCAAACTGATGGGCCTTCACAAGCTTCTCCTTGTATGTTTGCCTTGAGAAGGAAGGTGTTTTCACACTGCTCTTTCAGCCCTGATTGTCCCATATTTGCTGAATCCCCCTGGAGACTCAGGCAGTCATTTTATAGTTGTATGAAGTTGACAGTTGACCTTTCTTTCTTAACCACAGAAAAGAAATTCATTATTCCACAGGAGATAAGGATGCATGTACAGATCCACATGTTCACAGTGTTATGTCACTCCCGTATTTCTACTTGTTCAAGCCTCAGAACTTTGCTATTATTTTGAGCTGTTTATTTCCAGGAGTGCAATCCAAAATTGTCCAAGAGCTGGTTGATGCTGTACCTGACATGTTTTTATATACCTGGAAAAATGTGTTTAGTGAGGTTGGACTAGATGATCAAGATGACAAGATTATGTCAAAAGGGAACTGCAGTGACTTCCCTAACACCTGTGCCACTGACAGAGAGACGCAGAGAATCTGGGAGAGATTTTGGCCTGGAAAGAAGGAAGAGGTAGGGAGAAGGGTTGTTAAGATTTGCATTTGTTTATCATTATTCTACTCTGATTTGATTGGTAATAAAGTCTATTTTTCCCATGACCATAATCAATGAGTGATCCCTCTCTGCCCTTATACTGCTCCATGAACCTTTTGTTATATTTTCTCTTGCTTGTACAGATGAGGAGGGAACTGATCAAGAAGCTTTGGTGGGCACCTGGCATGCCTCTTTGAAATTTCTTTTAGCAGAGGTTTATTCAGAACACTGTAATGGCTGAAAGATATAATAGTGAAACTAATAGCTTGTTTTCTTCTCTCCAAAATGTAGATCACAAGGATTAAGAATCCTTCAAGGGATACCATAAGTTACTGGTTAATACATTAACTGCCCCTCACTCAGCACTTCCATGAATACTTTGCACTGTGAACTGATTGGTTTTCTAGTACTGAGCAGCACTTACTGAAACATATCTAGTTATAGCCCAAAAATGGCACAGACAATTTTCAATGGTGAAGTTGTAGAATTAAATAATTAACTGTCAAGGTTTTCTAGTACTGAGCAGCACATACTGAAACATATCTAGTTATAGCCCAAAAATGGCACAGACAATTTTCAATGGTGAAGTTGTAGAATTAAATAATTAACTGTCAAGGGATTACCAAAACATCTGAATATAAAATATTTGACACTTGAAAAACTGAATAATAATATAAAACCAGAATTTTCCCAGGTAAGCTGATAGTTTATATATTAATAGTATGCTCAGAGTGTTGATATTGTTGACATGTTGCACATACAGGGCTGTTACCTGTTGCCTTGGCAGCAATACGTATTGCACTGGTAGCATAGCAGCACACGTGAACATGCATGGCTTTGGAGAATCTAAAACAAATATATGTGAGTGGAGGGAGTCAGGTCTGAAGGAAAGATTTTTTGTGCATCAACAAGGACTGAATACTGTACCTTCAGAAACTCTTTCAGGAAGAACAGATTTGTTTTCCTCCATGCTAATGCCCTCTATATTGATTTGATAGTTAGAATTGCAAATTTAAAATACAATTATTTGCTTGTATTATTATATGCTTATCATTCATTGCTTGCCCCTCTTCTAGTATGAAAGTGCATCATCAAAAGGTAAAATCTCCTGAATGCTTTCTAAAGAAACAGTATGGAAAAATAATTGAAACATAATAGCCAAGCCATGTTTTGGGCAGTTTTATCTATGGTTTCTTTTTTCTAGCACTCAAACTGCAGTATCAGGATGTTGAAATATATGAGAGGGGGATGGTAGAAGGTTGACTTTACAAAGCCTTAGGTAAGTTCAGTCAGTTTTATGTACTGGTGAAAATAAAAATAGCAAGAAAAAAATAAATTGCTTCCTACAGAATATGAACTTGTATTTCTACAATACTGTCCACTTGAGCTTTGTGGTGTGAGCAGTGTGACTTAGGCATGGGCAGGCTTCTGTGAGCTGTTTGTTACTTTAGAGACTTGGGACTAGAGCTGGGAAATCATCTCTGCTTAGGACCATGTAAATTATTACTCAAGCATTTGCTTAAAGATAAACGCATTCTTAAATACTGATCAGAATGAATCAGCTATGAACTTAAGAATACCTTAAGACTTAAGAATGTCACTTCATGAACCAAGGACAAAGACAACCAGGTCCTCTCTTCTGCAGTGCACTTGTTCTCATTGGTTCATGTCCTGTTCATATGAGACTGTTTAAATGAGAAAGATTAGAAGATTGCAAATTGCATGCAAAAGACTAAGGAATGGTAAAATATCTATACTACCCCACTGCTTATGCAAATTTGTATTGCTCAGTATTTTAGTAATTTAATTTCTGTACATGTAAATCACACTGTGTTTCTTTTGTTCCTCATGAGATCACTGCTATGGAGCTGTTCTTTATAAAACTTCAGCAAATTTCCATCTGTATAAAATTACACATTCAAGTAGGTGTGAATTCCAAAGGAAATTACTTGCTTTTACTGCAGTCCCCTTTTGACACAATGTTCTCATTTAATTCTCTTTACTCTATTTTCATTCTTGATGCTGAGTAGGGTTATATGTGTGGTAGAGACAATATGTGAAACTTGTTATCTGGGTAGGTGTGAAAAGTATTTATGTAGCTACATCCAATTTTTACTTTACTAGAAAAAGACTGTATGTGACTTAAAATCCCTGACTACATCCAGAATCCCCATGTGATAATGTGTACCCATCTGAAAAAAACTTTTCAATTTTTTTTTTATTTAATCCAAAATTTTATACAAATAAGTACTCTCAATTATTAGCATGTTTTGTTGAATCTTTGTTTCATACTTATCAGCATTTTTTTCTCTGAGACATCATAGAAAGTTGTCAGCTTCTCCCCCTATATTAGGTTTGTGGTTGCTATGATGTCTTGTGTCTGTGGCTATAATAGCCAGAGAAATAAGACAGTTTGTGATACACAGACAGTTTCTCACTGTATGCCCTATAGTTATACATTAATGCCAGCAATCAAACTTCAGTCTTTGCTCATCTCTCTCCCCTGACCTCAATTTGTGTGCCACGTGTTCTTGATGTGTACAAATCACTTCAGCTTTGTTGGGTGGGGAAACTTTCACCCTAGTGGAGGCAGACTCAGGAGTCAGGAACATGCCAATGCTACAGTGAATTCAAGTACATCCACTCCTGAGAAGAGGGGGAAATTAGTTTCTTACCTTTGCAGAGCACTTCAAAAGCTCACATTGCTCAGTGACTTTTCCTTAAAAGTTGTCTTGTTTCAGGAATTGCCATTGCCAGAAATGCGAGCAGAGGGTGTTTTGATAAAGAATCTCAGCCCAAATTGTTTGGAAGACCTTATAGCCCATCCTGGCTTATAAAAGCTAATGATGACTTATCCTGTGGAAGAGGACCCATTACCTGTGCAGACTTCACAAGGTGAGGTTAAGTCAGCTGTCTCTTAGAGATGTGTTAAAGTTTAAACTATTCAGAAACCTTTCTCTCACACTAAAAAGCATCACTAAGAATGCTGGACTGAATATCTCATTTTTAGAAAATCAAAGAAGTGATATGATATAGCTGCATAACCAGGGGCAGCATCCATTACAAGGTTACTTCATGTCTTCCTGTATTTTAAGGTGATTGACAAGGAACAGAGATAACAAGCTGGAGCAATGTGAATTTTGAGTGGTTTCGTGTCTTCGATATGTCTTCTGTCACATTTTGAAATGATCATGATTCCTCCATATACATCAGAGTAAGTAAAGCTTAAGTAAAACTAAGTTTTACCTGACATGAAGAGACAACAGTCCCCACTACATCATGTAGGTGGAACCTGTCAAAGCATCATAGAGTGGCTTGGGTTGGAAGGGACCTTAAAGCACATCTCATTCCAAACCCCCTTCCATGGTCAGGGACACATTCCACTAGACCAGGTTCCTGAGAGCCCCATCCAACCTGGCCTTCCAGGCATGAGGCATCCATAACCTCCCTGGGCAACCTGTTCCAGTGCCACATCACCCTCACAGTAAATAATTTGTTCCTGATATGTAATCTAAACTTACTCTCAGTTTGAAGCCATTCTTCCTTGTCCTGTCAGTACATGCCTAGATGAGTTTTATTGACAGAGAGGTATTCAACTAAAGGAAGGAAACAAAGTGGGAAATTTTCAAAAGATGATCACTAGCACCTCTGAGCAACAGCTGTAGCATCAGTGCAAGATGAATAGTGGTGTCATGATTATTAAGTTCAGTAAAGGATATATGGTTATACAGGGCTTGGAAGTGGTGGGTTCAGTTCATCCTTTCTGTGTGACCTTGGACAAGCTGTTTATGCTGTTGCATAGTAGAGAAAGTGAGACTTATCTACATAAATCTTTCAATTTGATTACAGGGAGTTGATTTCCAAAAAAGCTATCTAATAAGGGCAGGTAGAGCTTTATGTGAAGTAAATTCTTTCTTTCAGCCAATCTGGCTGTTTTTAGGCTTATCTCTTGGTGTACATATCCTGCAGTGTTTCATCCTGTAATCCTGATGCTCTGAATACCTCACCCTCATTTCATCTGATAACTTTGGAGAAAAAACAGTTGGATCTGAATTGTTCTTACATTTTCTTTCAGTAAAACAAGGGCATTCCAGGGCCTTCTCAGGGCCCATGAAGGCCATTGGTGTGGAGTTTCTATCTCCTGGCTACATGGTCCAAGTGGGGATATTTTTATATGCTTTCTTAACACAGTTTGCTTCTTTCTTGTTGCTTTCCAGCTGATGTTTGAAAGTTGTCCCCGGCCTCTCCCAGTTGTGCTTCCCCAGATGACTGTTCATTGCACACTGATTTCCTGATGCTCTCAGATGTTACATACGGTTTCCCACCACTCACACTAGAACAGGTCGGGCAGTGGCCACTGGCCCCTGTACAGCTGTTAAAACAATCCTCAGCCAGCTCAGACTGAGTCACAGTGAGCTGGGTGCTTTCTCTTGCTAATGTCAAAGATCAGGTTTGCAGTGTACATGGTTCTGATGAGACCTGGGACTGCTCCTGAGTTTCAGCTCTGGTCAGAAGCTGGAAAATGTTCTTAGCTTTGCCCATAGCCTCTCTGCTAGCCTTTCCTCTGCTGCATAGCTCTGCTGCAGTGATCACAGCAGGCACATATGAAAACTAAGGGGATGTGTCCTGACTTGCAGTAAGTTAAAAGGCAAATGTTCAAAGCCTCACAGTTTTTAAATTGCATTTATCTGATTGTTGCTAAGAATTCATATGTGCATATCTATCAAAGTCTGCTGTAACTAGACATAATTTATCTGCTAGGTACATTGGATAATTTCTGATATGCTGAGTATTAAACATCAAGTACTGGACTTCTCTTGCCAAATAGAGTTCTACCAAGGAAATTATGAGAATTTAAAATGTTTTGGGTCCAGTAGATATTACTATAATGATGTGTGTCAACATCCAAACATAAATAGTTGACCCTAAATTAGTTAAATTTCTAGGGATTGCATTCTACTATTGTATTATGTAGTGTATAATTTCTATATTTTTTTGCCTTTTAAGTGTTCTTATGGATGTCAAAGTCTTTAAAATTGCAAAATTTATCTAAAAATTGATTGCAAGATGACTTGCTCTCTTTTTTTAGTCTGACGCTCAGTTAACATAAGGGAACAGTCCTTATCATTATTAAATTGACTCTTTTTTTCAAGTTACATTACATCTCATATTTTCATTTATTTCTGGAGAGCAGCCAAGAGAAATCTGTTTAATATTGCAGTGCTGTATGGCAGAACTCCTAGCCTGTGCCCAGGCAATCCACTGACTCATGCTCATGATGGCTGAAGCAGGTCAGATCTGAGGCTGCAATATATTGGAATCAGAATATTGTGATCTGTGTGAGCATCTCGTTGAATGCTGGGATCTTACCCTGTGGATTTGCTGCTTTTAACCTCAGACATTCCAAATGTCTAGGCACCATTTGCATTAATTTCCACAGATTAATTTGATTTTCACATGGGTCCCAGTATATGTGTGGCTCTTAGTCACATCCCAAAGCCCTACACCTGTCCCAGCTGTGCTTCTCTCGGAAGGGAAAATGTGTGATTTCATACTTAGGAAGGTACAAATGATGTAATCAGCTTCCAGATAAAGAAAAGCTTCCAGATATGTTTTATGTTAATATTATAAATGGAAAATTAAATTGAATCTAAAATAAACAGCCCTTCAGATGCCTCATGGTAATCTCCCACTGATATGCATAGTGTTAATAACATTTCATTATGAGAACAGTATTGGGCTTGACATGTTACCAACAGTGTTTGAAGGAGCTCCCTGGAAGGTGCCTAAAGGAAACAAGATAATGTCAATCTCTTTTAACTCCATTTAATAAAACAAAACTGTCTGGTGTTTCAGGCACCAGAGATGCATCAATAGAGATGCCACCACAGAATGAGCTGTCACTGATTATCACTGCTTTTAATCTATTTTGTTAATGAAATCATTAGTTATTTTCATGTCAGCTAAGATAGAACTATGGCAGCCTTTATTATTTGACATTGATCAAGTGAGTGTTCATGTTCCAGAAATCGATGAGTAATGAGTTGTCTTAAAAATCCTGTGTAGCACTAAAAGAAACGAGGTATATCAAATTCTTAATAGGCGCTTGTAATGCCTGGGCAAAAAAATAAAAGGTAGTAAAATGTACAGAGAAGTTTGGAATAAGTTGGCATTTCCCACTGTACTTTATGTTCCTTGCTATAAATATTCATGTATTCAAATATTATGCTGGGAATTCCTAAGCCCAAATGTACCATGACTTGTGAATCCCTCAGTCTGAACAACCATTCACTCCCTATTGCAGCAAGTTAGTAAAAGAGCTCGTGCCTGAAGAGTTGGAGCAGCAAACTGGTTACATGTCTTCACTACTAGCTGTTCTTATGTAAAATAGAATAAATGGTCTCCAAAGTAACATCACTTACAAAGATTATTGCTTCTTAACACATCAGCTGTGTGTGATGACCTCTACAGATGTACTGTTCTCTCAGTAGGTAGATTTTTTTTTTGTGTGCCATTGACTTATAATCCATTTCATGGCATGCTCTGTATTTCCATTTTCTGTGAAAAAGAAAAGCCTTTTCTTTGCTGTACTTAACCTGATTTGACAAAAAAACCAGACAACCAGGCAAAAAATAACCCTGTCTCTTGACTACAAGAGTCACACTAGTGTCCCTGTCCCAGAATTACATGATTCCTTTTGTGTGCTGAGGTTAAAATCTGACCCACACAAATATTGAAGTGTATTCATGTTATTTATAGGTTACTCTTTCAAATACCAAGTGAAAAAGCTTTAGTTTTCAATTTATTTCAAATTACTTGTGTCATTTTATTTTCATTCTAAGCAAGCAACAGAACATTAACAAGTTAGTAGGCTTTTTCATTTATTTTCAGATCAAACTGTCAATTTCCTTAAGTTTCTCAATTCATTGACTGGTACTTCTGGATAGTAACATGACACAAAATTTTGATTATCTCTTCATGGGATAATATTAACAAAGGTGTTCTCTTTCATGGGTCTCTAACTATTATCTCAATTAAGGCAAAGCAGAAAAATATCACCTTTTTTGACAGTTTACTCTCTCTTGTCTGTGAATTTATTCATAGGACTGTAGAAACATAGCATCTTTTAGGTTGGAAAAGGCCATTTATATCATTGATTCAAGGCAAGTCCACCATTAAACCAAGTACTTAAAGTTCCACATCTACATATGATGGAAAAAGTAGAAGTCTAAGGTGTGTGAATTTTGGAAGAGCAAATAGAGCATATTCTAAATGGAAATCATGCCTCTTTATTTAATGAATGTTCCTAACACAGAGATCTCTTATTGCAGAGTTAAGTGCAACATCAAACTTTTCTTAGGACATATACCCAAGGCTACTGCAGTCTGGTACACAGGTAAAATCATTCATGTACTGAGGAACCAGAGAAAGCTGGACATGTTTCCAGTGTTTTAATTTCCCACTTTGTCATTAACTACTGAAATTTGTATTCCTGCACAATAGGAGCCCAAACAGACCTTTGGCATTACGTGACCCAAGTTACAAAAGATGGCACTGAGCTGCACCCAGCAATTCAAGCAATTCAAGCACAAGCCTAATGGTGTAGCCAAGACTAATCCCTTAGGTCTCCCTTGCTCAGCAGAGGGGTTTCTCTGATGCCACCAGCAGTAACTGGCCACTGAATGTGTTGGCTCAGCTGTGCTCTGCCCAGCTCATAAGCAGCAGAGAAGACGAGCGCACAGGTAATGCCTGTGCCCTGCCTTGCTCCTCACTCAAGCTGGAAGTGTTGCATAGGAATTGGGAGCTCTCTTGGGCCTGTTACTCCCCTGCAAGGAAAGTGCCTGGTCTTGCCTGGAAGCGGGTAGAGTAAAACACTTTAAATGCATGTCACAGACAAGGCTTAGAAAAAGGCTAGAAAAGTCAATGCTGCTATAATTATTTTAGTAACAGTCTCAGCGGTGGAGGCAGACACAGACATTGAAAGTACAATTATGGCAGCTACTGTGGAGATAACAAAAGCAGTGCAACAGCAGGCACCCACTTGTCTTTTTCCTTCCTTTAAACTGAGGCATCAAAAGAAAGAAATGGCAGTATTTCTGAGGTGAATAAAAGTATTTTGATTTTAATCACACATCCCCTTGCCTCTTTCCCCTTTCTTAATATGCAGCAGAAAATGGTCAGAAAACTAGAGAGACTCTGTCCCCATAGGTAATGCTGCCATACAGAAAATTCTAGAGAAATCAGTAGTGTGAAGTAATACAAATAACTTCATTTGGCTAATTCAATTGTATCTTTTGTTTTTAAAGCATTACTGTGCTCAATTATTTCAGTGTCTAGATGAGGGTGAGACAGACACATGGAATGAGGCAGTCTTCAGCCACTAATACACTGGGTTTGTGTTTGTGGCTAACTCACTTTGGGATTTTTCTTCTAAGTCCTTTCTCTAGCTGTTTTCTGTTTTGGAACTGTGGGATCCTGAATCGGTTATTCCTTGGAGAGCAAACAAACCGTAGGAAGAGGAATGCCTAAAGTCCAAAAGCTCAAAGGAGGAATAGGAAAATATCTAAATTTTCTATGTTCTTCTTATGGAATTACTCAGAATGAGAAGCAATGTCAAAACATGCCATAACCAGACTCAGTAGTATACCACAGACCTGCTTTAAATTTGACATTAAGAGCAAGAAGAATTTTCAGCGTGTACTGTATTTTTCGTGGAAACTCTTTGCTAAGGGGTTGGTGGTTTGAAGCAGCTACTTTATACTTTGGAAGGAGGTTAAATTATAATTAGAATTTGATTTTTCTAGGAAATGTGTTCTAAGAGCTGGCAGATTGTTTTCTTTTTTTTTTTCCACTTTTTTAGCTGAAGAGCTGCTTTCTATGTACATGAAAGAGGTAACAGTCTGATTGTCTGATTGATTTTCATTAACTATCTAAGAACTTGCAGCTTCCTTAAGGAGAAAAGAGAGAAGCTGTAGCTATAAATAGCAGCTGGAATGAAAGGCCCTGGCAAGCTGTGGAGAAGGAAAGGAAATGTAGCAACCTGTCTGGGGCAGGACGTGACCATTGTAAATGCAGCTGGTTGAAAAATCTAAGTGAGATTGATTATTTTGAAGTAATTTGACATGCAAGTTTAATGAGTGACATTCATGACTGCTCGGTGAAATACCTTAGCACCTTGGTGGAAGGAGTTCAACATGACTTGTTGGTTTGGAGGATTAAGACTGTAGCCGTGTTACTGATGGGCCTCCAGATATTGATCTCCACGGGTTTTGCAATGTCTGACCTGTTCAGCAGATCTCTAACAGAAGTCTGTGTTTTGTGGCTAAAATGTAGGGTCTTAAGAATCTTTGGTTCATCCTTTTTGGGATGTCTGCAATTCTTCAAGTGTATGACCAAATATTTAGAAGTGGATGGTTTAACAGAAATTTGGTTACAAATGTATAGGATTTTCTTTTTCCATCAAAGGAAACTTATATGTACATAGCTATTCAGAATACTAAAGGATGTATTTTTCAGCAGTTAAGACTATTAATCATATGAATATTTTTTCCATTTTGGAACATAAATCTCTATTCACTTTTAAGATATCCATGCAGGTTGAATTAATTTCTATGATCCCATTGTTTAACACTGAATTCAATAAGATCATCTATATCAGATTTTTAGGGGAATTAGAGAAATAATGTGCAGTATAGGTTAAAGCAGAATAAGCTGATTTTAATTCCTGATACTTTTTAAACTAGTAAAATAGTTTAAATATTTCATTTTTCTTCCAGAATTTTTTTCTATGTTGCCTGTGAGGGTTTTGTTGGTTTTTTTTTTAAATTATGACAGAGAAATCTAATTTTAAAAAATCACTTGGTTAGAAGAAGAGGAGGAAAATATATCATCCTCACTGTTTTTAAAATTCTCTATTTTTAATAGCACAACAGATAAACTGGCAGAAATAGGAGGAAAATGACTTACACAAACAAATTTTAAAGGAAAATAAGACAAATAAGGTAAACATTTTTAAATCTATTGTTAAAGGCTCCCTCCATGAGAGTCATTTGTGATTGAAACAGAAATATGTTCCAGTAACAGAGACTAATCAAGTAAGGATTATACTTACTGGCATCATTCAGTGACAGGGTAGATCAATATAACTGTGACTAATTCACTAAAGACACCATACGGACGCTATAAGTAGTAAATGTTTGAGTGCTACAATTCATTGGCATTAATCATATATTAATTTGAAATTGCAAAAGCAGCAGTTTCAACAAATTGTCATTTCTTGTCTCAAATAGTAACATTTAACCCAAGATTTCAGTACTTCAACTAGTGTCATACTCTTTAAATGTATAAACAAATGCTCATAAAATTTTGTTTTAGAATCAGTGTTTTTATTTACAGCACTCATTCTACTGAGGACACTCTGCTGCACCTCTTCTTATGAACATTACCACTAGCCCTGGCCTATGTTAGATATAAGGTAGAATGGGCAGTTCAAAGCTGAAATTTAGACACCAGAGATACCTGGAACTTGGCCTGTTCAGTCTCACCTCTACCAGTTCCTATTTTTTAGAACCTTGATATGCAGTGCCAATACACAACTTCATTCTTATTTCATTTACCTTAATGTGAAATCTGTAGTATGAAATTCCAGAGACCAACATCTAGATCTGAAATCCCATATTCTCAAAAAAGGGCACCAGAAGTCTGGAAACTCCAGAGTTCAGTGGGCTAAGGTGCCATAAGCACAGTTACTACTCCAAAATGACCTGTGAAAATAGCGATGAGGTATGGATAAGGGGACCATCAGTGTATGATGCCCAGAGCTGAAGCTTGGCTGTAAGGATTTTGGGACTAGTCAATCATCCCATCACCTTGGAGGAGGTCAGCAGTGGCCTGGACTTTGGAAGAACTACTTGGAGAATTCTGTGTAGGCAGAAACTAGTCTCACAGGAATAATCCAGCCAATTACGCAGAAGGACCAGCTTAATGTGCAATTAAATGGTTAAGTTGCTTTTGCTGCATAAATGAGCAGTAAGTAACTGCAAATTTTGTTGAGAATGTTGATTAAAAAGAACTTTCATATGACAAAACAAACAAACAAACAAACAAACAAAAAAAGGCATTTACCTTGAGAAAAACGTCTGGTTGTTCTAAAGAAAAATGAAAAGCTGTTGCTGTAACTAACAGAGGTTAGATGCTTGTTGATGTCTCTTTTTATTTTGTGGGCAGGTTTGATCCATCAGCAGACCTTTCTGAATGGACACTGTTAAAGAGGTTCTTGAGTTCTGGTATTTGTTGTCTGTCTGCCCATCAAATCATGTTTTCAGGTGTTACAGAGAACATTAAAGGGTTTAAGAAAAATATGCCCTCTCTTTCCTTGAGCTGGTATTACGTTGCTTAAGTGAGGGTGGTAAGGATTTACATTCTATCTGGAGCAGGCCAGGAATTCACCTTTGCACTAAAACTTGCAGAATCATCTGATTGCCATAGCTTTCTATAAATAACTTTGTGCTACATGCAAGACAGTGACTGTTACATGTTTGTCACACCTTTTGCTTTTTTAAATGAATGAAATGTATGGAGAGGGGCATTTATCTGAGTTCCTGTAGGAAAAATAGAGAATAAGGTGTCTTCTTAAATTCCTTGTCAGTTAAAAGGACTTTAATCCAGTAACAAACCATATATTCTTGTTAGGGGATCTGTGAAAATCTTCAGGCACAGATTTTACCTAAGGGCTGAAAGTAGATTTGTGTAGATGTGATTGTACATGGGCACCAGAGGCATAATTTCCAAACCAACTTTTTAGCTGGATTTAATAACTCACTTCTCCTTATTGCAGAGATGCTGCTTTGAAAGCAGATTTTGAATGCCATAGCAAATGAAGGAGAAGGGTAGAAGCTTGCAAATTTTGCTCTGTTCACTGGAGTCTGCCTTGTGTAGCCAGGGCTACTATACACCAAATAAACAACATGCTTCTAGCAGTGAGGGATAACAACAAGGAGCTTTATCAGTCAGCTATATCTGAGTCATAGGGCTTTACATGGTTTTCTTAGGGTGACAGAGCAAAGCATAAGACCACAGGGATAAATATAGAGCATAGTTATTAGCCTTGGGCCTTTTCTTGCATGATGTGTGCTGTGCAAGCTTTGGGGCATAGTCTGTAGGGGGATGTCTTTTTGCTTTGATAACTCTAGCATAGGGAGCTACTCTAACCCCTCAGTGCTGCAGCAGTAGTGAAATGGGTCTGTTGCCAATCCATGCTGTGCAAATGCTGAAGCAAATTTTCTCTCACAAAGACTGCCTGCATGCCCACTCAGGCAGAATGTTTAAAGAGTGATTTTGGCTTATGGATACAAACAAAGCAAGACCTGATTATATATTTATTTCTTCACATCCTTTGCCTTTTCCTTTCATTGCCTCCTCTTCCTCATCACCTTTCCCTTTCCCTTCCCCCTTCTGTCTTTCTGTAGCTCTGCTAAAGAGATGAGTGAATGCTAAAGAAATTTATCAATATTTCTAGATGGCCTAAGGGAGTAAAAAGATGTCAGTAAATTGTAACTTATTCATAAATCTATAAATATTATCTACTGGGAATTAAATTGAAACTTCCATTGAAATAAAATGTCACTGTATAAACGTTAATAGACAGATTTCTGAGCATGTCATGTTTGAGCTGGAGATCAAAAATTTTCTAGTGTTATTGGTTATACATAGAAAAAACCCACAGTTTAGGAGAAATATGCATAAAATCCCACTCTGTTAAAGGCTTTGTGTCTTGAGTAGTACTTGTGATTATGTTTTCCTTAGGGTAAAGGCTGTGTATTTGTAGGTGCTGCTCTGAATATTAAATATTCATGGTCCATTTCACCAACAAGAGAGGTGTATTCCTTTTCAGGAAGGCTTATTGCTGACCGCTGATGACATTTGTGACAATCATCTACAGTCTGTCTAAACCAAGAAGTTCCCTGTAACATTTTAGGTTCTGAAATGATTGCCTGTTTTTAGAATACTATATTTGGCTCCAAAGGAGCAGTTCTTTTTTTTTTTTTATTATTTTAAATAGAACTTGTGTTATTAATTCAATTCATGTACTCTTTTTTTTTTCCCCTCACTCTCCTACATCTCCTCTTTGCTGACTGCAGAACTGCAGAATACTGAATTCTGCCAGTGCCTTCTTGGCACAGTGTCACTGGTTTCCACAGAAAGGAATCTGGTCCAATCATTACTGAAAAAGGGAGCTTAGAAGATATTATCTAGCATTCTGTCCAGTCATGTCTTGAAAACCTCCAGTGATGGGAACTCCAATATGTTCCTGGAGAGGTTGTTCCCTTGAACAATTGTTCGTATTGTGAAAAAAAAATTTATCATATCAAGATAAATCTGCTTCTGTTGCAGCTTGCACCCTTTGCCCCTTGAGCTCTTTGTGTGGCTCTGTTCTTTATCCAGCCACCCATTTAGTAATGGAATATTGCCATGAAATCCTCCTCGAGTTTCCTTTTCTCCAGAAAGACAAGATCTTACTCTTTCAGTCCTTCTTCACCAGGCAAGTTCCCCAGACTTTTTGTTATTTTCATGGCCCTTGTGTTGACCCTCTGTTTCTTTTTAGAACAGTAGGGACCAGAACAGGAAGCAGGGCTCCGGGTGCAGCCTGACAAGCTCGAGGAGAGCGGAATGATCAAGCCTCTCTACCCGTGCTAGCAATCCCCCTGTGGCTGCAGTCTGGGATCTGAATTGCCTTCATTGCTGCACTGGTGCTTGGTTGACTTG
Source organism: Cyanistes caeruleus (assembly GCF_971803275.1). Classification (NCBI taxonomy): domain Eukaryota; kingdom Metazoa; phylum Chordata; class Aves; order Passeriformes; family Paridae; genus Cyanistes; species Cyanistes caeruleus. The sequence goes on along the minus strand of NC_141705.1, from coordinate 31,330,729 downwards.
TGTTCCATCAGGATCCCTGGGTCCCTTTCAGTAAGGCTGTGCCTCAGCCCACAGATCTTAGCCTATACTGGGCTCCTTGATTATTTTGTGCTAGGCGCGGGACCTTGCACTTTTTGTTGTTAAACTTCATGCTGTTCTGGACATCCCACCCTTCCAGCCTGTCCAGGTCTCTGTACGAGATACACATCCTACCAGCCTTGCACAAATGCACTAACCTATCTCCCAGCATGCTGGAGACAATCTGTTCTGGGCTTTTTTGGAATCCATAAACTTCTTCACCACTTGAAAATAAATTGTAACAGAGTTTGGGGATTTATAATTTTTATTCACTAGTGGCAACTTGTTGTCGTAGAGTTAATTTATTTACCCCTTCTGGTCGCTAGATGGAGGTAGGCAACCACAATGAGGGTAGCTTCCCCTAAGCTTTGTATAATGAAAGGAAAGCAATATATTCTGTGCTGATTTGGACAGCAGGGAGTGTATTTTATCATTAGAAATACTATTCTTGTACAAGGTTGCTTGAGGATAGGATGACATTTGCACTCGCCAATCTGTAGCTTTCCATCAAAGAAAACTTTTTCACTGGAATCTGTTTTAAATGAAAACTAGTCTGGGTATAATTTAATCTGATACATTTTATTATCAGTAATCCACTTCTGAATTTAGATAAGCATGAACATTGTTTAGATTATGCATAGATGTGTTTCTGTGCAGAAATCACTTTACTGCATGACCTAAGACAAAAAGAGGAACTTAATAACACTAATTTAATGTCTATTATACCCTGGAACTAAATAGATAATATATTATGTAGGTCCTTGTATTAGTAGTTATGAAATGCAAAGCTGTAAGTTTTACACTGTGTTTATTCCCAGCATACAAGAAATAAAAATATAAACAGCCTTTTCAGTAACAGCTTTCAGATGTTGCTCTTTTATAGTCACAGTTCTGGGATCTTTTTGGTAAGATCCCACTTCATCTTTACAGTATGAGTTGCTGCTTCTTGTTGCTTAGTTTCTAAAAAATGATTAATTTATAGGGACGTTTTGGAAACAGTGAGAGAAGGAAAAATTCAGTTCCTTCAGCTACTGAAGACAGCCACAAACCTGTCTCTTAGCCTCAGAGTGCTCTGCAGACGTGTGCAGCTGTGACAACCAAGTAAAGCTGGGTGTCAGAGCTGATCTAATGCTACCTGTCAGACATAGGAGAGCTACAGTGCTGCATACTGAACTTCTTGGGCATTACTGGATTTTACTTTTCTAATTTTTTAGATGAACTTAGTCGATATGTCTCTCTCCTCCATTTCATGCTGAAATGATGAGTTAATAAACATCCTGACCTTGTAGAAATAGTGGTGAATTAACTTAGGTAGTGCAGGTTTATATGATTACCATCTGCTTTCTGCAGAGTTAAGCAGGGCTGTGCATTTTCTGCAAGATTCTTTAGAATGGGGTTTGATGAACTGATAGCCAGTGCCTTCAAATACAACACTGGTATCTTCATCTTGTACCATTCTGACCACTGGCTCTCACCTGGGGAAGAGTCCCTCCACAGAGCTTTAAACCTGGCTGGTGCAGCTAGAGCTGAAGGGAAGTGTGCTGGCAAATGGGAGAGGGGAGGAGACATAGAGTGGCACACAAAGGATTATTGTAGTACATGGAAACACTGATCAGCTTAGCCAGCTAGCTTGTCTCTGCTCTGCATCTGTATGTGCGCGTGTACCAATGAGCCCCTCGGACAAGATTACAGCACTTCATCTCTTGAACCTGATCCACCCTTTGACCAGCTGTGAGGGTCAGGCTTGTGAGGCTGTATGCACAAGTATGTTTTGTTCTTAGAGGATTTCTCTTCCTTTAATTTAAGCATTGGGTTTTTTGAGATTTTTTAAAAAATTCTTTTAGCCCTCCCAGCATCCTGTGGCAATGAGGTCCATTTATTGCTGCATGCAGACATACAGCGCTCATCTGATTCTTTCCAGTTCTCACATTGTAAGAAATATTAAAGCTTTTCCCCATTCACCTCCTTCATCCTGTTATTATTTCATGTTCCTCCATCATATTGCTCTTAGGGTGTGTGCAAGGTTAAGGAGACTGAGTACTAGAGATGATTGGAGTATAGGAAATGCACAGAGATGGAGAAAGCATCATCCATGGAGTTCCCTTATAGATTTTGGAAAGGCAATTTAATAGAAATTTCTCTGTTTGGCCACTTGTAATGTGTTGGCCATTGTAGAAGCTTGCAGTCTGTATTCTCAAGGACATTAAGTCACTTTATGGCTTCTCATGGGTATAGAATATTCTGTATTTAGGCAATTTCTGTAGATATTAGTGATATAATGCTGCTCAAATTGTTGAGAAATATTTTTCTTTTCCAAGATACAGTCCTATATTTAGTGGCCTGTGGGGTGCTGCTGCAGAGTAGAACTGTCTGCACAGATTTTTTTCAACTGTTCTAGAGAAGACTTGCCTGCTCTTCCTCCTACACATGCTGCTCCTTTCAAAGCCTAACATGGTTTCACAAAGCTACAGATGTTTCTTACCAAATTTTCCACCTGCAACACCAGCAGCATGAACTCACGTGGCAGTGAATGAGACTTACCACCTCCTTCTGCTCTCTTGTTGCCAGGACATCTGAAGAATTTATCTCAGCAGCCAGTACTATCTGCTTAAGGTCTTTTAAGGTGCATTGGAGGTTGTAAATTTTTCTTCTCTTTGGGTTTATTCTTTCTTTCTTTCTTTTAGATTTTTTTTTGTGTAGTTTGTTTTTTGTCTGTTTGTTTCTTTGTTTTTGGTTTGGTTTGGCCTAGACCTGTGCAGTCATTCTGACACACACACTTTAGACTCAAGTTACAGTTTTTTTTTTGGATATGGAGAAATGTGGAATCACAGATGTCCTGGTTCAAAGTGAGTGTCTTAAACAGCTTATACTCAAGGGGTTGTTATAATAAGGAACTTGCTTCTTTACTCCAGCTTTTCTTTGACTTCTCTCTGACTCCTGTCTTTCCATTTTTGTTCTGTATGTGCCCCTGCCTTTGCCTTCTCTTGTGTAAGTGGGGCGGGTTATTTCCATCCACAGCCGTGCACACAGGGATCATTTGTCTTCAGCCTGGTGTCTTGCACAAGTTCCTGCTTGATAAGAACAACACCAGGCTACAACAAAATTGTGTTCATTCTGCTGGGAGGGCTACTGCACTGTAGGAGCTGTGAGAGGAGGGAGTGAGGACCATACTTGGTGCAAAAGATGGTTCCAGGGAATTTGACTTTCGGGTCTTTTATTAATTCCGAAATATGTACAAGGCTTCATTCACAACACTGAAACAATGTTACTGGAATACATATTTGTCTACTTTTTGGGAACTGGAGTCTAACCAGGTATTGAAAACATCGACTTATTTTTTTAAGACTGAAAAAAAGAAAGTTTTTCTTGCAAGTAAGTGGAAGGACAGGACATTTTCAATAGGACTTTGTTTTCTGTGAATAAAGTAACACTACAAATTGTCAACAGCTACAGTCATGATAACTCTATTGAAATGGAAATGAGTTCATCATTAATCTCTGTGAGCTCTGGATTTAAGTTTTAATGACAAAAATAGCCATTATGAGAGTATAAGTAGAATGCATTCCATAATTGCTTTAATTAACCCAGTCCCCCTCTGCAGAGCTAGCTGACAAGCTGGCTCAGGGAAAAGTCCTGCAAAAAGCTGTTAGAACCTGTAAAGTGTATCTAGTGAATTATGTATGCTTGAAGACTCTCTGCCAGAACGTGTTTTGTTGCTACCTATGGCTTCTAGACTAATGCAAGACAGGACTTCAAAGAGGAAAGTCTTTGGAGGCTTTAGCTGAGGGGCTTAAACATCAGCAGAATTCAGCTAAGTGTGTCCTTGTTGATTTCAATGACCTTGTGCAGACTTTGTAGCAAGGCTGGCATTTCTTGTTCCAAAACAACATTGGATTAGAGAAGCAGTGTAAATAACACAGCTTTGTGCTGTTATGACCTCTTTTAAATTCTGCCCTTGTAATCCTGGTATGATCCATTTGTACGGTGCAGACCCTCTTGCCTTTTTCAGTTTCACTATTGAAATGGTAGGGGTATTTTGTTAAGTAAAGCAGAAGTCATGCAGTGTTGGTGGTACTTCCCTCATCTGTGAGTTCCTGAGTCTGCTCTTTGCTTCTGTGAGTCTCTGTGTATGTGTGTGAGTCAGGAACTGGTATGTCACAGTGCAGCATAGGCTGTGACAATGTAGAGTGTTCGGCTTTAACTTGTTCTCTTGAAGGCCGCACTTTTGTTCTGTATCATTAAATAAAATAAGAGCCTGACTGGGTCAAAGACCCCTCTGACCTGCTTTTCTGAAAAGGACAGCCTTTAGTCCTGCTCTGTGGGCAATATCCAGGGTTTTTCAGTGTCCAGTAGTTTCATGCTGAGGCCAGTGTGTGTGGCAGCCACGGCTGCAAGTTTGAGCGGGTCCCTACAAGGAGCAGGTGGGAGTAGTTACCCTCCTGTGCTGAGGCTGCAGTTCTCATGATCTTCTCAAACCTGTTAACAGCAGCTTCTACAGTTCTACTCTTCACTTGGGAGGCCTTGGTTGTTTTGTTGCTCAGGACTTCTTCAATATTGGAACAGTCAGAAAACTTTTCTTTTAAATAAGCTGTAGCAATGTTTTGAAAGATATTTGACTTGGTCTGGCTAAAATACTGCAATCTTTAGCACCTTGTATGATAGTTGTTGGTGTTTGATTTGCTGCTGTCATATATCCTTCCTTATTGTCTTGAAATCTGTGACAATATATTTGCAAACCTTCTGCTGTTCCATCATTCAAACCTAGAAAAAAATAGTGAATGGGTTCAAACCAGGGTAGAACTTAGGATTCCTTCTGATTAACTTAATTGACTCTGACAATAAATTAGGTTTAACTGGTGCTCCAAAATTTTTTTTGTTCAGCTGCAAATTTACCCTATGATGTTTTCTTGCTCACTGTATTTTTTAATTTAATTAAGAAACTATAATCTGGAATTTTGTAAAAAACACAGCTAATGCCAACATGTATCCTATGGATTCTTTACTTCTTACCAGACAGGCTGCTCTCTTTGTCTTAAGTTTCAGTTTTTTAACCAAAGTTTTATGTTAAGAACTGAAAAATTAACACATAGTTTAACGAACAACTTTGTCACATTGTAATTTGATTTTATAAGTGTTGATTTTTCTCTGTTTTATTATGAATTAAGCATATCTTTAAAAAGTAAGAATATGCCACTTTTTTTTTTTAATCTCCCTTTATGTTGTCAGTCATTCTGACTTTTTCTCCTTTCCTTTTTTATTTTTCTGTCCTCTACTTTTTTACCCAAAGAGCGTGTCTTGGATGAAGAGAGACTGCGGAAAATGTTGAGAAGAGAGAAAATCTTAAAAGTGGGAAACAAACCCCTTGTTTTCTATTAAAACACCACATGAGGAGGAAGAAAAAATCAGTGAAAAGCTTCCATTTGCAAATGTTTAAAATTAAATTATATTTAAATTAAATTCTAAATAGCCTTTTTGCCATACTGAGCTATTGCTGCTTTGCTGGAGCATTTCTCTCTTGCCAAGACCCAGCACTTTCCATTCAAATTACCAGTTCCAACCTCTTCTCCTGCTGCTTTTCTTTGTATCTGTGTAGTTATTCCAAGTCATCTCGGGCTGGCAGTTTGCCTACATATTGGGATTTCAGTTTCACCTATGCTTGAAGTATCAAAGGGCTCTTTGCTCTGTTTAGACTACTTTGCAACTTTTGTTTATAGTGCTGTGTGCATTTTGTACATCAGTCTTAGAATGTTTGAGAATACTTTGTTATGGAGTTTGCTGTTTCTTAAATGTTATAGATATTCTCTTAGATAGGGAGGTTAAAACATTTTTGTGGGGATGTATTAAATGCCAGAACTGGCAATTTTATTTATTTTTTTTGTTCTTTATTGTCTGATGTTTTTACCAAACAGCCAGAGTCCTCACACAAGCAGCTGTGCTGGTGCATCTTATTTATGTCTGTTTGGATATATTTCAGTTTTGCTTTTTTGTATTTTCTGTAAAACTTGACTTACAGTTTATCTTTTGATATTTATGTGTGGGTATTTCTTCTCCTTTGAGGGCACACGTGCTTCCTTTAGGGCCCAATTAACATTTTTAGTTGAACTATAGGTTAGCCTATGAATATTACCATATCTATTTTTTTTTCAATACAATCTTACTTTCTGTTTTTTATTAACATATCTGAAAGCATTAGAGGCCTGTTTGGTCCCTAAACCAGAAGTGTTATACTCTACATTCAAAATACACTTCTTTAATGACAGCACACTGTATGTACCTAGAGCAGTCTCTTGTGTCTGCATTAGACCTCAGAGCATTGAATTCCAGATTCTTTATTTTCTGCTGAAATCAGCTAAGGCAGATACATATTTTTTCTCTACCTCAGTTCCTCTATATGCAAAATTTGGGCAAAGGAGCTACTGTTTTCATTTATATCCAATATGTCCAGATAATAGTCTAAATTAGTACTATTTTCTTATCCATAGAAAACCAAGTTTTTTCCATGGTTTTTTTTTGAGTTTTTATCTCCCACAATAAATGTTTACTCTCTGGAGTGCATGGACTCTAGTGACCCTTGCAGTGATGTTTAAGTTTATTTCTCTTCATTGCTGTTTGGGGTTTGAAACACGTTGTATATATTAAGACCTTGAGCATGAACAGCCTTCAAAACAAGGAAATTTTTCTCAATATAATTCCATTTTATTGCTTCTGTGCATCTAATCTACCATCAAAAATGCTAAAAATCAATAACACTGTTGCATAAATTTTCAGTTAGTCTTAGGATTCCTTGTAATGTAAGCTATGTCCAACATGGAAGAAGGAGAAAATTAGAAAACAAAAGCTGAAAAATTTAAATTTTTGTTCACCAAATTGAAGTTCTTTTTTGTCTGCACTTTAATTCAGAATTTTAATATATCATGTGTTCCATATTCCAATAGGGCCTAGGAAATTCTGTTATTGTGATATGTATTTCTTGTCAGTAAAACATGAACCACAGAAAATATAGCTTGTTGAACCTTTAAGCACACTTTACAGCTAGTTAAGGGGAGAACCAGCTTTCAAGGAAAGCATAGATAAAATTAGACTGCAAATTTAAGATAATAATAAGAAATAAAGAAGGAGAGATAAACAAGAAGTATGCAACAGATAAGCCAGCAGTATTTACAGCCTGTGCATCTGTGACCTACCTAAGATCTGCACCATTTTCATCCTTGGCAGCCAGCTGCCAAAGGCTCCACTGTTTCCACTGAGAAATGCCTGATCTCATGTTTATTGACATGCAGAGGAGAGATCTCTACAACATGATGAAACAACATTTGTAAATGTTGTTTCATATTTATTTATTTATAGATCTTTGAAGCTCATGCAGTAGGAAAAATACATTTCTACATAGGAAGGAGAATGGGGTGTTTATACATTATGGCGCCTTTATTGGAAAAATCTGAAGCATCTATACATTATAGCATAGAATTTATAAATAAATACCCTGAGTATATTATCAGTGCATATTGAGAAGAGTGGGGACTTCTTGAGAAAGTAATTACTTTGTCATATCCTATGGAGTGCTATCCAATTTACCAGCATTAATAATTCTCCTTATGAGTCATTTTATACTTACCACCTCTCAGCTATTCATATAAAACAAAATCCCTTCATAAAAAGTCAAAAGATAAAACATTACATTGCTGGTTCAATAAAACAAATGGCAGTTGGAGAACTTTTGTCTCAACACCATAATCAATATTATAACCAATATTAGCTCATTTCTCCATTTGATGTTTAAAAAAATGGTTTCTGAAGGAGTGATAAAACCTCAGGGTGAATAATGTCATTGTCTGTCACATTATTAATAATTTTTCAATGGTAGAAAGTGTTCCAATTAATTTTAGGTTTTTAATGCTTCATCTCTTCCATTTGAGTCTGTGTGCATGTACACGAGCCTGTGAAGTCATGGAAGTGATGGGAAGCACTTCTTTTTGCTTCAGGGATTAAGCTTCTCTCCAGAGTCTTCAAGTTGTCAGTGTTTGAGAGGGAAGAAAAGACACAACAGAGGGAATTTCAGACAGAGTGTCTGTTGTCTTCTGCAATTCTTGCACTTTGCAGAACTGGTCATTGAGATTTAGCATCAAACATAAATTTCTGAAGTTTCTTCCTACCACAGGAGATGATTCTCACAGGGACTTAGTGGAATACAAATATGAATTTCCCTTTGAATAAATTATTTAAATCTGGCTAGGAACAATGGTTTTTAACTTCATTTTCAGATGCAGGAGTTCATACCCTTTATTAGTTTATAAATGAATAAGCTGTATGTACTTTGTAGTTTGAGTTTTTTAAGACTTTTTCTATAACACATAAATTTGTAAACATGGATTTAAAAAGTATTTTGAGGCAGTTTTGTCAGCCAGATTTTTATTAGTCCTTTTATGGGCTAGACACACAAAAATCTGTAATTTAGTTTTTCATTACACAAATCACACTCTCAAATACCACATACTTTTGATGGACAAGTGAAATATTTAGGCTTTCTATTTTTCATGTTTGCATAGTTTAGGTGTAATGACAATTACCAGTGTCAGGGTTTGTGATAGCAGTGTCCTGGTTTCAGCTGGGATGGAGTTAATTTGTTTCCTGGTAGCTGGTGCAGTGCTGTGTTTTGGATTCAGTATGAGAATGATGTTAATAACACACCGATGTTTGGTTGTTGCCAAGCACTGCTTACCCCAAGTAAAGGATTTTTTGGCGTCCCAGGCTCTGCCAGTGAGGAAGTGCACAAGAAGCTGTGAGGGAGAATGGTCAGGACAGCTGGCATGAACTGGCCAAAGGGATATTCCATACCATGGAATGTCATACTCAGGACATAAACTGGGGAATTAGGTGGGAGATGCCAGTGTTGGCTCAGAACTGGCTGGGCATCAGACAGTGAATGGGGAGCAATTGTACTGTGCAGTACTTGTCTTTTTTGGATTTCATTCCTCTCTCTATGTTGTCTCATTTAATTTCATTATCGCTATTATTATTATTATTATAGTAAATTATTATTATTTTCATTATAATTTATATTTTATTTCAATTATTAAACTATTTTTATCTCAATACAGAGATAAGTTTTTTCCTTTTTTTTTTGGGGTTTTTTTTTTTGTTTTTTCAGTTCTTCTCCCTATCATAACAGAATGAGGGTGGGATCAGTGAGCAGATGTGTGGGACTTAGCTGCCAGCTGGAGTTAAACCATGACAAGCAGTAGAACAACACTAGACTACTTTTTATAGTTCTGGTCACCCACATACCTGGCCTTTATTTAGAACAATGTGGGGAAGAGCTAGCTCCTAAGACCATAGAGAACAGAGCAAGTTCATCTTATAAAAACAGAGCAAAAAAGTCTTCACCTTTTTGTTACACAGAGCAAATTAAGAAAGGGCAATTGTTGTAACTGTCTTGCTTGAGGAGGGTACAAACACAGAGCATGTATTTTTAAAAACTCCACAGCTGGATTTCAATAGAGGCAAAAAATTAAATACACTGGGAGTGTTTGACTATGACCTAATTCCACTGTAGAAAATCAATTTCTTGGTTAACTAACGTTTGCTAGCATGACAAATAAAACTCATTAAAGTAAAAAGATTGAATTTTATTATCTTGGCAATACTGTACTAAGATAAGAAAAGTCAACATTTATTTCAATTAAAATAAGCTTGATTCTTTTAAAAATATATTTTATTTTCTGACAGTGAAAAAAATTTAATATTTCCAGCATGTATTTTTTCATGTTTACTAGCAATTCAACGAAACAAAATTAAATATGACTTATTTTATGCTCTTAACACACACCCAATGGAAGCTCTGATGATGTGTCAAGAATAAAAAAAATCCCGTTCTCCCACACAGGAGTTTGAGCCAAATTTTGCATTCTTCTGTAACTTCTAAAATAGGTTTATATTTCTATGTTTCACTGAAAGAGTAAAGAGGGTGCTTAAGGATATGCCAGAGATATGGGAGGACCCAGGGCCTGAGTGCATGCCTTGGTTACATCCTAATTCTACACTGGGATGAAGATGACCGTGACACATCAGTGATCTTCCATGCCCATTTTGTGTGGGAAGGAGAACTGGGTCAAAGTGTACTCTGAGAAAGGCTTCAGTAAGGATTTCATGGCTCCATGTCAGTGGGCTCCAAGGCAATGTCCAGCCATGCAGCTGTGAACTACTAGAGTTTCATGTGCAGCTGCCTTTGACCTGGGCTGGATGAAAAATTCAAGTGTGAGATTCAGTCTGCAGGAAGAGCTTTCAAAAAGAAACCTTGTCTAGAAAGCTGGGGTGCTGTATGTTCATATTGGTATTCAAACAGTGGAAGGACTGTATCATGGACTGATTTATGGGAGGTGATACAGGCTGATATGCCAGATACCTGGAATCTGAGGGCTGATGGTCTATTATCAGAGGATTGAATTCTGCTTAATCTTCCAGTTTCTACAGTCAGGCTGAAATTGGTTGGATGACTGATTTCAGATTATATTCATATGTTTGGATCCTGGCTGCAGCAGTTCAAGAGCAGGCACCTTGCTCTTCCTGCTGTCTCTGCTTTGGGGGTGGGAACCTTCAGAAAAAGGCTAGAACTTGATATTGAAGGCAGCATCAATTTAGCTGTTCTATCTAAATGTATCTTCATCCTCGAGTTGGCACTGATAGACAGGTTTCCTGGACGGGCTTATGTTGAAGACATGGAGGAAGCTGAGGTCTTTCTTTGTGGATGTGCAAATTCCATCTCTCCCTCTCTCTCCTCTGCCTTCCTTTCTCTTCACAGAATTTTTAGCTAAAAAGTACTGAAATTCTGGACAAAAAATTTTAGCATATTTTTGATTTTTTTGAAGTGGTTTTAACTGGACTTCTATGTAGTTTTGTCTTTAATGCTAGTCCTACATCCTGGTAACTTGATTAATGAATATCTATAATATACACATTTAGTCACATGTAACAAGAAGATGAATCCAATACCTGAATTTTGGTTTGCTTGGTCTTCTAATTTAAGATTATCTGCACTGTATGTCTTTCCACCTCTGTCTGGTGAACAGACTTATGTAAGTGTCATGCTCTAAGCTTTGCTGAGTGGCCTTAAAATGCTTTCATTGAAAAAAAGTTATGGAATCTCTCTGTGCTGAAATCATAACCTTAAAACTTCCTGGGAATTTTCTGTCTTGTGTAGGGCTGCGGAAGCTCGTGGGCACCCTCCAAAAGTGGTGGATTTCCAAAAAGACAAGACAGGTGAGCATTCTGCAGATTGAATCACACCTGTTCTCTTATTTCATAGGTGAGACACTCAGGACCTGAGGCTATTCAGACAGAGATCTTTTGGACTCAAGGAGTGATATCAAACTAAATTTTAGAGTCTTCCCTCTGAAGAGTCTTTTCTCCTCTGCAGACTTCCTTCAAGTTTGTTTCACATTTTCATGTATTCCTCTTCCACCAAATAATCTTTCTCTTGTTTTCCTTTTTTCTGTGTTCCGTGACTCCATCCCCTTTCCCTCAGCAGACCTTGTCTTATTAGCTAATAAATTCCTGACACAGATCCATACATTTAAATACCTTTCTTTTTATGAAGAGCTAGGTTCTCCCTGGAACTAATTTGAAGCTTAGCAGACAATATTCTTTTCAGTATGTTCCTGTGTTACATCCTTGTACCTCAGAGTTTCCCAGGTTACTGAGCTCTCATATCAGCATCAGAGGCTGTAATACTTTCTGTGCCTCTGCTCTTCAGAAAAGTGAATAATTGAAGAGAGCAGTTTCTGCATTCCCCTGGGCACCGGAGTCAGTGGTAGTTCTCGATAATTGTATGAATGGTGGAAGCCCATTTTGAACTTCACGTGTTCCTCGTAACAGCTGGGCACAATGTAACTCTTAATTTCATCTCCCTGATGTACTGTAGTTAATTAGAATGTGTGCCCTTGATTTGAGCTATGGCTTTTATATTTTAATGCAAATTCACTCAGTCATAGTCATCAATCATCATGTCCAGGTGACCAAATGGAAATGTCAGTGTACTCTTAACTTCCTGGTATGGACTTTTTTTAACTTCTTAACTTTTTCTCTTTAATTTTAATTTAATTTCCTTTCATTCAATTAATTTAAAAAATTAATTAATTTTTTTTAAAACAGTGTGGCACAATTCCATAATTTATTTTCTTACACACATAGCTCTCTCTGTCTTTTCACAGGATTTTAATCTCTGACTTTGCAACCTTAGAATTTTTAATATTTATGTGTAATGCAACTACAGTTTTTATGTGGTGGTTGTATTAACATGATGCTAAGATTTTATTCATAAGCAATAAGATCAAGAAAACCAAGACCTGACTTGGCATATGAACTGTAATTCAATCTGATTATACATATGCATTAAGATTCAATCTTTTACTGTATAGAGTAATACTGTTAAGGGGGCAAAATATGAGCAGTGCAGCCAAGTATCTTTTGGAACACTGTTCAATTTAATGACAAGTGATTTCTGATATGAGTGCAAAAGGTCAAGAATTATTTTTTTTTTTTAAAACTAAATGAAAAATATGTCTTTAAATTTTCATTTGTGCTTTAAGTAAAAGTCTAGGTACATATTAGAAATGAACTAAACTATTAGATAATACCCAGGATCTTATATTGGATTTTGAAATTATCTGTGTGTTGTTGATTTTCTTGTATTCAGCCCATGTATGTATATTTACCATACAAATTGTGCTACCTGCTGCAAGCATAAATTAGTTCTGCTTTCTTTCAAATCCCATCTGAGGTATATCTTAAATTGAAAAGGCAAGATCTTTTATGTTTTGACCCTTTTAAAAAAAAACAAACCAACAACTGTATTTGGATGGTTTTTTTGGGTTTTTTTTGATTATATTCAAATAGTATAGTATTTTTTTTAGTGGAACAATAAATAGGGCAAAGATATTAAGACTAGAGATCTGTCAGAACTGGTAATTGAAGATGAAACTTAAGTCTCTGTTCTTTTATGACGAGGTAACCCACCAGCTGGTTGGTGAGGAGGACCAACTGTGTCCACAGGTACGCTGGGCAGAGCATCACCAGCTGGGCAAGGGAGGGGATTGTCCCACCCTGCTCTGCACTGGGGTGGCCTCACCTCGAGTGCTGGGGGCAGTTTTGGTCATAGCAATATAAAAAACACATTTATCTACTAGAGTGTATCCAAAGGGCCATGAGGATAATGAAGGGCCTTGAGGAGAAGCCATGTGAGGAGCAGCTGAGGTCACTTGGTCTGTTCAGCCTGGAGAAGAGGAGACTGAGGGGAGGCCTCCTTGTGGTCTCCAGCATCCTCATGAGGGAAAGTGCAGGGTCAGGCACTGATCTCTTCTCTGTGGTGACCAGTGACAGGACCCACAGGAATGGCCTGAAGCGGTGTCAGAGGAGGTTGAGGCTGGATATTAGGGAAAGGTTCTTCACTCTGAGGGTGTTTGGGCCCTATACAAGTTCCCCAGTGAGGTGCTCACAGCACCAAACCTGACAGTGCTCAAGAAGCATTTGAACAAAGCTCTTGGGCACATGGTGTAACTCTTGGGAATAGTGATGTGCAGGGCTGGGAGTTGGACCCAATGATCCTTGTGGATCCCTTCCAGCTCAGGATATTCTGCAATTCCGTGTTTCAGTATTTCTGTGATTCTTGGTGGACTATTCAAAAAGATTAACACTGTGCCATGGAAGAGAAGAAAAAAATACCTGAATTAGTATTAATTAAACCCTTCAATATTCAGATATGGCTATGCTGTGATTTGCTTGCTTCTAATCAAATTACATTTGATTTTAGATGAAGACTTTATTTTTTTTTTTCTTTCTTAACCTCAGTTGACTAGTGGGATTCAGTCTGTCAAAGTCCCTGGTGTTTATTTTATTATGTCCTTTCAGGCTGACACCTTAATATAAATTTTGTAGGAAAACAATGCCATCTTGCTGCAGTTATATTTAACTTTATCAAAGAATTGCAAAATTATTGGATCACCAATTTTATCTCTTTTTTTATAGAGCCAAGGTTGTGGATAATTCCTATACAATGGAAAATTCATATTTCTTTCTTAATTAATCCAAAGGGAGTATATTGGTATAGTATTGAAATGCATTAATGGGATGTTAGATGACTTGATATTCTCTCTATATTAATATTGCAAAAAAAGGAAAATGTAAATTCAAGGCTGGTCTAAGAAAATGAGGTCAAATAAATAGATAGAAAGTTTAGCTGATCTACAGGGTCAGATAAAAGATACTTTTTAATTTTCAAAGGGAATAAAACCAGGGCAAAGGTGGAAAAGTTTTGCAACAGAAGTTGTGTTAAGCTTAACAGAAGTGTTAAGCATCAGAAAATATATGTTGTATAAATAGGAGTTATATTTTATATTTCATAGAAATGACTTACAACAGGTATTTAAAATACCTACTTTTTTGTTTGTTTGTTTGTTTTTTGGTTTTTTTAGTTTGATGATTATACCATGCTCTTTTAGACCAAAAGTACTGAAAACCATATTTATATAATTTCTGCTAAATATTTTAGCCCAGTTTTACTTAATGGATAAATCTGTCTGATGCTTGGAGCCTGTCTCTTGGCACAGGCAAGTGTCTGTAATGTAGGTTAGATGAATAGAATTTTCAGGCAATAACTAAGCAAATCTATTTCAGCCCCATCTTCACTGCTGCACATGGTAGTCAGGTAACCTATTGTCACCTACCAGAATGATGGACACAGTAGACGAGCCACCCAGACTAATCTGGTGGGGAATTTGAAGGTGAGAGTTGTGAAGAGAATTCACATGGTTGCCTCATGTTTGCAGGGTTTGGTGTCTGGCACAGTGTAATCATATCTCTTTCTTCAGAGAAAATTAATGTTTGTCAGAGAGCATCCAAAGGAGCAGCATGCAGGCATACTTTTCTTTAAAGGCATATTCCTCCTAAATGTGTGAGGTCTCTGCTCTTCTTTCTCCAGCTGAGGAGACTCAAACCACTGTCCTTCTCTGCAGAACATCTGATGCTATTTGAAACTGGAGCAACCGGAATAACTTACTGCCTTCCCTGCTGAAGCAGACACACACTACAAAGACTTCTCTGGGCTCAGAGGAGAGTCAGAGTAAGCCGAGTTTAAAGCAGTAGGGAAACCTGAAACCTCATGACTGCTTCACAGGCTTATTGTATTTTATACAATGATATTTCCTTATAAGTTCACAGTTAATAGGCACTGAAGTTAGAGCTCTGGATACCACAGACAGGGCTGACACTGCTTCTTTCCTTTCCTCCTTTCTCCCCTGTCCTACCTTGTAAATAGGAACATCTGAAATTTCCCATTTTATTTCCCTGTTTAACAAGCTTTTAATTCTGTCAGACTTAAAGTACGTGGATTGAATTTCTTAACACAGTCAGACTTTTGTGTAGAGGAAAGGCATTTACCTCTTCCTGTGCAAGCACTTAAAAAATTTGCTTTCAAATTACCATGGCTTGTGTACAATCTGCAGTGGGTTTAGTAGCTAGTATTTCTGAAGAGCCATTCCTCAGTGTCTGTGCTAGTTCATCACTATCCTGGATGCCTCTTGAACATCAGACATGGGCCAGCTTTGAAGAGAGACTGAACATGCTTCAATCCAAGGGCTGTGCTGCAGCAGAACCTCACATCAGGACAGAAAACAGGCACAGAGAAGGCAGAGAGAAACTGCCTCACTGTAGGTCAGAGAAGACCAAAGCTACACTGCTGCAAAGTTCTTTGGAACAGAAATAGGCAGGAAATTTGTCAGTAAAAAACATAGAAAAAGCCAGGAGCAATCACTCCCATGGTCTAGGGTTCCCTGTGTAGGGAAGAAGAATGTGCAATGGCCAGGTACATGGGAGTGCAGGGAGAAACTAATCTAAAAAATTCCTGACTAGATGTAGGAACAGCAATAAAGTCAAGGCTGGGACAGGCTGAAAAAATATGTCACAGGTGAGGACTGCAAAAGATTTTGCTTCAATAAAAGCAGAAAACCAACACATGGTCCTGGAACTGTTGAGACTAGATGAAAGGAGATGAGATGACCCCTGGGGAGAAAGGAAATCTGCCTTCATGCAAGAAAATGCTCAAAGGAGGCAGCAGCCATCCAAATGGGCAGGGAATGAGAAAGAAATGCCAGAAATACATGAAAGAGTGGAACCTGGGAAATTAAGTCTTGTGTTTTCATCCATGTCCTTTAGGAAGGAGACAGGCAACTCAGGCAAGACTAGGAACAGATATTTCCACTCTCCTTTGGTGCCATGGCAAGAAACAGCCAATGGTTTACTTCTACCTCTTTTTCTCTCTCTTCCTCTCTTCTCTCAGCAGACTAAATAATGTACCAGGCTCCTTTTATGTTTTCTAGATTTTGTAATGCCTGTAAATAGTTATTTCCTATTTGAACAG
This sequence comes from Cyanistes caeruleus, assembly GCF_971803275.1. Classification (NCBI taxonomy): domain Eukaryota; kingdom Metazoa; phylum Chordata; class Aves; order Passeriformes; family Paridae; genus Cyanistes; species Cyanistes caeruleus. Next base: position 31,314,264 of record NC_141705.1, on the reverse strand, counting down.
GTTCTCATAGTTTTTGTAAGCCCAGCACCATCACAGATGGAAAGTCTGACTCCCAGGATGCCAGGATTATGCCAATATGATGCTTTCAAATAAAATACCTTGTCAGGGTGAAATATAGCTTCTTTTCATATTTATATCAGGTACATATTAACTCATGAATGGCTTCTTCTTCATCTTAAGCCTTATTATTTGAATTTTTCCAGCTCAGGAGAAGGTCCCATCGAAACAATCTGTGTCATCTTCAGTTTTACAAACTGATCATGGAAAGGTCAATGGAGAGGAAAAATGGATTATATCTATCAGAAAAATGACAAGAGGATCATGAAATAGAGACAAACATGAAGTTTTCAAAGAGCAGTGGGACGTAAGCTAGGCAGCATTGCTGGGGATCACAGATGTCAAATCTTTCTCACTTAGCTCATTTTTCACGATGTGTAGACTTGTTAAATCTGTATGGGACAAAAGAACCTAGATTTATCTTTATGTCGCAAAGACCATCCCATAGTAGTTTTTAAGTTTACCTGTGTTTCATACACTGCAAACATTTTGTAAAACTCATCAAGCCAGTAAATTTTTAAATAAATTTATTCAACTATAACATAAAATTTGGGGAACAATGTGGAAGAATCTACATATATGTGTTCCTATGTGGCAATGGATTTATTCTTGTTGCTTTACCTATATAATTTTCAGTTGCAGTCCAAAGTATAAAAGAGTGATTATTTTTGCTCTTACACACAAAAGATCCAAACAGTATTTTTAATTGGTTTCAATGAATCATAGAATTATACTATCATAGAATCCCAGGGTTGGAGGGACTTCAACCTTTGTTGGCAAAAGCATGGTATAGGCAAAATGACCCAGTACCCTGTCCAGCTGAATCTCAGAAGTGGCCAACTTTGGGGAATCCACTTCTCACAATGGAAAGATTATTTCAATGACTGCTCTCACTCTGAAAATTTTCCTTATGTTGAATCTGAATCTCCTCAGGAGGAACTTGTACCCATCACCCGTTGCCTTTTCCATATGACTTATTGAAAAAAAAAACAAGTTTCCATCTTCTTTGTAGACACCCTTTACATGCTGGAAAATGGTAAGGTGTCCTTTAAGATTCTTTTCTCCAAGCTGGACAAACTAGTTGTCTCATCTTTTCCTCACATGGGCAGGCTTCCCAGTCCTTTGTTCATCTTTGTTGCACTTTACTGCATCTTCTCCATCCTGTCCACATCTTTCTTTTATAGCAGGGATCAAAACTGAACCCAAAATTCAAGGTATGGTCTGAACAACTCTGTGTAGAATGCAATAGTAATTTATCACTGTTGGTGATACCCTCGTTGATGCAACCCAGCATTTGTGTTGGCTTTCTTTGCTGCAGCAATAAACTGTTCACTCACAATGAGCTACTTGTGCACCAGGTCCCTTTCCATAGGGCTGTTCCCTAGCCAGGTAGATCCCCAGCCTGTGCTGCTCTCCTGGATTATGTTTTGCCATGTGCAGGACCTTATATTTGTCTTTATTGAACTTCATAAGGTTCTTGTTAGCCTAAATTTTCAGCCTGTCCAGGTCCTCCTGCAGGGTGGCTCTCCCTTCCAAAGTGTCCACTGCCTCACTCACATTGGTATCACTGACAAACTTCCCCCAGGTACATTTGATCCCATAATCCAAGTCACTGATGATGCTAAACAGTGTTGGACCCAGTATCATTCCCCAGGGGAATTCCACTTGTGGCAGTTGCCAGTGTGAAAGGGAGCAATTTACTACCACCCTCCAGGTGTGGCTGGTCAGTTCCCCACCCACCACATGGATCCCACATCCACACCATCACAGAGACATTTCTGTAGGAGGAGGCCGTGGGAAGCCGTATCAGAAGCCTTGGAGATATGCAGGTAGGCAACGTTCACCGCTGGCCCCACATCAACCAAGCGGATTCATTTGTTGTAAGAGGCAATCAGGTTTGTCAAGCACAATTTGTCCTTGGTCAATCTGTGCTGGATTTTCCTAATCATGGGCTTCATTTGACAGATGAGCCTATAATTTCCTTGGGTAGGGGTAATACTAGCTTTCTTCCAGTCTTTTGGGAAGCCTCCCTCGTCTTCATAACTTTTCAAAGACAAAATATCATGCTAGTTTGAAGGACCACTGACAGTGAATTATTCTCAAATCTGATTACTTTGCATATGAAAATTCTGTTGTCATTTTCACAACCCCCTACAATTTCCTTTAAAGTGAATGTTTTGGGAAAATATTCTTGTCATTTGATCAATTTTAACATTAATATCACAGCAAAAAAAAATTAAAAATGTGGACAACCATTCTTGAAAATACTCTAAGTGATTAATGGGGTGACTGATGTGACCAGACAAATTTCAAAGGAAAAAATAACATCACTGCTTTAAATGAAGTGCCCTGGACATTGTATTTCAATTTGCAATTGCAACATGTCTGTCTCGTCATAGGTACAGTAATGGAACACCAACAAATTCTCAGTAAGTCAACTCATTATCTCTATAATATATTGCTGCTCAGTACTGAAAATACTTTATAAAGTGCACTTTTATATGCCTTTATATTTTCAAATGTCCTTGCATCAGACCTTCTTTAATTAAGTAAGTAATGTTTGAAGTTGCTCCTAGCCTCCGGGACTTGAGTCAACAACTTGCCTCTAGTTAAGGAGGACAAAAAAAAAAAAAAAAGGTAAATTATTCTATTTTTAATTTCTCTTTCTGAACCCTAGAGATAAACATTTTTCTTGTTGAAATGCCTAAGAAATCCCGTGTTACCACAACAAAGAGATGGAAACTTCTTTTTCCCTACAAATATAACACAGACGTAGATATTTTTTTACTCAGCCTCGCACCCTATCACAATTCAGACAAGAGTAATCCCAGTGCTTTGGAACACTGCTTTGAAGTGCAACATAGGATTATGTGAGGCAGAGTTCAAGACATAGTGGCCATTCTTGAAATGTGTCACTGAATGACTGCTTAGGGTTCTGGCTTTGTAGCATTTATTTTGCATTGATTCTCTATCTGTCTGCGTGCATATAGCAAGAAATTGAACTACGCAAGCAAGAATTTATTACTTTTTAATAAGTATTTCAAAATTTCCTACTGCTACCTCATAAGATGACATTTATCTTAAGTTACATTAAAAATGAACAGATGTGTTCTCAACTCGACAGATTTTGCAGCAACTGGACAAGGTTAGGTGAATTTTACTCTGGAGTTGCCTGTCTTCCCTTATTGCAGCAGAGGGAATCCTAACTAGATTAACTTTATGTAAAGCAAAATCTTTGGATAGCTGAAGTTTGGTAGACAAACCCATGTATCTTTACTTACACATGATTCACTTACTGCTTTTGTAATTTTAATAAAAACAGATTTTTATCCTGAACCAATCCAGTCTGAGCCCTGTTGAGTTAATGCAAATATCTCAAATTCTGAACTTTAGGCCAATCATGGCTTATACTGTGTCTTCAACTTTCTTCCCTTTTTTTTTTTAATTTAGTTTTTCTTTTTGTAAAATAAATGTGGGCATCTCTTTTGCTACACTGGCAGCTAATATTAATTATATGTGAAACTATATCCAAATGAAAAGATTTTAACATTTTATCATTTATATAATTTTATCATCACACACACAAAACCCCCAAATCACTGCTCCCAAGGCAGTTTGGTATTTCTGTGCTTTGCAACTCTACAACTTAGCTGGCAGTTAAGCTCATTATAAGTTAAACATTGACCCCTTTTACTTCTTTTTGTGCTGTATCTCAATAGGTTTTTATATGATTTTGTGGGTGGACACATTTATCAGCTGAACTTTTTTAGTGACAAATTCTATTTTCATTCAACTTCATTGCTAAGAGATACTTCTAGGATGTATATGTAATAATTTGAGGAGTTTGTGGCTGGTGAGGCAATCTATATATTTCTGTGCTGTGATGTAATTTTAATTTTATTATATTAAGCTTCTGTTGCATGGTGATGATTAGAAATAAATTTATGTGAAACATAAAATTATTTTAGAATTAGAGACTTTCATAATCAGTGTCTTCCTATATATAACTCTGCATTTTCTGCTTGCTAAGTCTGGGTTTAAACTGAGGCAGAAATCAGGAGGCACCCAGATTTGCATGGTGAAGTATTGTGTCTCAGAAAAATTTTACTTTGAAAGAATTTTAAAATAAAAACAGTAAAATTTGCTGTTGAACAGCAATCTTCTTCCATGTTCACAGAGCCATCTCACACTGAGTCTGGTATTTATTTAAGATTCCAATAACCACTTAAAAATATTTAAAGGACTTTTCATTATCCTCGTTGGTTTAGTATTGTTTAAATATTTAATTCAATTAAATGGTTTTATTATTTTATTCACTGTTATTCATGCTTATCTTTGATAACTTTGGAAATGCTATAGTTAGATCAAAACAGGAATGAAGACTTTTGGAATCTTATGCAAAAAGTAATTAAAATGTGATGGTCAGAATTCCTCTACTTCACAAAAATGAATTAATGCAGTTCAGTATTTCCTCTGAAGAAAAGACAATACCTAGATGAAAAAATCATATTGGATTAACTGATAAAGTACATAGTTATTATGGTTGGATTTGAATTAATTACTCCTGGATGTATTTGAGTGGAAAGTACTGAATTACTCTGATGACTCTGAAAGTATGTCGTGAAGAGAGAAGGCTTCCGAAGAAGACGGCTCCAATATTTGATAAGATCATTTATTAGATCACTTATTAGATTACCACAATTTTATAAAAGGAACCAAGTTTTTTATAGAAGGCTGGAGACATCATCTGAGATCTAACTACATGGCTTTTTGAACCTTGCACTTAACAGTGCTTCTATCTTTACTATCACCATCATTCTCTACTCCTTCCTTTCCTTTGAATAAAAGCTGACTTGTAGGCAAATGAGTTAAGTGAACACTACACATCCTGCTTTATAACAGAAAATTGTGTTGAATGTGATTAATTGAAATATAAAAATAACTGATCTCATGTTTGGTATGTTGAGTTGCATTTTAAGAATAAAAGTTTGTCAGAGACAGCTGTTACCTAACAAGGAAAGTTTGAAGTATTTCAGCACTTTTCAACTAAATTTTAGATAAACTTAGAAGCCTATGTTCTGTAGAGTCCTCTGTAGGACCATTCTCCTAAGAAAATGATTTTAACATTTCATAGACACCACTCTGCCCCACCCTCGCTTAAAGTTTTATACATTTCATGAACCTGCTGTATTATATGTATTTTGGCCCAAGAGTCTCATGGGCTTTTTATTATGATCTAGGAGGAAAAAAAAACCATGACAGGGGAGGGTTTTGTTTGTATATGGCTACTTTTTTGTTTTTGCAATAGGGTCTTATCTACTCATTGTTATGCTAATTTAAAGGATATTATTTGTGCATAAGAATGATTTATCTGCTCTACTGACAGAATAGAGATGTCCTTATTCTTTTGTATCCAATCTCCTCTCTTCAGCAGATGCACATAAAAGTACATGAAATGAAGGGATTGTTTCTGTCTTCATAAATGTTTAAGTTAGGAGCTGACCTTCCTGATTCTCTGATTCTAACCTTCTTTAGAGCAAGAGTCATAAAATTTCATCCAGTAACACCTTCCTCAGAGCCATCCAGAGTCTTGATAGCAACTGTTAGCAGATGTTCAGGCAAGTAAAGAAGCTCCCTGGGCTGTCATTAAAATTGCATAATTTGCTTCTTATTTTCTAGCTATATAAGAAATAGTGAACCATTTCAGCAGTTCCTGTACAGTATGCAGTTAAGATATATTTATGCAATTTTTAGAACTGACATATCAAACAAATTTCTAGCTGGTTCAAATTCAAGAATAAAAAGGTGCTGTTTTTTCTTTTGAAGAAAAAACATCCCTGAAGATTGTGTTATAATTACAAGAAACTAAAGAGAACATATAGGGCAGATCAGTGAACTATGAAAAAGTTTAACTTAAGCAATGCTGCAAAATGTTTCCCTAAAACTAAGCTAAACTTCACCAAAAGACCTAAACAGATTTGCTGGCCAATGTAATTGTAGCAAAACTACCAAAAGCATTGCTTTAGGTGGGGTTGATAAAGAAATGTTTTATTTTATTTAAGTCCTTTAATTTTGATATGTGATATATCCAAGTGTGAAAAATGTATTTTGGTTAATTTTATCATCTTCAGAATCACACAAGCTTTGGTTGTGCTACCTTCCTCTCATGTCATGTTCTCTCCTCTCTAACTGCTGCCATGTGAACACAAGAATATTTCTGCAGAAAGACTCCATTGCATCTAAAGCTTGTTTTCCATACAAATCCTGAAACTGGAACTTAAGTTACCTGATGGAAAGTCCCCAAAAGCCATAGATTTGTAGGTTAAGTACTTGTTAAGCAGGGTACATGAGAAATGAGAAATACAGACATAAATGATGATGTACTTTGTTTCCAGTTCTTGCTCTTACTTTTTATCCCCTTGGATGTTTCCTGAGTGCTTAGGCACAGAAAGAAATATTTAATTTAATCAAGACTAACTTGTAATAGTTAAGTCAATGAACGTGACAGAGGTAAATGTTCTAAACCCTCCATATTTTTCTTGACAATTTTCTTAAAGTAGCTGACAAGAAACTACTTTGGTATTTGTATTTCAATTGAAGTAAGTTGCATCTTCTCTTATGTTTCACATCTCAAATAGCCCAGAAAATCAATACTCCAAATGCACAGTATGATAAATCGTATGGGTTAGACAGCAGAAACAGCAATAATTCTGAAAACATCTGTTAGATAATGCACTGCAAAGTACATAATTATTCGAATTGGATAGGAGAAAGAAGGGTAAGAGTTCTTAGGTAAATTCAAAAGGAACATATTCTTGTGTGAATTGAAATTTTTTTCATAACTTCTGAAGTCCTTCCTTCTGTGTAATTTGTTGTGATGGCCAAGTTTGTGAATTCATTAGGTCAGATAATACTGACCTGCTCACAAATAGTTTCCTTAATGAAGTTATTTTGAAAGGAGACAAGTAAATCTCTTGTTTCTATGGAGCTATGATATTTCAAACAAGCTGAAAACCTGAAAAAAACCTTTCAGCAAACTTGAAAAAACTTTCTGATATATCATAATTTTGTGAAAGACATATAATCACTTGATAAACTTTCAAATATAAAAATAGTCCAGTAATTTTTACATTCTCTTTTTATGTGTGATTCATAATATCAAATATCTAATAATTATTCATGAGAATACAAATGCACAAAGAATAAGCTGATTAATCTTTACTACTTGGTAGATAGAGAAATCTTAAATTAATATGCAATCTGTTCAGGTCTTCTTTTCCCTTGCTTCTGCTTTTATGATATGAAGGCTGTATCATTTTGTCATCTGAGGAATGAACTGGTAATGGAACCAGCATTCTATCTGAATTATTTCAGGATGTGTCTAAAGCAGAATGTTTTTAACAGATATCACTGTTTTTTATAAAAGCATGCTAGTTGTCAACATTTTGGGTCATGAGCCTAAAGGCTTCTGTCAGTGCCTGAGGATTATTTCAATGTGTTGTGGGCACAAACACTACTCAGCAGCAGTCAAAATGCCTGTGGTGTTACCAACACTCTCCAGTCACAAACACAAACTACAGAACCACTCAAGACACCATTAAGAAAATTATCTCTGAGCCAGAGCCAGTACAGTATATTTTTGTGTTAATTTTACTGTGAGGTGAACCTTGCTTAATTTTTGATCCTGAAAAATATGAAAGAAATAAACTTTTGAAAGTATGAAACCATGGTTTTTGGAACTAAGCTTCTTCAACATTCAGATTGTGTTCTTTCTTACTTTGTATCAGTCTTATATGAATGGCCAAAAGAAATTAAATTACCTCTTTATATGTGAAAGTAGGATATTGAAATTCAGTTCTCAATCCTATGTTGGAAAAATAATGAAACTTTAGACAGATTATTATTAGAGGAAGTGTTTAAAATACTGGGAGAAGAGTCCTGCATGACTAAACTGCATATGACATGTGCAGGTTCTCATCTGCTTCCATGCAGCATCAACCAGCCAGCTTGATTAGCTTTCTGTTGTCTGACTGTCCTCACCCTGAGGAGAGTCACAGGCGTGTGTTGGATGTTTCACTCTTTCTTGTCAACTCAGAAACTTCCAGTGCATAGATTGTTACATAGAGGTAATTTTCTAGGATATTGGAGTCAGAAGTCATTTATTTTTCTACATCTACTACTATTTCATATACATTTTTGTAAAGGTTTTGGCTCTTCTAATGTAATCATTGTAAAGAAATACTATATTTTCTCTATAGTAATCTCTATGGTAAAGTGCATAGAGATGAAAGTTATAATTAACTGCATCTTTAGTTACTGTATTAATTCCATCTGACTTATTAATTTTCTGTTTGGTAACATAAAGTAAAAATTTCAGAAATTGCTTTAAAAACATTCAGCTATTTTCTTTAATTATTATTTTTCACCAAAAATGTACAGTGTAAGCAAGTGAGGCAATAAGAGTCACATAAGTATTTTGCATTGACTTCAGAATGCAGAGTAAACATAATGCTAACCAGAAAATTTCTAAAAGCTGTTCATGAGATTAAAATAATTGAAAGTTTAATATAAAATATCCCAATATATGTAGTTCAGATTATGATTATAGTTTCTTTAATTTCTGAGTTACATGAAGGACTAGTATAGTGCTTATTGTACAAGGTGTTTGTAAAGCTGAGAGACGGAGTCTTCAGGAAATAAGCTTTTCTTTTTCTTACCAGAGAAGCCTTAAATAGTTCACTTGCTTTCCCCAGACAACAAGTCTCTCAGGAATGACCCAAATCTTTTCCTTCAGAATCTAATAAAAACTGTTCTTTTTCAGACAGAAAGGTCCCTATGAAGGTACTGTTTCTCCAGCAGCAGAGTCCCAGAGAGATTACAGAAGCCTGTGTGCTTCCTGGCAAAGAATTTCTCAGGCATTTTGTAGAGCCAAGAGACATCATTCCCAGCAAGCATTGTCAATAATGAATTTTTTTTGCTGCTTTGGGGATAGCTCAATAGAGAGTTGCAGATTTTTGGAGTTTTTCTCAATTTATTATTTCTGTTACTGATTCAAACGAAACTATTCTGCCTTTCTGTTCCTGATCCAAGTATAGCTTTGTGTATTTTTATCTGCAGCAGAATTCAAATTTTATAACACAGGTTGCTGTGATACTTATAATTATTGTTTATTTTAGCTGAATTTGTGTTGAATCAACCAGTTTGTTGTAAATTAGATCATATCCCAAAACACTGAATTTATCAGCAAGAGTTTGATCTGTCATTTACCACTGTTGTAAAATATCTGAATTTCAGATAGGCTGTATAAAGTTTAACTTCTATAGTATGAAATGAGACTTCAATTGTTGAACTGGCATGTCTGCTCAAACTGTTTCCATGTATTCTCATGGCTTCATATGCCTTCTTTGTTTAACTAAAATTATAATGCATACAGTAGAAGTTAGCAATTGAAATTCAAATTTCAAGTCTTTCATTCTTCAATCACTTTCTCTTACCCCTACATAATTTCTTAACACAAAATGTCTATTACATTTTTCACATTATTCTTCTTTTAAAACTCAGTATTGTCTCCTTCCCTGGGGAAAAAATCCTGTCATTTTTTTGTGATCCTTGAAGTTTCTGAACATTATACATCTGTTGTTTATTTACTTTGTGAACAGGAATGCAGATAGATGGAAACCTTAAAAAAAAATAAAATGAATGTGTGCAGAACAGAGCTCTGTGGTGTCTGTCTGCAAAATCAGCATGCAAACTGGGACTTTAGTGAGATGTGGTGGTGAGTTTGTGACTACTCTCTTTGAGTGAAGCCATAGAGAATTAATAGTCAGAAAAATAGAGAAGTGTTTGGAAGAGGAATATGTGTGTTTTGGGAAATGTAGGTAGCTAGTTAATGGAAACAGAGCTTGTATATCTCCTCAAAAGCACAGCCCATTAAGGTACTCCCTGAGGAAGTAGTTTTCAAGAGTTAGCTGTGGGACAGCAAGAGATGCTCAGACTACAAGATATTCAAGATCATGGTAACAGCCTTAAATTACTTATTTTTATTACTCAACTGAGTCTGGTGAAGAGTTGGATGCTGTATCCATTTTTATAACCTTGCTCAGATAGCTCGATAGGTACTGGCCATTTACTGGATTTCTCTTGACCCCTTCGCAAAAAGCCTTCTGCAGTGTTCAAACACAAGTAACAGAAAGGTTCATATACTTCTGTTCCTTTAGATTTCATTTTACACGGGTGCAGTTTTACCGTGGCAAACTAATCTATGTGCACAAAATCCAAACCTGTGCTTCTGGAATGCCAACCGTGACATCTACGCAGGATGGTCTTAAAAAACTTCAAAGCTTTTCTCCCTGAAATGGTGGCACAGCCTCCTCCTGTATTTCAGTGAAGTGGTCGTGCTGTGAATGTGAAGTAGACAGAGCTCCTGAGCTAATTCTTGGAAGGCATTCTGGTGGGATTGTAGGCTTGCAAGAAAGACTTAATCCTATGTGTGGCTTCTCTTTGCTCTTTCCTGGGCAAACAGCTGCCACAACCTAAAGATGTGTATGTCCTGTGAGCAGGTATTTGGCAGTTTGCTGATTGGTTCACAGGGTGAGGAGCACACAGGGGACCAGGGATGCTGCTTGGGCATCTCTTTGCTCTTGGCACCTCCTACATCAATCAGAGCTGATAGATATATTGAGGTTGTACTCACTAATAAGGAAGAAGCTGTTGGGTATGTATTAATGGTAGCCTTGGTTGTATTTACCATGAAATACTGGAGTAAAAAATCCTCAGGGGAATGAGGTAGAAGTGTAGCAGAGTACTTGCTCTGGATTTCAGGAGAACAGACTTTAGCTTAAAAGGACCTAATAGGAGGAATCCCATGGAAGTCACTTCTGAAGAGCAAATGATTCAGGAAAATATAGGAGACCTCTTAAGGCATTTTCCTTCAGGCTCAAGAACACTTCCATCCTGTACTAAAGCAAACAAGTTAGACTTATCAGTGTACCTTTGTGACTAAATAGCAGTAGAAAGGAGGTAGGTAGATGCTACAGAGGAGGAATTTACATAACTTATCTATATAGAGTTACAAGGATTGATGTTATGAAAGCTGAGGGTATACAATGCCTGACCAGTTTTGTTGACCTCTAGGTTGAACTGGTGGCTTCATAAATGAGGGAAAAGCACTGAATGCCATTTACCTTGTCGTCATCAAGGTTTTGATATTGTCTTTTGCAAGTCTTGTATGTATGTTAGGAAATTATGATCTTTATGGGTGGATGAAATATATTCAGTCAAGTGGATAAAATTCTGGATGACTGGACTCACAATGTGTGGTTAACAAGTTGCACTCTCTGGAGGTGAAATACTGAATGGGTTTATAGCATTATCTGATCTGTTTGGCATCTCTATTAATGAATGTAGGAAGTGTTGTAGTGCACACATGAAATCTGCAGATAGCAGTGAACTGGGGCTGGTAGCTGATATAACCACGGGCAGTGCTATCATCCAGAAGGACCTACACAGGCTGTAAGAACAGCCCAACAGGGCTTTTACCTGATGAAATTCAACAGGGGCAGATGCAAAAGTCTGATGTCTGGTAAAGAAAAGCCCCTTGCAGTGGTACAGCTTGAGAACTGCCATGGTGGAGAGCTGCTGTGTGCAGAAGCACTGTGGTCCTTGTGTGCAGGGAGCTGGATGTGAGTCTGCGCCTCTCTGGCCACAGAGAAAGGCAGCAACCTCCTGGACTGTGTAAGAAAGAATAATTCCCTTCTGCATGGTGCTCCTTAGGACATACTGCATCCAGTTTGGGGCTCTACAGTATAAGAGATGTAAAATGGAAGTGAGTTCAGCAAGGTACCACTGGAACAGATGAGAATATGAACATTTGCTCAATGAGGAGAGGCTGAGAGATGGGGACCCTCTGCTCAGAGAGGAGATGCTCATGGGGCTACCTAACAGCAGCCCCAGAGTAGCCATGTAAAGGCTATCAGGAAGATGGATTTAGGATCTTCCATTAGTGAATCAAGTGCCAGAGAATTTCTGGTGTCTCCATTCTTGGAGATTTTTGAAACCAGACTAGATAAGACCCTGAGCATCCTAACTTAGTCCCACAGCAGTCCCTGCCTTGAGCAAGTTGTTGAGCTACAGACATCTTGTGGTTCCTTCCAACCTGTGGTACCCCATGATTGTATGGTTTTCCTTTAAGTCAGAAGAAAACAAATAAAGAGCAGAACAACAGGGGAGGGAAAGAAATAGTTTAGTCATAATTTTTAACAATATATACAAATTTGTACAAGTCCTGAATATTAAAACAGAAAGAAAGATGGGTGTAGTCATCTCTGTAGCAGACATGATGTTGTAGGACATATTTATGAAATAAAAAATCATTTAAGGTTTAAATTTTTACACAAAACTATCGGTAAAAAAATCACTATAGGCCAAATCACTATGTTTACTCTTTTAATTAAGTGATTTTTTTTTCTGAGGCTGTTGGTATCTGAAGACAGGCATTCTTCCTATCTTCCATTAAAAAAAAAAAATGCTCATCTTTTGCACAGATTTTTATGTTAGAAATTTTGAAATGCCTAGTCAAGCACTAATTATCAATATCCTTTCCTTAGGAGGAAAATAACTTTTACAATGACCTAGGCCATGCCCTGGTTCTAGGCCTGCTTTGCTAGTGCAAATTTGCACCTTAAATATGCTTTTTGCCTGTTATTGTCAGACCTCTGGAGCTTTTAAGCCTCTCTCTGATTCTCGGTTGTATTTGCAGTTTCAAATTAGTGCTGTTTTGAAATCTGGGACCAATATATTGCTAAGTAGATGGTAGATTAACTTGGATCCTACAATACAACCTCAGATTCTGCCTGGAACAATCCTGTCATGCTGCGAAAAATTCTCAGCAGCTGCTGCGTTAATTTAGCTTTTATTTGTGAATGTTGGTTCACATCTGGCTGAATATCTTGTATAAATACTTACCATATGCTGCTCTCTCTGTAATAGAATGCAATTGCTACCAGGATGAATATTCAGTCGTTTGACTGGAAGAGCAGTGATGTTTTGTTGATGTTGCAAACCCTCAAGGAATCCTGTTGTATAAAAGATAGTGTTATCCAATGGTTTTGCTTATTCCTGGAATGTTACAAGCCCTTTGCTTGATTGTTTTTCAGTCTACTTTTTTCTTCTTTTCTATTTTATTCCTGATAGAAAGAGATAGTAGAAAAGACACAGAGGAGTAATATCTGTACCCTCTGATAGACTTGTTAAACTTCAAACAAGCAAAAAATATGGACCAGTACTTTACAGAGTGATAGGGATGTTTCTGAATGTGGGCAGATTTACACATAGCTTAATGCATCTTGGTAAATCCTTCATGTTGAGGACTGTATAATTTTGTGAATAGGATGGGGATTGAATTAGTAGTTATACTTTATCTGGTGTCATAATACCACTGCTGTAATCACCAGATGTTCTTAGATTATAAACTACTTTAGGTATTAAAGCTTAGGTTTTGTGTTAATTAAAGCTTTTAACTTTTTTTTTTTTTTTTTTTTTTTTAACACCAAAAAGGCTTTTGGGTACAGAAAGAAATATTTATTTGCCCAACTAATTTTCTGAAGTAAACTGGATAGTCTGGAAATATTTGTAACTTATAGAATCCTGTGAAAAAGTGATAGCTGCTACACACAAACATCATAAATTGGATGTAGATAAACCCACTTTATCTTCAAGTGCCCAAAATTGTCCAGAAAGATCAGTCATTTGTGAAGTAATTATATAATATGCTGCACTGTAATCTTTTATAAATAGTGAAATGCCAAGGTGAAGTTTTCATCTGTGAGGATGCCCCAATGTCACCTTAAAAACTGTGTAACATAACTTCTAGGTAGCAACTAGAATGGGTAGCAATTCTTAGGGTGAAAACTTTTAAGCTGATTTCTCAAAAGAGGATCACTTTTATGAATGTAGAAACAAAAAATGTTGGTGCAGTGTTCTTCGTTTTTCATCCTCTCACATTTTTTCTTTTTTTTTTCAATGGGACAAGAGAAAAGGTTCTTACATGTGCATTTGATTGTATGGTTTGGGGGTGTTTTGGGGAAAAAAAAGTGAGGATTTTTACCCGTAGTGCAAATGGAAGTGCTGTAAAACTCATTAAATTAATTAATTAATTATTTTTTAACAGAAGTACAAGGTCTGTAATTTTTGAATAACTGAACATCCTTTAATTTTCAAACAACCATACCTTCCTCTTCCAGTACTTCAGCCTTAGACATGAAAGGCTGTTAGGGCACACACAGTCAAGAGTACAAGAAGTCCTGGTTTATGTAAGCTGGAAGTGGTGCACCTCTGCAGAGCAGTGTAGAAAAAGCTTATTTCGTGCTGTGCAGCTTCACTAAAAAGGGAAATAATTCCTTCTGGAGGTGAGCAGAAATACCAACATGGGCTGTGTGCCTATTGAATGACTTGAAAAATCCTTTTGCCTCAAATGAAGCACCTTGGCTAAAATCAATGGGATTTCAGTGATATGTGAGTGAAGCACTTGCATATGGCGTTCCTTGACCCATACAGGGTATTCACCATTCTGCAGAGATCAGAGGCTGTTTTGACATAAACAATGGCTTCTTTTCTGGGAAACTGTAGAGGAAAAACTTGGAAATTTTTTCTTTGACTCCTCTCTGCCTTTCTCTTCAATGATGAAAGAGTGCCTGAGGAACAGAATTTGAAGCCTTGGATAACAAGAGGGAGTCTAATTTGCTCCAGGCTGAACTTCTTTTGACTCTGGTGTTCTGGACTGTGTCATGGAGATGAAATAATTGAGGACAATTTGGCTGGCATCCTTATATATGATCTTCTTAATGCTTTAGAACCTTTCACTTAAAATATTATTATTCATGTTTCACTTTGGTTCTGAAAAATAATTAATTTGATAAATAAGTCATATTACTTGTTTTCCATAGTCACCGGTGTTCATAATTTTTTAGGGGGACCCCTGTAAAAAAAGATTTTATAAAGTAGATTTTTACATGAAAGTTCCTTTTAATTGCAAATTTTTTAATAGGGGAATACGGTGAATGTGGTTTGAACTACACTTCCTGACTGTTGTTTTCTGTCTTTGTCTCTAGGCTTGCAACTGTATCTGCTCCTATTAAAGGATGTGCTGTCTCATGAGGTAAAATGTTTTGATTCTAATCAGGTGAGAATAGTAAGGAGTGTGCCTGTGAGCTATCCTGACCAAGGCTCTTACCAAGAAGTAAGTAGCCTTTCTTTTAGAAAAAAGCTACTCCCTTTGCCGTCCTGGTATTGATAGTCAAGCAGAATTACTTACTGGAAACAGGAGACTTACTTAAAGGTTAATGAATGTTAGAATTTTCTTCCTTACTCTCCTCACCATCAGAACATCAGGTCTAGTTATATGAGTATATTTAACTCAAAACAAGAATATTTGTTACTTGCAGAATTCTGTCACCAATTTCAGGCACACCATACACTCCTGAGCTTGTGGAGGTGCCTCACTTCTTGTATATAGCTTGATGACCTTCTCGTGAGGGCTCTTGTCTCTGGTGAAAGCTTTCCAGAAGTGATAATTAAAAGGAAAATATTCCTGCTAAGTCTAAAGTTACTTATTTTATTTTTAGCACTTTTGTTATTTTATAAAATATGCAGGCACCAATTCCTCTGGTCTTGGATTTATTTTTGACTTTTAAGCTTGACTTTATTTTGACTATTTTTTAGGTTATTTATCACAATGTGCTATTTGATAGTTGTGGTGACTCTTTATTTTCCTTTTCCATCTGGAAACATGTAGGGAGCTTTCAGAAGAACTAACTGAGAGTGTGTGGGCTAAAGCCACTGAAGCCAGTGTGATACAAAGCTCCTGCAGACATCCATCCAGATGGACAGGGCAGAATCAAGTGTCCAAGTCCTAAATGACTAAGGTCCCTGCTGCCTTCTGAACTAATCTTAAACATTTATATCACATAAATTCTTATTGAAAACACAAACCTGGAAACTAAAGACTACTGTGGAAATAGTGTCTCAAATGTGTAGCAAAACTCTTACTAATTCCTCGTAGTGAAAAAAAGGTATTCTATTAAAAACAGACTTATCCAAGTTGTTGGATGCATATGTCAGTCAGTTATGGGAGCCCAGTAGGTCAGACTCAGGATGGTTTGAATTAACTGATGGTTTCAGCTGCTGGCATATTCAGTTCTAGCATTTCCTTCAGCAGTGGCATTCATTGTACAAGGGAGCAAAACATGTGCAGGTGTCACAGACCCTTTGTGATCTGGGCTTCTGCAAATCAGAGAACTCTCATTCAAAGCAAAAGATGATGCGTATTGAATAAAAGCAATTGTTGTCTGGACAAATCAGTTGAGTTATCTGGTCTGATTAAGTGTCATTTTTTCCTGGATGACTCCAAAGGCAAACCAAGCAGAGTCACGTATTAATAAAGGTGAAGAACATCTTCAGAATGGTCAATGTATTACTCATTTATAAATGGCTAAGTTTTAGAAGGAAAGTGAATATTATTTTCTCCTGGTGGAGTAAATGAATATTAATTTGAAAGAAATTAAAACCAAAATAATTCCTGCCTGATGCAGACAATGTATTTTTTCAGCCTAATGAAGAGTTCAAGTGCAGTGATATGCAGCACTTGATCTAGAGGAACTACTAATACACCCAGGAGCTTTTCTGTATGCAAAGGCAGTGCTGTTTCTTAGCTCCATACTTTGACACAATGGAATTAGACAGAATATTCAATTATGCTTATAAAGGAAAAGAATGTAGAGCTGAGGCTCTGCTTCCTGTTATTCATGTGAACAGAGGTTCAATTTGTCCTTCATGAATGACAAAGAACCCTATTCTCCTATTTTCTCCTTGCAGCTAATATCATTGCCTGTGTACTTTTTGGAAAGCAAATACATGCATTCCTAGTCATATGAATTTATTCACAGGAGGATGGTCAGTGGCTTTTTATTAGCACCACTTTTAGTTTTTTTTGGTAGTTCTTTTAATCTGATGTCTGGGATTCCTTAATGGGAATGTTGGAGTCTTTCTGTCCTTTTAATATGATATTTATATGGTTCAGTTTGGAAAATGATGGTCAGTTCAAATTGAGACTTCCTCTTTGTCATGAGAGCCTGCTGTTCTGGGAGTAAACATCTGCATATAGGCATTTGCAAGTTGAAAAAAATTTAGCTCTATTTACATCCTGCAAACACCAACCAACATGATATGGTGTGACAAAAATGAGGAGGAATAAGAAGGCAACTCACAAAAGAAAATGACATGGGTCTCTTTGTGTTTCAACTCACTTGATTAACTTATATTAGTGTGAATGAGAACCAAGACTCTACTTACAATTGTTTTTACTTTAAGCCTGTAGTGTTTCTGGCATGCATGACAGAACATATTTTAATTAAGCTATCCACAGATTCTCAATTAAAAAGTGTTTTTGAGCAGGTAATAACTGTCAAAACAAACCCCCAAAAAATCAGTTCTGGGAACACTACAAAAAACAATACAGAAAAAGTTTAAATCAGTCATAATTCTAAAGATTAGGCAGATATAAACTGGAATATGCCCTTATGAATTCTGAAGCAGAAGTGGCTATCATAAAAATACCATAATACAATTAGCAGCTGTAGTGACAAACCCATGAGGTTAGACAAACAAGGCAAACAGATGGTGCTCATAGTTCTGCATATTCAATCAACATTTTTTATATTGTATCATAAACTTTATTCTCTGGTGTGAAGGCTAATATACTCTAGTCTTGAGAAGCCTGTGTGTTAGTATGCACTGTCAGGAGCTACGGTTCTATCTCATATGCACTCTTATTAAACAAAATGCCATCACATACCTACTAAAAGCAAAGTGCAAGTGATGAACTGTCACTACTAAAAAGGAAGGAATGGAAAGAGTTAATAGTTCTTTCTTTCCATTTTAATTAACTGTGGAAAAATCAATAGCCACTGTTGAACAGTGGCCTAAAATCTCTGCTGTAGGTGACTGTGATACGGTCTGTGAATAAGAAGGGTCCATTGGTGCAGTTATTCAATGGGTTGCTTTCTTCCATTAGTTCAGGATCTCAGGAAATTTTAACTTTAAAGGAGCCAGTGTTTACTATTCTCTCTTGCTCTTTATTATGCATTTGCCATCCTTTTGTCACTGTTCCTCTGCAATAATTCTACTTTGAAATGCTTCACCATGTCACCAGCTGTGCTATTTTCAGACTGGATAAAATTTTTTGTTTGTTTAACATGATTTAATTTAAATGTGTGTATTGAGAAATTATCATCTACATATAGATAATACCAAAGTGTTTAATTTTAAAATTTTCTATCATCACTTTTTTTTTTTTCAGACATTTTATGCCAGATATGTTTCTTGCTCTAAAAGTCAGGGTACAGGTGGGCAGCCACTGCTTCTTTTCCTAAACATAAAAAAGGGACATATGTAAATATGCAAGAATTCATATGCGAATGTTAAGTTCAAAAGGTCTGTAGTGAAGTGAAAATCATATGGCTATTAATTCAGCTTTAAAGGTGACATTTGGGTTAAAGTGTCTGCAAGACTGAAATATCCATTGTCTCCAACGCTTTCTTTGGTTCAAAAGCAAGTACAAGTAGACTTTTGGAGTGTATAGATATGATTGACTGCAAAAACTGCTTGTACAGGCTGCCAGGAACCCATTTTGTCATGTGTAAGGGGAAATTAACAATCCTAATTTGACTGACAGAAGAAATGCAATGGAGTCACTATGCATGTAAGTGTGTGATTCAGGGTGGACCATTTGATAAGTCCTTCCAAAGAGCTTTGGCAAAGACTGTAAAAACAACTTTCAAAGAAATTAAAACTGTCAAGAAATAACAGGGTTTGATTTCTCTCTGGCTACCAGAAACAAAGACAAGGACTGCATGGCCAGTTTCCACATGCAGGGGTTTCGCAGATCTAGGGTAAGGTCTGTATTATGCAATAATCTTGATATAAATAAATTGTATAAGTTCAGGTAAGATTACATAATTTATGGATAACAGAAAGTTATTCAGGGTACAAACAATTGCAAAATCTCGAAAAGCCCTAAAATAGAATGAATGAGAAATTTGAGCTGAAATTTAAAAATGGCACATGCCCAGGAGATTGGGCTGAACAAGGCCTTGGAGTCTTTGTGGGCGTCTGTCTATCAACTTGGTATATAGCAGTCATCCAAAGAGCACATGGGAATTCTCTGGAAAGAACAGGGTACAAAACAGGGTATCAGTATGATGCTATGAATTCATAATGCTTTTGCATTTGAAATGCTGGCTGAATTTTGGGACAGTATTTCTCAAAAAAGATGCAGAAGGACTGTTAGGTACAGAGGTTTTCAAGAAGGGTGGTCAGAAACAGAAAAATTACCACATCAGAAAAGCTGGACTAAGACACACAGCTTTCAAAGGAGATGCATGCAGAAGCGGCACAATGAAGGTTTACATAATTTTGTACCATGTGAAGAAAATCTGTAGGCAACTTACCTGCTTGTAGCACCTGATCTTGGAGTTGGCAAAAAGTAGAAGGTTTAAAAGATAAAACAGAATTTTTTCATACAATGGAGGAATGAAAGCCTTCTGTTAAGTAGTTTCCCAGTTCATATGGCTCAAAATTATAAAAAAGAGAATAAATAGAAGTGTCAGCAGGGAGGATGGCTTGAAAAGTACCTGAAGTGTGATTGCCATAATGGAGGGAAGATGGAAAATATGGAAGAATCTCAGTGCATGTCCTGTTTCTAATACTATTTTAAGAAACCTTATGGTGTTCCTAGCTTTCAGAGGTCAGACACAAGGTTAGGTTTTAGTCTGGAGGCTCAGACTGATGCTTTCTGCATAGATGGGTCATTGAGGGTCTCAAAATCAAATCTCTTTGCCTGAGGTTCCTCAGTAACTTCAACTCCACACAGCAAAAAATGTGTAAATACCTCTGGGGTTTAAACACACACCTTTTTCTTTCTTTTTTTTTTTTTTCTTTTTTTTTTTTTTTTTAGGAGTAAACATATTGTAATATCAGATCTAGGAGAGGGATTCTGTTGCATTTTGCATTTCTCAAGGAGCAGGGTTTTATTGAGGAAAACTATGATCTAAACACAGCTCCTCTATCTTTGTCTACTCTTACTCAGAAAGAACACACCCATCAATTGGTTCAGTCTTGCTGTGTCCTTCAACAATCCCTTTAGAAATATTAAATTTTCCAAGAGAATGAGATTTAGCACACAGAATGGTAGAAAATCCATTTTATTTTATTTTTTTTTTAAAATCCCTCTATATTAATGTAGTGATCAAGAATTAAACTAGCTTGCCATTTAATCAGCTTTCTTCAGGCTTATCCAAAAGTTTAGGGTGAGTTTTGTGATTAAAATTATTTGCATGTACAGTTAAATATTCTCATTAAGTTGCCTGTGCTGTGGTCACAGGTTTCTGAAGCAGAGTACCCACAAATATTTATTTCATCTTTGGGAAGTGAATTTGTAAAACTGCTCCCCAAAGGTCTGGCAATGTTTGTCCAAATGTTCTTCCATCTCCATAAAGACTGAAGGGGAATAGAATTGCAAAGGAGATTCATGTTTTCTGGTGTGCTCTCAGATTGGTCTGAGACTACAGAAGCTCATGCTGAATTGCTTTTTTAACTGCTCAGTTAATATCAAAGTTGTGTTTCTGAAATTTGACAATTATTGTCAATAATGCTGAGAAGAGACATCTCAGTAAAAAAAAAAACAAACCCCTGAAAATATTCTTCTCTCTTGTGATTGCGATTATCATGCCAACTTAACACTGTTTTGTAGAACAACAGGTCAGGGTACTCAAGGCTTGGTGACAGCCCCTTCCATGATCCTGGGTAAATGACTAACGCACCCATCTTCTTAAATTTATCTGATATTTACTTTACATGCACAAGCCGCGCTTTTAAACATATTATATACTTTTTTCACCTTTACATTCTGTAATTAAAATTCCATTGGCCAAGGGGAAGTAGAGGAACAGCTCCATCGCTCTTAATTCTAGTACTTAGATACACACCAGAAAATTTAGGGGCAACCATAGATAGAATGTCTTAGTCTCTGGCTCATTTCCATGAATATGTCAGTGAAAGGACAAGGTGGAGCTTTTGAACATGATGACCTTTTGGTTTTAAATGTATGAATTGGGAGGTATTTGCACACACAGTCAAATTGTCACTGGGATTGCACTACTCAGTGAAGGGCTAATTCATCTTAAGGAAAAATCACAGCTCTTGGGGGAAAGGTCAGAGGTTTGTAGACAAATGTAGGACTCTTAGCAAGCAGTCCTGGAGACTGGAAATGCATTAGTTCCCTTTCTTATCCAGCCTCTGCCCATGATGTCCAATTACGGCTGTCTTGAAAAACGAATGTGCATTCCTGGCTAGCTGGGAACCTTTTGGTAGCAGAAAATAAAACCAGTGTGTCAATCCATTATTGTGACTGCAGCTGTGAGATATATATATATGTATATATGTATGTGGGGCATCTCTTTTATTTAATTCTGTTAAAAGAGGACTCATATAAGCAGAATATTGAATTAGGATTTTTTTAAAAAATGTATAACAGCAGATGTGAACTTATAGTAAAGGCACTGTGAAGAGAATTATCTATGAATGAATGCAAGGTTCTTAGCATCTATAAATTATTTGAAGGTCAATTGGCAATTTTGAACATCTATTGATGAACCATAGAATGGCAGGAGGGAATAAAAAGAATAAATTCTGCAAAGATGATTGTTGTGGTGGGCAGTTTCATTTGGATGGGAATTATTTAATAGGTATTTGTTTGCAACGTTTTCAGCTGTAGTTTTATCCTCTTTCCTCCATTGGAAATGTGGCCATACAAAAACACAGACATAATCTGCTCCCAAAGTTTGCCTTTTTAACAGTACATATATTGCTCAGCCAATGAATTAGAGGAAATAAAGTTTTCTTTGGAAGCAGTACACAGAAGCCCATGTACATTCATAGATGTATATTCAAATTTTTGCTCTTTCTGAGGTGATTTTCTAATATTGTTACAAAGATAAGCTGTTTACATAAGATCATGAAGTAAATTACCTGAATTGAGACTGCAATTCTGGAAAGAGAAAATAAAAAATAACCCCACCCTGAGCAGTTGTGTGTAGTCTGGTTAGTGTAATCACAGTAAAAGAGAATTTAAACTTAACAAATCCATATTATAAGAATAAATTCAAAATTTTCAATATACATAAATTTCTGCAATCTATGTGAAAATCTGAATAATAAGATCCAACACATAAATAGTGTTTTCAGGTGATCATTTTAGCCTCTGAGATTTGGAATAATGGTAAGACTACCTTACTTCAAAGAGTACTATATAAGAAAATTCATTTCAGGAGATGATAAACATATTTATTTATAAATAATATGAGTGTAAAAGAGAGGGGAATATATTCTAATGAGCCATTACAATGAACATACCAAACCTATGGTAAGAATGATAATGTATTCGGTTGGACCATATTTCATAATTATAAACCTTTTTTTTCTCCTTCAATTTCTTGCCCTAATTTATGAGATGTCATCAAATGGGAGAGCAATCTTGTTTTATTTTCATAACGTTTTTCTGTTCAGAAGAGAAATAGCAAAATACAAGTCAGTAGGATAAACTCTCACAACTACTTTGGACTGATTATGTTGCTCCATGATCATGATGAATCCTTGGAGGACGAGCTTGTCTCTTCACTTGCATAAGCTGACCCTGGCAGAGGCCATTTACTGGACTGCTGTTACTTGCAGGCAAATAGACCAGGTGTAAAGTCAGTATAAAGTGGTGCTCCAGGAGTCCTGCTCTTGTCCCTCTCCCAGAAATCAGTCTATTGGGCTGCATTATACACTGCATTCAGTGAGATATCAAAGTCTGAATCTGGAAATTGAGACTTACAGAGAGGCAGATCCAACACACATTATTAAGGCAGTATTTACTAGTTTTCTAGTTTGTTTTTTCGAGCCCTTTTATAATTTCTGTTCAGTTTCTAATGGGTTGAACCTGAATTTTCCTTTGGATTAATCCAAATTTAATCTTGGCATTTTGTTTGTTGACTATTCCTAATTTCTTAAGTGGTGACTTGTTCATTTGATATGTTTATAGAAAAAGTAGTTATTACTTAAATGTATCCAGTGCTGCTGTTAGTTCAGGATCCCTTGGGCAAAACTATCTCACTAGAGTGATCAAATGCAACCAAATATTCCTGATACTGCCATCAGGGCCTTCACTGACAATCAGTTAAGTTTTGACTACTGCTTTTATTATAAAATAGAAACGTGGGAGAAACTGCAATATAAAATTTTAGATCTGACAGTTATAGATTTAGAATAAACCATACAGGCAGAAAGATACCTGCCTGAGCTAATGTTAGATTTCTTTTAGAACTAAGCATCTTTATACTGTAATTGGTTTTCAATCCTTTGTTTAAAAGTAGAACAAGTTTGTTTAAGTAAGTCTTACAAGAATTCTCATAGTAAGCACTTCTTACGTTTTTGAAGGATTAGTGATCTTATAAAATATAGACTGAGGTCAACCAAATAGAAGGACATGCATAAAAATAATAGAGAAGAAAATCAGTCCTACTACAGTGTTCCAAAATTGATTCTGTCTTTAAAGGTGGCAAAAATTTATATTTTTTTCTTTCAAAATGACATTTCTACTTTTAATTTATTCATATTGTGCCCAAATGCACAGCCAAGACTGTAGAATTTCTAGAATGGTCTGTGCTCTCCTTGTTCTGATCTTCAGCTCCTTTGAGGAAAAGACCTACTTAGAAATTTTGCAATGTCCATGGAAAAAAGAGTATTTTTAACAGTTTAGAAATAGATCAAATGCTGCACTCCATGCAACTGACTGTTCTCACTTTCCAAGTCATTGAAAGTCCACCCACACCTCTCTTGGAAAGAAAGTGACATTGTTAATTCACAAAGAATTCATGTTTTGAGCTCTAGGCTATACAGATAATTTGACAGTGCCCACAACACAAGACCTTATTTTTACACCTAAAGCCACTTGGAAGTTTCAAAATGGAGTGCTATTGTTGACGTATGTACTGCTACACTTCTTTTTTGTATTTGCCATTCTTCTGACTAATTTTATAAAATACCTGTCACCTGTTGATGAGGAGGCTCTTATCTCTCTTTATTTAACACCACCTCCTCAACAAATAAGTGTACTGAACAAAATACTTGGTCTTCTATCAGTGGGCTATAAAGAGAATTGCTGACTCTGAATTAATAAATAACAAGCAGTCCCCAGGTTCTAGTTTTGCCATTACAGTCTAATTGCAATGAGAATGTAGACCTAAATTGCACCTAAGACTTAACAGATTATATTTAGGACATGGATTGCAGGCTTAATGAATAGGGTAACTGGTGCTAACCAGGTTAGAAGCAAAATGGCTTTAGAGCTTTTGAAAATTAGAAACTTTGAACTCCTCGGTGTGAAGCTGCTCACTGCAGCTGTGCTTCATAGCAGATTTGATGCCTTTAAGGTCCTTCTATTACACTTTGACACCGTTCCTGACATGGTCCTTCATATCCATCACTTCACGTATCTATTAAACTTTGACACCATTCCTGACATGGTCCTTCATCTCAGTGATCTTTTTAAGTAGGAAACTACTAGGGTAATTTCAAAGCTGACTTCTCAGTGTCCAGTAGACCTTAAGTGTGGGTAATACCTTTCCAGGTCTTATACTTTCATCATGTTATTCTAGCTGCTTATCCAACACAGGTTTAGGTTCTCACTTCAGGTTCCCAAAGACCATTTCTGGTTGAGATTTGACACACACACTCCTATCCTCTGTCATTCTGGAATAATGTCCTTATTCCTCACTCATGATAAAATGTTTAACTGAAGACCTGTTCCTCTGTGCCTGTAGAATTATCCCGTTCCTATTCCCTGGAGCACTGCAAGGCAAAAGTGGTACACTAAAATGGGAACTTTTCCTCTTTTTAATGCCCCCAGATTTATATGAGCTCTCTCATTTACTGTGTGAACTTCTCTGGCATCACTAACTCCAGCAGGCATATTTGAGAGGACACATGCCAATATTTTGGGAACTCCCAGTCTGCCAGAGCCCAAGCTGGCTCTTGCTGAACCTCTGCCTCATATCCTTGTGTTTGGTCTTCTTTAGAGGTAGCATAGGTTTTTAAAATTAAGATGTACAAAGCCAGTACTGACATTTTGTCCAGCTGAGCCAGCTCTGCCGACTGAATAGGAAAGGTCAGTGTCATGTACCCTCCTGTGGCAAAGGCAATTCTGGAACAACTGCATTGAGGATAACTAGCACATAGCTAAATCCAAATGGGAAGGTGAAACTGAAATATTACTAGGTTTTCCGCTGGCCAAACTCTCATCTTAAACTGGTTTTAGTGTATATATATGTAAGCACGCCCTTAGTACTGTGAAATATTGTATAGCTGCTAACTAGTAAGAGCATTTTCAACATTAAAAAATTCAGCATTATAGAAATACTTAATACCAAATGCTGGGTTATTTTTCCTGCTAGGCATGTACTATAACAGATGTGTACAGAAAAGAAATACTAATGACTTTACATTTTGCAAACTGACCTATAGTTGGTCATGCAGATACAGCCTAATGCTTATATGGTGTTATACAAGTTTACTAGCAAATGTATTAATTATTTATAAAACTATATGAATTAAATATTTGTATTAACAGAACACCACTGTATGTGAGAATTTCAGTTATGTTCCTTTTTTTTGTGAGATGAAAGTAAGGGACAACCCTCTTAGATGTGTTGGAATGAGCAGAGCAGATTCTCTGAAATGCAAGAGTTATGTGCTGGGCACTCAGCACAGTCCTTGGGAGCAGGTCAAAATGGTTAGTGTGGTCTCCACAGATACTGTCTACAATAAGAGATTTCTAACTTTTTTTATTTTTGTTTTTAACCTTGGACTTTATATCCTCCCTTTTTTTTCCACTCCACTGTGAAAATTGAAAATTCAGTTCATTCTGTACATTGTCTTGGTCTCTATTAATTTAGACCTTGCTTTTTTCAGTGCTCAGTAGGTGAGCTATTCAAGAGCAGTAATTTAGCAAAGTATGTTTCTTGCTGTTCTATGGATCATATCTTTCAGAACAAGTACCTCTGCAAAACAGGTGCTCAAAGATCCTCCTGTACTAAAACATCTTAGATTTAGCTAATTAAAAATAAATGAAAAAGTAGGACTGCAGCCTATATCGACAGTATCTGTAGGGGAAAGCATCACACATTGCAGGAAATAAATATCTCAGTAAAAAGTTGGGAATAGTTTAAGTGTAATTTTTATTTTTTTTTTAGATCAAACACAAATATGTGGGTTTTGATATTAAATGTGCTTTTCATGAAGCCTAGTGTTGTGTCAACAATTACATAATAATATATCAACCTGAGTGATATAACCTTTATTTGTTTACAGTGAGTTATGCTGAAATATTCATGGACAGAGAGAAAACAATGAGGTTTAATTGACATGTCTATCTCTTGGATACACAGATATATAAAATATCAAGAAGTACAATAATCACTTGTTATGTGTATTACAGTTATTGCCACCGTTAGGAGTAATTGAAATACACACTCTAAGGACAGTGTCTTTACATCTGCCATGGGCATTGGGGAACTTTGTTAACATTGCAAATATCATTGTATTCATATAAATAGTCTTTGAAAAGCCGTTGAAAGAAAATACTATTATTGAATGATAAAGCATAAAACTATGATTTGGAAACTGGGGGTTCATTTTCTGGTTCTGTTTCAGGTTTTCTTAAAAGCAAAGCATCTAATTTCTCCATTTTGCTTGTTTTCCAGGAAGAAAAGTAAGCAGTAGAAGTTCCTTTCTCATCTTCCTAAGGCACTAGAATACATCTCAGCATTACAAAGTCTTCTGGGAATACTGCTTGGATTGCTTTATATCCTAATAAAATCTGATTTTGTGCATAGCATGATCCCTATATCCACCCAGGCCTTGCAGGCACAGTACAGTGCAAGCAGAGGTGGCTTCAGGAGATGAACTGGAGTTGCACAGGAATTCCTACAGGTTTTGTAGGAATGCCACAGGTTAACAGCAACACCAGAAACCATATTTTCTCTGGCACTAATTTCTTTAGAAATGCAGCTTTTAAAATTATTAATGCAATATTTCATCCTCACCTTCTGCATTTTGAGGGCTTCTCTAACACATTCTACGTTCATGCCTTTTGCTGTGCAGACTGTGTGGTAAAGGATGATGATAATCAGCAATAAGCAGCAAAAAACTAGACCAAAAAATCCGAGGCACATCCTGTAGTCTCTTAAAAATCCATACATGCAGTGGTGTAGTCATACCTTCAGTCCTTTTGAATATCAAATGATGGCCACCTCTAAGCAAACATATATATACATGTCTTCAGCTGATCGAGCCTAGTAACACTGGCTGTGCCTCTTTCAGCAGTGACGTGCAGTGAACATTTAAAGGGTAGATTTCTGCACAATTAAAAAAATCAGCAGAGGGGGGCAAAGTAAAAAAATTTAGAAAAAAGGCTGTAGGCTGTTTTGTGGTGCTTTTAATTTGTGGTGGTTTTTTTCTTTCTTTTTTTTTAAGGAAGTGCAATTAAAGGAGCAGGAGACTTGTGTGCCTTATAAGTATTGAAGAGATAATGAAGAGGACAAGAATTCATTAGAAACAATAATGTTTGCTAAAATAGCAAATTATGCTTGAGCTATAGCATGCACTATAGTTCAGAAAGAAACTATGAAGGCAAAATGAAGATCAAAGAGAAAACTCTGAAGTACAAGACTAGAGGCAAGTGAGTATTGTCGGGTAGTATCATTTTGCATGTCTTAAAGGACTGTTTGGTATGCATCTGGTTAAATGCTAACATCTTTAAAAAATGAATGTTTTTGGGCTGTTTTAATTTCCTTCCAATACAACCCTCATCCCAATGCCTAGTCTCATCCAGGAATGAACTACAAGCTGACTTTGACAAGATATGGCCAAGCCATAGAGGCAATAAATTTCTGGCATTTCTGTAGGAAAAGTCTCTGCACTCTCCTGTGCTTTCAGTGGGTAGCTGTAATAGCAGCTCTTAGCTGTGTGAAAGGTACAAATTGCTTCCTCAGCAGAGCTGGAGTTGATGTTTTTTTAGTAGATCCCATTATGAAAAGAAATATCCAGTAATAAATGCTTAGGCCTCCCTAAAAATGCCTTGTGATCTCACAATTAACCGCAGAAGTAGATTTTATAGAAAGTACCTATGGTTGGGGAGTTTAATGTTTTCAGAATCTAAATGAAATACTTCAGACTCTTAACAACCTTGTACTTCCTCTGGGAAAAGCTTGTTAAATGCTGGCCATGTTTTGCTACATCTCCAGGCTGATCACAGGTGAGATTGCATTCTGGTTTGGAAGCAACATTCTCACTGAGTCTGCTGATTTTTTCATGCCACAGAGAACCTGAAGAGTTCTCTAGAGCATTGGATAAACTGGGCCTGCAAGTTTGAATTACAAAGTGAGACTTCTGACTTCTATTTTTTTTGATGCTTTTAATGCAGACAAAGACCATACATGGACTTTTTATTTTCTGATAAATTTGTGTGAATCAGCCTGGGTGGGAATTTTTTCTGCACTAGTGCAGAAAAGTTGAATAGCTATTTGATACATATCTTTATTAAATATTTTCCTGTCTACATTTCTTAACTAAACAGTTCATCAATTGCCAGTTTAAATATACTTTAAAAAAATCTCTGTATGACTGTGCTTTATCTGTCACTGAAATTCATGTTTGCATCTGAATTATTTTGCTTCTCATAAAGCATAAAGTCTGGAGACTCATGTCTTATTAATTGATCATTCTAATTATTTTGTACCTTGTTTATCTATCATCAGATAATTTGAGGGGGCAATTAGTATTTCAAAATACAAAAGTTAGGACACAGAAAAACATAAGATACCTTATTTAAAATTTCCAGGAGAAATTGTGACCTGTAACAGTGGTAAAACTGTAATGAATCAAATTAACCTTACATTTGAGAAGCTTCAAACACATTTCTAATGCAGTAGAATAATAATTGTAGAAAATTCATAAAGATAATTTTTTAGCTAAAGCTGTGAAAACTAAATATATTTTAATGGAACTCTTCAATTTTGCCTGTACACCTATAATATTGAGTTCTGTGATATGTTTAATTGATTAAAGTATTTAAATAGAGGAAGACTAGTTCATCAATAGATCAATTAAAATCTATTCATGTGGTGTGCAACCTTTCAAAGCCCATTAGAAAAGACATTTCATACTGAACTTGATTTTTTCCTCCATTTTAAAATTTACCTACTTGGATAAGTATAAAAGAAGAATACTAAATTGGTGTCTCCAACAGTAGTTGTAAAATTTCAGATCACTAGTGAGGTAGGTTTATTTTGGCTGAAAAAAATGCAACAACTGTTGAACCTAAGTCATTACAATCACAGAATTGTAGAATTGGATTTTTATTTTTTTATTTCCAGCTTTTATTATTAAAAATTATGTTTTTGTAACATGTATAATTTCATCAGTTAATGAGTGAAATCTGATTTGATTGCAGCACTCATAATGAACCAAGGGGCTGCTTTCCACAGAAAACATCAGTGGCAACATCAGGATTTACAAGGGAAAAGGGAAGGAGAATTTCTGCCCTATAAGAATCTGTCTATGCCTAAAATTTTACAGAGAGGGGCAGTGGGGCAGACATTCATCTGAGCCAAAGGAGAATAGTGAACCAACCAACTCATTCTCAATGACTTTAGTGTTTTAAAACTCCTGAACTATAGAAAGAAAGATGATATCAAGTCAAAACAACTCCAGAAAAAATGCTTTCTAAACTTTGAGGATGTCTGATGCCCTGCAGCACATCTTTTCAAATACTTCAGGCTCTTATCTACTGATAAATACTGAAAACACTGAGATGTGAAATTCAGCAAAATAGTGCATTTTACTCAGAACTGAAAGACTGACTTGTATCTGATGTTACAGACCCCAAAAGATTAGTTTTTAGCATTCCTTGATTATAAAAAATTGGAAGCTAATCCTTCTGTGTAAAATAATACTTGGAGTATTTTGCACATCAGGACCAGGAAGATTTACACTTTGTGACTAGTCAATGTCAAAGCATTGTCCACATAGGGAAGGTCTGTGGCAGTATGACACAGAAATCAAAGGAATAGTTTTTCTAGGATCTTTCATGGATATAGTATTAAATGATAACACTAGGATAATTTGGGAGACTTGTTGAAAATATTTTGGCCAGGGAGCGTTATGCTTTGAGAGTGGTATTGGTATTCTCCATTGTAAAGCAGCACTTAATGTCTCCAGCTTGGAAAACCTTTTAAAAACTCTCTGTGTAACAGGTTCACAGCATCTAATATTACCAATTGACTATTTACTTGTACTGCAAATAATTCTGTTTTGTCATGCACCCTGTCTCTGCAAAACAAGGTTTTCAGGCATACTCTGACAAGTTTTAAAACAATGTCAAGAGAACACTTTTCTGTTAGAGCACTAAGACCTCCTAGGTGTATGAGAAGAACACTAAAGAATAAAACAGCAGCTCCCAAACCTAGAGGATTACAGGTATATTCTAGCTTGGCTCTCATGAGCCCATCAGGCCTTTGTGTCTGCTCCAGGCGCTTCAGCCTAAATTCAAGCCACAATGTGGAGTAGTCTGTGCAAACCCAAACTGAGGCTTCAAATCATTTGAATAGATCACATAGGAATTTTTTTTATTCTCATCAATATTTTAAATTATAAGTATTATTTTCAGGAAATCATTTCAATTTTCTTTTCTGAAGGCAAATATGCTTCCAAAATGATGTAATATGAATTTTCTCTTGGCTTTGTCTGACTGCATGTATATATTTTTTCCTATTTTCCCTTTCCTTGCAGTTCTTAGTTTGGTATTTACTGTGGGTCAAGACATTTCAAATTCAGCATACCTGATCTAACCATGTGTTAAAAGGTCAAGCTAGTGAGAAAACATGGTTAGGAGACATGATAGTTCTCTGAGTGTAAATCTTGCTACTGATGGGCGAGGGAACTCACTGGAGTACAACAAAGCAAGCAAAAAATTGCTGAACACCATCCTGCTGGAGCACAGCCTATGAATATTCAGTTCAAGCTCTTTTTAAGACTCAATAACTACAGACAGTAGACAGAGTAGAGGTTTAAATGTCAGGCACCCTAATCTGCAATTTCTCTTAGATTGTGCAAATCTATTGTACCTATGAAAGCACTGTTAAGGGACATTGTTTGGCTTCTAAAATTAAGTACTTGACTACCAATATACATTTGATTTTTGATTGTGCTTTTAAGTAAATTTCCCTCTGATTGAATGACACAGGTTCTATTGACAAAATATGCAATCATATAAACTGTTGTGCCCCAAGCAAGCATAGCTGGGAGCCTTGAAACAGATACAAAGCTGCTGTATCTTCAATAAAGGGAGGTTAAGGCCAAATTAAATAGCATTCTTTGAATATCATACTTTTCTACATGTCAGTTTCTTGACCATTTTTATACAAGTAAACTCAAACTATGTTTTCTATACAATTGCATGTGTGTATGGACCATGGAATCCATCCTACTAAGATAATGCCTTTTCCCTGAGGTTTTAAACCCAGTTCACAATAGGCTGTGCTTTCTGGCTGCCAGCTATAAGACAAAGTTGGATGGAAATTTTCCTGAGGGGTGTTATTGGTCATGGTCCTGGGCAAGCAGCTTTAGGAGCAGTGGGGTTGGGCCAAATGACCTCTAGAAGTCTCTCATAAACTTGGCCATTCTGAGATCCTGTTAAGATTAATATTGAAATTTAAAAGCTTTATAAATGTTCCAAATCTACTGAAAAAAATATTTCTTGTTCATGTAGATCCCCAGCCTGTCTCTTTTATTTTCCTCATTAAAGAAAGCATTATGAGGTTTGAAAAATATCTAAGAAATATTAATGTCCACCTGAGAAAAAGGTGAATACCACAGTTATTTTTTTAGGACGAATTTATCAAGCTATTTGCTTGTTTGTTTGTTTGTTTGTGGTTTTTTTTTAATGTGTGTGTGTATGTTTCTGATTAAATCATCATCACCAGAGTGGCCTGATCTGACTCATAGTAAACTCCAGCAATCAGCATTTTTTTTTTTGGGGTGGGGGTGGGGGGGGATAGGGGAATGTTATGATTCATTGAGTTTTAATCTTTCTGCTGCCTCAAAATTACTGTGAATTAATATAACAAATAGGAAGCAATGCCAATTTTCTAAAAAAAAGTACTTTGACAGGATTATTTTTATTGCAATCTTCTGTTAAAATTACTGTGTGCCTTTTTTCTTTCTAAATTTCAGATTCGGAGATTCTTTTTCAAAATGTCATCAAAGTTAAATTGTGTTATGGCAACATAACAGTAGCTAAAGGCATTCTTAAAGAATGCAAATATTTAAATATGCAAAACACAGGCTTTCTAGAGTTGAAATGAAAATAATTAATGCAAAAGACTAAAAAATACTCCCTTCAGGTTTCATGAAATAAAAATATAACTGAAAAATATGATGCCAAGGGAAGTCATAATATTTAGCCACTAAAATGTCAAATTTTCCAATTAATTTCCCCACTTTTTTTTTTTTTCATTTGTACAACTGTTAATTTTGATGTCAAAGGAAGAATGAGCACATACCAGAGAGAAATTTATAAAGGTTTGTGAAAAGCTTTATAAAGAAGAATTTTCATGCAAGACTGTCGTAGCTCATTGCCAAGTCTTGTTAGATACGTTTGCCTTCCTGTAGAGACGGTATCAGTCACGTAGGCTTTCAGGAAACAGCAGTGAGCCAGGGAGAGAAAAGCATCCTCTAGTACTTCCTGAAAGCTGACACAGTGTCACCTGTGTGTCACCTGAAGGTGCTGTGTACCTGCTGGTCAGGGACTGGGAAGGAGGGGATCGGGAAAGTAAAACTGCAAGGTCACTGATGAAATCTCTGGGTGCTGAGTTCACGATAAAGTCTGTAATGAATCACACTACAAGGACATGCAGCAAATTTCACATGTCTGGGCAGAAAGCAACAGATACTTATGAGAATCAGAGAAGATATGTGCTGACTAATCACATTTTAGGGGCTTCCTGGAGGTTGTAGCCATGTCTTGGAATTTAATGACATAAATAGCTGTTGGACATTAACAGCATTAAAAATCTCAGAAAACAAAACTAGGGAAAAATAATTTCTCTCTTTTCAGCTTCTTACCTTTTTCAATTATGTTTGCATCCTGAAGTTCTTGCTGTCATAAGTAAGGATGAAACTGAGGATTAGAGGAGGAGGTATGGCCAGTAGAGATATTGTCTCACTGAGTAGAAAACATTTGTAGCAACCTTGATATTATTGCAGGAAAAAAAAAGTGTAAAAATTGCTGCGGTTACAACCAGTCTCTCTCATTGTAAATATATGGATTTGAATTTCATATGCTGATGACTGTGTATTTTCTGAACTGCTCTTCTCTTTCCATATCTAGGCTGATTATACTCTGGTTAATGAGGAATGACAGTGGAGATATATAAAAAAATCTTTCTCTGTCTGCTTTACCTGTATTAGTCTCAGTGGTAGTGAATCACAGGTTTTGTTTTTTTAATGACAATTTCTTCAGGGTTCTGTTATCTCGGTTGTTAAGAATTGTGTCTCTCAGGAAACACTGTTAGGATGTACTTGCTTGTGTAAAATGCCTGTTCTGGTAGTTTGTGATCATTGTGTGTGTAGTAGCAACAGGAGGGGAAGGGGAATCACGGATTGGGTGATGCTGGAAGGGACAACAGTGGCTCATCTGGTCCAACCCCCCTGCTCAAGCAGGGTCATTCTAGAGCACTCAGCACAGGATTGTCCTGAGTGTCCTCTGAGGGTTCTTGACTATCCCCAGAGAGGGAGGTTCTACAAAGTGTCTGGAGAATCTGTTCCATTGCATGTCACTGTGCAGTAAAGAAGTTCTTGCTCGTACTCAGATGGAACTTCCTGTGTGTCAGGTTCTGTCCATTTTCTCTTGTCCTATTGCTCAGCACCATTGAGAGGAGCCTGGATCCATCTTCTTGGCACCTTCCTTTCAGATATTGACAGACATTGATGAAGTCCCCTCTAAGATGTCTCTTTTCAAGGCTGAACAGGCCTAGCTCCCTCAGTCTGCCCTTGTGAGATGGATGCTCTAGTCCTTTAATCATCTCCATTGCTCTCCTCTGGACCCTCTCCAGGAGCTCCACGTCTCTCTTGTCCTGAGGGGCCCAGAGCTGGACACAGCACTCCAGGTGAGGCCTCACCAGGGCTGAGTAAGGGGCAGGATCCCCTCCCTCAGCCTGCTGGCAATGCCCTTCCTAAAGCCCCACAGGATCCCATTGGTGTTCTTGGCCACCAGGACACTCTGCTGGCTCATGGACAGTTTGTTGTGCTCCAGGACCCCCAGTTCCTCTTTCCAGCAGGTCATTCTCCAGCCTGTGCTGGGGCAGGGGGCTGTTCCTCCCCAGGTGCAGGACCCTTTGCTGCCTTTGCTGAATTTCAGATGGTTCCTTGCCCATCTCCCCAGCCTGCTGAAGTCCTTCTGAAGGGCTGCACCTCTGGGGTATCAGCTGCTCCTCCCAGCTTTGTGTCATCAGTGAATGTGCTGAGGGGGCATCTACCCCTTCATCTAGGTCATTGATGAGTAAATAAACAGTGTTGTGCCCAGTATTGAACCTTGTGGGACACCACTAGGCTTCCAACCAGACCCTCTGCCACTTATTAGAGCCCATCTCAGCGTCCATTCCTCCACTCCACACCTCCTGAGTTTGCCTACGAAGATATTGTAAGAGGCAGTGTCAAAATCCTTGCTGAAGTCGAGGCAGACAACATCCATTGCTCTCCTTCTCATCCATCCCAGCAGATGTTTTCATCAAAGAAGGGAATCAGGTTGGTTAAACATGATTTACCTTTACTGAATCCATGCTGACTACCCCGATGACAGAATATTTAAAGGCTATTTTAGATTCTTTCTTTCCTTCTTTTCTTCATTCCTTTTCTTTCTCTCACCAACCCTCCCGCTCTCTCTCTCTTTCTCTCCCGGATAAAAACTACCATTATTTTGGCTGTTGATGATGGCCCATAAATGGAAGAATAGGAAAGGGTAAAAACAAATAAGAATGGACCTTGGAAAAAAGGTCTTTGAGAAAATATAGAACCTTATATGCTAAACAAAAAAAAAAAAAATTGCATCTATGCAAACATTTATTTCTGAAATAGTAAATATATAATTTTTGCCTTGAGTGGAATTGTTCACATGCATGTAACAGTGTAGTAATGTGAGTATGGATACATATAATCTGTCAGTGGTTGGGATGTGAACAGAAGTAGTTAGGGTCTTTTTAACTTTTTTATTTCCTACCTGGCCAACTCATCTTGCCTGATCTCATTATGCTAGCAGCTGTATATGTGGGAAGCTAAAGGATTAATGAATCTAAGAATACTTTTGCCACTGGTGGAAGGCAATTATTGACGCAAATTAACAGCAAGACAGCTATGAGTTTGGAATAGACTAGCTATGCTTGTAGGTGACAATATACACCTTAATTCTGATAGAAAGAAAGAAGAGATGTTGGGGATGCCCACAGATTGTTTTCTCCTGGAGTGGCAGTCACAACAAGGGCACAGAAGGGTCTGCGGGGAATATTGAGGGTGGCATTTTTAGTGAATGAAAGGCTGACACTTGATACACAATGGAGAGAAGTAAGCTGGGTAGAAAGAAAGTGTGATGAAGTTGTTTGAACTGGCTGTAGTGGACAGTACAGAGCTCCCACGCTAAGTCTGGCCTGAGCAATTTGCTTTGCCCTTCCCTTGAAACAATACACTTCCATGAGGAAAGTCTTTCTGGAGGAGTTATGGCTGTGTTCATTTTCCCAGTGGTTGCTCTGTGGGGACTATTTCTAATATATGTATTTTTAGGTGTGGTAGTGCAATGTGCTCCACTTTGTGCAATTATAAATGTGTGAGTGGTTCTCCAGCATAAATGGAAACTATAATGCCTGGTGAAGCAATTTTATTATATGTCTTTAAATCAGGAAGTCACCTAGGATAATGTCACTAAAATACTTCAGACATTCAAGTCTAAGCTAACATAGTATTTATAATATATCACATTTGTCAATAGAGCTAAGTGAAAAGACCTGGTACAGCTAAGGGTCAATGAAAAGAATGAATCTCCAAAGAACTTCATGAGTACTGGAATTTAGAACACCTCATTTCCCAAGGTTTTTTATGCCATGGCTGGACTGTTTACTGGGGCTGGAATATCATATAATGCATCTCCCTGCTTCATACATCTGCTCTTTCCCAAGCTGGTTTTGTGATGTCTCACAGAAATGAAATAACACAGTAGGCTTTTTGCTTAACTTGTTGGAGAGTCACTAATTTGGAATCCTATTTTCCACTCTAATAATTTTTAATGAAACTGTAGGAATTGTTTGGTTTTAATAGGGTTTGAAATTGACTACCAAATGCAAATTTTTATTCTGGGTAATGTGAAAAGGCAGGCAGACAGTGCAAGTGGGAAACAAGGATGAAAAGATAAATAGTCTTTAACTCACTGTAAAGGGATTCTGTTTATCCAGACTCCGATAACTTCACAGATTAAATGGAGAAACCGTCCCTGTCACAGTATGGAAGCGAAGACTAATAATGGATAATTCAACTTTTAACAAGGCATTTAAAAGAGTTCCTGTTTCTGAATATTTCTTCAAAATCTAAGTTTTAGCTAAGCTTTACTACTGATGTGTTAAATTCTGAATTGCCTTTAGGAAGTTCTCAGAGGTTACTATTTTTGTCTCTGTGGTGAAATGAAAAATAAAATAAAACTACCCCTCAACTATCAACATGACATTCACATCCGGCAAATTCCCCAAGTCTTTGCTAATACCTGTGGTTTCTTCCAGTGGTGTAGAGGAGCTGCTGAGGAGCTTGTGTTTAATGGCAGTGATTTGAAAGGACTACCTCCACTCAATTTCTGCCCACTGTCACCAGTGTGATGGGGAGGCTTAAATCCATAGCCAAGATCTTCCCTGCAAATCTCCTGCCATTCAACAGGAATCACTTGAATACCTAAAGCTTGTTTTGCCATAAAGCTCTTGACATGCAGAGCTGCAAACTTTTTCCCGCTCATCTAGAAAAAACACATTCTTGAATGGCATATTTTCTGAACAACGCATTACCTTGTTTAGTATGTAGCCTTCCTTGGAAAGGAACCATTACACATTGACAAAATGAAAAAGATATTAAGTGTGAAATGTTTTGCTTATAAAAGAAGCCACTGAGTCATGATCCAATTCTGATTTGTAGCTGCTATATGTAATAATATTTTCATTGAAGTAAATGTTACTACAGTAGTTTGGAAACTGCATATAAAATTAGTTAATCAGAACATTATAATGTGTCTTATCTAGCCAAGGTCATTCTAATTCAAAGAGGTAAAAGTTCCAGGTTTAATAATATAGTAATTGCAACAGACTAAAATACAAGTAAGAAAAAGATACATGTATGTTGGTAGGCTTTGTTTGTTTTTGTGTTTTTTTAAAATGAGTAAGGTGGAGGGACCAACCTCAGGTTGTCATTAACCTCCACGTAATGCTTAACAATGCTTCTTACACAAGTAGTTTTATTTCAATAATGTCCTGATTTTTTGAGACTTCTTCATGTTTTTCATTTGAAGTCTGCTAGAAAGTTTCAGACCCTAAAGGGGAATAAATTCACTCATTTCCTAACCTAGTTAGAGGGCTGGAAATACTATTTAAAACAGAATTTTAAAATAAATGGCTATAATTCATGCACTTCCTAATAAGTAAAATTCATGAATTGGGACAACTAATACTCCAAAAATAACATAAAAATAGAGATAGTTTTATGAAATAAATGAGCACAAACCTAATTCTGTAGGAACATACTCCATTAGGAGACCTTTTACAGAGTTGCATTAGAAAAATGTTGACTAATTTATTATTAAAACCTAGCTCCCCTTTAAAAAAAAAGGCCCTATAGTTTAAAAGATAATCACATGCACATTTTCATGATCACTGGATTTAAAAACCCCAAAACAAATCTAAACCTGAAGCAGCTGACTCTATGCCTATATACTGCTGAATGACTACAAAAGAAGAGAGAACAAAGGTTTTTTTTGTAACCCATCTTATCACAGAGACATTTTTTGCATCATGTTGGTATTTTTTTCTTCCTGTATTGCAGAAGTCTCGTGCATAGAAAATATGATATTTGCTTTCTTTTTTCTTCTATGCTTTTATTTTTACAAATAGGGTCATTCAGACTATCATTATGAATACAAATTCTTCTGAGCTCTTTGAAAAGGACAAGAATGGCAGGATATGCCAGAAATAATGAATGTCAAATGTTTCCTGTAGCTAAAATAATTCTTGTTTCCTTTGCAGTTTAGAGTTGCAGCTTTGTAGAACTCATACAGTCCATAAAATTTTCTACGTACAAAAATTCATCTCCAATCAGGAAGATTTCATCTTAGTTTTGTATGCATATGTACATGTATTATATACCTGGACCATAGATTTTATAATTTTTTTCCTGCTTCTAGATTTCTCCAAATAAATAGTAGATTAGGAAATACCAAATATTTTAATCTGAAGGAAAGGAAATACTCATAAGGAATATTGCTACATCAGTCTTGACTCCATACCAAATCAAGGCTTAAACAATTGGGCAGTACATGTGAATACAGATGTATAAATGTTAATATCTAGCATGTAAAAATATATGTTCAGGCAGTATTCTGGATAAACCTATTCCACCTTGGAATACTTTATTTCTTAAACATCAAATTATATTAAGTGCTAAATATGAAATACCAAGAATCTCAATAAACATGATTATTTTGTTCCAGCAGACATTATGAAATGTTATGAAAAAAAAAAATACTTTGACTATGGAATTCCTGATGTATTCTTCCAATTCCCATTTAAACTGCAGCATAACTTCTGCTCATCTTACCCACAACAGTAGTTGTCAGTCAGAGTTTATCCAGTGTTCCTGATAAATGAAAAAACCTTCAATGAGCAGTCTGTGAAATACTCCTCTTTTGCACCTAGGGCAAGTAGATATTAAAGATGAGGTGGAACATGATGATACATTAGGAATAAAGGAGATGCCCCCTTTCTTTTTCTTTCCAACTGACCTCGCTTTATCCCAGACAAAGTTTGTCATTCTGTCTAGAGGACAATGGAACACAGTGACCCTGCCTCAAAATATCATGTCCTTTTTCTGCAGTTTAACATTATTTCTTTGTGAATTGTGTTAAAAAAACCCCCAAAACCAAAAAAAACCTTTCCCTGGGAATACGTTTTAAAATATTTTTTTATTGATGCAAATATATATTTTGGCTATTACTTGTGAAAGAAAAAACCCAAAGCAAAATAAAGGAGAGTGTTATGCTGTTATAAGACTTGACCTTTCAGATACAATTGAAAGAGGAGGTGAAATTCTGTGAAGCTAAATGAGAAAATATAAAAAATGATGGAAAGAACAAAACTAGAGAGAGCTCACAGTGGATCCAATTGAGTGGAAACAATCTGTAAGAAATTGATAAATTGATACTAATATAAGCAAAATATTAATTCAATGCTAACAATTAAAAGCAAGCACGTCACATTACAAAGCATATGGATATATGGTATAAAGGAATCTTAAAATGTCTTAACAAAAATGTTAAAATGTTGAAATATCTCTGACTTGGGCAAGGGTTAAGAGCTATTCACAAGCATTTTAAAGCACCTGAATGTGTTCACCTAACTAATGAAGGTCCTCTGTGATTTGTGCTTCTGGTTTTTTTTAATTGTCATGTCCCTAAATCCTCACTCTTTCCTCCCTGCAATCTTCAGCAAAATCAATTAATTTAGAAAAAAGAGCTCTCCTTTTTCCCATGTACAGACTTGCCTGGTCTGTTTGGACACGCTTGCTAAATTAAAAAGGTGAGTCTTTTGTCCTGTACTTTGAACTAAATGTGAGAAAGTAATTACTGGTCTTAGACAGCTGAGTAGAGTGAAGGAAAAGAAAAAAAAAAAAAGCGTCTTACTGAAGCATGCAACAAAGAACATCGATCTTGGAGGTCTAATAAACCAAATACAGCCTTACATTGGGCTGTGTTGTGTTGCTTCTCCATGTCTGTATTTTTTTTAGCTCCAATTATGATAGCTTTATTTGCTGAGGGAACTTTATTCTCTGCTCTGCAGTCTGGAATATTGACTGCCTTTGCTGCCTAAAAATGCAGAGCCAAGAATGTTGGTAGGCACTCTTTTTGTATGTGTTATACTTTGCTGGAGTTCACTAGAGAATTAAAACTAGTGTGTTCTCCTCTTTGGGAGGATTTGGCCCCTCAGCCATCCTGTTTAATTGGATTTTCATAGAAGTTCTGAATTTTGTAACTAAATGCAAGATTTGAACTGCGTATTTATAAGTTTTGTTACATACAGGTGAGCCTGGATAACACCATCCACATTTCAGTCTCCAGCAAACTTTTTTGGAGCTGAAATTCTGTAATGCCATTTTGATGCATCTTACTCCCTTTTATCCTCCGCCTCCTTTTCTGGGATCATTTTTCCCTTTCTCATGCATAAATGCACACTCCCACAGACAATAACTCCTGCACCAAGAAAGCAGAAAACTGCTCTGAGTCATCTTGTTTATTGGCCTAAGTGCCAATATGAGGTGAAAGTAGACTATGGAAGAGGGGGTGGTCTTCAAATTAGTCTAGCACTAATGTCATTTAAGCTGAAACAAAGTGTTGAAAAATGGTCAAATAAAAGCTGGAGAAACACCTTTGACTGGAGTCATAGGGTTTTTTTGTTGCTGTTGGTGGTGGGTTTTTTTCTTTTATTGTATGAAAGAACTGTAATCTAAACTCTAGAGGCTTCCTCTGAAGGAATGGCCTGCATTCACATTCAAGGTAGCAAAAAAAAAAACTGGAAATAACTTCTGAAATTTCTTTAATATGTGATAGAAAGATCAGCCCTGTGTATAATCTTCCATATACAAGCTGCAGCTGAAGTTCCATGATT
Source organism: Cyanistes caeruleus (assembly GCF_971803275.1). Taxonomy (NCBI): domain Eukaryota; kingdom Metazoa; phylum Chordata; class Aves; order Passeriformes; family Paridae; genus Cyanistes; species Cyanistes caeruleus. Next base: position 31,273,102 of record NC_141705.1, on the reverse strand, counting down.
TTCTTTCAGAATGCTAATAACTTTCTCCAATCAAATTTTCTATTTTTAATATACAAAGTATTTTCATAATACAAAACAAATTAATTTTTTAGTCTCTGTCCATGCTATAAACATACCAAAAGTTATATAAGCCAAACATAAGCTAGTAAAGCAGGATGAGAAAATATTTAGAAAAAGCAAGACCATAAACTTTCTCTAACCCAGAAATATCATTGTTATGTTCTAAAGCCTGGGTTTCCCTTATGAAAATTAGGACATCTTTGTTTGACATTTGATTATTTTAAGGTAATATTGCGTATTCTGTTCAGCAAATGCCTTGAACAGGATGGCAAGTAACCATAATACAGTTCTTAGGTATGTCTTCATTCTTAATTTGTTTTGTTGTAGGTCAAAAGCTGGGGATATATTAATTACTTAACTGACCTTCTAATTAACAGTGACCTCAGTGATCTCAGTGAAAAGTAGAATTCAGTGTCAGTCTGTGTGGGTGTCTGTGCGTTGCCCAACTTGGTCTGTGCAGAAAAGGGAGAAGATTCCTCCTGTCTGAAAGTGAAAGAGATTGAGCTCAGTAGGGATGGGTACGAATATGTGTTTGTGTGACTGACAACAAGCGTGGGTCAGTGCATGGGATGAAGGCAACTTGGGGTCTCCTCCCCTGCAGAATAATTTATTCTTGTCTACCAGGCTATTCAGTTCCATTACCTTGGTAGGACAAAACCACTCTTCCTCTAAGTGTAGAGTTTGGATTAGCTAGATGACAAAAAAAAAGGTTGTATTTTTTTTTTTCTCAATTATTCTCTAACTTTAGAAGAATGCTATGCAAGCTATTTTTACATTAATGAACAGTCAGCCATAGACAATATGTTGCAACTCGTTTAGAGATGGCTGTAAAATTTTGAAGACAATATTAAGCTGGACACATTTTCCCCATGCCTCATTAAAAAAAACAAAAAGAGAAATTTCTTTTAAAATTTAATAAATTTTGTTTCATTACTCTGTAGCAATACCGAAACCTTGTGTTCAAAGCAGTCAAAAATAAAAATACTGAAATCCACAACAGATTCTCTCTGTCATATCCTTTCCCCCTTGAGCCCATGCAAGCAATCCTAGAGCTATAGCATATCTCTCAAGCTGCAAGGGACCCATAAAGATCATTGATTCCAACTCCCTGCTACTCTCTGACTTACCTAGAACTAAACCATATGACTGGCAGCATCATCCAGATGGAGCTTGGACTGTGGCAGGCTTGGTGCTGTGACCACCCATCTAGTGAAACAACCTTTTCCCTCATTCCAGTCTGAACTTTGCCTGATGCAGCTTCACTCCCTCGTGTCCTCCTTCTAGTCACCAGAGAGAAGAGATCATCACCTTTCCTCTACTGCCCCCCTTCGAGATGGTGCAGACTGCCCTCAATCTTCTCCAAGCCAAACAAGACAAATTATCAGGGAATTCCATGGATTGGGAAGAGTCCAAACAGACCAAGACACAGACCAAAGAGCCTGGGACTTACTGCATGTTATGTTTCCAGTGTTAGGAACCTCTTTTAAACATTTACTTTCCTGAAACTTGGAAGTCTGACTACTAAGCGTATTTCTGATGGAGCACAGTATATTTTAATAGAATTGCTGATTAATCTGAATTTACTCAAATGCTACAACTCTTAAAGCATAGAATTCTTTAGTACATAATGGCTTGTATAAAAAATGTAAGTAAAAACTCTGGCTTATAGAGTTCTTTACTATCTACATGAATTTGAATAGTTGTTATATCTCTGACTCATCCCACTTCATTAAAAGCTCAATTGCATGCAGCACCTCTGGGAATAAGGGCCTTGATCATAAATGGAAGAAAGAATAAGCCAGTGAGTGCTCATAGTGGTTCTACTGGGTCAGAACATGCTTCTCCCTTAAAGGCTCACATTCTATTGCTTACATATTGTCATTACTGTAATTCAGCTGATTTATTGCTACTGACACTGTTGTCATGGTTACCTTAATATTTTTCATGCCAAATCAAATATTAATAAAGACAATTCCTTTAATTTGCTGTACAAAAAAAGAGGATATATATATATATATTATTGAACTGGGGGGGAGGTTAAATACTAAAAATAGAGAAGCAGCTAATTAAGTTTATATAGTAATTTACATACCAACCCTTGGCAATTGATTAATGGAAGTAATATGGAAGTAATTTATTCAAGACTTTCTCAATGACCAGACTCCAAAATTCTCCTGCAATTAAACAGTGTCAGCAGCATATACTGAATGTTCCACAATCACTCCTTTTTTTGTTTCTCTATGAAAATGCACACAATTTTATTTTTCCTGCCCTGTCTTGCTACAAGAAAAACCTACAAAGCTCTCCATTTCCAAGAATCATTTACAAACTGCTTTATTGTGTGAGCTCTCTATTAGCTGGAGAAAAATATCCTGTGCCCAGCTATTATCTATTTGTATTGAGAAAGGGCTCCAGGATATGTTGAATAGAGACCTTTGTGGCCAGCAAAGTGTAAGGATAAATTCTTCAGAATTAATGTTTTCGATCATGAAAATTGCCCCTACTTGGATATACTTTGAATTTGAGATTTCATCCCCCTTATTATGAAAGTTTCATATTTGAAATAGTTATGATGGTTTTTTTGGACAAAACCTGACAATATCTGCAGTAATTGTTGCTAAGCAGAAAATGATACGCAAGAGACATAAAGTTAGCAACAAATATGTTCTCAGGTTCCTTTTAGAATTTATTGCAGGAACCTGTTCTAAAATTAAATATTTTAAACTTGCATTTAATGTCTTTTCCTGGACTCACCTTTCTGTCTTATATACAGCCACTATGCCACTGAGGAGCCAGCTTGAACATCAACCCTCACATCTTGAGATGACCTCCTCATTTATTGTTGCTTTTGTTTAAATTACTCCATTCATTCTCGAATATCTTCCACCGTTTTATGGGGAAAACACCATTGTGGCACACTTAAGAAATGTTCCTGTTGTTCATTGAGAACTTATAAAACTGGTAATTAGATGAAGGCTAACCTCCTCAACCTTGTATTTGCAAATTTTATCCTAATTAAGGGGAAGGTAGTTTCTAGTGCCACTGTCACTTGAGATGTTGCAGTGCAGGAGTATGAACTTCTCTACATTTTAATATTAATGTAAAGACTAAAACACCTTATTCTGCTTCTGTACTGGAGAAAACAATTAGCTGTAAGGATTTGCCTAATGATGTTACATTTTTTAAAGTAATCTTTATTAATTTTTTCAAGCTCAAGATTTCTTCAGAGACTAAACCAAGCATTTTGTTGTAGGCGTTTTGATACAGCCTCTTGCTTATCAGAGTAAGTAGTTTACAGAGATCCTTCAGGATGTATATAGTCAGGCTGCAGAGGCTGATTGAATCTGCAGGACTTACTTGGGATATGTCCTATAAAGCAGAGTTTCTCTCCTGTCAGTGTGTAAGTGCAGAAAGGGCATGCATGGTGTTTTTACATGAACAATTACAGGACCTTTTACAATGTGCCAAAAATAAGTTAAAATTCATTCATTTTTAAATACTTAGCTGTAATATTGCTCTGTGTAATTTGATTTGGTATTTGTTTCTATAAGTAACTACTTAACACTTTGCTGGTTAAAGCAATTATAGAAATTGCAGAAGACTGGTTTTACTTTCATTGTGTGGTAGATGCTGCTAAATTGGATAGATAAGCTTTAGATAGGAAATTTTACCAATAAAAAGGATTCTAATTTTTTTCCCTGAATATGGTTATATCTTCCAAATAAATGATAGAAATTTTGGATTTTTTCCTCCTATGTAAAACAAAATCAGAGCTATCTTTTCCTTGGAGACACTGAGAAAAAGTGGCAGATTCTGAATACTGTCAGTTATGTTGCCCCTACAGGCACACCTTCAGGGACAGGACTGATACAATTCTCAGTGAGGCACAGATACACAGTGACATTTTTCAAAACATGTAGTGACTTCTAAGGGCGATTCACCCTTAAAAGTTGTTGTCTTAAATCAACACCTGAAGTTATGGGTGGTATTATTACTCAGATGCAGCATTTCATTGGCTGTTCCAGGGAGGAGTTTTCTTTATGTACATTTTTTAGTGTGTAGGTATAACAGAAATATTACTCTGAATATTTTTCTCATTTTGAAAAGAAATAAGAAAAAGGGCTTTCAGAACTCATTAGATTTCTCTCTTTTTATTTCTGCTAGTAACCTTAGTAATCATGTCTAATAGCAATTCTGATATTCAACTTTTATTTCCTCTGTGTATCGCTTGTTTCATTAAGCGTAAGATGTTCATCCTGGAAAGATATACCCAGCCTCAGAAAAACTTTAATTTTGCTATTTTGACACAGAGGTCTTCTTAGCTCTTTTAGGTCTTCTTAGCTATATTTAGGAAAATTATGTGTTCAAAAGTTGTTAATTTTCTCAACATTATGTTTTTAATGAATGGGCAAACTAATGGTGTATTTAATTTTTTTTTTCAACCATCAAATACTAGTCAGAGGGTGACCCTAGACAGGTATATGTGTTAGGAGTCTGTCTTTTTAGATATTGCAAGGTTTTTTTACATCATGTATCCTAAATCAACATCTGTCAGCTTGTGTGTAATTTGTCATAATAGCTGCAAAAACTGTGAAGTCAGTACTTTGCTCTGTGTTCAGAGCTGCAGCTTTGATCTCAAAGTAATCCACCCATCACTGCACGCCTGACTAGCTCAGTTGTACAGAGATGCTGTTATTCATGTACAAAAAATGTGTTGACAGCTAGAGAAGACATTCATTAAAGATAGTTATGTTGTTTAGTGAAGTCATGTATGTTTTCATTTATTTTTGTTTCATTTAGTCAGAAAATGACAGTGGAACTGGACTAATGCAAAATTCCATATGATCAGCCACATCTATACTATATACATACACATTTATAGGTATATTTTTGGAATACGGATTTATAGATGCTGATATATTGAAAACTTCATTAAAATATAATCTATAAGAAACTATGGAGATCAACAATAAATCTTCCAACTATGTTGGTTTGTTTTTTTTTTGCATACTCATGTGTAGACATGTTAGAAAATATTGGGTTGTTCTTGCATTCCTGATTGTATCCTAATCATGTATCTGATTGTACCCTAATCACTACAAGATTATCACTGACATCTTAAAAATATATGCTTGGTGAGAGTAAAATTATTTTAGCCTCTGCTCACTTCTCTGCAAACTTTCTTCTTTTTTAAAGACAAAATGTAAAACAGTGGATTGGGTATGAAAGGTTCTGCTCAATGAGATTCACTTCCAGCAAAGGTGCTGCAGAGTTGCCTCATTTAATCACATTTTAAGAGGCACTGAATTTTGCATGAAGTTCCTTTGTTTGTCCAGACCTTGATCAATAGAAATAGTACATCTGTACCTGAGTTTCTGCAGTCAGCTCTTGACAGCTGACTATGTGACAATCTGGAAAGCTGAATCTTTGTCTTTTGCAGAGTAGGCTGTAAAGTTTCTTGATAAATTTATAATCACTCAAGCCAATTGCCATTCAAAAAATATCATGCTGCTGTTAGCTTAAAAAAGTTTTGCCTGCATCTGAGACCAAGTGCATAAGGAGGGAACTCACTGCTTCTTGGTAAGCTGCAGACAAATTTTTGTTTGATATATTTTCAAATGTTCTTCACACATGTTCCACATTATCTTTTTCTGTTATGATAATAGTGCAAGAATATACACTTTGACAGTATAATTGCTTATGTAGTCTCTTAGTTCAGAATGATATTAATATGCTAATATGTCTGTTGGTTGTCAAAATTACAAGTTAACTTTTCTTATATTTCTTCTGCAAGTATATTTTCAGGAGAAAGAACTAAATCCCATTATCCTATACTGTGGTATTTAGGAAAAAAATGTTTAAATCAGGCTTGTTTGTATCAGTTAGTTTTCATAATAATAAGTTGTTATGATGTGGGAAAGAATTTATTTCCATTAACACACATAACAAAAAATCAAAATAATCCTTGATGACAAAAATTAACAGGATACATTTTTTTTCCCCACAGTAAAATAAAATGGTGCAAAAAGAAAATCTTGGCTTTTCTTTTTCTTTGACTTTATACATCTGCTCAGAATTTTAAAATAAAACCTACTGTTAATATTTCATGCATATATTACAATTTTATTTTCCTTTCTCAGTTTTTTTGCCAGGTATACTGTACATTCTCTGAAGAGAGTGAATAGTAGTTGTTTTGTGTAGGACACTTCTAGAGGCTGAGAAGTAAGACTAAATTAAAAGAAGATAAGTGCTGAAGATTAAGGAGGAAAAGGACAGGAAAGCAGTTTTGTTCATCTGGAAATGGTTGCATGGCATGTTTCCCTTAACAATATGATTTCATTTTGCACAGAATGATTCCAGGTTTGGACTTCAGGAGTTCAAAGTAGGACAAAGAATTGCAGAGACTTTATAGATCTGGTCTTTTGTCAGATAGTGCCCTAATGAAAAAACAAATGCATTGTGACTGAGGGCAGTAAATAGGACAAAATCCCCTACAAATATAGCTTGGAACACTTGAAAATATGTTATTTTGCAGTAATTTGAAGCCCAGGACTTGGCATTTCCCCTGATGGTTGACTGTTCAGTTTTGAAAAACTGATAGAGTAATTTATTGACTAATTAAGTTGCTCTTTCTGCTCCAGTCCAAACACTGAAATGATAAATCCCAAATTATGGGCTTTATTAATCTTTCATTCCACAGAACAGCTCCTTGGATAGACTCCACTGTTTTTCTGTCAGGTCCCTGCTCAGGATCTCTGCTTAATGAGATCTGTGTAATACCTATGTATAATGATATTGCTCTTCCTGTGGTCTTAATTCAGGGAAATATTCAACTGTACTAGATTAAAAAAATGTTTGAAGAAGTTTACAAGACATGGTCTTAGAGGTTTTGACTTGTAGGCTTGTGAGAGTGATGAGTTAAAGGGTTTATCTTAGTCAAGTATCGGTTTGTTTTCTTTGCTTGTGTCTGGGAGAACAGTGGGCCTTGCAGCAACACTCACTCAGAGCTGTTGACCTGAAGGCCACAGAATTTCTTTGGAATCCTGATTCTCCATTCACTGTGCACTAGCACTAATGTAACTATACATAGTCCAAAGTATCAAAAGAGTTGCCTTATGCCTTCATTTCCCTGTGTGTTGTAAAGTCATGAGAAAACAAAGGGCACAGGAATTAATATTTCTAAAACATAGATAAAAAAAAATAAAAAAAATAGGTGCTTTTATCTAAAGCTTCCTTCATATTTGAATAAAACTATTAATAATCATACTAAATAGTCCATGTTCTCCCATTTCCCCATCATTTTCCCTGTATGTAAATGTACATCAAACATCCTTGCTACAGAAATTTGTAGTTATACTAACTTTTTGAGTTTACCCATGTCAAGGTATTTCTTTCCCAAACACCAGACCTAAAAATAGAAAGATCTGTGACACTGTTCTACAAGTTGAAACAGAAAAATGGGATAAATTTACATTTAGATAAAGTTTTCTGCATGTGTTGAAAAATATAAACAAGACAAAGTAGTGACTTAAACAAATATACTGGAGCTTGTGTTAAAAACATAATTGTTTGCTTTAGTTGAGAGAAGAATAGTAAGGAATGTGTATATCAGTACTATAATTAAAATTTTCATGGCAATTCCTCCCTTCCCACTTTTGATAATCAAGAATAAAGTGGGAATGTCATCTGAAAAAATTGTTAAGTGTTCTAATGGGAGAATTCTGCAATTTGAGTATGTCTGTCAATAAAGTCAAGTTATTAAAAATTAGTAATTATTAACATGTTTTAAATCATCGTTTAGCTGTGAATAAATTAAGAAATCAATTATCAGGAGATAAAGCTAAATTGGGATTATCTTAAATAATTTAGAGTCATTAAGTAGAACAAGACACTGATGAGTATCTCCAAGAAAGACATCATTAGCAGGTGATAATTAGCGTGACTATGGAAATGTAGGCTGACATCTCCCACCTACACTACATTAGTAAAGGAAGCTTTGCCTGTAGCTACAGTTGTCCTTTATCTGTATGCTCTCAGGATGTTTATTTCCTTGGTGTTTAAAAGGTATAGAGATACTGAATAATTAAGATGCCACCAGTTTACAGAAATAGTGTTTCTGTATAATATATGATATTAATTTGGTAAATTTCCAGTGTTGTTGAATTTCAGATATGCTTGCATTTTAACAGAATCACAGAATTAACTAGATTGGAAAAGACCTTTGAGATTATCGAGTCCAACCTATGACCTAACACCACTTATTCAACGATAATGTTATGAGCAATATTGCTAAATTAAATTAAAATTAGCTTAACTAATTATTATTCAAAATGGAAACTTTATAAACTGAATGTATATGTATCACTGTAGACAGAGTGATAAAAAGCCTTTGTCAAATATGGGAGTGACTCTACATTTTGTAGTGTTTGACTTTTGGGTAATGAAATTGAGGAAAAAAGGGAAAATTTTTATAAACTCAACAAGATCAGAAATTTGTATTTCCTTACACCTGGATTGTAAATAATTTTATTTCTGGTCAGAGGTGTGACCAAGGATTGAGATTTAAAACAAAATTAATTTTATCCAAGATGCATCAATTTTGGGGTAGCTTATTTTGGAGACACATTTTAAGTCTATAAATGAAACGTTAGTTCCCAACATGAGTAATGTCTAAAGGCCAAACTTCTAAAGGTATTTGAATAGTTATTCAAAATGGTTGAATGTACTTTGTAAATAACAAGAGTATTAAGACTTCTGGTTTAAGTGGTCACACAAGACATTGTGTGAATATTTCTGAGACTCTGGATTCTGATGGTTTTGATAATCCAGACACAAATCTGATTGCAGTAGATATTTCTGTAAAATTAAGTCATTTCAGAGGAAACAGGCCACCATCTATCTTTACAGTAAAATTGAAAAGATGGCTACATTTAAACCTAAGAAATATTAGGACCTTCTAATATGCTGGTGTTTTAATGTGCTTGGGAGGAAAAAGGTTAGAGAGGAATACAATTTTGACTATCCAAATCTTTGGAGCTGCATTTCAGTACAAATGTTTTCTTACCCACAAATATGCCTATGAAATATGAAGTTTTGCTTCAGCAAGCAGTCTTGAACAATGCACATACAAAGCTGAAGTGCTTAGGCACGTATATAGAGATACATCAAGACTGAGGCACTGTGTCTCCAGGGCACAAAGGGAAATACACATTTTCTTGTTACATCTGTGCCAAAGATCCAGCATCTGCCCCCATATGACAGCAATCCCTCTGAAAATAACTTTGTGCCGTCCCCACACATTAAATAGTCATTAGATGAAGTTCTTAAAAAACTGTGAGATGGAATACAGTAATAACCAGTGTCAGATTTTCAATTCTTCTTTTATGTTTCTAGGGTTTAATTTAATTTTTAGCTATAAGCAACTTGAAGATCATCTCATAATTGCCCAACATCAGTTGAGTAGCTCTGTGTGGTCATTTAAACCAGCTGGGCTTTTAAAAGTTTTGTCTGTGCTTTTGACTAATATATTTGTCAGCAAGAAGCCATCCAATAGGCTTAATTTTTCCCTGTTCATTTTCATCAAATTACAGAAAATAAAATCATGTTAAAGTGAAAGAAGAAACAGGGAAAGATTTTAAGGTATTTCTTTGACAAATGTACTTGAATAGAATCTTTCTTGGGAATGACCAAATTTAGCAGTATTCAGGTTCTCGCCTGTTGCTTGTCACGTTACAGTGACACACTTCTGGGGAGAGGTGGGCTAAGCCCTCAGCAGCTAAATGCTATGTGTCTTCCTTCAGTGGGCTGAGTGTGCCCAAGAGACTGTGCCAAGAGATTGTCTGGAATTTTGAGGCTGTATCCTCTCCTCAGGGAGAAAGATGGAGGAAGACAGACCAGTATGTCAGCAGAGAGGACTTGTGATCAGCCAGAGGGGCAAGAGGTGCAGCAGGCAGTGACCATGCTCACTAGAATAACAGCCCCAGCTCCAAATAGGTAACTGTCTTCAGATCAACATAGGTTTGCATATCTAAGACAAATTATGGTAAAGCAGAAGAATTAAAACCTAAATTGTTACAATTTTTGATGACGTTAAATATAATTACTTTTAAAATCTGTGGATTGTTTCTCCAGACCTCATTTAATGAAAAATAAAAAGATTGCAAAGTGATTGATTGCACTGCTGTAAGCAATTTAAAATCATGACTTTGTCAGTATAATTCCTTTTTTCCCTCTGTTACTATAATTTGGCTTTGAATTACATTTTAGTTACTATCATTTTAGGTTAAACTTTAATTTCTATTTAAAATTTTTTAGTTTGAATAATAAAAAAAAAAAAAGTTCTTGCTTGTCCCTTCTTTAACAAAATATATGTAATTTCTTTCTTTCTTTCAATTTTTTTAAATAATAAAAGCTCTAGCATCCAGACTGTGCCTCTGTAGTCTATCTGGTGGGTAGTCCAAAACCAAATTCTTTCAATAAGTGATAACTTGTGGAGCATGACTCAAGCTTGTGACTAAATCATGATGTGCAAATGCCACACGTAAGTTGGGGCAATCCCCAATATCAATACAGGCTGGGGGGGATGCACTGAGGGGGAGGAGCCCTGAGGAGGACTTGGGGGTGCTGCTGGGTGAGAGGCTGGACATGACCCAGCCATGGGCACTCCCAGCCCAGAGAGCCAAACGTGTCCTGGGCTGCATCCAGAGCAGCGTGGGCAGCAGGGGAGGGAGGGGATTCTGCCCCTCTGCTCTGCTCTGCTGAGACCACACCTGGAACCCTGCATCCAGCTCTGGGGTACCCAACATAAACAGAACCTAAACCTGTTGAAGCAATCCCAGAAGAGGGCTGCCAAGTTGTTTAGAAATGAAGCACTTCTCTGAAGGAAAGGCCGAGAGAATTGGGATTGTTAAACCTAGAGGAGAGAAAGCTTTGAAGCGACCTAATGGCAACCTTCAAGTATAGGAAGAGAGTCTATGAGAAGGTCGGTGATTGTTTATGAGGGCATGTATGTATACATGTGGCTTCAAACTGAAAATGAGTAGGTTTAGATTAGATATCGGGGAGAAATTGTTTATTGTGAGGCTGGTGATACACTGGAACAGATTGCCCAGAGAAGTGGTGGAAGTCCCATTCCTGAAAGTGTTCAAGATCAGGCTGGATGGGGCTCTGAGCAATCTGGTGTAGTAGGTGTTCCTGCCCATGGCAGCAGGGTTAGAACTAGATCATCTTTAAGGTCCCTTCTAACCTAAGCCATTCTATGATTCTATGAGACATCCCCATGTATATACTTCTGGTCAGTTTCTGCAATATTATGTAGAATTAGTTTAATACTTACATATAACTGGAATATACCAAGGATATGTTGGTATATGTACACATCAAGGAGAGAAATTCAGACTTTGAGTGGCAACTAGATACTGGCAGAGTCAATGACAGTGCAGTGAGTTGAGGCATCAGTTTGAAAAAAATTGCTGCTTCCAGGATGAAAGAAAAGAATTGCTTTGCTTTTCTGGTAACCATAAGGCTTTCTATGAGAGAGGATTTTGGCTCCCTTGCTGGTCACTGCTGGAGCAGTCTGAGTGGTCTGATCCAGGTTTGGGCTGTTAGACTCAAGATTTTCTGACACATTTTGTGTAAATCCAAGGAAACAGAACATGTTTATGTTAAATGTATAGCACAGTGTATTAGTGTTCACTAACATTTAGTCCCTAAAAATTTGTTACAGTCATACTGTAATGATTGGTGAGAAAGGGGGGCCTTTAGAGAGACCAAAATGAGCCACCATGGCTAAACAGAAAGCACAGGACTACAGAGTTAAATAATTAAAAGAACCCCTCAAAAAACTAAATTTAAGTCCAAATGAAAAAAGCAGAAAGTAACAGGAACAATTACAGATTAAATGTAAATATACAAAGCATGACAGAAAGAATTTGAAGAGTCACTTAGGAAAAGCATTAAAAACTTGTAATAAATCCCTTTTACAGATGCAGCAGAGCATGGTGCTTTCAAGAAGGCCTTTAGGGACCAAAAAAAATACAGTTTAGAAAAGATAAGGCTATAACAATGATATAATTTTTTCCATCCATCTGTGAAGGATGTTGAGTTTGCTGGAGCTCCTCCCCAAGTGTGGATGCCCCTTAAACTTACAAGGACAGAGAATGGGCCATAGGAATAGGAACAAGCTGGCAGGCTGGGTTGGTGCCCAGCAAGGAATTCTACAGAATATCAAGGATCAAGCAGTCAGACCACTCATTTTGCTGTGCAATCTTTTAATTGTTCTTCAGTATCAAAACCTTGAAATTAGGCTGAAATATGACACCAATTTTTAAGCAGGGTTCCAGACATCTGGAGGAACATGAAAAAATCTGGGGAAGTTCTGACTGATAAAATTTTACGGGCAAAAGTCTTTGCAGATATGACCCTAAAAATGAATAGAATTATATGCTCAAGGGACAAAGATACTATTCTCAGTGACTTGGGAAAAGCAGTCATACAATTTCTAAATTCAAAATAAAGTACTAAATGTACTTTTAAGACTTGCTCTCCTAATGAAGGAATTTTTCAGTCTTGGAGCTAGTTTAAACATAAGAATACTTACATGACACCCAGGTATTGTATGGATGTTGGCATATGACATTGATAAAAACAAAATGCATACAAGATTCTGTTTTCTAAAAGAAGGCCTATTGCATCCCTTCTCTTCTTCCTGTTCTATTCATATTCATCACTAAATGTCTGTGTTTGATGAAGAATTGAAATGTGCTTTGTATATAAATGTATGTAAAATGTGTACACATACAGACATGGAAAATGAACTATTTCTGCAGTGGTAGCACTACAATTGTTAAAATAAACCCATCTTTTCTTTCCTTTGTGAGTTCCTTGGCTCCTGTTTTCATGGGACTATGCAGAATATTTGTGGCTCACCACAAGGTTTTTTCTTTTAAGTAGCCTGAGGTGCCTATTGTTCTAATAATAGGCATAGTGGTATTTTAAGATTCATTGACTTTATGACATCTGACAGGGTGGCTTATCTAGTAGCTGTAGTAGGTGAGGGCAACCGAAGCATATTCCATCTTTCACAAGTTTCCACCAAAGATGATGGAATTTCCATTGAAGAAGAGGGGAAAAAGATAAAAAAATCTCTTCATATAGCAAAGAAGGAAATTAAAGAGGAGCTAACACAGTTACTTTGATTTATTTCTTATCCTGGCCTTCGGCTTGGGTTAATAATTTATATTTCTCCAAAATGTGGAAGCCTCAGCTAAAAAATATACCTTGTACTAAACAGAAAACTGAAACAAATTATATTTCTGTCCCTGAAAACTCCCCAGTATATGTATGGCAGAGTTTAATCAAGCATCCTGATTTGGGTTAATACAAATATTTGGGTGAATGTTAGGTAAACTCAATTTAACATTAAAGTTCAGCATAATTTTATGCTGCACAAAAACTCAAAATGAACACTTCCCATCACTCAAATATTTTGATTTATTTTTTAGTAGTAACTAATTTTCCCTCTAAAACTAATCTGAATGAGATACAGACTCACCATCTTGCTATATAGAACAATTAAAAGGAGTAATTCACTTATAAAATTATAGGCTAAAATCCCAACTTCACAGGGACCTAGTAATTAGATTACTTATCTAAGACAAAATATTGTAATATATTCTCTTCCAAGCTACAGTATTGTGAGATATTCTTTAGCTTTTTTTCTACAAAAACACTCCTGAATTTAAATTGGAAAAAAATTATTTGCTTTTTGATTTGCTTCTGTGGGTAACGTTCACATAATTTAAAAGTCTCCATAGTAGACCATATCAGACTTTGAAAAATGAAAGCACCTACACTTCTACTTAAAATTGTGCCTTCACTGAAACCTGAAGTTAATTTTGTTTCAATTCTATTTTTGACTGAAACGGTTCCTAAAAACTGGATTCAAAGAAGATTTTGGAAAAAGAACAAAGCCAACAAAATATTCCTAAAAACTGGATTCAAAGGAGATTTTGGAAAAAGAACAAAGCCAACAAAATATTCGGATAAAATGTGATGAGGAACTGAGGGAAAAACCCAATACTTAAAATGCACTAGAATAAGGATGCACTAGATGTGCACTAGAATAGAGTACAATGAGTTTTTGAAGTGTCTAAAGATAGTTGCTTTCTATTCTCAAAACACCAAATGTTTTACTAATTCCATCTTGAAAATCTTCCCACGTGTTGCTATTCATTTGAGGTTAAATCAGCTTTCCCAAGAAGTACACTCTAAAATTGGTATCAAGGAATACTTATAGTTTTGCCATTGGCAATTTATAGCCATTTCCAAAATAAAATTTTAGTCTATATCATCAAGGGCTACAAGGACCTGTAACGTTGTCTACCTTAAAAAAAAAACCTAGGTATTTACAAAACATTTAGAAATTCTTCAGTTCTCTATTCATTCAAAAGTTTTAAACAAATATTAATTTTCCATGGAACCATACACAATCACAAATTCGAGAATATTTAGACATTTATCTAGATTCTTGCCTTTGGAGTTATCATTCAAATATGAATATTTGCCTATGGAGTCAAGTAATTCCATGAAATCTTATGTGGTAAATGTAATTCCATGAAATCTTATGTGGTAAATGTAATGAGAAATCAAGATAGAACAGGAGCACAGAATCAGCATTTTGTTCATACCTCTTCAGCACATATTGTAATTCCTGTTGCATGGGTGAGGTCATTTCAGATCAGTCTTTTCTCAAAGTTTGGTCACATTCTTCACATTAATTTTAGTAAGTAAAATTAGTAAGGTAGCTGGCTGATAAAATTAGAGGCCAGCAAATTTTACTGGTGTGAGGGAGAGAAGGAAGCAGCTGCATTTTGCTGAAGAACATGAAGAGTCAGGAAAGCCTGACAGCAGTAAAAAGAGCAAATGGAGTGGGAGAAGGAAAGGAGAATAGTCTAGAAAGGACCAGAATAGAAAAGCCTATTTGACAGAGAAAACTTCCCAGTTACATAGGAATATGCTTATTTTTATGGAACAGGGAAATGTGATTGGAAAATATTGATTTAATTGCCCTCTGCATATACCTGGGCCAGTCAGAGGCTTAGCAGGTCTGTGAAAGGTTATTTTGCCTCTGATTAAAATTTGAAAATTCAGCTCAAGAGTCCATGGAGGGCCTGAATCCTGATTTTCAGTGTTGAAGCTGTCAAAAACTGTACAGTGTTACTGCAGAGTGATAGAAATTCCTTCATAATACTCGGTTTCATACACCTGTGTACATTAGCAGTATACATTACTGTTTACATTAGCTTTGTGTATGAAACACAAAGCTAATGTATAGAGTTTATCTTATTTCCATCTCTTTATATGTATTTCAAATGAAGACAGGACCACAAGAAGGAAAAAAAATTCTGGAGATGATGACTACTTGAAAGAAGACACCAAAAATATTTTATAAATCCAATGTAATGTAATAGTTTAAGATACTTTCCTTGCAACAGGTGTGATTTTGTTTGGTTAGGAAAAAATATAGCACACTCATTCAGAAAATGTTCTTTCTTTTGACAAGAATGTATTTTTAAAAAATTCTGAAGTATTTCAGAATACTACCCTGACAATACTTATGTCATATTATCTAGTTAATTAGCTCCTTTTTCCTTATTTTCCCAGATCTCACTTTGAATTTGAAAAGAATATAAAACCATGGACCCATTAAGGCTGGAAAAGATCTCTAAGATCCTTGAGTACGATCATTAACCTAAAACAGATACATCTACCACTAAATCATGTCCTTAAGCATCACATTTACATTTTTGAATACTTCCAGGGATGGTGATCCCACCACTTGTCCCACATGCCACCATTTCAGTGAAGAATTTTTTTTCCTAATATCTAATCTAAACCTTCACTGGTGCAGCTTGAGACCTAATTCTTGTTGCCTGGGAGAAAAGACTGAACCTCACCTTGGTAAAACATTCTTTCAGTTAGTTGTAGGGAGCAATAAGGTCCCCCCTCAACCTCCTTTTCTCCAGGTAAAACAATCACAGCAGCCTAAAAGGCAAGAGGCATTAAACCTTACTTTTTGGTAATATTTTATCTTCATTTTGATATAGTTTTAGCCCAAGGGCCTCTTGTTTGATTGTCACTTCAGTAATTTACTGTCATTTATACTTTAAGTAGCACTTTTCTCCTAGGAAACTGCAATCCTAATCATGTTTGACTGTTAATTTGGGGACAAGAATTTATCTTTAGAAACTTTTTAAAATAATATAAAAAAAAAAAATCCACCTATAAGTTTAATTAAAGGAAACTTAGAAAATCATGTTGTACATTTGTGGTTAATAGTTTAGACTGGAACAAATTTTGTTTTTCATTGGTTTCCAGGCCCAAGAGAAGGAAGGTATACTGACCCATAATGTTATGCATTCTTTGAAATACTCAAACCTTTTTTCATACAAAAAGCTGCCAAAAGTCCAACAGTAGTAGAGTGGAGACTGGTGGAGAATTTAATACATATTCACCTATTACCTGGTCATCTCCAAGGGACTGAATCAGGAAGACAAACTCAGGTCTAATTTCAGGCTTGGTGCTTGCTGTAGGTATGATTAAATGATGGAAACAGAGTGGAAACTTCAAGATGGTGCATGAGTTTTGTAGCTGAAGAAATTAAGAGGAGCAAAATATAAACAAGTACACCAAGACAAAAAATCAAAACAAAACAAATCACCTTAAAACCCTTACAAATAAATTATTTGTTTTTTAAGTTAAATGTCATGTTTTTCCTTAGATATTGATTATTTAAGAATTTCAGCTTTCTTAAGAAACAATAAACAAACTCAGTTTCACTCATGATTATAGTGAAATATTGCACATATGCAATCATAATGGCCCAAAGACCAGCTAACCTATGAAAAATGCTCTCTCTCCCTATAAACTTTGTTTTGTAAACTTAAATGATCACAACAAAAGCAATACTATGCTTAAACCCAGCATCTTCTTTTCAATTGCCATGTCATTTTGGTTTGGGAAATAGGCTGATTAGTATTGAAGATGTGAACTGTGTTGCTTTGGAACTGCAACCAGCTGACAAGATTGATGAGCAGGTGGGTTTCTGTGGTACATTCTCCTGCCCAGCTTTGTTTAAAAATGGTTGCAATAAGGGATCTCACTGGAACTGAAAGTGAAAAATTGAAACAAGTCTCTACCCAGAAAATTTGCAGTAGCACATTATGTCTTCCAAGCCATGACCCAAGTAGATAAATTTGAAAATTAAATGCTCCAAGTTAAGCTTGTTTCCATCGTTGTACAGATGACCTTAATGTCTAAAAGTGGACCTTCCTGAGGCCAAACTTGGCACATGGAGACTTTGGCAATTGTTAGGTGTATTGCTGCTGTTAAATGTTGACTGTATCCAATGTTTATATGGTGAGTGCTGAACATGAAGAAATGCCTCTCTCAATTTGTTTTGGAACAACTGAATCCCTGTTGTACAAACCCAAAAAATAGTTGGTTGAAATAGGTTCCAACAAATCTCTAAATATATTTTTAATTAAGCCCAGGGCTACTCACTAGAACACTGTGTTTTCTCTTTAAACTTTTTACTCTGCCAGCGCCTTTCTCCAGTGGCCAGTTTACAAACACATCCCTGAAAACTGAAACCTATGTTCAGTGAAAAGACTCACAGAAGAAGTTTTCAAGTGTTAGGAGAGGAATGATGGGTAAGTCATGAAACTTAGAATTTGATATTTCCCTTTCTGTCACATATTTATTCAGTTTTGGTAGGTTCATTTTTTTCATTATCTATTGTTGAAATAAAAGAAACATTCAGGAGACCACCCTGATCTCTTAAGTTAATCATTATTTTAAGTTGTGGGATTAGAGCAGTGCCTGAAACCTCTAGAATAACCTTCTAATGTATTTACAAAACCTGTTAGAGCGTTTGTACCTTTGTAGTTGACGTCTGGTCACAATAGGTATTGTTCCAGAATTCATGAACTGAATGCATTTCCAAGTGTTCCTGCTTTGTTAACTGAAGCACAGTGATGTCCAGGACATTGCAGCCTCCTGAAGCAGTTTCAGCAAAACAATATACATGGAATAGTTGATAAGCATCCATGTGACAATACCAAGGGCTATACAGCTTTTGTAATTACCCAGTTGATTCTCTTCTCTAATGTTGGAGGAAAATAGCTAATCATGGAAAAACATTTGAGAAATCCTGCCATCTGACATTTCTGAATAATTGTAGAAATCTTTGAAATATGTTTTGAAATGCTAAAGATGACAGTGCTGTCATACACAGCTCTTTAATGTCATGCTGCTAATGTACTTGAACAAGTGTCAGGATTCCAAAAGGCATGCTGGCTTTCCCTGACCCTTAAATTCTTACAAAGACTGCTGTTATCCTTTTGTGAATCTGTCTATTTATAAACAAGTGTTTCACAATTTACCTTGGGGAATTTATCAACAAACGTGCCTTATAGTAAGGATCAAATACCCCAGGCTGTCCTTTACATCTTCTATCAATTTTCTATTCTACCTGAGGAGTTCCTTCTGAAGTTAAGATTAAATAAGGAAATCTAAATGACCAAGGCATCCTGCTTTTAGATGAAAAATGAGGTGGTTAGTCTGACTCCATATGGTTTGGAACAGGGTCTCCCACATCACAGGATGGAATTTTAACCTCTGTGTTTAGAGACAGGCATTTGTTGCTGTTCAGCTCTTTGTAGAAAGCATAGAGCTTTGCATAGATATCCAGATAATTGTCATCACCTGCAGCTAGGGGCACTTGCCTACATTATGAGGCTCAGATCCATCTACTTTTTCCATTTTAAAGAAGCACAATAATCTTGAGCTTTCAACATAGCATAAACATTTCTTGGCCTTTGCATATGTTACTTTTTAATCAGAAATTCAATTTGAGAAGCATTTTTACATAGAAAACATAGTTTTTACATTGGTCTTTTTGATGGAATAGAAAGGACTCATAGCAAAAATTATGCTAAAAAGCATTAATCCTTGTTAATGAAAATTTGCATATTGATACTTCTATCCTGCATTTTAATATTATTAATCACATTGTAAGTTATTTCTTTTAAGTACTTCTTAAATGACATTTCAAGCTAATTTTCTAGATATTTTAACATTTGCTATTGGGTCAGCTCTAATTTTGCATCACTCATTCCTACTTCTTCTAAGACCATTACATCTTGCATTTTTTAAAGTCAATAATTACTTTTCTCTGCTTGAAAGTAAAGTATGATAACATTTCTGGTAGTACCACTTCATCATTCACATATGACAACTTTTCCTTTACAGCTGAACATGATTTACCAAATTGTCTCTTTTATGTGTCTCTTAACACTACTTGACCAAGATACATAGAAACAGTTTCATTTTGGAATATTTCAGCAGTGTTTTTAAACTTACACAAGGCCTGTTCCAAGCAAATTGCTTTACTGGGGTTTGCCTTTTTTCTAAACTTAGAGAACAAAACAAGATGTTTCAAAGCTTGGCATTGATACAGATTAGTGCTCAGTGCTCCTAGGCAGGAGAGAACAGAACACACTTGCTCTGTCAGCAGACAGATGAAGCTCTCTGAAGTTCATTAACCCAAAAGCTGAGGTATGAAACATGTTGAATGCACAATCTTTTTATTCACTGATTATTTTTAAAAATCAACATAAATAAGAAAATATTTGCAGACTACACAGGTAGAAAATTTAATATGAGCCACATAGAGCCATAAATTTTTACAAGAAAATGAAGTTTCAAAACTGAAAGGCCATATTGTAAGCCTGCAAAAAATGCTTGAGTAGTTAGAAAATGAAGATGAAATCTATACATAGTGTAAAGTGTAACAAAATAATTTAGCTGAAATAGACACACAGCAAATTTGCAGTAATTGTCTCTGGGATGTGCAGAGATGTGTTTTCTTACCTATTCAAACAGCAGGATACTAGAAGTTGCACCAGTTGCATCAGACTTTGGAAAGAACATACTTTTATAATCCAGGGGTGCTTAAGCAGTCATTTTAAGAGATTTTAAATTGATTTAAACTTTAACAAGAAATACGCTTGTCAGAAAAGTTAAATCTTTTAAGTATGGTTAGCCTCTTTCAATAACTGCATGACCACTGAATTATTTAACATGTTTACCAGGTTGGTTTTTTTTATTATTATTTTCTCATGCTACCAAAAATATTCTGTATGGTCTTTTTAAGAATGCAAACCTCTCTTATATCAAGCATAGGTTGATACCCATGGCCACAAGAAATTTCTTTCTCATATTTTCTCAAATAAATCTTCTCCTTTTTAGGTGCAGATGATACATTTCAAAGAATTTAAGAAAAACTTCTGAAATACCATTTTTGAAACTTTGGCAGCTGTAACATGTCTGAACCAAAGTAATACTTTTTTTTCAGGAGAGTCACTCTTTGCACTCTTTTTGCGATTGATCTCTTACAAGCTCTATTTATACAGTCCTATTCTCAAAGAGTTTTATTTTGGATTTTTTTCAGTCTTTTGTATTTCCTGCTCAGTTATAAGAATGATCTCTCTCAGCTCAGGACACAGTTCAGTCCTGGGGTGGTACTGTGTTGGTGTGGACCTTGTGGCTGGAATACCCTGCAGTAATGGTAGGTATAATTCAGGTTATATTTCCTACTCATGGAGTAAACTCTTCTTTATATTAACTATGAAATTTTTGATTTCCAGGGTTCCCTTGAGTTTGTTGAACATAGAGTAAGAAGGATGAGATTTCCTGGTTCATGGGAATATTGTGGTCTTGCAATTTGCTTTAGATCAAGCGCCAGTTTCTGGAGTCAAGTAGTTTAACATAAAAACAACGATGGGTTATTATACTTAAATTTGGCTGGATGTAGCTTTTAAAGTTGGTGCTTGCTCTCTGCAGAGAGCTGAAAATGGCACAGTCCTTAGAATTCCTACCACTGTGCATAGAGATGTCAGGTGCAGAACTAGGCTGCATATTTCCAAGTTGTGAGTGAGCCATCACAGAAACCGTTTGCTAAATATTTGCTTTTGCATACCATGACTAAAATTATGCACACATTCTGTGAAATACTGTTCAGTTGACAGTATTCTGTTTTATGATACCCATGAGTGTGTTCCTTTTTTTAGAATATGTCCTGATAACACCTCATATAAGGTTCTTATTTCATTTTAGAATGAAATGAGTGGGTGTTGTAAAGTTTTGTCAGAGCCAACACACCCGGCTCGTGTCTTAGAGATTTCCATTTGGGCTGTTTTGGGTTGCCACAGCATATGACTGCTCTTTGGCACCGTATAATGAGACTCACCAACAGTACTTGAATTTTACTTTTGCTTCCATTTTGTAAAATTACAGCTCCTACTGTTGGTTAATTACATGATATCCACTGTTGTTTGAAAATAAATGAATGGTTGAATAAACAACCTAAACAGAAAAGCTGAAAATGTTAAGCAAATAATACCTAAAGACTCAAGCAGAAGGCACATGAAAATCAAAAAATATTTGCAGGACTTATAAAAAAAAGCAGGCTGTGGTTTTCTTAGCAGCCGAATTTGTAATTTGTTAGTAAATTAATTTGACAAGACAAATGTTCCTATTCTCACCTTCATTTCTGCTACAGAAGAAAACATGAGTGTATTACATCTCCTTCCAGATAGCCTCTAACTGATTTGCACTGAAAAATATTCATTGGAATCCAATTTTCCTTCTCAGAAAGGGGTATTTCATGATGTTTCTTTTAGTTAGAATTTGTAAATATTTTTGTCTTTTACATTTTATCTAAGATGTAGTTAATGTAGCCATTTCTTCAAACACAGATGATACTTGTTCCATGTCATGATAGTCATGTCTGATTTTAGTTCTGCAGAGTTCTCCAGCCAGGAATGAGTCTAGAGGACTCTCCTCAAGTTGTATAGTGACTCTGTTGTTCATAGGCTTATTTTCTTATTTATAGATGATACAACTCAAAAAGCATAATTTTTCAGAAGGACTCTGTTCTGATAACCCCAAATTTTGTTTTACAGGTGTCGTGGTTTTAAACCAGTAACTAAAAAACTACTTATTTTTTGTTGTGAGATATGGATTAAAACAAGAGCAAAACAGGCTTAAGACTTAAAAGGAATAAAGACAGTTTATTAACAAACTACAAGAATGAGAATACCAGAATAAACTTTCAGAAAACCCCCTTATCTTCTACATCTTAACTATTTCTCTGTACACATGACAACATAGAGACAAATAACTTTAGGACTTTGGTGGTTAAAAACAGTCTTAATTCTTGCTACAGTCTTTCATCAGTCTTTGTAGAGAAACAGAAGTCTCTTTCTGTTAGCTTACGGAGTTTCTCACGAGAAAACTATTTTTCATCATAGTTTTCTATTTCTCTAATGCCAGCTGCCCGGAAATCTGTCATTAGATCTTCTCTTCTCATTTCACATCTCCAAGGTGTGTATGGGTCACAGAGTTTAAGAATCTTATTTTTAAGGATAAGTTATTCAAAGGCAGAAGTCTTCTTTATTTGTCTCTGTGAGCTTTCCTGGAAAACAGTTTTCTCTTTGCCTCCAAAGCTTCAAAATCTTCACTCAACTCAATTCCAGCAACTCACAGTATCACAAGCACTCTCTCTGTCTCTCTTCTGCTCAAAAGTTACACTTTGAATATCTCATTCCTCCTAATACTCTTATCATGAATTAAAGGAGTCTTTTTATACTATTATTGTCCACCTCCATAGCTTTAACAGAAAGATATTTCAGCTGTAAAGCATCTCCTTATTCTCTCTTTCTTATTTAAACTTAACTCTTTTCTTCACTGTTTTTGGTGGTTCTATGATGTCTCCTCTATGTTGATTGTCTCTCTGTCTTTCTGAGAAAGGAGTAATCTGTATGTTTATCCAGGTAGTAAAAGAATTAAAAGCTTTAAGAAAACTGCAAGTGTTCATGGTGTTAAGTTTCAGTCTAGCAGCAAAAACTGAAAACCAAGCTCGGCTGGCCAGCGCTGCTTCTCTTCTCCCTCCCCCCCCTCCACCCCGCGGCCTTGTAGGCCTGGAGAGGGGGGGAGGAGGCCAAGACAGAGCCTGCTACCTTGTCCGAAGCCAGAAACCAAAGAGAGCAAGAGAATTCTGTCTGTACTTCTTAAGGGGGTGTTTACAAGTTGAATTCACTTTTTAATGGTCAGATCTGCTGTCAATTCTTGAAAATGACCGATAATTGGTCAGGAGAGAAAAACTCCCATCAGCCACCAGCAGCTTCAACTTCCTCTCCCTCCAAGCTGTCTTAAAGGTAAAGCTACCCCATGACAACAGGTAAGCCTACTTCAATCTAACTATTTTATGTGAAGTGAATGCCCCTTAGAGGTTGGAAAGCATTTGGTTTGCTCCTGGACTGCACCCTCCAGTTTCATTTCATCTGGAAGGAATCTACTTCCTTGTAATTTGTCTCCTCTGCAATGTAACCCCAAAAATGTAAACAGGAACAACTGGGAAATTCAATTTGTATGGGGCAGTATTGTTGATATGAGCTGAAGTGCTCACAGAGATAGATGCACTTGTGGAAAATTATAGGTATGGTTCAAGAGTGCCTTGATAATGAGTTGATTTTAGAAGTTACTAGTTGCTAAAAGCTGCATCCTATGTGGAAAAAAATCCCAATATTGCAGTTCCTGATTTTTTTTTTCTAAGTCTTCAAAAATCCTCCCTCATTCTCCCAAATTCCAAATCATGGTTTTGTGTGCATGAAAATGAGGGAGTTTTTCTGAATTAACCTAACAGTTTTTCTTTAGAATCTGAGACACATTCCAATATTTTGAGCAATGAATTAGAAGCATTTTTTGCAGTCATTTACAAGACTAAGTTGTTTACAAAAAGTTCCCAGCTCAATAAGAAATATCTGCCTCAGGATTTTTAATTTTGTATGGATGTGGATATAATTCAGGGAATTGCACTTGTTACTTCTAGCTGTACAAATAGGCATGGCCTTTTCCAGTTCATGTTTGAGTCCAATCTTCTTTGATCACAATCCTATGCATTAAAAATGTTTGTGAGGTTACCTAGACATTTATCAGTTTTTAAACTGCACAGTTTTAATACTGCTTTGTTTCTGCAGCTTTCATGCGTTTTGTGACCATGTTATGTATGATAAACAAACAAACAAATAAATGTTTAATGTCCCGTAAGGTGTAGAATTGTAACTTGCCTCTTCCCCCAGAAGCATAAAGGCCATTTGTGTAGGGGACTAAATGTGGCTAATACAAAGTAAAATTAGCTGAAAAACATGGCAACACCTCTATAAAACCCTGTGATCAGTAAATATGCATTTTTTGTGTGGGGGTACTGCTAATTTCCATGGGAAAAGCCATCCAAGAGTTCAAATACTTGCAGAAATTTGACTAAGACTGGAGACAATGCAAGTAAAAGGACTGTTTACAGGTGGACAGTAAAGGAGCCCTAAATGCATTGCTCAGTTTGGTACTATGAACTTGTTCTGACTGGTCTTTTAGTGCTTTGTGCTAACTGCTTCCCTCCACTCTGGACCATCTACCACACACTGTCCCTATGTCTTCTTGAGTTAGAATAAATATTAAATTTCTGGAATTTTCATGGAAGCAGAAAAATCTGAAGCAAAGCCCACCTTTCCCACCCATTGGTAGCAATCTGTTCCCCAGAAAATTGCTGCAGGGTCACTGGTGGACTGGCAATATGCTGGGTAGGACAAGCTATTCCAAGAGGAGCAGGAGAAAAAGACAAGTCCCAGAGATATCTTGCATTTTCATCCTGAGCCCTGGGGTGTGGTCCCCTGAGGACATGGAGGTTTCTTCTTGTTCCATAAGATGGGAACCACCAACAATAAAGAGCTTGATTTAAAAAGAGGCATAGACTCTACTCAGCCTTGTCCAAAGCCATGATGGTGTCACAGCTCTTTGTGAGATCAAAATACTTTTCTTTGGTATACAGATTGTGAAAAGCACACACCTATGCCCCTTTACTTCTCCAGATGGGGTCTTGATTAAAGGCTTTTTGCTGAATGAAAAAAAATGTCTTTGATATGTAAAGACAGAATGCAAGACTGTCACTTATTATACCTTTAAAAGTGTATATGATCACAGTGAAACAACTGTATTCTATTTATTCTACCATTTCTCATACTTATGCTGGACTAAATAAATAACTGTCAACTTCAAGCACACAAAAATCATGACTCAGGTCTTTATAAATGCCATGAACTTCAAAGGGTATATTTTCTTTGCCTTATGTTCTTGAGCCCTCAGAGATCAGATTGTGAAAAGAAGACATTTTTAAACTTTTTTTTCCATAAGTAAAAGAATAATAGCTATGTATTTCTTGGGGTTTTTTGTAAATTTTTTAACTCAACCCTTACCACCACCAAAAAAACGTGACACTTGAAATCTTGAGGGTCTGCAGTACTTTTAGTAGTAACAGTAGTTTTTCAGTCCAGACTTGTTACCAGTATAATATTCTATGATGAATAAGACTGAGGGAATGTTGCAAAACACAGCTTTTATTTTATCTGCCTTTCCTTTTGCTGCCTTGCAGTAGGGAAAGTATGTTGGTGCATCATTCAGAGTGGAAATTGTAAATCCAGTTTTCAGGCACCTGGGGGAGACTGTTATGTGCTCTGACCCAAACCAAAGAACTGTTTGGAAATTAGCCTCAAGCTTTCATGTCAGATCTCCCAGAGCTTTGTCAGGAGCCAAATCCTGGCTGTCACTTTCCCCTTACATCCTGAGTTCTAGGAGGCAAGTGAATGGTAAGGAACTTTCTATTTTTTCACAGGGAAAAAAACAAGAATAAAGACTCCAACCTGAGAAACATGAATGAGGTATATGGCCAAGAAACAAAATATATATTGCAACTGACAGAAATCTTACTTAAAATTTTGTACTATAATTATTAATGAAAATGTTTAGGAATCCTAAACTTTTGGCATGTTTTGTCAACTTCTGTTTTGAAAGGGAGAGAACACTAGCATTGTTTACATCTTGCTTTACTCAAATCCCAATTGGTAGAGCACTGTGTTTGTCTCCACTATTCAAGCCTTGAAACATCACTGGAATGTTATCCTATTTTCTTCTAGATGCTCTTTTTTGTCTCACAGGTTGAAGTGCCATCTCAGTTTTAATTTTGCACATGACACAAATTGAAGCTGGCATTTTTTAATCATTTTTGAAAAAGATGATATGAAATTGCCTCACACCTCATGAAAAGCTGTGTTGCACTGTTAGATAAATGGAGTTTCTGCCACCAAACCAACTTTTTAGTAATCCTTACTTTAATCAGTTTCATAAACAGCATTCATTCCTATTTAAATTTTTTATTTTATTTCACAAGGATTTTTGACCAGAATTTTTTTGCTTTAGGCCACAGAAGAACAGACTCTAAATATTGCCTTCAGGGCTGGTTTTTCAAAGTTTCTTCCTCATTGAAATAAATCAGCAGTGACTGACTGACTATTTTGGATTTCAATTTGGATTTCTCCTTTGAGTTACTGCAGACTTGTGGGTCTGGATTAAAAATGTGATACAAGCAACTATTTATTTTTTTGGGGATTAGTTGTGCTGGGCCTTATCATGGTGAGTGAAAAGACTTACTTTGGCCCTACACCTGTAGCAATTTGTAGGCAAAAAATAAAGTGCTTAACCCCTTATGGACAGGATGAGAGAAAAAGGCCTCAAGTTGCACCAGGGGGCGCTTATATAGATATTAGGAATAATTTATTAACAGAAAGGGTTATCAGGCATTGCAACAGACTGCCCAGGGAAGTGGTGAAGTCATTATCTCTGGAATGGTTAAAAAAAAAAAGTGGATATGGCTCTTGAGGACACAATTAGTGCTAAACATAGTGGTGGTGTGTCTCCAGTGGTGGTGAGACTTTTGGACAAAGTTTATTAGGGGAGCTCTGCTGTAGGGCCATGAGGTGCAGAAAGGACCCCTCATGCTCTCCTTGTCAGAGAGAAGCCTGGGGGCAGCTGGATCCAGTCTTAGCTTCAACAGTTTAAGCAACTTTGTCCTGCAAGACTAAATAAGACAAATCAGATATATTTATATAAAATGAATTATATATTATGACAAATGATTAAACAAAAGATTTTAAACAGAATTATTTACTACACGGTGTAAAAACTGAAACTACTAGAAGCATGTATTATAGAGCATTATATAAAAGAAATGATATCAAAGCAGTTGTATTGAAGCTAGCAAAAAGAAACAATTATTAAGAACAGATTGATGTAACTCACCCATACCAATGCCCATGGACAGATCTCCTTGACTCAGTGCCAAGGAGTACCCTTGAGGGGTGTTCCCACATCAAGGGAGGAAACTTCATACACACAGTCCAAGAAGGAATATGTTAGAGGCATCTGCCATATGAAAGTGGACTGGATTTTTATAGTGTGAAAAGATAAGATTGCCAGTCATGTATCTTCAGGTCAGTTTAGCAGCTTATCTGCCAAATCTTTGCCTTACTATAGGATGTTAATTTGAGGCTGATGAGCCAGACTAGTTTTAGCATGACTCAACCGCAAAGCAGCACGTGATATTCCCTCTCAGCCCACCACTGATAGCTCGCAAAATACTGCATTATTTGAGTTGTTTGACCACATTCCGAGGGTGGGTGAGAGTCCTGCTACCTGGTGCTAGACTGTTGGCTGCACTTGAAGATCTCAGAGGTATTTTCCAACCTTAAAGGTTCTGTACAGGAGGTCCACAGACCTGTGGAGAGTTCATGTTTAAACTAGGAGATGCTTCATGTATTAATTCTGCAATTTGCAGTTTCCAACTTTTTCTTTCACCCAACAAAAACTCTGATCCTGACAATAGTTTGTTTTCTTTTGGGTGTAGATTAGGCCAATATTTCTTGGTCCAAGATAGACTTTTCTTTCAAGCTGGTAGGATAAAATTTGATAGCAGTCTCATTTAACTGTAAAATATTGAAGAA
Source organism: Cyanistes caeruleus (assembly GCF_971803275.1). Classification (NCBI taxonomy): domain Eukaryota; kingdom Metazoa; phylum Chordata; class Aves; order Passeriformes; family Paridae; genus Cyanistes; species Cyanistes caeruleus. The sequence goes on along the minus strand of NC_141705.1, from coordinate 31,245,089 downwards.
TTCTTTGTGATATCATTATAAGACTCATATGTATAAAAATACACTATCATATATAATTTTTTTTATATTTTTTTATGACAGTATTTTTAATATCAGCAATTGTTAAGTAATTTTGTATGTAAAATGTGGGAGTCATTCTACTGAAGCTAATTGCAGCTTTCCAGTCCTGATGAAAGATCTGTTTGTCAAGCTTTATCAGAGTATTTTGGTAAAAGGAGATTTTGCCACACTGATTATTGGAATCAGGGGAGAAGTTACAGGGAGGGAAGAAATTATGAAGGATGAAACTTTCTTTAGCTGATCTGTTATGTTTCAATGTTTAGCAATTGATGTGATATGACCCGATACTATTTCTCATTAATTTTCAGAAATAGAGAGAGAAATAGTATATTATTGAAATACTTTTATCTTTTTTCAGCTACTCACAGCTTACTCTCAGAATAGCACTAACATTTATGCTGAGTCTTAATGGGTAAATATCCAGTTTAGTTGACTTTTTAAAGTAGATGTTTGTTTTCCTGAGAGCCACATGCATTGACTATATGTTTTAATAACAAAAGATGTTTAAACAGGCCAAAAGCCAACATTTTAATGAATTTTGGGGGACAATTTTTCAAAGAAAAACGAGAGTAAAATAACTTCAATAGTTTTAGAACATTTAGAACATTTCTGAACACAGACTTCATAAAAAAGGCTGAATCTTCAGACAACTATATCTGCTACAACATACAGTGACTAGTTATGTTGCTCATTATCATATAAGTCAGCTGCTTTGTCATTGCGTATCTATGAGCTTGCAGAAAGTGTTTCCCATAAGGATATAAATATTTGAATCTTGTGTATGCTACATAGATTGTGAAAAACTGCACTGCAGAATGAGCTGGTCTTTGAACACATGAATTGGTCTGCTTGAAATATCGACTGTCAGACTCGGTTTGCCAATGTTTAATGTTACAATAGATCAGTTTGCTGACAGATTGTCTCAGTTATGGCTAGTATTGCCACTCTTAAAGAGCATCCTACCACAAAAGCTTTATCAAGGAAGAATAAGCTTTTAAAATTGTATCACTCTTAAGTCTTAGGTCTTGATGTGAGACTCATGCACCTTTCTCATTGTCTACATTTGTGCATTTTCAGCAGTAAAAATGCAGTAAGAGAGTCAGTCCTTGCATAGGATGGATCCTGGTGTTGCACTTCTACTGGAAAGAGTATTATCGAGTAATGTTCCTTTAAGACTCTTTACAATCTACCAATTTGATATTGGAAACCAAATCTATCAATTCGATATTGGTAGTCAGGCAATTGTGTAATGCTCCAATATATTTTAAAATTATTCAGATTTTCAATTTAATATCTTCTATTTAGCCATCCATTAAAAACCTGTTGTTTTTACTTCAGCAATACTGAGACTCCCAGTCAGATGCTTTCACTCTATTTTGGGATACATAATCAAAACATCATCTCTGCCATAAACAGAAACATATTTGTGGTCCTTAATTATTCTGTTAATGAGGAAACATATAATTTCTGCTGAATGAAGTATGCCCAATATAGATCGAAGAAGAAAATGAAAGCATGCAGAAAAAGAAAGCATGCTAAAAATAAATGTTACTACTAATAATTTGCTGAATCATCTAAAATGCTATTTATTAATTCATAGTGTTATGTGTAGATATTATTAGTTTAATCTGTCAGTCAGCAGTCACATTCTGTTGTGACTTTTATGCGTGATCTATGAATGAATGCAAGCACTGACAGCCTGATAGATGTCTGAACTATACATAATAGCAAGTTTATCAAATCAGAATTGCTACTTTGAATATCTGCTCATAAAATTTCTGTTGTTGTCCAGCTACTACTTTCAGATACTGTTTTATTGGGATCAAACTTGAGGGACAAATGAAGGAAACAAGTATCCACTGTGAAGAAATTAATTTAGGAATTGCTTCATGTACTTGTTACTTTGTGCTAACAACATTTTTAAGCTATTATGAGTGGCTTGAGAGGTAGTCCATGCAGTTTTATAAATAGCTTTTGAATAACATTTTCCAACTTAAGAATTTGAAGAAAGATGGCCTTATCAGTTAATTAACCTATCTTACATAAGAAAAAAAGTATCTAAAAAAAACCATGGCTTATAAACATTAAACGATATGGTACTCAAGACTTTGACCAGAATTAATTTAGAAAATCACCTGAGTTTTTCAAACAGTTTAGCTATTGTTGGTGTCTTTGTGTTCTGAGTAACCTTCTCACATTTTGCACACTGAGTGCTGCTATATACATACTGCTTGCAGGGAGTAAGTTCTTCTGAGCTTCCAGAGTGAGTTTTGAAGCAGACCTGTATATTGGGCTGTTGTGGTTTGAGTCCAGCTGGAAATCAAGCACTACACACCCCTCACTCCCTTCCTTTTCTCTACATCTACCCTAGTGGAATGGAAAGGAGAATCAAAGTAAAATTTGCATGTTGAGATACATAATAAATGAAAATAAACTAAGATACAGCAATAATGGTAAATTATAATGTAAATGGAAAGGGAAAACTAAGTGATACACCATGCAGTTGCTCACCACTCACTGACTGATGGCAGACCCTCTTCCTGAACCTAGGTCAGCTCCCTTTCAGGGTAACTCCCCCAGTTTATATACTGGGCAGGATGTTCTGTGGAGTATCCTTTTGGTCAGTTCAGGTCACCTGTCCCAGCTATGCTCCTTCCTTTGAGTACCTTTTCACTGACAGAGCATGAGATTTAGGATAAACATGACTTAGCAAAAAACCAAAACATCAGAGTTATCAATATTATTCTCATTCTGGATCCAAAACACCATTCTCATTCCAATTTCAAAACATTCAAAGCAGTGTAACAACTACTGTGAAGAAAAAAATTCTACCCTGAAACAAGGATAGACAGCTGTGTAACTTTTAAGGGATGTTAAGTAGCTAAAACCAGTTATAAATCTATTATTAACTTAGGATTTTTAAGTGCAGAAAAACAAAGCAGACCGGCAAATTCAGCTTAGGGGAGAGGTAATTTAGGGTTTTGGTAACTCTCAGAATACAGCTTTTATTTAAGGGAAAAAAACCTCACACAAACAACTAAAAACACATTGCTTTGATTTCTGGCTTTTTTAACAGTTTAACCTATATTCTGATGAAAAATTTGAGCTACACAGAAACCAACAAAATAAGATGGGATTCAATGAAAAAGATAATGGGTTTACTGAGGCTAACTTGTATCAAACAGAAAAAACCCCGATTTTCCTAAAAAAGAAATAGAACTTTTTATGCATTACCCAGGGAAAATACTGGTAAGTATGGGACAGGTTCATTCAAGAAACAGTAAAGTTAGAAAGATGAGGGAATGAGCAAAGTTGAAACTACAGTGGGTCAGGCAGAAATGTTATTGTTCTGGACTAAATTACTAAATGAATTTTAGGGATTGGGATCTGATGTGTTTGCAGTAACAGGGTACTAGTATTATTGTAGCAGGATGGGGGATAGATTATGAAATTCTCTGGATAATACTGCTCTGCTGACTTGAAGAAAGACAAACTCAGAACAGGTTCTCACCTGAAGACATTTTAAGGTAATCAGGTTACGGAGGGAGTATTTCATATAAATGGGAGCTACAAGAGCTTGAATTTCTTAGTTCAACAAAATGAAGCTGGAAGAGTACTCACTGTGTGCTTGTGAAGGAGAAGGGAGAGGTATTTAACCAGAAAAAAACCCCAATCATGACAGCGTGGAAGCATGTTTTTATGGGCTGGGTATTATTAATAATAATAGAACAACTGAAAAATTATCTAAAGGAAGTTTTGAAGCAGCTTTCCATCAGAATGTTCTTGTCAAAAATCTATCTTATTTTTAAGACAATTTGAACACTATTTGAGGTATGATAAGGTATGAAGGCTGGCTAGAGGTTTCCCCAAATGGCTTCTCACTACCCTGTGCCTAATATGTTGACTGCATGAATTTGTTTACCCTCTAAGGCTATTCCTTCCATTCTCATCCAATGGATTTATGAAGTTTATGTAGACTGAAGTTTATGACTAATAGTATTATGTGACACTCAATGGTTCAGTACAGTGATGAATGTAGCTGGGCCTCATAGTATGTCTTACGTTTTATTAGCTGTTTCAGCTAACCTCATAGAAGAGGTTATCTCTATACAGACTTTTCCTCTCCTACCTAAACTCAAGGATTTGAAAACCTACTTATATAAATATATGTTTACCCTGCAGTTGCATTTTGCAGCATAAGAAAACCTACAAAGCTAGTGGTCATGCCATGATTTGTTTTGTCAGTAAATAAACATTTGTTCTTGTGCTCTCCGTCTGGTGAAAGGCATGAACACTAAGCACATTGCAAATTTTTCAAAAATAGAGTTAGCTGTGGTGCACTACTTACTGTAATTAATGCTCTCCTGCCAGTGTGGAAATCCCCAAGTTCCTCAAAGATAACACTAAATGTTTCTAATTCTGTCTGGCAGCTCAATAATATTTTTTGAGCCTGAGATCTAATTAAAATATCAGTGCTCTTTGATATGAAGCAGATCAAAGTTAAATTTGGTATTCTTAGCATCCAGTTTTTTTCTCTCTCTCCGAATGCACTCTTCTACTGTCTGAAGCTCCTTTGCAGAAGTTCAGCAGACTGTTACCTTCTCTGTTTGAAGATTTTTTTCTGTATCATTTGAAGTCTCTGACTTTGATAGGCTCAGTAGAATAGATAATATGTGTGCACTGGGATTTATGCATAGACAGAGTAAGAAACAGGATGAAGCATATCCACAGCTAATTTAAATCAGCAGTGAAACACTGCAGTTTGAGTGATTAATAACTGCTGAAGCTATTGCCTAATGGTTTTTATGTAGGAAAACTCATGCACACTGATAAGCAATTTTTTTTCCATTTAGAAGGTCTGAATAAAGAATAATATAGGTGAAAGTGTGCTTATATAACCTGAGATACTAGATCTTTACTACTAGCAGCTAGAAGAACTATTCAGAGATAAATTTTCAAAGCACGCAACTGTGGGAAATGCTGTACTTTGCCTGAAATCCTATTTCAGCCTTCAGTATAGTTGAAAATATTGATGCTTCAATGAATCAAGATCTCTTTTTTCTTATCGTGGCTAGTAGATACGATCTGTATTAGACTTTACTCAGGCAATGTGAAGGATGTTTTCCGCCTAGTTTAAAATAGAGTAGAACAGGCAGATAGGGAAATTGTATTTTACTGTTCATTTCAATGAGTTTTTCCAAAGCACATGCCAAAGTAGGGCATCTGATTAAAAGAAAAATTTAACTAAAATGTTTATATCCTATACATCAGATATGAAGAGAAGATGAAGATGGTATTCATGCTAAGTTCTTCTGTTTCCAGTATTCCTGTTGCTAAGTTAGACACCTAGTATGAAGTGATACTAGTACCACGTGGGGGTCATGGTACTTTGAACACAGTTTCAGTTTCAAGAGCAGTAGAATCCCTAGATTCTAGAAGATGTGTGCTTCTTGTTTGCAGAAATAAAAGCACATGGCAAGATCCCATGGCCCAGATTATTCTCAATTGGTAAGGCTAGTGATCAGTCTTTTTACTCTTATCAGGGGCATTATTTCTACACATCTTTTCAGTTAGAAACTACAATCAGTTCCCATGTCTTCATGAGTTTCAGAGTCTCCATGTATAGATGAGTCTTCCTCCTCTCCTCTTACCCTACTTTTTACCACCTCACCCTTGAGAAAAAGCCTTTCCAGGAGCCAAACTCAGCACCATGTGTCTGCCTTTAGAAATTTACTGACTGTTGGACAAGGCCATATTTGCCAGACTGCCTGAGGCCAGTTCCACATTCTGTACATGAAAACAGTGAACTGGAAGAAGTTTTGCATGTTTGGTCTGATTTGCTGTAATTCTATATTGGCTGAAAAGCAAGCAAGGGCTGATCTTTCTATTGCTACAATATTCCAGCAAGGAAAAACAACTTTTTAAAGCAGTTTCAAAATACGACTCTTACTAGCAGGTTCTTTCTGAGCTAGTTAGATACAACCTGAATGCTGCAGTAATTGGTGCTGCAGTAGCTCATTTGTAGATGCTCTGCAGCTTAGTGTAGTCCATAAACACAAGTAGAATGACAAGGCAGAGCACAGAATCTGAGACAGGGATCTGCAAAATCATGTTGTGTGCCAAAAAAGAAAGTTTAACCTTTCCTTGGAAAGTGCAGAGGGATCCTTCTGTCAATTGTTTTGGTTCTATTATGGGTCCCCACGCTTCCATCAAAATTTGAACTCTGGTTCCATGTTGGAAACGGAGCTCTCAGTGTGCAGAAGAAAAGCAGTCCCTGTGACACCTAATGGCACAAAAATATGGCTGTTTGTTTGGTTTCTTTCTTTGCATTTATTTTCTTATCTATTATACAGGAATGTAGGGCTTCAAGATCTAAGAAGCTTTGGCATTTAACATGTCCTGTTTGTTCTTTTCCCTTGGTTAGACACAGAAGATGCAGATAGCTTGTAGCAGCTCCTTAGATTGAGGAGACTCTTTGGCCACGGTGGAAACACTTCTGTGCCAGGTGGGTGCCTGTCACTAAAGGACACAAAATGATTCACACGAATGCTTCTCAGTGTTAGGACAGGAAAGAAACCCCTTTATTCTCTGACTCCAGTATTTATAGATTCTCGACAATAACCAGGGATTGGATAATTAAGTTACCACCTCCTCAGTCACACTGGCCATATGAAACATCCATCAAAAGACGTTTCTTAGAAGGAATGTGATAAACAACTTATGCTTATAGAACTTTCATGGGAAAGTAACTAAAACTATGAAAACATTATCAGAAGGCTTTAGTTTTCAGGGTGACAGGTGCCTGTTCTTCAAGGCAGATCAGATACCATCAAATTGTACTCTTGATCAGAAACAGAATCATGTACTTGTTTTAAATACATTGATGAAGAGGAAGAATGAGCTCAACAATCTGCCAATGGCTTTAATGGATTGTTCAGTCCTCAACAAGTTTAACTGCTTGCAAACATTTTACTCATTCATTATCTGGGAAAACTAAGTACCCAGGCAATGACATGGCTAAGTGGCATCCCTTAGGGGTCCATACTGGGACTAGTGCTGTTTAATATTTTCATTAACAAAATAGATGAAGTGGTCAAGTGCACCCTCAGCAAGTTTGCTGATGACACCAGGCAGCGTGGTGCCTTTCACACACTGGAAGGATGGGATGCCAGCCACAGGAACATGGACAAGCTCAAGTACTGGAGCCATGGGAATTTCATGAGGTTTAATAAGACCAGGTGCAAGGTGTTGGATCAGGGCAACTCCCAGTATGAACATAGGCTGGGAATGAACAGATCAAGATAACACCCTCTGAGAGGACTTGGGGATGTTGCTGGATGAGAGGCTGGACATGAGATAGCCTTGTGCACTCACAGTCCAGAGAGCCAAACATGTCCTGGGCTGCATCCAAAGTAATATATGGACAGCAGGGCCAGGGAGAGGATTCTGTCCCTCTGCTCTGCTCTGCTGAGACCCCACCAGGAGTGCTGCATGCAACTCTGGGGTCCCCAGCATAGGAAGGATATCAACCTGTTGCACCAAGTCCAGAGGAGGACACCAAGATGATTGAAGGGATGAAGCACATCTCCTACAATGACACACTAAGAGAATTGGGATTGTTCACCCTGGGGAAGAGAGGGTTTTGGTGAGACCTAACTGCATTCTTTCAGTACCTGAAGGGAGCCTACAAGAAAGACAAAGAGACTTTTTAAAAGAGGATGCAGTGACAGAATAAGGGGGAATGGCTTCACACTGAGAGTAGGTCTAGATTAGATATTAGGAAAGAAATGTTCACTGTGAGAGTGGTGAGGAACAGGTTTCTGAGAGAAGCTGTGCATGTCCCACACCTGGAAGTGCTCAAGAGGCAATAGACTGGGGCTCTGAGCAACATGTTAGTGGAAGACATCCCTGCCCATAGCAAAAAAGTTGAAAATAAATGAACTTTAAGGTCTTTTCCAACTCAAATCATTCTATGATTCTATGAAAATTTTTAAGTAGCAACACTGATTCAGAAAGGCTAGAAACCAGCTGAAATAAGAGCTCATGGAGATGTATTCTTAACTTTATTTTCAACTTCAGATGTACAAGTTCTTTGACACTAAGGCCTAAGGAAAATTACTTATTTCAGTGTTGTAGATTCAATTACAAATAATATAAAGCCAGAGACTAAAACATTTTGAGAAGATAGTTAATTATAAGGTGGTAATTACCTGGTAGCAGAACCTGAGCTTATATGATATATTGCTGCCAAAGTAATTAACTTGATAGAAGTGAGAACTATTACATCTACACTGCAGGAACTTTGTGCCAAGTTCTCCATGGCTCTTACAGGAAACAACAGCATTCAAAGAAACAGAGTGTCTTCTTTCCACACAATGTAGTTTATGTCAAAGTGTTCAGAACAGAGACTAAAGGCTCAGAGAGATGTTGTTCTCTCATTCAGGAACTACACTATTTTTTTTTTATTTTTTTTTTCTCTCAGAAGCTCTGTATCCACTCCTCAGAGAAATGGAAAGAGAAGTGTGGCTTATGGTAAAGCATTAATTAACTGGGGGTGAAGATGGGGGAATAAGTAGAACAAATTAGAGTTGTAGTAAAACAATTTCTTTTTGACCATCTGAGGTTCATAGATGTTCGGTAAGATGCCATTCATCATTTACTTTAGCAATAAATCATTGTCTAGCTTCAAGAATGTGTCTAACAAACATGAGAATTTAGACTGAGATGATTATGTATGAGCTAATACCAAATCCACCCATAAACCCTGGCAGCTGTAGACAGGTTAAGTCTATATTAATGTACAGACTATTCAGGACTATTTGTTGGCTTGCTTTACATTGGTTTTCAAAACTCAGACACATATTTGTAACATGTTGAGTCAATGCCTATTTCATCACATAATAAACCAATGACAAATCAGTGGAGTTCTGAGAAAAGTGAGGTCTGTGGAGGGTTGGTTTTTGGTTTTTTTTGAGGTTGTTTATTAAGCTGGTGTGAGTGACAGTTATGTGTGGAGTTTTTTTCTCACTAAGAAGAATGTCACATTGAGATGGAATACATGATTAGCTCATTCCTTTAATTCCTTGCCACAACTTGACAGTGGCAGAGAAAGTTTCTCCTTTTCTTTCTCTGATTGTTCTAGATGGAAGAAATTACCTTTCAGAACACAAAACATGTTCATATCTTTCATATTCTCTTTTCTTTCCAACTGCTAATGTAGTGTCAATGATGTGTGTTACATGAGTTTTGTTTTATTGAGAGCAATTTTACCTAGCAAATAATAGTAATAAGGTTACCAGTCTTTTCCAAGTACAATTTCTCTCTATCTGTCTCCTACATTTTATTTTACAGTATTTTAGTGCAACATGACAAGACTCCTTACTTTCTACATTTCTGCTGAATGCTACAGTCGACTCCTCATCAACTCCAAAATTGCATTTGCACCATTTTTGTGGAACATGCAGAGTGGTTGCCCACATAAAAAAGTTCAGCTTTCTTAACAGGAAGCCCAAGTACCCTACAATCTACCCTGTAGTTAAGCTGAAGATTTAGTCTCTCTGGGCTTTCAAGCACTCAAAAATATGAAAGAAGTCTAATTTTTTACACAAACAATCCCTCAACAGTGACACAGACATTAGCCTCTTCAGATAATAATTGATGTCTTTTCACATTTACAAGGATGGAAAATAGTATCTGTAAAACCAGAAAATTTTCTGCTCTTACATATCTCATCTTACTAAATAGAAATAATGTATTTGAAAGGCCAAGTAATGTTGCCAAACTCTAGTCTGAATATTGGCATACCATGAAACCCCAACTGTTTTTAATCCTAGTTAGACTTTCCACAGTTTTGTTCTCAAATATCTTAAATGTATTACTAAAGCAAAGTTTAAGCAGGGTGTTAAGAAGGGCTGAAACAAAAGCCCTCTTTTTAACTTGAAATGTAAGCTAATAATTAAGCTGAATAAGGACAGAGAATGATAGCCAACCTGTATCACCATGGAGGAGTCATGCTGTAATTCAGTTGTTCATGTTTCTGGGGGCTCATTCTAACCACACTGAATTCACCACAATTCATTTTCTCCATGGCTGTTTCTGAGTTATTCAAATACAGGGATAGAGAAGTAATTCATACAGGCTCCACAAGAACTTAATCAAATATATTTTCTTGAATTTTGTTTGTGGTGCTGTCATCTTAGCCTCCCTTTACTTTGCAGGTTGAGTCACTTTATGTGTAGTCTTGATTTTTAATTCATAATGTGGTGAAAACTTTGATCACTACCCCCACATAAACACTGTTTTACATAATTTATTTTTATTCATGTTTTACATAAATAATTTACCATTATTTTTCTGAATGGAAATAAGAATATAATGAATGATTTTTTTAAATTTATGATACTGATGATGTTCAGTTGTGATAGTGGTTCATTCTGTCTCTTCTATAGAAAAAGATCTTTCTTCTACAGAAAGATTTAAGGATTCTATGATAAATCTATAAAGACTTTCTCTGAAAAGAAATGAGCAAAATTTCTCTCTTTTTTTCTCTATCAATAATGGATTGGTTTTTTGGTGAATATACACTTATTTCAAGATAATTCAAATTTGGAAGGAAAAGTGTTGGAGGATAAGCTTGTATCTTGCAGAATGCAAATTTAGTAAGGAAGAGGTGTTTGCCTTCTGATTGTTCAGTATAATTAAGTTTAGAGAGGTGACCTTTCAGAGTAGAGTTCCTTGCAAACAGTGTAGAATTCAGTTGATTGTGGAAAGTTACAGAAATTGTTTTGTGAAACGAAAAGCACAGATTAACATAGAGAGATGGTCAGCACCCACAATTAATGCTTCTCCACCTGTGATAGAAAAGGTGTATCTATATGCCTTTGTGTAAAGGAAAGATAGGAGATCATAACAAATCACTATCTGCTTCCTCTTGAAGAACACCTATTTTAATTTGTGTTATAATCAAATATGGTTCAATATTTTCATCAAGCTTGGATGATCTATAGCTGCTGGCATTCCAAATGCTGCAACAGATCTCATAATGCTCATTAATTAGAGATTATTGAGTTTTAGCCAGAGTTTGAACTGCTAATATCCTACATGTTTTCTAATGATCTTCCTTGGGACCTGAGCTTAGAAAACTAGCCAGTTCCTAAACACTGCTTATCAGCTGGTCCTTCATTTTTTTCTCTTTGCTAATAGCTCACAAGCATAGTCCTTCTAGTCATTATCCCATAAAAATCTCAGAAAATCACCTGAAATAGGCACTATTTTTCAGGTATCTAAAGAATGTAAACTTGAAGGTGTGTCTTGTGACAGATGTTTGATATCATGGATTGGAAAAGTAGCATGGTTTCCATGTCTGAAATCCTGACACAAGACCACCTTTAGCTGTGGTCACTATATCTCTCACCCATAAACTGGAGTAAAAGTCCCAAATAACATGTGATTTACCATCAATCCAGAGGTACCTACACATGCTGCTGAATGAGTAGTGCTGCTTCTTTCTGCAATGCCAGGGACTCACTGAGAATTTGTGTGACTCTATTTATGTGCATGGAAACCCCCACCTTATTCCTATACTTCAAGACAGAGAAAATGTTTTTGCAGCTCCCTGGAGCCCTGAAAGCCAGTGATTGCAGTTGGAAGCAGGGCTGCCACAATGGTTATTTGCAGAGAGTGTGTGGGAGAGTGACTTCATGCAGCAATTGTCTTATTTCTATTAATAAAAATACATCTACTGAGCAAAGAAACACATTTTCAGTAAAAAGAGTATTTGTAAGTCCATGGAAAACTTGTGGTGCAGAGCGCTGATTCCTTTCTACTCCCAGATAACCAATGTAACATGTACTCAAATCTGCTGCAAGAACTATGTTTCAGAAGAGAAGAAAACCAGCTAAGAAAACAATGTACCTATGTTAAATACAGGAATTACAGCTGATTTAATCATGAGTATTTCATGCCCAGCATACACTGCTGAAAACATCTGAGCAGATCAAGCCCTTTGCAAGGGGACTTTGAGCTGGCCAGAGCATGGAGGCAAAACATTCCCCTTTTTCCCATGAGCTGAGGCAAATCTCAGGGACAGCAAAATGCTCTGTCCAGTAAGCAGCCTTTTGAGAGAACACAAAAGACCAAGCTGGACAAAATAACTTTCACAAACAAAGGAAAAAAATTCTTAGAATTAGATACATCATATTTAGTCAATTGCACCCAAAGAAAGAGTAATAACTTTGAACAATTTGATAACTGAGATATTTATAACAAAATTGTCATAAATGCATGAGCATAAAGTGCAAATGAATATTTATTCTGATATAGAGACACTTCTGAAAATCAGGTAATTTTAATGTTTGTATCCAACAAGTCTTACGGTCTACTTCTCATTTTGATTGTGGTCTCTGTTGCAAGGCTTATCTAGTTGGTGCTCTGTGAGCTTAGCATTAAAACCAACAAAAGTTGGGGAATCTACTGGCCACTTAGAAAATTAAAACTCACTTCGTTTGATCACTTTCTTTGAAACGTCAATATTTTGAATTTTTTCATTATATTAATACAGACACAATTTTTTTCTCAAATATTAAATCCTCAGTGTTATTAAAATGTTATTATTATTAATTAATATTATTTTCCTTACTCTGCAGGCTTTGTGCAAACCTTCAGTTTCCATTAAGTCATTTATATATGTGATTGTGAGACCACTTGGAATGCATCCTGTTCTGGGGTCCCCAGCATATGAAGGACAAGGACCTGCTGGACTGAGTCTAGAAGAGGACCAAGACGATGAGAGGGATGGAGAACATCTCCTGTGAGGAGAGCTTAAGAGCATTGGGATTGTTCAGCCTGGAGAAGAGAAAGTTTTGGTGAGACCTAATTGTGGCCTTCCAGTGCTTGAAGTGAGCTTTTGCTGGAGAGTGACTTATTAAAAGAGCATGTAGAGAGAAGATAAGGGCAAATTTGGGGGGCTTCAAACTGAAAGAGTGTAGGTTTAGATTCGATATTAGGAAAAAAATGTTTACTTGGAGATGGAGTGGAAGGAGTCCCTGCTCTTGGCAGAGTGGGTTGAAAGCAGAAGATCTTTAAGGTCCCTTCCAACCCCAGCCATTCTATGATTCAATGGCCTGCTGCAGCAAGCATTCACCATCTTCTACTTTCTGTCTTCAGTTATTGGCTACTAGTAAGCCTGAGGCTGAGTCTCTTAGCTCAGCTACTCCTTAACTTCCAGTCCAGTGTTATCTCATGAATAATTAAATGAACAAGCAAACAGGAACTTTTGTGGCATTATCTTTCAAGGAACACATGAGGATATTCCTCCTTGGAGTTAATCTCAGAGCGGGTGTGCAAAACATTCCTTCTAGTCTGTGTCTGTATTACAGCTCCCAGTAGTCAGAGTTTCTGTTAGTGCCTATGTTGCTATGGCACTCTCGTACTTTCACTTCTACTTTCACTACATCCTTTCACTGCTTCCTCCAGTCCACCCAGCACTAGCAGGCCTGTTGCTTTTTGAGCTACTATTGGTAATTCTCTATATAACTTTCACTTCCAGTCTATAAGAAGCAAAGCTCTGCACTGACTTGAGTCTTTACCCATGAAGACACAAGACAGTAGGTCTAAAGCTATAGTTAAGTGTCATAATAACAGGACAGTGAGCAGCCAAAGTGGTTGTCTGTAAATTTTAACTGCTTATAAAGAGAAAAAGCAGTGAACTTTGCATTTCTTAGAGCAGTCCTCAGTATATCAGTGGTGTTTTTCAGACGTCCAGAACTTTTTTTGTTACAGTTGACCACTGCATGCACAGCTCTTTTTAAATACTATATTCTATTGATGATTTCATCTAGAAAAATTACATGCTCAAGGTGGTTATGGCAATCCTGTATCTTGGCACAGTTGCACAGTGAAATTTTATCCATCATATGACCTGGAACACGCAAGGACAAATCTTCCATAAATCCACTGTATATTTCATCTATATCAATATATTTATTCCATGGCTTTTTAAGTACTACCTGCCTGGCTAGGTCATATAAACTAAAGAGAAGCACTCAGGAAAGCCAAGAAATCCATGTGTTGATCTGGACAAATAATTACAAATCTCCACATATTTAATCTTAATGCGTAGCAATGTGAACTATATGTTATTACATTTTAAGTAGTAAATAAGCAAAAAGTAATTGCCATGTTACAACATAATTTTGTGCCCAGTGCCATGATTCGGTGTTCTGAAAATAAGGGATTCAAATTGGTGTCTCACAATCCAGCCTGAGAAAAAAAGAAAGATTTTCTGTAGAAATAGAAGTCTAGAATGTCACTGTAAAAGATTACACTGATTACAAATGTGAAAAAAACCCCCAACAATAATGTGACCTGCAGGTCAAAAACTGAAGACGATGCAAACTGTCAAAATTACATTGAAATATTATTACTATTTCTATTTCTATTACTATTACAATTACATTACTATTACTATTACTATTACTATTACTATTACTATTACTAGTATTATTATATTTTTTTGGCATAGAGTATGAAAATGGATTGGGGGAAGAAAAAAGAAAGAAATGACAGCATGTTCTTTGCATTTGGTGCTATTTTGTATACTTAAAATAGAATCACAGTTACAGAAAATGTCTACCAAGAAAAACACATCAGACCATGAAAACATTTTTTTTTCTTTCTAAATTCAGTATAAAAATATATTACTTATTTGATGCATGTTTTTATTTGTTCTAAAGGTGCTCTTTCTTTTTTTGAAGCATATTTTTACCTAGCCTTGCAAAGTTCTTGTTTTTTCTTAACTAGTCTCTGCCTGTGTTCCCTCCAACAAGCTACATATAAAAATGATTGTGTAATTTATTGTTTTCCAGCTGAATACTTGAACAAAAAAAGACTGAATTTTAGTCCTGGGAACTTTTATTGTACCTAGCTCTAGTTCATCTTATTGTAAAAATAAAAGAGGCAGCTAGATATCAGCTTTTGTTGCAGCTGAAATCAACTTTCTTCATTCAGAAGTGCTACTGAAAAAATAAGTCTTTCCACAGCATTACAGAAATAGTATTATTCACTTGTCCTTATGAAATAAGAAATGTACAACCTCACTGGTGTGTCTTCACAGTCCTTGTAGCTGCAGGCAGACTAAACAGAACTATTGCTTTTGAACACACCTGTTTCCTTAGAAATCCTGTAGATGTTACATTTGATCTCTTATGGGTAGTTAAAGGTTTTTTGTTGGGCATTGGGGTGTACATCTTGGTGCTGCAGAGTTTGATGTCATTTGAGAGATATAGGGCCATGTACATTCTGCTCTATGTGACAGAATGCTCTAAAAATCATTGATTTTTCAGCTGTCAAATGTTAAAATTTATTTTCCAGAAATATCTAGGAAAGGCTGGGTTTGCATACAAAAGCATATGTAAAATGTATGAGGAATTTAAATGCCTTAATGCATCTTTCATAATGAAAATGAATACCATTCTCAAGGTTGAGGTGATGAAAAACATTTAGTTTATGGCAAATCAAAATCAGAGTAGGATAATAAGAAATGATAATTAATCTAAACTCTCCTGCTTCCCACCCCTCTCCTCTTCCTGGGCTCCACTTCATTCACAATTTCTCTACCTCTTCCCCTGACCCAATAGTACAGGGGGATGCAGAATGGGAAGTGTGGTCATTTTATAAATCTGTGTCTTTGCCATTTCTTCCTCCTCATGATCTTCACTCACTCTGGTGTGAGGTTCCACCCATGAGACACCACTCTTCATTAACTTCTCCAAAGTGTATCCTTCCAATAGCCCACATTTTTTAGTGAACTTTTTTCTTCTTGGGTCCTTTCCATGGAATATAGTCTTTAAGGAGCTAACTGCTCCCATGGACATCTGATCCGTCATGGAATTCAGTGGGCTGCAGTGGCACAGCCTGCCTCACCATGGTCTTTGTCTCATGCTGCACAGGAATCTCAGCTCCAGCATCTGGAGCACCTCCACCCCACTTCTGCACTGACCTTGGTGTCTGCAGAACTGTTGCTCTCACATCTTCTCACTCCTTTCTCTCAGCTGCTGCTACTCAGTGGGTTTAAACTCTTGTTAAATATCTTCCTGCAGAGACACTACCATTACTGCTGATGGACTTGCCCAGGACAGAAGCAGGTCCATCCTGTAGCTGGCTAGAACTCTCTGTGTTACACATGGGGGCAGCTCTGACATCTTCTCCCATAATACATCCCTGCAGCATCCCACTACCAGAACTTTCCCACACAAACACAATGCAAGCTATCAGGACGTTTTCAGAATGCACATCAAAACATTCTCTATGATTATTTTCATAAAGTCTCCCAGAGTAAGAGCACCCGAGGTGATTTCGTATCCTGAGGCATGGAACTAGTGAAGTATTTTTCATTCTGTTTTTCAAAGAAGATGATTGTGCATAAGACAAAGGGCTCTGCACAGTGGTATGATGTTCCTCAAAACTCTCTTCCCATGTGATTTCTTAGATACCACTTCTTTCAGTGAACATGGGAAATGATGAATATATGAATATATATGAATATATGAATACAATGAAAAATCATAGACCTGAAGCATCCAATTATTGCTCTTCTGAAGCATAATTTTGCATAAGGCCACTCTTAGAAATAGCATTTTCAGTTGTGAAGTTGAATTTCTCTTTTTCTGGTGCAATAAACTCTAATGCTAGTCTTGTATTTGTGCTGCTTATGTGTACTGAGTGGTCCATATGGTAGATACTGCAGAGATAATCTTAATGGGAATGGTAAGAGGAAACCAACAAAATGTTTAAATATGTCTCCACATTTTGACAAGTTAGATTAGTATAGTGGGAAACAGTCAGAGTGATCATATTAAAACTGTATGTGAGTTGTTGTTCTTTCCCTAAGGAAAATGAAAGGCAGTAGCTTTCAACTTGAATATGATTTGTGATTGCTGCAATGCAAAAGAATAAGTGGAACACTTTTACTACCTCCCTGTCCCTGAGTCTTCTTGAACAGAATTGTAACTGACAGCATTTGGAACCAGAGGGACACTGAATGGATGACAGAGAAAAGAGACAGATACTAGAAAATTATGTTCAAGAATTAGCTCCACTGGTAATGAGGTATTAGCTAGACAATTTAGACTATTCAACTGTTAAAAGATAAATTGCACTGACAATTCCTAACTCCACGTGTGCTGTTTTCTTTCACCCATACCTTGGCAGTCTTTATCCAGCCCTTTTCCAGTTGACATTCTATATCTTTTTGTTTGCCCCCACCTTAATTTTAGGCAGTCACTTGGACAAGCCATCCCTTCCACTGGTTAAAAAGAAAAAAATTGTCCAGAGAGAAATTTTAACTGCCCTTAATTTCTTTTACCTAGTTCTCTTTATACTATAGGTCAGGATTTTATTTTTCTTTCAAATTTAACCCTAGGTCTAGGTTGAGAAAAAGGGCAAAGGACAAAAAAATGCCTGAAGAAACTAAATGCTCATCATAGAAGAGTTTTACCAGCATTCCCAAGTTTTATTTGGAAGATAGATGTTTTCTGCATCTGCAATAAGGGTGATACTTCAACTTTCACCCGGGGAACTCCCAACCTGTGAACAGAGAAGGGTCCTTACATCTGGTGTTATATTAATCTTAAGCAAAATGTTAATTTGAAAGATTCGAGACTGTTGGTACATACAGTAATTCCTTCCATACATTTTTACACTTGCCACTACATTCTGGTGAATTTCTGCTTTCTCCTGAAGAAAAACTGCTCCATCACTTCCTTTTAGCTTTGTTTCCCAGCTACAGAAAGAGTTACCACAGCAAGAATTCTTGATACACATGCATACTGCAGCCATTCCTTTTCCTTATTGAAAAAAAAAGTTGGAAAAATTTTATTCAAGTGTTACTTGG
The DNA here is from genome assembly GCF_971803275.1 of Cyanistes caeruleus. Taxonomy (NCBI): domain Eukaryota; kingdom Metazoa; phylum Chordata; class Aves; order Passeriformes; family Paridae; genus Cyanistes; species Cyanistes caeruleus. Next base: position 31,227,139 of record NC_141705.1, on the reverse strand, counting down.
AAGATATTCTGCAAAATTGGCTGCAAACCCTAATGCAGTTATAGCACAAACTGACAAGAGAAAAAAATAACTGTGGAACAGGTGCAAGCATTTCACTTTCTGAAATCTTTTCAAAACTAAACTGTTTAAAAAAGAGGGTTTGATTGTCCAAATTCTGCAAAAAAAAGAGAGAAAGAAAAATGCAAGCTGGGGCCAGGATCTCTAATTTTCATGCGATTGCAGTTGCTTATAAAGAAGCCTTATAGCCCAGGAGATAGAGCATTAAAAAAATAATCTGTCAGTCAGATCGGTATGTACAGGGTAAGAGAAACATCGCTGGTGAAGGCAGATGGGTCAAATTGCTGCTCAAACTGCTGAACATTTCTTCTCTTAAATGTATTAATCTGATTCTTAACAGATAGGTCCTTCTTCCTGAGGGGAAGCCAATGTTGCTTTCAAATAAGGTATTTATTAGGAATCAGTTTGAACAAGCAATGAAAAAATTCACCATTCAATTTTTAGTTTTGTTTTGAGGTAGTTGTCCTGCAACTTTGTTTTAAAGTAAAATGGCAGAGAAGAAGAAACAAAGAAGAGTAATTGAGAAGAAGATATTATTTTTTCAAAAGTCTAATTCCGTAGAAATATTCCAGTGTCATCTGCCAGGGTGGCTTTCCCTGTCCTTCTGTCACACTGATCTCCCATCACACCTGGCTTTCTGTTTTCACTTAATTTTCCTCAGAAACACGATTTCCGTCATCATCTGCACTGATTTGTGTGCTACATCACAGAAAAGAGCAAGACAGTGGTTGGGACCAATTTTCTGCTGGTGTAGGTCCCTGATGCCTTGTTTTGAGGGCAAGAGCCCGCTAAGGAGCAGTTGAGCATCTGTAACTCTCATGCTGCACAGAAGCTTCTATGGTTTATTTAATTTTTATAAGCCAACTGGAATCAGAGGAAAAAAGCCACCACTTTATTCTGCAAAGGTCTGAGAACACTTGATGATGTAGCATGAGAACAGAAGACAAAGGTGATAATTTTGTGACAATATCAGAAATTTGACAAATGTGATTGTGGGTTTGTGTAAGAGAGGAGAGGTCTCTAGGGCATCATAGGAGAAGTTATGCTCCAAAATGACTAAAAATACATGATGAAAGCAGTGTCAGCAATGCTGAACAAAGAGTTGGTTTGGAAATTATACCTGAGCTGTTTTCTGCATCCAGGAATGCAAGTGGAATTCAGGGAGATTGCCTAAATCCCAGGCAAAAAACAAGAAATGCCACATAGCAGACTGGAGGCTTCCTTGTTTGAAAATTCTGGAATACTTTTAATAACTATGGTACTTCAAAGCAGAGAATTTGGTTGATGTTTCAAGCAGATGAAGAAGGGCACAGTTTTTTGCAAGGTTAATTGCTTTTGTGGTTCACTGAGGAAGTGAGATGTGAATCTTGCTCTAAGAGATATGTCAAAAATAATTGACTAAGTTAAAGCCAAGACTTTCATTTGCAGTGAGGAAGTTTCCTGTTTGTACTCCATAGAAGCAAAAAGGAACAGTGATTTCATTTTGTGTTATTGCAGGGAAATACTTTAAAATATTCTTTTATTAAACTGAACTAAAATTGCAAAGTTATGATTTTTGTTATATGAGTAACAGAAAGGAATTAGATTACAAATATTTTAATTAGTCTGACTTGGTATTTTTAAAGCCTGGCAGCAATTTGTATTTACTTCATCCAATTATAGTTACAGAAAGTAAAGGATAATGATAATGCTTGAAGCGATGCACCAAACCCCCATGGGAGGGATGGACTCTGACATCAGTTTAAGGAAAAGATGCAGAATTAAGCCTATTTTATAGGCTTTTTATATAGATAAAAGGGAATAAAAGAGTTTAGGACAGACTAAATGATTTTTGTTAATCCTGAGCATCTCCTTTTACAGGAGTCCAACAGTGACAGTCTGGACAAGATCATAGAAATAAACAAAAATTGGCTTACAGTGTTGGGACAATGCAGTAAATCTAGTAGATATTTTTGCAGGAGTAAAAAAAAGCAAGAAATAATTTAAAAATACATACTGAACAGTTTCCTTGGATTTGGACCTGCAATTTAAGGATTATTTCTGAATTGGAAATCAAATTAATTAGGGTCAATATATACCATTGATGAAATGTATATATACTTGTTTTATTGCTCTTTACAAATAATTGTCCACAAATTAGCAAACTATCTTCATCTGCAAGAAGAGTTAAAAAAAAACCTATCTGAATTATTCATCTGGATAAAATTGAGAATTTTGTCTTTCAAAGTCTGTGACTTGTTAGCACCTTAAAATTTTTACCACCAGATGTTATCGGAATTTTTTTGCTGTGAAAAATTCTTGGTCCTTCTATTATTTGCAAGTAGCTGATTAGAAGTATTCATTACAGGAAGTGAATTTTAGTTGAGGTTTTTGGAGCATAGAAATTGACATCTGCTCCTGTTGGGATCAGCATCATTCTTCAAAGTAATTCCCTTCAGCAGACAATGATATTTAAACATTTAAGTTGAACGTTCGACAGCCACAGAAAAGTTTCCAGTAAATTAACAGCCTAAAAGGAAATACAGATTTTCTTCAGTGTTTAAATGGACAATCAAACTACTATTGTATGCATTAAGAACCTCTTTTGTGTTACAGAGGTTAAAGCAGTCATCCACATCACTATTTAAATTACAGCTTTTAACAGCGAAAGGATGGTGAAGTCAGATTATTTCTGCTTATGTGGTACAGTATTTCTTAAAGAAAATATATTCCTTCAGCTTCATGAATAAGGCCATTGAGACTAAACAATAGATGATAGGCATAAAATAAACGAAATTATCAAGGGGTTGGATACACATCAGCTTGAACAAACTTTATAGCTGTTAGAGAGGATGACAGAAATAATTGCTCTGCAACAAAATAAAGTATCATACAAAATAAAAAAGCCCCCAAATAATTTAATTTACCTCCTTGTTGAGATACTTACTTCCTGTAGAAAAACAGCAGACTGCTGAAAGATTAATTTGAGAGATAAAAATTATTCTTCTGTTATGTTTTCAGATTTGAACTAATATTTCCTCAGACACAAAGAAAAAAATGGCTTTTTAGCAGCACACTGACTTGCTGAATAGATAGAATCATTAAAAATAGAACTGTAGAAATTATTCTTCTCTCCCATTTTAACTGCAAAAAAAAATCTGCTGATCTTTTCTATGATACTGCACAGTTGAAAAATTAATAATAATAATAAAAAAAATTATCACTGAGTTTCAACTTACATATTCTCAGGTAAACCACATCCATACTGATCAACAAACATTTAATTGTTTGATCAATCAATTAGATTGATATTTAAAATGAAACCTACCTAGGAAAACAGTATGCAAAACTGGAGCAGCCCAAAAATTAATTTTAAGGAATATACAAATAATTTTAGTACGTGTTTGAATATGCATTGATAATTTCTGGGCATCAATTTTACTCATAACAGAAAATTTTTCTGTTATTTTGATGCTGAAATGTGGATTTTTTTTTCTTTGTGGGGGCTTGGCAGGTTTGGATGGGTTTTGGGTTTCTTTGTTTTTTTCTTGTGGATTTTTTTTTTTTTTTATGGTTGGTGTTGCATCAGGAAGCTGTAGTAGTCAGTAGTCAAGTTAAACTGAAATTTGTTTCCACTATGTCAAGGCACTTATTTTTGAAAAGTTTTGTCTTTATCTGTGTAAAACTCCTTTTAAATTGTTAAACACATGGTGAAACCCAGTCATTTTTGCTATCACCTTATATACAGGGAGAGATACAAAAACAGCCTTCTCCTCACAATTCATTAAGTAGACATAGACATGGTGGGCATCCTCAGGTTCAGGAATCCCGAGAAACACTCAGGGAACTGAAAGACTGGGCTCTAAATGTAGACAGAGACAATTCCTCTCAAAGAGAAATGAAACATTACTTTGCAGTTTCTTCAGGTATCTGCATGTAAATTCTATGCTACTTGTTGCCTTGCTAAGTTTTTTCCTGTGTGGTCAGGCTAGAGTTATTTCTGAAAGAAAAAAAGGTGTGTGAGTGAGCTATAGTTATCATATTGCTGACAGCAATGCAGTTATTTGATACAACCTTGCAGAGGAGTCGTATTCATAAGCAAGTCATGAAAAACTCCCAAGCAACCATTTAATCATATTATGATGCCATACTTAGAAAAGATATCAAATAGATAAAGACAGCTTTGATATATTAATCAGAATAAGAAGTTTAGTAATTCCATGACACAATTTAGACAAAAAATATATTAATCCTTTTGTTAGGATTTTATAGGATAAAATGTGTAACATAGATAATTCTATTAGGAAATGGTAACTATTTTCCTGATTAGCAAGCATCCCAGACAACATAGTAGCAAAAGACAGGTTTTTACTTTCTTAACTAAAAAAAGGTCACCTTTCTTGACAATAGGATAACTATGATAGACTACAGTACAGCTCACTTGCCCTGACTCAAAAAACACAAGTATGAAAGTGAATGAACTTGGCTGGCAGAGGGGATTGGGAATTTTTGGGCATTAGAGTAGATGAGCTGAGTCTTTAGGCTGTGAGAAAACAGCTGTACTTGTTATTACAAACTTGTGTGTGTGTAGTGCTAAGACCTGGACTGAGAAACATGAGAATAGCCAGAGAACAACCACTCTATTTTGCCATTATTGTGTGTTACATTCATACTTGAAGCAAGACCCTGCTATATTCGAAAGTGGAAGGAAATAAGATCCATGAAGAAAATTTTGAGAAAGTGTCCTGGGGTGACTCTATGATGCTTGTATCCCCAGTAAACTTGTTGATGTTACATATTAAGCTCTGCACCTTTGAGACTGGCTCTGAGAGCTAAGGGGGAAGAAGAAGCCGCAGTTTGTGTTGAGAAAGAGCCCTCACAGCCCCACATGCTGCTCCTGGACTGTGCTGTCTGCAGCACGGACAGACAGTGGGACAGAGCTCTCCTGTGCTGTTAGTTTTTAGCTAGCTGAGGCAGGGAAGTTCCCCAGACTCTTTTTTTAAATTTTTTTTTGATGGATCTGTTCAAACCTGCTCTGGACTGAAAATCACCCAGGCAAACCCCAGGAGCTCAGGCCTTTGGCCTACCGGGGCCTGGGCCTCGGCACTTTCCAGCACCAGAGGGACTGATAAGGGACTGAGTGAGCCGAGCTACACCACATGAAAAGGACTTTCTGGATTTGCCATTGAACAGCAAGAGGTTCTATTGTTCAATAATATTAATTTTTTATGCTTGTGAATACTTTGCTTGTTACATAAACTGTTTTTTTCACTTTTCTCCTAGGAAAACTTTTCCCACACCAACTGGGGTAGGGACTACTTGAATCTGCTTTCCAGAGGAATCCCTTTGGAGGTTTCTTCCAAAATTTTGCCCTAATCCAGAAGAGAAAGCAATCTTTTAAAAATACTGTCTTAAATGCTTTTCAGAATATTGGTATCTATAAGGTGCTAACACCTTAATTTTTTGGATGTTTTCAATGAAAAAAAGGCAAGCATTACTTGTACACTGACTTCCAGACGACGTAAATGTCAAACATTTTGTAAAAACAAATTGGTGTATATCCATAACCAAAAGGTTTCTATAGGACACATATGATTTTCCAAGAGATCATCCATCATATTCAGAGGCAAAATTGAGTCAATTGAAGCTTAATTGAAGCTTAGTTTTTTCTGAGCAGGAATCTCAATACTGTTGTGGCAATTACAGAACCCTAAAAATTGAAGATAAACATTGCCTTCTTTCTTCTCATTTTCCTCTTTTCTGTAAATACCAAAATTGCTTAATTTCCTTAATTTTGTGAACACTTTTATACAAAAAACTTAAAATGTTGTACTATGTGAGCTGTATAAGACTGGTGTGCAGTTTCCAAATAGATAAATTATGTTTAACATCTCAGTAATTGCAGCTTTAATAAGCCTCAGTAGCTGCATCTGTAAAGAAAGAACAGAAAAAATAAACTTGAGATAATATATCAAATGAACAGAGATATAATGGAATGCTGAACCAAACCATCAAGGACACTGGCAAAATAACTGAGGTAAAGCCAGAATAAGAGGAGCAAACAAGGCCAACTCATCAGTCTAGGTAAGCGTCATCCCAGCAGTGGATGATCAAAACCACTGGCACAAGAAACCCACCAACTCAAAAGAAGAAGAAGCTGACCATATGGACTAATTAGCATAAGAATGAGAGAATAATTTACCAACAGAAGATAGAATACTAATTAATGGGAGAACTATTTAAGTTATAGCCAATGACCATTAATGCCTTTGTTTGCTAAACTATAAAACTTATTAACTATAAACTATAAATAGTGAAGTTCAGATGATCAATGTGCTAGCTTTGCAGATTTGTCAACTAGAAATGTTTTCTGCACAGAACTCTAAATAAACCAAATACCTCGACTCTCTTTGGATTGTTCTCTTGCGAGCTGAGTGGAGGAATCCATTTCAGGGCAAAAACATCATGGAAGTTTTGTGTGTTCTCAGAAAAAAGTAAGGCCAACAAAGTATTTCAGTGTCTATATATATATATATATATATATATATATATATATATATATATAATGATTTTATATAAAGAGCAATTAATATTTTAGAACTGGGAAATCTTCCCGTATGAACTTCAAAAAAAGAAAGTCTGAACTGAAGAAGTGCAAAATGGAGGCTGACTAAAGAAAATTCTTAATTTAAAACCCAGTAAGTAATATTAGTGTAATTGCTCGCAACACAGTTATTTGCTAAATTATTTTTATCTTCCATGCTGCTATCTTTATAATCCACAGAAACAAAATGAGAGCAACTGGGAAACTGCTGATTGGCTAGAATCACTTTGGATTTTGTTCTGTAAGGGGGTTTTGTACTTTGAGTTGCTGTGGAGCTTTAAGGGAAAAGAGGATGCTTAGTACTGTAGTAATTATTTCTTTTTCATGCTGTGAATAGAACCTACAGAACCTGGTGTGAAGTGAAAGGGAAGACTGGGAGGAAAATGGTGCACTAGTTATCAACTAAATCTTTTATACTGCAGTATTAGATAATGTGTGCACATTTCTGGAATACATAGTAATTTTCTCAACAGGAAAAGAGGTTGCTGAAGTAAAAACATGAACAGTCACTGCAGGGAAACAAAAGCTCCTGACCTTGTACTTTTTTGCATTATTTTTCTACTTTGTTATTGTGTTTTCTCTTTTCCATGACTTAGCTGGAATTAGACTTACTCTTGTTTTCATAACCTTCACTGAATCTAAACAGCCCACAGTCCTGTCCTAAGGCAATCAGTTCTGGTTTCTGATACACCAAAGTTTATTGAGTCATGAGGATGACTTTGCTAAAGTTTGTCTCCTGATAAAGCTCAATTACCTTTTTCTTTGGAGAGAAAGTAGAGGGAGTCAGGAAGAGAGGGGAGAAAGGAAAGAAGAGAAGGAGGAGTCAAGGTGATTGAGAGTAACACCTTAAAGAAAAAAGAAGGAAAAGCTTATTTTTGCTCCTAGGTGCCTCTCTGTACAAACCTTTCTTTCCTTTTCTTGTCTCTTCTGTTATTTTTTCAAGCATTATAGGATCCTTTCCCCTCAATCCACTTCCCACTTCAGAAAGATCTCACAAGTTGTATGTGAGAATATGTTGCCTTTCTCTCCTCCCTTCCCCAGTAGGACCACCAAGATACTTTACATAAACAAAAGGACAATTTTTTTGTGAAAATGCAGAAACCTAACTGCAGAATTTTTTTTTCCAGATTTAGATAGATGAAGAAACAAATATGCTAACATCACAAAATCTGCTCATTGAAACAGGGTACGTGGCTAAAAAAAGTACATTACAAAAAGATACGTTAAATTCACCATGAATTATGTATAGGATAAGGTGTGCTTAAGTTTGGGGATTTTAACATGAGAATCATTTAAAACTTTGAAATTAATGTGGGATTTTTTTTTTTAATGCAAATTCTAATATTTATACACATAAAGACTTATGTCTTCAGTGGAAAAAAAATAATTAAAAACCCCAAACAACTCCCAAAAAGAAGTAGATACCTACAAACTCAGGAAATTTGAAAACTTTTGTGCATTACACAGGTGAGATTTGGTGGGGCTACTTGTAAAACAAAGTGCATAAAATCTGTATAAAATCTTATTCTAACCAGCTTTCTCTATTATTTCTGTGTATGTTCGTAGTGTCTAAAAGAAATGCTCATCTGCCAGCAGTAAAATCAGTAAAAGCTCACATTAACCTCTCTAACAGAGGTACTGCAGTGTATCAAGGCAGTGTAGCTAATAATATCCAAATAATGAAAGTCTTTCCAAAGTCAGTGATGGAAAACTCCTATTTACATTTTTTTAAAATAAAGCATCAGTTTTCTACTCTTTTATAGCCTAGATACTGAGGAATGTCTGCCAGCACCTTAACCTACAGGCACATTACATTACTAACAAGTCCAGTAATAACTGTCAGGTTCTGAAAATTATCTTCTAGTTTTTACCTAAAGTTGTCAGATTTTATAAGCTCCTTGGCAGATTATTCTCATGAATAGGTATTGCTACTTTCTTCTTCAAGGAATAGGCAGTTTTAGATTTATTTATTTTATTTTTTTTTTTTTTGTCAATTGTTGGTTAACTTATATTTAAAACTTGAAATTCCTTCATCAGAGTTTTCAGAACTTTAACTTTAGATGACTTTAGATGACAACCTGTTACTCTCTTTCCTTTTAAGTAAACTATTCACTAGATAGTTTTTCTTCTATAAATGCAGGAAAAAGATGTAATTTGAAAGGGATTGTCTAAAAAAACCTATATAACTATGTATAAAATTGAAGAATTGGTTCTTTTCTATTTGAATTTGTGTAATTAAAGAGACTTTAAAAACAACCATATTTTTTCAATGTTTGCAACTTGAAATATAGTTACAGATTATCAATGTAGATAGTTTAATATAACTTTGTCTTCTAATTTTCATTCCAAAAATGAGCAAGAAGAGAGTCTTAATAGAACACGAGATTAAATCTCAACAAATCTGGATAGGTTTTTTCTTTACCTAATATCATCAACAGAAAAATTACTTTATTTAGTAAAAATAAAATTACCTTGAATTTGAAAAACAATGGATTACAACATCAGTCCAAGTTACATTGGTTTTCAGTTCAGCAGTGAAATATAAGAAACCCCAAAGAGTATAATTCCATAAATGTTTAGTAATAATGATTTAGATTAATATTTTTAACATTCAACAGCATTCTATTTGAGCAGATTTTGACTGAGAAACCACAAACTGTCAGAGTAGCAATGGACTACTTGCTGCAGAATCACCAGAATTTAGCTATTTGTATTAATATTTGAACATGAATGCTGTTATTATGTATAGTTATATGGAAATCAAAAGAAACTATTGCAATTTTTAAATTTTTTCTTCCAAATTTGAAGCAATCCATAGGTAAATAATAAAGCTCTGTTTGGGGCTTGTTGGGTTTTTTTCTGTTAGTGACTGGAGAATAGCATGTCATGGCTAAATACCATGTGACAAGTTGAATATAGATAATATGTTACAGAGAGTTAGAGCATATTGACCTGGATGTAGAAAAAAAAAATCTCCTGGAAAATGTGTTTGAAGTGTTACAGTAATTTTATAAAGTTACTGACCGCACCTGCAATCTACATCTCTGGGTGGTTCTCATTTAGCATAATACAAACCACATCCTGCAGGAGTTGCTGAAGCATATGTCCCTCTGGGCATCCTATATCACTTTATATTTAGGACATAGATGATCCCGTTCTTCTATATTGCTCCCCAAAAAAATAAAGTTGTGGAACTGCAGCCTTAAATGAAATGTGCTGTCCAGTGGATGAAGCCTTAAATTTAGTGTTTTACCTGTGACCAACTGAGATGGTAGGATAGGAAATGATCCATGCAGCTTTTGTATTTCCTAAAGAGAATAATTCCTTGTCCTTGAGGATAAACACTACTTCTGTGGTAATATGACAGGCATGGAGATTGTTGAAGCTTCAGACAAGCACAGAGCATTCAGGCAGATGCTGCATTACTTGGGAGGAGAGAATGGAGAGTCAATAAAATCCTTTTTCCCATGTGAAAGCAGATACAAGGCTCTGGACTTCTGTGTCCTCTCAGTTCCTCCTACAACAGTCACTCTGCCAACTCCTATCCAAATCTCATCAGATCAATAGACCCCACACTAAGGCAGATATTTTTAAGAGTATTTTACTCTTAAAAATAGTGTCAGCAGACAAAACTAGCAATCTCAGTTCAGTAGGACTAGTACACCAGAGGCCTAGAAAAGGAGAAAACAGATGGCTCAGAAAAATATATATGGGGAGAGGAGGGAAGATGGAAGAAATACAATAGGAGGATGAGTGACGAAATAGATGTTGAGGTACTAGATTTTGGTAAGAATGATGGAATTGAGGAATGGTATCATAAAATGTATAAGCAAGGAAACGATACTTTAGAGCTGGCTGACTTCCTTCATGAACAGTGAATAAGATTAATAAGGGAAAAAGGGTAGCATTAGAAAACCATAGTTTAACAAATCAGTTAATTAACCACATATTTTTGAGATAAGCTTATTGTTTATATTTTACTTACAGTGAAGGAAAACAATTACAAAAAGAAAGTTAAGTCACTTGGTCTTAGAAGTATGGGAAAAGTATTTGATAATGGCCAAAAGGCAGCTCCCCATCCCACGACAATTTGTGAGCTATTGTTTTTCCCTTACATGATATTAAGGAATTAACTTTTGAAAAGAAAGTGTGCAGTATGGAAAATTCTCTATTATTCTACTGGAACCAATTGATAACTTCTACAATTTTTTTTCTAACAAAATTTAATTAAAATTTTAGAAGGAAAAAAATAGCTGTTTCCAAAAAAATGATCAACAATTTCAGTTTTTAGTTGAGGATTTTCTTATTTCTTGTAGTAATAAAAGTGAATATAGAATACATACATTAAGAAGTCTTGTAATGATCATGATATAGCAGTCTAGAGGTGATATATCTAATATAATGAGCATAAATGATTAAAGTTGAACAGACTCAAATTCTAAATGAAGATTTGTAAGAAAATAAACATTGAGATTACTAAACACCAGTGGCAGCGAACCAAATCCTGAACTGAAAAAAAATCAATGGAATGGAATAATATATGCTTTGGCATTCAGACTGTATGAAATATGACAAAACATGTTGCATTTTTAACCCTGGGAACATCTGATATTGGTTTTAGAGAAAAAAAGTTATTAAATTATAGAAGATAATCCAGCAAAGATAGTAAATATGGATAACAGTAAAGGCATGGCATTAATTCTGAATGTTCAAAGTGATCATTATGATACACCAAGAAGGGCTATTGTAAGGAAAAGGTAACTATTTTTTAAGCTAGTACTTTGCTAATACAGATTTTAATTTCAGTGTATGAACTGGAATGACTATGCAATATATCAGTGCAAAAAATAAATGTTTAGCTAAGTCCAAGTATATTTTCATGTTGCTATCCTATGCAGCTGGCACTGCAAGACTAGTTAAAATGCCAAGAGCTGTACCATAAATAAGGTGAAGAGTTTCAAAGTTCAGAATCTGATTCACTTTCCTGTGCTTAATCAAGCAGGTGGAGTGCATATGAGTTGACTTGGAGGGAACAGGCAAAAAGGGTATTTTGTGAGGGGGTTGTTCTAAGATAAGAGAAGCACTGCATGGGATGTAATTATCTTGGAAAATAGAGGCAAACCCAGTGGTTTCACTTGAAGCAGTAGGTTAGAGATATTTGAAGTTGGCATACATATAAATAACATCTTTCAGTTGCCAGACTGGATGGTACTAACTTCTGACCTGGAAACCCACACTAACTCGTAGGGAACATTGCTGAGTCTTCACACCACCTTGCTTTTCAGGATACTCTATCTCTGCACAAACTTTCCTGAGTAAGTAAAGTTAAAGCTGTCTTATATATTTTGTCATCAGAGATTTAGTTTAGGTTAAGATTTGTTGTTACATTCTAGATATAATCTAAGTTATAAAATCTAATCATATTTGATGTGACTATTAACCCTGTTTCCAAACAGTTCATATTTAAATATTGAAAGAGTCTTACTACCTTCACCCAAAAATGAGAAACAAAAGATGTATTGAAGGCAGATACAACACTCATGCTAATCTTATTCCTTTATTTCCCACTGTGCTTTTGTTGAGGACACTTTCATGAGCTGAAAAATGTGTTGGTGGATAAACAGGCAAAATTTCTAAGCAAGCTTTTAATTCATGACTCATACAAAAGGAGGAGGTTAAATGACTGCACAGTATTTTTCTTTCTAAAGGTTAATACAATGCCCCTTGGGATATGGCTCACCACGATTTGGCTTTTGATATGGAAATTTTTATATTGTCTTATAGAGGTTTGCAAGAGAAGCCATAGATGTCCCATAATTGGAAGCATTCAGTGTGAGGTTAGATGGGTTTTTAACAACCTGATCTGGTACAAGATGCCCCTGGCCATGGCAGGGGGGGTTGGAGTAGATGGTCTTTGAAAGTCTCTTCAATGAATGGATAGATGACCTTACAACATCATACATTGTAAATATCCTGATGCCAGGTACAGTATTTAAGTGAACTGTTATGTTAGCAGATAGCAGTATGTTTTCCTTTGCAATTTTAGATAACGAAATTATTGATATTTTTTTAGGCATCTCCAATTAACAGTGTTTTCTAAAATAAGAAATAAGTAACTGCTTTTTAGAATGTTTTTAGTGTTATGGTTTTCATTAGTAAGTAGGACATCTGTCATGAAATTTTGTTACATTAAAAGAAACAAAATATTTTCTTTTAAGCCAGTGCAAAGTTACTAGATAATCTCAGTTCAAAAGTTATGAACTAAAGTTTGGTTATTGTTTAAGAAATGTGTTTTTATTCAGAATAAATGAACAAGTGGATTTTGTCTATGGAACAGATATGTGAATTCATGATGAATAATCCAAGAAATCTACTCAAATTCATATGATACATCCTAGATGCAATATTTTGTGTAGAAAAAACCAAAAAGAAACCATCATAAAAACCTAAGAACATCTCAGAGGGAATAAAATTTTGTTCCCTTTCTTGAAGTCTGTGTTAGTCTAAAGAAGGCATGAGAAGGCATATTTCACTTTTGGTAACAGCTTTTCTGCAAAACTACTAGGGAACTTTCAGGCTTAAATATGTGAATTTAAGATCTAGAGTATTTTTCATCCAAATTCCATTAGAATTGTTAAAATAATATAGTCAGAATTATCTTATTAAATTCTTGCTGTTATTTTGGTACAACTAGGGAAAAACTGCTCTAAAAACCCAAAATTTTATTTGGTTGAATATTAAGAAGGATTGCATTCCTTGTTGAATAAACCCTACATAGCCTATTCTTGATTAATAAGCTATTCAGCAGATGCTTAATCTGTAAACAGATGAGTAATAATGTTTTAAATGAAGAATGCTATTTATACATGGGATTTTTTCCTGTGCAGAAGATGAAAAAAGATAAGAGAGATGGAAAATCAAGGTCACTGTAGTACAGGGTCTTCTCCAAAACAGAAGTAATGAACTTTAATGCTGAAGAATTTTTTTCAGTTTAACTATACTGCATTGTAAATTAAAGCAAATTTGAAAAGTTGTGAAAAGGGAGGGAGTGTTAGCAAGAAGTGATAATTTTTATAATTTCCAGGTGAAAAAGTACTGCTGCTAATATAAGTCTTTGTGGAACAAAAAGAAATTAAGAGGCAGTGAAGAGGAAAAGAAAAGACAGAAACTATATTGAATCATCAAATTGGTTTAGAATAGTAGAGGTTTAGAGAGTCACAAGAATTTTAGAGCAAACTTTTAAAATAAATAATCTAGTCTATTTATTTTATTTTAAAAATGTTAAAAATTAATGTGAACCCTGTCAAGGAAAAAGATTCTAGTTTTTCACAATAATGAACCCTACTTCAAACTGAAAAATCTAATTCTGTTGAGTGCCAATATCTATTAAACAAGGTAAAAAGGTGTATACAAGCTTAGTACTGTTTCTGAAGTATTCTTCTACCTGATAGTATTCACTATCTGCCTTCATTTTATTCACTCTGAAATAGTCTTTGACTGTTGGATTACTGCTGTTGTTCCTTGTAGCCTATTTTTCTGGATATAATACACTGTAGAAGTAATTGCTGCTTTGTATGGAGCATTGGCTGGTAATTTTCCTAAGAAAAATTTTCAATAATGTGTTCCAGAAAATCTTACATTTATTTTGAGTCAAAAAATTTTCTGTGTTGTATGAACACTGAATAAAGGAAATTATATATTTCTCCTGAAAATTAAATAATTATTATTTTTTTTAATCGATGAAAAACCAAAGATCTGGGAAAACAAACTAACAGAAATTGTTTCTGCACTCCTCACACATTATGTATATACACAGATAGGAAGATCTCCAGAGGTGAAAAAACACAGGGACTAAATGACATCTCAAAAAAAAATAAGGGTGGTCTACAAAGAGAAAGTGGGCAGACCCCAGATCTTCTACTTGAGCTTCACTTCAGCTTTCTTATTGAAAAAAAAAGTTATATTAGATATATACAGGGATGTTGAGGCAGAGCCATGATATGTTCCAAATTTCAAATATCTGTTTAGTGCAATTTAACCACAGAAGTAATCTGTAATAAGGATGCATATTTGTTATCTAACTGAAAGTAGTCCATCCTATCTTACTCCAAACTTTTTGAATTGGAATTAAAAGTTTATTTATTTACCTGCTGGTAAATTACTTGGTAAAGTAGGTAAAGTAGGTAAAGTAGGTAAAATAGGACACCACAACTCCTTTGTTAATTTGTGTAGGTTTTGATATTACTTTGCAAACAGTCTAGTGCTTATTGTTTGGGGACAAAATAAAGGAGAACATTCTAAAATACTTCTGAAGTACTTGAATATTTTCTTACTGATTTCCTACTGATGGAAAGTCCGTATTTCTTTAGAAATGTTTTGTGATAAATTTTATTCTTTAGATCAAGGACTGAGACATTTACTTTGCATTGGCATTATATTGTTGATTTATAAGAAATAAAACCGTAATTTGAACATGAAATTCAAGCTTGGGAGACAACAATACATTTTTAATGTACTCTCTTCTTCCCTTTCAGCTTTAATAAATTTTAGTACATATGAATAAAAATAGTGGAAGAAATCCTAAATGTTTGGGGTTTATGGCACATCAGAGGTTTGCCCAATACAAATCAGAACAGTATCTAATGTTTATGTATTTGCTACTCCATGTGCTTCAGAGTCATTACTTCATTAGGTTTAACAGAAAAGTAAACACAATACACAGGAAGTACTATGAAAGTAGAAGTTTACAGAATCACAGAATCTCAGAATATTCTGAATTAGGAGGCACCCACAAGGATTACTGAGATGAACTTTCAAGGGAATGGCCTGTAGAGGGGTTAAGCCCAGAACCTTGGCGTTATTAGCACTCTGCTCTACCCAGCTGAGCTATGGGATATTGTGACTAGGAACTCCTAATACCCTCTCAGATCAGTGCTTAAAACATCTGTTCTGAAGTATTCACAAGGGCTGGAGCAAGCTACATTCACCCTGGAGTTAAGGATGAGATCAATTCTATAATTCCTGTGATTCACTGTGAGGCTTATTCTCATTACACCAGCAAGGAGGGAAATTTGTGGGTGCCAGCATTATGGGATTAAAGTGAGCCATTTCTTAATGGTGTACATTAGTATTCAGGCAAACACTGCAACTTAGGGAAAGGGAAAAACCCTTTCTGAAACACCATCCTTCCACACTACAGCCCTCCCTTCTTCAAAATGAAAAAGCAGCATAGGCCTCATTTGAATAATAGATTACTTAAACTATCTGAAATTATAGTGCCAAAAAGAATTACTTTTTGTCTTTCAACTATTACTAATAAGCGGAGGCTAGCTGAGCAACAGAAATCTTGGAATAAACTCAGAAATCTTCTACATGTTTTCTAAGGAGTTTAGCTTGTGGTCAAATACCAAACCAGTATTTTCCCTCTCAAAATATTAGTTTGTAGTTATATCTTTCTGTATCAAGAACATCAAAATCTGCTAAAAAACCCTACAGGATGGAAGCTGGTGATCCAGAAAAATGGCATCACTCTTTTGTGTCCTTACAACTCTCAAAATATGATCATTCTCTGTTTGAAATTAATTACTCAATAATTGGAAAAGTAAACTATGAAGGATTTTTCTTGTTACTTGTGATACCATGTCTGAAAATTTACAACTGTAAAACAATTAATGTGAAGATGTTACTATGAGAGCAGCCCTACTCTTTTGACCCAGGGACCAGAAACTCAGGCATCACATCTCTTATACAGGCTACATGGACAAAGGCAGTTTATCAGAAGACCTTCATGAGAGGAGGGCTTATCTGATGGCAGTCATTGTTGCTTTTTTTGATATTTCTCTTCCATAACAATTCTGCTTTACCAGCTAATCTCATGGTTCACATGTTCTTTTCCCCTCTGGCTCCATCTCACTGAACTTTTCATTATGAACAGCTTAGTGTTTAAAATCTCCGAGAACTTGTGAGCAGAGGAGATTATTAAGAACTGGACATTCACCTGCAAAATGATTTAAAGTTTTGTGGTTTTGTCTAGATCAATCATATAAATATTATTCTTGACTATATATCGGTCCTTAAAATTTTGGTCTAGGATGAACTTTTGTTGCTTTTACATTTTAGCTTTTTCTTGTTTCTTTAGTTCTGATTTCCTTCTATGTTATTAACAGTAAGCATAGTAAGTGATATTTTTCTTTTGATGGTTAGTTGGGGATTTTTGTCTCTGAACAACTGAACAACTTGTATTCCATACTTGTAATTGTAACTGGAGTAGAACACATTCTTCCAGAAACTTTCATTTCTACAAAATGATACAAGACTGTAAACATTTCCAAGTAAAAGGCAATTAGCCTTTGAGAGATTTATAGAAAAGAATGCACACAACTCACTGCAGAAATGAAAAAAGTGGCACACATGTACCTAGCAGATCAATGTCTGCTATCTTACCATAATGTATTGGGCTGCACTATTCATCACCATGTTTGTTATTCCTTACCACATTTGTTCTGAAAGTCAGCAAAAGGTCTTAAAGTAAGAGACAAAGTAAGGACTCCTCTCCTGCTCCTTATCTTGTGCTTTCATATTATTAGCAATATCTGCACTGGAATAGATGCCTTATTTATGCCCTTCACACTATGCAGAAGAATGAGAACCAACTACTTCCCCAAGTGTAAAATCTGTGTTAATATACACCAAGAAGCAGGTTTAGCATCCAAAAACTGTGGTAAAATATATGTTTTTCCTACAAATGTAGAATTTTTCCTCTGGGAAAAAAATATTGACATTGTTCATAACATAATGTACCATTAAAAAGTTACATTTAATCTTAAATAGTAACAATAATCCATGAGGATGTGACAATTATTTTAAAATATGCCTGAAAACCAATTTTCATCTATTTCCAAATGGCTGATTTCTCCATTACTCAGTAAAATGGAAAGATTGTTAGCCCTTACTCTAAAGAGACTATCAGACATTATATACATTGAGTTGTAAAAGATATATATACACCAACTGAAGAACAAACGTGAGGTTTATTTTAATATCACCTGAGTAACTGTAGAGATCAAGGATAAGTTTAGGCTTTGCTACAAACAGAAATGTCATCACTGACTGATTACTCTAGAGGAAATTAAAAATTATGCCAAAACAAGAAAATTATCTTCAAAAATAAATTCAAAGAAAGGTCAGCCCAGTAAACCAGAATTCAGTTTAATGACTGCTATACTTAGAAAAGCATCTGTTCTCCAATAGCACATATGGTGGAATGAAGGAGAGAAAATGTTTGCTTTTGCTTAGTGTTTTTTATTTATATAGGTGTGGTATATTTATTCTCTTCTTCCAGTCTAGATCTGTAAAGCATGTCAACTATTTTTGTTTCCAAGCTGAAATCTGTAATAGCCTATGCTGGGAGATGAAGGTTACCTTTCTTTGTTTTACAGATTAAATAAATTAGCCACCACACTCTAGAGGCGATAATATCTGCTTTGCAACAGATACTGGATTACCAGATCACCTGAAAACATTACTTCACTGTAAGAAGCATGACAGTTCAGAAGCAAACTTCTCAGGGAGCCTTCTTGCCAAATAACATGGGTCTCAAAGTTGTGTGTCTGTGATTCCTGTTTTCAAAGAATACGAATCCCTTTAAAAACAGCATGAAATTGTCATCCTTTCACCAGATGTGTACATTTCTTGGTGAAAAAAATGCATTCTTCTTTCTAGATACTAAACCATCAAAGGCTGAATTTGGTGATTCTAAATCAGATCTTTAGCTTTTGTTTTAATTTGCACAGAAAACATGGGAAAAACCACACAAATAAAAGGCAAAATCTTTTGAGATAAAACAAAACCGTTGATAAAATAAACTGGAAGCAGGCAAAACCAGTACTTTTGTACATATCACGTGGTCATCATGGTCACACTCAAGCCACCATATGGCTTCTCAAACACCTACATAACCCCAAAGCATCACAGAATCACAGTTCCTGATTACGGGGTTACCTCTTCCATGGGAGCTGCAATCACCCAGCAGAAAATGCTGACATTGTGTACTAACCACTGTAATGGGTGCAAGGAAAGGCTGTTGACACTCAGCACAGTGAGTGTCTCTTCTACATGACCTAAATTTCTCCTCTGGAAGAGCCTCAGCAGAGTGAGAAAACAGAGCAGTTCTTTGTCACCCTATGCAACCCTTCCTGGTTTGTCTAAATAGATAGAAGTAGGCTGCAGAGAAAAATTAGGCTCTTGAGCATTGCCTTAAACAAACATATTGACTGTTTGACTTGGTACTGATGCAGGTCCCATGGTTAGAAATGGAATTGCTCTCATTCTAGTTTAAAATATTCTAATCTGAAAATGATAATGTATGCAAAGGACACTTGTAAAGACCTGTTTTCTTCACACTTTTCTGATGGAAGTTCTCAGTCACAGTAAGCATTTTAGAAATTAAGGACTTTCTGGGAGAAGAAATATCTTTCTTTTCTCTAAAGGAGCCTCAGAATTTTCCATAATTAATTGATGATTTCACATTAGATTTGTCTCACAGGGCCTGTGCTAAAGCATATTGCAGTTATTGGGAGTTTCGCAGATATATATTTGCATTGGTATTTGAATGAAAGATACTTTATCTGCTTAAGGTGTTAAAATTAATGGAAATTTCCAAGGTCTTCCAAGGGAATAAAACAGGGTTTATACACTTGCCTCACATAATCATAGTACTACTGCCACTCCAGTTCCCTGGAAAATACCCAAAACCATGATGATGTTGTGATGGTTATTTTTACAAGAACATTTGTGACTTCTCTAAATTTTTTAAACCACTTTTCTAACCACTATTCATTTGATATCTTCAGACCATTAATTGGATATTTACTGATTCCTCAGCTTGTAAGTATAATTCTGACATCTTATTGAATTCTGAATTGCAGGATCACCAGACTGTCATTCTTACTTAAGTATTCCATATTTGGGCTTCTACTTGTACAGACTTTTCCATGAATTCAATAAACAAAAAAGCCATCTGTCCAAATCAGGCATTTATGAAGGAAAGTAATCTTCTTTTTTTGTACAGACATTGAAAGCCACACTTCTAACACAGTTCAAGAGCTTTGATATTCCTTGTCATAAGTCACTCGTATTTGTTCTTTTCCTCCAATATGCTTCCTCTACATGGTTTGAATTTATTTCATGAAGTTGATGATTATAAGTGAAGGGAAAGTTGCAAAACAAATAAAAAGTGCAATATATGAGCAACAGAAATCTAAGCATTTGGATGAAGAAATAGACAGATTAAATAAAACCCATTTTTTCTATATATTTTCAAGGGTATTTAATGTGCTTGTTGTTTGCCAATATTTTTTCAGACTTTTATAGAGGTTTGTGTCTACTCATTGCACCTCTTCAGCTCAGTCAGGATCTACTTTCTTGAAGGAGGCTAGAATCTAGAAACCAGTAATCTATCCAGAGAAACAACAGTTTAAGGGACTACAGAGATAAATCCTTTGCTGTGGTATTTAATCCCTCATAAACTGACATGCATAGAAGACACCTTCATAGGAAAATCTTAAACATTCTTTGGTAATCATGTGAGTGTATATTGTGAGAACAGGACTTAAATCTTCTCACTCAGCTACTCACCTTTGGAGTACCTTTTGCCCCCATATCTTAGTCTGTTGTGGTCTAAAGATAAATCATACATCCACAAGGATTTCCACAGGCACAAACCCTCTGACTTCTTGCAAACCCTCATGCATTCAGCCATATCTCCTCAGCTATTGTAGCTCCCCCATCTTCTGGGGTAGGTTTTTACTAGCTGAAAGTGCAAGTTCTTCTGTGTACTGAGGGTACATCTCACAACTTTTCCTCTCCTTTTATAACTAGCTAGGGAATCAACCAAGCAAGCTATTTCATTCTTCATTTGTTACAATCTGGTTCTAAGAACACCCGAATTTCACCTGGTCGTTATCTTTTCCCACGTACTCACGTTGCTATTTTCAGTTAAAGAGCCAGAGTGCTGCTAGTGAAACCTGATTATTCTCCCTCTTTCCTTTATGTCCATTGCTTGTAGCCAGAAGCAAATGTGAAGAACCAGAAAGTCCATCACTTTTAGTAGCTAAAGTATATTTGCATTCTAACATTTGGGAATAAAATACACCAAGCTAGGTACATTTAGAAGGAGGAAAAAAACCTGATAAATTGTTTTAATATGTTGACTGGGAAATGTGATAATTTTTTAATAATATTTAGAAGAATTAAATTTTTGTGTGTTCAATGTGCAAATTCAGATGGAAATATTTTCTTGCACTGTAAAATGACAATATTTCACCACTAATTGTAGACTAGATATTTGTCAGTTCTTCTTTCATTGGAAAAAAAGAGGTTTTTTTTTAATCACCAGATGTTTTTAATTCCAGGCTAAATTAGTTGTTAATTCTATGTCTGTAAAGATATTATGCTAAGAAAATGTGTTATCATCATACCCATTCTGTTTCCTGGATCACGGAGAAAAGCAAAGAATCGTACACAGATTTTGAACAGTGAAAACTGTGTTGCTGATACTCACCATAAAGGCAGACATGTAATGCTTTTGGAAAAGTCTGCATTTGAGACATTGAAATAGTTTCTCTACTCATTTAGTCTTCCACCCAAATCCAGGCTTTTGTGAATGCATTATTAACATCTGTCAAATTAATTTCTGCATGTCTACTACTGGTTTTTCTATCACACAAATTGAAATTATTGCTTTCAGAAGCACAGTCTGTCTTCTTCCAAGGCTGTTTTCTTTTGATTGTCTTTGGGCAATATTAGAAAAGGCTCCCCACCTTTATGAAGCGTCTTTGGAGGATGTAGATGACAATGAAGGGAAATCCAGATTTTCTACAGTAGATTTCAAGAGTTCCCAGAGAACACTTTTCATGAGTCAGCCTTTTGCACCTTGTTCCAAGCTGACAATAATTCTTCATCTTTCTTTTCACCCTAAAGCTTCTTACATATATGTATGAAATATTTCCTACTGAGAAATGTTGTATTATATTTGGAAATACTGTTTTGCTTTCAGGAAACTCTGGACATAGTCAGGCTTAGGGGATGACTTTTTCCTTGTTAATCCAATACTTTTGCATCTTTTGAAGAGGGGATAGCAAAGACATGAGATTACACCTCTGGAGAAAGATAAATACAAATATTTGTCAGGCTTAGTTTATAGTATAGCTTTGAGATATAAAAGCCATACTCTTTAAAATAAATCACTAATTTAGGAGATTCTTATGATCAATTCCATTTTTTTCCCATTAATGCAAACAGAAACCTTCTGGTTTAAAACTGATTTCTCAAATTATTTCAAGAGAAGAAAATTTTATAGTGTAAACTTTTCATCATGGAAATTTCATGGAGTTTTTTAATGTTTTGACAATTATTGGAATAGGAAAATAATTTTTTCTTTGGTTAAATGGTTAAATTTCTTTGTGTTTTTATTAAATATGGGTAAAAAAGGAAATCAAATGCCAAAATGAAGAACTGCTATTTAGAAAATAAACAGTGCTAAATGTAAAGTACCTAAGAAGACTTGAAATTGCTATACGTTATCCTTCAAACTGCATACTTTATATGGAATTTTTTGACGCACACAGGAATTCACATCTAATAAAAATCAAGCTCTTCTATAAAATAGCCATCAGTTCTCACTGTATAGAACCAGCTCTGTGGAACTAAGTTACAGCTAGTTCAGGACACAAGTGTTAAGAACTAATTTTTTGTGCATGTGCAGAACGTGACTGAAAGTGATTTAGAACTAGGCACTTGGGAATGTGTTTTCTTAATGAACATCAAATCCAGTTGCTGTGTTTAGAAATTTGAAACTGGTGTGATTTATCAATCTTTTAACAAAGTTGATAGACCTATAAATATTTGTTTGGTGTGCTGTGTAAGTATTCAACAGATGGATTAACATCTGTAAAGAACAGCTTGGTTTCCAAAGTCAATTGTCAGGGCATAGTGCAGATGGCTCCTCCCTGGAAAACTGGTATCCTTACACAGAGGGGCCTCACCAGCCATGGCCAATTCCACCTCATCCACCATAAACCACAATCTGCCATACCATTTTCTAAGATTATTTAACAAAGTATAGACAGCAATATGATAGAGAAATTGACACTGGAAAATAAGATATAAGTCAGGAAACCAGAGCATGGGGATAAGGATGTAGTGTTTAAGGCCAGTTTATGCCAGGGGATCTGCATCTGGATCAAATATGACCTGTCCTACAAAGGGATGGGAAAAAGTGATCACAAAATGGTCACTCTGTTGCCTGTGGAAAAGACATTTTTCCTGACTGCAAGCCTGTTAGGAAGCTTATTCAGTGTGTAAAAACATTCTAAAAGATACAGTGTTTCAGAACTCTCCGCTTGTACCAAGAAACTTGAATTTGAAATCAGGAAATTGGAATATATTCAACTTCTTTTTGGTTTTGCTTAAAGGTTTTAGAAATCAGTAAAAGTTACTATGGTGACTGATAGTATGAGAGAGTGAACAGCCAGACCTTATAAGCTTGCAGAAACACAGGTGCAGACATAGCCTTGGATATTAACATGTATTTAGGGAAAATAGAATTTTCCTTAAGGCACTGGAATTATTCCTGTACTTAGCAAAATGTTTTGAGAGTTCTCAGTGAATTCTCCATTTCTAACCTCTCTCATTTATGAGTCTGTGACTCCGTTGCAAACAGTATAATTTAGTTTCTTAGGCAGTTGTATGCTTAAGCAAAATAAAATGAATATGATATTTTTTTAAAACCATTCTCTGCAAAAAATTTTAATAATATATGTATATGGTAGAATTTTTATCTTAGTAGAGTGTTAGCTTTGATCAAGCAATAACTTAAACAATTTTCCCCTATCTATACAGAACTAAAGTGAATAAATGCCCAAGATTATCAGTGTAGATCAAATAAAGTCCACAACAATGAAGTGATTTATCAGTTAAGCTATATAAACCCCATGGTTATAACAGATTTTTTTTAAAGGTTGGGGGATTGGGTTGGGTGGGTATTTTTCTGTGATTCATTTGGTTTTCATATGAGAACCAGCAGTGTCCACACATTAGAGTGCTCAACGAAAGTGGCTCTCAAATTTTAAAGTGTTACTGCTAACACAGGTTGGTTTAATTGAGAGGCTATACAGGCTTTTCAAAATCCTTTTTTTGGGGCTGCCTTTCCTGGAGAAAGCTTAGCATATCCTATTAACAGTAAGTAAATGAAGCATCTTTTCGTAGCTCTTAATAAATCTACAATTTTCAACAAATTCTCTCAAAAATTTCTCATTGCCTGATCTTTTGTATCTCACATGTATCTCATTAAAAGAACAACCCAGACAATTGTAAAACCTGAACTACACTACTGTATATTTTTGAAAGAAATAATTGATTTACAATAAGATTGTAGGTAAGTATGATTTGGGTTTTCCTTTCAAAAACAGCGTGGCCAACAGGTCAAGGGAGATGATTCTGCTCCTCTCCTCCACTCTTGTGAGACCCCACATGGAGTGTTATGCTGGGGTCCCTGGGACAGAAAGGACATTGGCCAGAGGCCAAAACATCACAAAGATGATCAGGTGGTACCTCTCCTATGACAGGCTGAGAGAGCTGGAGTTGTTCAGCCTGGAGAAAAGAGGGCTCCACAGAGGCCATTTACCACCTTCCAGTACATAAAGGGGGCCTCAAGAGAGATCCAGAGGGGCTTTTTGCAAAACTATAATGATGGGGCAAGGAGAAATGGCTTTAACCTAAAAGAGGTTAGGTTTAGATTGGATATTAAGAACAATTTTTTCACTGTGAGGGTGTTGAGGCACTGGAACATGTTTCCCGGAGAAGTTGTGGATGCCCTGTCCCAGGAACTGAGCAACCTGGTCTGGTGGATAGTGTCCCTTCCCATGGCACGGGGTAAGGAATCAGATGGCTTTTAAGCCAACCATTCTAACCCAAACCATTTTGTGATTCTTTGATTTCAAGTAGTTATATATATATATATATAATCTGTGTGTGTGTGTACATATACATATATATATATATGTATCTATATATGAGTTTATAGAACTTTCTGAATTTTACATTCCAAAAATCCAATGATTTTGAATTAAAAAATATTGAGATTGGAGATGAGTCTCTCAGAAAACACTTAGTGAACTAGTACTTTTAACAGTGTAAGAGCAATTTACTTCCCAAGGATTCTTGTTTTATTGAGTGCCTGGAATAAATTATTCTAATTACGTTTTCTCTGTCTCTATGTTTTCTCTTTGTCATCCTTGCCATCATGCTGGGGTACACTTTGCATGCTATCCAAACTATAATTTGTATGGCAATTATTTAGTTCCTCACAGGTATTTTGATATCAAAGTAGTCACTCAGTTTTGTATCAGTTGATTTTCTTAGTACTTCCACAAAACTGAAGCATAGTCATATTTCTCTGGTGGACCACTGGCATCCTATAGGGTAGTGGTAAATTTAGAAAATTGTCAAATTATCTGGCACTTATTAAACCAAGAAAATGATTTTTTCCCAAGGTGTATTAGTTCTTACAGCATTACATATGGACAAGGGTGTTTTCGATAATCTCGTTTGCAGTGGTGAATATTTCTTATTTTTGAAAACATGGTTGTCAAGCTCTTTATGAGATAAGGAATGTTTCCATACTTCTGAAGGGAGTTCCAGTTTCACCTTGTCTCACATTCCTTCTTTCTTGTTGGCCATTTGCCCGGATGTGTGTGGAAAGATTTGCTTTGGATTTTCTGGCCAAATGAAAGTCCAAGATCTGAGGGAATTCTGCTGTCACAATCCCTAGAAGGTGATAGTTTTCTCAGGCAGAAACCTAGGACCTGTATGTCTGTGACAACAATAGCAGAGATAATTTTCCTTTTATGATCTCGATCTGACATGTAACTCTCTTTAGCACATCTCCTCTGGGAGCAACTGAGTGTGAGTAGCATGATTATTAAATGAATCACTAAGGTTCCCACCTTCCCATGTTTCAAGAGCAACTGAAACAAATTGATTCTTGCTTTGATAAATTCTAAAAGATGTAGGATTTCTGATGGGTTATTCAAATTTACATCTTTAGAAAATAATAAAAAATAGATATTTACCTGAAAAATGATTATTTAACAATGATTTGTGCCATCTGATATTTACCACAGAATATGTGAAGTGGTTGTTATTTATTTGGAAGCTAGTCCCGAAGCTTATACTGACTTCTAGAAATTCTTGTAGGAAAGATAAAATCAAGGCATGAAAGGTCTTTTTTCATGTACCATGCAAAGCTATGCCTGTCCTTGCTGATGGGCATATGTCAGAAAAGTAAGGTTTCATCAACTGGAAGGCTTTCCACTTTATTACATAGCCATATAAATATAAAGTTAAAAAAAAATACCCAAAACCACTGCCTAAAGGCAACAAAGACATCTGAGAGTAGTAGGTACATTGAAGATACAGTAGTTATGTGATTTAGACATTCTGCATGGACACCAGTCAAGACTCAAACTTGAAAACAAGTTTTATAAGTTTTTAAACCAAAGTCCAACTCACTTTTTGCAGAGAAAACTCATAGCAGTAAACCCCAAATCTATCACATAAACAGACCAACGACCTACAGGAAATTTTTCTAATTCCATTTTGGCTAATTCCTTGACACTTGTAGACCAAACTCAACAATAACCTTTATTTTATTTTAACCTAATTATTATTTGAGAAAAAGGTAGTCACTAGACTTACGTGTAAAACTGTGTAATTGAACATGTTTAAAGTCCAAATTCACGTGTCCCCAAGACATGTTCATGTGCATTCTTTGTGTGAGGAAATTTCACCCAAAATGATAGCAGCTTTTCAGGCAGATTACAGCAGTGTCACTAGAGCAGCTATAGTCTATTTAAGGTTTAGAATGGGTGGACAGCAGTGACAGAGCAAAAACTTTGAAGGTCAGAGATATAATTTAAAGGCCACTATAAGGCTGGAAAAACAAAGGAAAGACAACTTCAGCACATTTATAAACTAATATACTGGGAGAAGGGTTTGAAAAATAGCTGCCATATGACTTGTCTCATTCATTATACAGCTTACAAATTCTGACACAGACAAACTGTGACTCCCACAAGGGAAGTTTTCCTGCTTCCATGGAAGGCCCATTCATTTTTGTGAACTGAAGTAAAGAAGTTAGGAAACATAAATTCTACGCCCATGTCTGTTTCACAGGCAGTAAACCTGCTGTGTACTGCAACAGCATATCAACTATTTGATAAGTTCTATAGCTTGCTCTTCTCTGGGAAGATGGGACCTGGCTAAGATAATTCATTGTGTTTGTGGCAAAGGCAGAAGGCAATACTCTTTGTCCTGATGGCAAGAAGGTAATCATGCAGGTTGTTCAAAGATGTTCAGTTTATATGCACTGGTTTATATTCATGTATGTATCTGCAGAATAATTTTATTTAATAATCTATTTACTGTATATTAGTCTTGTGCAACAGTAGTAAAACAAACCTGATGCTTGGGAAAAATTGGAAATTCTTCAGTACAAATATTTTGTTAAGCTAACCTCACACTTGAAAATCACTCTGAATAAAGCACCACCATTATCTAGCCTTCTTTGAATCTGTGATATTTCAGTTGCTCAAAGGAATGTCAAAATCACTAACAGTATGAAGGCAGCAGTTGTTCTGACAGCTGAAGCATGAACTGAATCTGTCTAGTGAAATTAGCCTAATATGGTCAAATTGCTTTTGCTTTTTAACTGTATATGGGCAACAGCAAAGACACTGTGTGTGGCTTCCACATCAATTAAGAAATGTATAATGGAATTACATAACAAATTGCAATGGCCATTAATAAAAAAAAGGAAAAATACCTTTTAAATCAGAGCTGTTTTTTATTTTAATCAAAGCCATCACTGAAAGCCTTCATGGTTTGCATTTTTCCTTCTACCAAGAGTAATTAAACTTCTGCATGGAATTTTATTCCTCAGTAATGTATAGCTTAAAAAAATGCTTTGTTTTGCTTATTCAGTGTGGTAGTTTCAGGATTTAGCTTTGCTGGAAACCCCTCTGGTGAAGAAAATGAGTAATTTTTCTTTATTTAACAAGTAGCATGACACGGATCCATCTTGCATGTGAATGGAACAAGTAAATAATCAAAATATTTAGAAACTTGAACTAAATTATTTAAGCTAGATTTAGACTCTTCAAAAAATCATGGAACTGTAAGAATTGGTTTATTTTAAATATATATATTGCTCTCAATATCTTCAAATCTATTTTACACAACAGGATTCTCTCAGTAATTTCCTGATTTCTTTTCTGCTCTATGCGCTCTTCAGGTTTTTTGGCTGTTTTTTCCCCCTGAGAAAATCAAGGTCTTCATACATAACCTTCAACATATGAGAGAGAAAAGGGGAAAAAAAGTAATTTGACAACACAGATAAATTCATAAATTTTAAATGAAGTGGTGGTTGCATTAGGAATTGTAAACCTATCCTTTTTTATCATCTCAACATCCACAGAAGGATTTTTAACTATGTTTCTGATTATTAGAACCATGGAATGACTTGGGTTGGAAGCAACCTTAAAGATCTGATTCCAATCTCTCTTGCATGGGCAAGGACATATGCCACTAGACCAGGTTTCTCAGAATCCCATCCAGCCTGATCTTAAACACTTCCAGGGATGAGGCATCCACAACCTCTCTGGGAAACCTGTTCCTGT